>NC_134082.1:28990815-29615815 GCF_000715075.1 Nicotiana tabacum | reverse complement strand
GACTCCAAGACCTACTGAATTAACGATCAATGCTCGCTATAAAGACCTACAACTCCTGGATCTGCACACAAAGTGTAAGGAGTAATGTGAGTACGCCAACTCAGTAAGTAATAAAAGTAAATGAAAGCTGAGTAGTAAGAAAATAGATAATTCCACGTCATAACACCACAGCAAATACAGTACATTTCCAAAATAGTACCGAAATCATTTATCTCATAAACAAACTCAGTTTCAGTAAAACCTTTACTTTAAAAATGTTTATCAATAGTTTCAAACAAGTGAAGAAAAAGTGAGTAAAAATGATAGAAATGTAAACAGCCCCTCGGGCAAGACATGTACCATAAAGCGCCCCTCGGGAAAAATATCAACAGAACCAGCCCCTCGAGCTACCTCACAATCACTCGTAATCAGCCCCTCGGGCAAAAATATAGATCAGACTCGGTACCCGCGCTCACTGCGGGTGTTTAGATTCCGAAGGGGCTCCTACAGCCCAAGCGCTATTACAAGCCATCTCGTGGCATAATAAATCAGGCCCTCAGCGTCTCATATATCACAAAAAGTACAACACGTTGCGGCGCGCAGCCCGATCCCATGATATCCTCACAACACAGGCCCTCGGCCTTACTCAGTCAGAAATCTCTCAAGCCACTTGGGCTAACAGTAAAATAGGGTATTCAACCCAAAATATCGTTTATAGGATCAGAATAGAGTAAATAAAATCGAGTTATGAAATCAGTAAAACATAGCATGACTGAATGTAGATATTAAACCAAAACAGTGAGGAAACAGTAGTAAAAACCCCGTAAGGGTCCAAACAGTTGGCACGACGTCCAAATATGACATTCAGCCCAAAACATAGTAGTATTTTCAAAAACACAATAGTATCAAGTAGTTTTCAATAAAATACGCAACTTAATAGTCGTAAGGGGCGGACCAAGTCACAATACCCAATAGTGCATGACCCCATGCTCGTCATCTAGCGTGTGCATCACCTCAAAGTAATGAAACAATGTGAAATTCGGGGTTTCATACACTCAGTCTATACATACCAAAATCACGAAAATTGGACCTCGAATGGACCCTAAAATCCCCAATCAAAGCTCTCCAAAACTCAAGCCCTAGCCTTCATTTTTAACCCTTGAATCCCACTAATTTCATGTCTAATCAGTTAGAAATCACCATAGAATCGAGTATTGAGTTAAAAAACCTTACCTCCAAGTGTTACCCCTTGAATCCCTCTTCAATTCCTCTTAAAAAGCTCCAAGTCCGAACATAAATAGTGGAAAAATGGCCAAATTTCGTGAAGGCAAGAATTTATATGTTCTGCCCAAGGGTTCCGCATCTACGGTCCAAATACTGCACATGCGACAAAACGTCTGCATTTGAGGAACTTCACTTAAACACTCTATCCGCACATGTGATCAACACGCCGCACCTGCGGGCTCATAGGTGCGACTCACCTTGCGCATCTGCGATGCATCCCCAGCCAACCAACTTCCGCTCCTACGATCATAATGCCGCTTATACGGCTCGCACCTGCGGTACCCAATCCGCGGGTGCGGTTATTACAGAAAAACAGCAGCTTCAGGTGCAACTCCATTTTTCCAACTCTCTGATAACCCGTCGAAATCATCCCGAGGACTTCGGAACCTCAATATGACCTACCAATACATCATATACCACTATTCAAACTTTTTCCAACCTTCGGAATACTCAAAACAACGTCAAAACATCAAATCACCCTCATATTCAAGCCTAAGA
This sequence comes from Nicotiana tabacum, assembly GCF_000715075.1. NCBI lineage: Eukaryota > Viridiplantae > Streptophyta > Magnoliopsida > Solanales > Solanaceae > Nicotiana > Nicotiana tabacum. The sequence goes on along the minus strand of NC_134082.1, from coordinate 29,614,054 downwards.
ATTCTAAAACTTCTGAATTCTGCAAATGGCGTAAAACCTATCAAACCTCATCCGAATGACCTGAAATTTTGCACACACGTCATAAATGATGTAACAGACCTACCCTAATTTTCGGAATTCCAATCCGACCCCGATATCAAGATTTCCGCTGCCGACCGAAAAATGCGAAATTTCTAATTTCGCCAATTGAAGCCTAAATCTACAGCGGACCTCCAAAATACATTCCGAACACGCTCCCAAGTCAAAAATCATCTAATGAAGCTATCCGAACAATTAAAATCAAGTTTCGAGATCATTTACTCACAAGTCAACTTCCGGTTGCCTTTTCCAACTAAAACTCCCAAATAAGAGACTAAGTGTCTCATTCCACTCTAAGATCACTCCGAACACCACACAACCAACGCGATATGATGAAATACATCTGAACAACACACAAGAAAGCAGAAATGGGGAAAACATAGGAGTAACTCATGAAACGACCGGCTGGATTGTTACACCTACTTTTTCATAACTGTGAACGAGCTGAGCATATATCTCTTGAGTTATTTACCTTTACTATTCTCATTATATTATTATTAGTTGTTATTGGCTATTGATGTTCGACTCTGACTGTCTTCCGAGCTCGCCATTACATTCAACCTAAGGTTAAGTTGTTACTTATTGAGTACATAAGGTTAGTTGTATTCATGCTACACTTCTGCACCTTGCATGCATATCTTGGAGTTGATATTGTTGTGTATGGGGGGAGCTGGCATTGAAGATGTACCTACATTCCTGTTATAATTGTCACTTGTTCTTGGTTGCTTTAAATTTGCAAATCTGTTTATATACATTCCGAACATATGATGTATTTATTTTGTACCAACTTTGTATATTTTAAGTCTTAGAAGCTCATGATTTGTACTACCAATCCTTGGAAGTTTGTATAAAAATTCAATATTTGACTCATTTACTCTTTTTGTTCCCATTTGAGTTGTGTTGATTGTTAATTGGCTTACCTAGCAGGTCGGGTTAGGTAACATCATGACTAGTTGAATTTTGGATCGTGACACTCACAAGTCATAAAATATTAGATACACATACGAGAAACATCAAATAGGAGAACGAAGTTCAAATACTCAAAATGACCTATACGATTAATACATAATACAAGTATTATTTTAGAGAAAACAACTGTAATAATTAGACAATAGAGAAGGTGACTCCAAACCTATGAATCCAAGCAAGCAGCTAACCCGAAGACTTCAAGTGTTAGCTTAGCGCTGTCTCCTGGGTCCCACTAGTACGAGGAATAACGCTTGCATAAAAATATGTGGAAGTGTAATATGAGTACAATAATCAACGTGTACTCGATAAGTATTAAGGAATTCCAACGATGTAGTGGTGATGTTTTGCCAAAAGATACTTACTTTTCATAATACGTACAGTTCATAAATGTATACGCAAACAGTGAAACAACCAACAAGCAGCAAATATAAATAATAAGGTGTATAGGCAAAGTAGAAGATAATAAGCATGCGTTAACATGATCAAAGAATATACTAATGTACTCCAATCCACTTATAAAGGAGATATACATCAAGCAACATTTATTAAAATGCTTCTACATTAGTTTAGAATATTATGCATAATAAAGACTCAAATTTTACATCAATCTGACACCTTATGTTGTCCAATAAACCTGTAACAAACATCTTGTATGTGTGAAATGCATTAAATAATATAAGTAAATAATATACACTAATATAGTGTGTAAAAATGCATGAATAGACATAGCGGATTCATTTTAAAAACAAAAAAATAAAGCTTCTATCTTTAGGCTCAAACTTATCGATCGATATAATAATTAAACCAGGAAACCAGTAAGTCCCAAAACCTGCACACATCCCAAGGTGAACGAGTGATTACGTGGCTCTAGAGGGATATATTCATATCCATGCGCAAGCAAGAACATTCCTTACAAACCCAACAGGAACATGAAATAATCATGCACCAATAAATGTCTCAATAGGAAAATATGAAGACATGCCCAAAACTGATACCTAAATAGGAAGTTTCTCTGAAGTAAGCTGACATGAAGCCATAATATTTACCTTCTCTGAACTTCTCCGAAGTAAGCTTCAACCTTAAAAATGCCTTTTCCTTTCTTTACGACATCCAAATACCAGTAATTTAGCCATATAATGCTCAATGAGGTCAAATAAAGCTATACAAATTAATTCCATATGAAAAAACTTTAATTTTCATCAAAATCTCAAAAGTCAATAAATAATCATCTAGGACCCACATGGTCAAAACCAGAGACCAAAACCAAATCGCGGTGAACAAATCTTTCGAGGCTAAATATGTAATTAGATTGCAAATCCAACTAAAGTCGGCATTCAAAATTATAAAATGTACTTTCTTCTCATTTGAATCAAAACCCTTACCTCTTTTTTAATCTTTAATTCTAAGAAAAAGTTAATGATAGATTTATGTAATAATTAAAAAATCAATCTAGGATTACTTACCCTAATGAAGTAGATAAAATTTCCTTCAAAATCACCTTAATTCATATTCTCTAACTCACAAAATGATAAAACATATGAAAATTATGAAATGACGAATATTTATAGAAGGGATATAAAAATATGTAGCAAAAATTAGCTACCGCATTAGCCCATGTGTCGCGCCTTGAGTCACGTTACGCTGATGAACCTGCAGCATTTCTATCGTCATTGAGACTCGCTGCCACCCTTCAGTAAAACAATCATAATTATTTGTAGATGCCCATCGATGAACTGTTTGAACCACTAAAAATTAGACTCAAAACTGTTATAATTCTTGTCAAAGCATAATCACAAAATTCATTATAGGTTGGGAGAAATACTCTCATGAACTCATGGCAATGCAGAAAGCCATATTTTAACAATTCAAATTTTTCAAAACATAATCTAAATGCACCGAAACTCAACGGAGTCCCTCAGTTACCTTCAAACCATCCCCACAAGGCTCAAAACACAAAGGGAGACATCGCAACCTAAAGTAAACTCTCAAGTCAAAATTATGAACCTTAAACTTTTAATTTTTATATAATAGTGTTGAATCGTACTTCAGCTCCTTGCGTCCTAATCCAGACACACATACAAATTTAAATTATAATACTACCATAAATCTAGTCTATAACCTGATACTAGCATGAATAAGCTCAAGTAGTTATACCACATTTAAATCAAGTAAAATAAGTAATCTAGATTATTTGTGTTAGACTAATTAGGAGGTAGTTTTGTACTGGTTCGTCGAGGGGCAACTCCACACACAGTCTAGCATACCTCCCTCTTAACGTGGCTGAGGTGCATGCATCTACTTTGAGCAATTTTCCGATGCAGTTGCCAATTCTTGATAATATATTTCCATCATAAAACTCCGTGTGTAACTGGGGAAGACGAACCCACACAGCTGTAAAGCTTTGGCGAGCTTCTTTGGCTATAAAATTTGGCACCCATTTTTGAGTAGAAAGAAAGAATCCATTAATAAATCAGGGTCCATTGTGCAGTATTTTTGTCATATTTTATTCCCTGGCCAATTTGACAGTGTAATAATCTTCCCCAAGATCAATAAGAGGAAAGTTCTCAATAATTTTCCATATGTCTTGTAATTTTTTTTAGGTAGTGATGCACCAGTCGTTTACCTATAAGTTTTATGATAACTGAGAATTTCCAAGGACTGTACATACAATTAATATCCTCATCAGTCAGCGTTATTTGCTTCAAGTCGGTTGTTATCATCCCTGAGTTCGTGGCATCCAAGTCTGTTTGTTGTATGTCCACGGGTTGTGTTGGGATATATTCATCTGCTGGAATGGTGTTGTTGTTGATGAAGAACTCATCCTGTAGTAGTTTTGCCTTATAGGATGGTGTGCTTGGGGGTTGAGGATTGAGTTTATCTGGTGGTTTTGGAGGAATGTGGTTGTGGGTAGTGGGGTTTTTTTTAGTGAGAAGTCGCTCTTTCTCTCTAAATTTTGAGTTTTTATAAGTCTGCATTGTACACAAAACACCTCACCAACTGCACCAAAGGGAGGCTAGTCAGACATTGAGCCACCAATATCAAAAACTGAGCAAGCAGTGGAATGGATGATAGTTTCTTTCCTTAGGAAAGGAAAAGCTAAGATAGCCAATCAACGCACGCACAAGGCTGGTGCAAATCTATCCCCAGGTATAAATGTTTGAATGTATGATGCTGTATTAGGTAAGTACCTCAATACTCAACCTTTAAGTTATATTAACAAACAGATATTACCTAATATTCCTAATACATTACCTACCACACTTCACTCTGACCTTAATAATGAAAAAAATTTTACCAACAAAAATCAAGTTACTAAACAGAATGATAAGGGTGAAAGCAGTTTAGCTAAACCAGTGAAGCAGCACATGGTTTTTGGGAAAATGAAAATCAATAAAGAAAATCAAAAAACTAATATTTTGCATGAGGAACAAGCTGTCCTCGTGACAAATGTCACAGACGTAGAAACAAATTCAGACATGATTAGTAAAGAAAATCTTTTGCTTAATGCTATGGAATTGGATATCACCCATACCACAATCAATCAAGCAACCAAAGAAGTAATCAAGTACTCTACTAATACTAATTACCTAACTATTAATAATAATAACACTCTTATTATGCATGCATGTCCCAATCCTCACGACCAATCCTCCCTAAAACACTTGGAACATAAAAGTAGACAAGTGACGGAGGATATATCTATGCAAGATCTTGATATATACCACATGTAACAGCCTGCCCAAGCTATAAAAATAGAACCAATTATTAACGACACCACCAATCACCTTACTACCACTCCTCCTATAAACACACAAGCGTGCAAAAATGGCAAGACCCCCACTAACACTAAGGAGGAGATATCGTTTGCTACAACTGATTCATGTCTCTTGCAATCCAAACATGAACAACCTTCCAAATCTCCCACCTCAATTCCCCTCAAATCCGGTGATCTATGCTCAGCCGCCAAGCCCACCCAACCACATACCACAATCGTGGGTGGAACTAGGGTTACAGGGCCATGCAGTATCCTTCAACATGGAGATCAATGGGCAGGAATCCATTCTCATCATCCAAAACACTCACTTCCTAGCTCAGCTGATCTCAGAAGGGATGAGATTAGCCATGAACAAATATGTAAACCAAATGTGGATGAACAATATTCTTCAACCACTAGCCCCATCAATGAATCCAAACCTAGTCAATAACATGCAACAAATGTGGAACATTCCACACAACCCAAACCAGCAAATACTCCAAAATCCACCACTGAATCTTCCATTTTTTGCTCCAAAGGATCTAATACTTTTGAATCTAGTGTTCACACAATGGTCGGCCCAGGAAATGCACAACCAACAACATGATCCACAACCAGAACCAATGGACGAGCAAGTACCACCACCAAACATGCCAAATCAAGAAGGGGTACAGGAGAAAGGAGAGGAGATGGAAAACCTGCCACACTTGGGGGAGCCAGCAGTGGCTTTTTCAAGCCTAAGCAAGGTAAAAATACTAATATTCAGGGAGATGCTAGAAAGGAAATCTATCTTCAGTTGCCCAGTGACACTATACAAATGCTCACTGGACATTTGACCTCCACAAGGACCCAACTGTGGGGAAGAATGTAGTGATCTTAGTTCCCTCACTCAAGGATGATTCCAAACAATAACCCCCCCCCCCCCCAACAACATCCCCATGCATCAGCCTAACAACATCATAGTTTGGAACGTTAGAGGTGCAAATAATGCAAATTTTAATAGGAATTTCAGAAAACTAATGGATACTCACAGACCTTGTTTGGTTGCATTCTTAGAAACAAAAATGGAGAGCCATTTATCTATCCTTGAGGCTTTTAGCTTTACAGAAATGATTGAGGTTCCATCAGTAGGGCAGAGTGGAGGTTTTGTAATTTTGTGGAACAACGAAGTGGTAACAATCAACAACTTCACTAGGAATGGCCAAGCCATCCATGCAATGATCGAGGTAAAATCGAAAAACTTGTCGTCGTTATTTACTGTAATTTATGCTAGTATTGATGTTCATTATAGGTGTATGTTATGGGATAATCTAAGAAGTATCTACGACCATTACAAAGGCCCCTCGTTAGTGAAAGGAGATTTCAACGAAGTTATTAATACTAGTGACAAATTTGGAGGTAGGAATATAAACCAAAACAGAGCAAGTTCCTTAATAAACTGCCTAAACTATTGTAACCTAGTTGATTTAGGTTTTAAGGGGTGTAAGTGCACATGGTCAAACCATCATAGGAAAAGAAAGGGTCTGATAATGGAGAGGCTAGATAGGATTTACTCTAATGATGAATGGTTACAGGCATATGCCAACGTAACCATAACTAATCTCCCAAAAATTCATTCAGACCATAATCCCGTACTGATTAACCTTAATAATAGAATAAATTTCTATAAGGACAGATCCTTTAGAATAAAAACTTATTGGTGCACTCATCCGGATTTCTGCCGGCTTGTTTCCACTAGTTGGGAAAACAAAGACCTAATAGGAGGGAGTGAATTATTCCAAAAAATGTGTTAGAGTGGAAAAATATGACATTTGGAAATATTTTTGCAAGAAAAAGAAAGCTCCTCAAAAGAATTGATGGGATTCAAAAATCTATTAACTACCAAACTAGTTATTTCCTTCAAGACCTAGAAACTAGTCTAATTGAGGAATACAACACAATTCTCAAACTGGAAGAAGACTACTGGAAAATTAGGTCTAGAGTTAATTGGTTAAACGAACGGGATACTAATACTCGGTTTTGTCATATAAAAGCCACTAATAGGAGGAGAAGAAACAATATTATTTTCTTTAAAGATGACTTAGGAAATTGGATTGAAGACCAATCCTCCATAATGAATCATGTCACTCAGTACTTCTCCAAGATTTTCACAACATCTCACAAGAGGACTGACTGGAAGTTAATAAAATATGATGTTACAAATTTTACCTCAAGTGATCTCTCAATCCTAGACAGGCCCTTAACAAATCAAGAAATTAGAAAAGCTCTTTTTTCCTTCAAGCCATATAAGGCACCAGGCCCTGATGGACTACATCCTTTTTGTTTCCAAAGATTTTGGCACATATTAGGTAGCAAGGTAATAAATCTATGCCAAAATATTTTTAACACATCAACAATGCCCAGGAGGTGAACAAGACCTATATTTGCCTAATTCCAAAAATTAAAAATGCTAACACACTAAGGAATTTTAGACCAATAAGTCTTTGCAATATGATCTATAAGGTGATCACTAAAGAGATCGCCAACAGAATCAAGCCTTTTCTTAACCAATTGGTCAACATAGAAAAAGCTTGCTTTATAAAAGGGAGGAGAGCTAGTGACAATGCAATCATCATCCAAGAAGTTCTAAAAAGTTTTAATATAGCCAAAGGAAAAGAAAATTTTGTTGTAAAGCTTGATTTGGAAAAAGCGTTCGATAAGTTGGAATGGTCTTATATCTATCGAACGCTTAGATTTTTTAAATTTCCAAGGAAAATTCGTGACCTTATCCTAAGTTGTGTTACTACTAGTACAATTTCAATTCTTGTTAATGGTAACAAAACTAAGGAATTTACCCCAACACGGGGGATTAGACAAGGAGACCCCATGTCACCCTACATATTCATAATCTGTATGGATATGCTTTCAAAAAACATTAAGCACCAAGTAGATATAAGGAGTTGGGTGCCTATTAAAATCAATCCTGGGATGCCTCCCCTATCTCATTTATTTTTTGCAGACGATTTAACTCTTATGAGTGAAGCTAAGCAGAATACTTTTAAGACTATTAACAGATGCATGGAAGATTTTAGCAATCTATCCGATCTAGGCATCAATATAGTCAAATCTAAAATGTTCATGTCTAGAAGTTGTAAAAAACACACAAGGGACACGGCTACTCAAATACTTGGTATTACTATAAGTAACAGTTATGGTAATTACCTAGGATTTTCAATGTTAGATAACTACCCTAGGCATAAGGATTGCCAGCCATTACTTGATAAAATGCGTGCTAGATTAAATAATTGGAATGCCATGTATCTTAGCATGGCGGGAAGGTGCACCTTAATAACATCTACTCTAAATACACTGCCAAACCACCTTATGCAAATAAATCTTCTTCCCACAAAAACTCTTCGATAAATAGACAAGATACAGAGAGACTTCTTATAGGGAACTACGAGGGATAGGAGGAAGCTACACCTTCTTGGATGGACTACAGTCACAAACACTAAGTTAAATGGAGGCTTGGGGATCAAGAAAGCTAAATCAAAAAACCTAGCCCTCTTAACAGGCCTGGCTTGGAGAATCCTTACTAATACAAACTCTTTATGGGCTACAACATTCATTAGCGTTTATGGAAAAAGAAGGAGAATAAATGGTTCTTCAATCACTTGGAAAAGCCTCATAACTGTAAGCACGTGATTTTTGCCCTATATGAGAATTAATCCCAAAAAAATTCAAAAAATAAAATAATTTTTCTTGGTGTGCAATTTTTGTGATATTTTGTGTAACTATTTGTATTTTTGTCTATACATGTTTATTTGTTAAATTAATAAAAAAATACAAAAATAGGCATCTTTTGCATTTTTAGCATTTAATGTCCAAATGAACAATTTTATGCTTAATTATTACTTAATTGTGCGTTAATTGTTATTGGAAGTTAATTTGCGCTTTTATAACTTAATTTAGTTCTTAATAATAATTTAAGTAATTTTATAATTTAGTTTTAGAAAAATAAAAGAAGAAAAGAGAACAAAAATACAAAGAAAAATCGGATTGGGCCACTTCTTCAATTTCAAACCACAGGCCCAAATAATTGCCCAACTTTCCCCATGACCCGGTCCGTTTCAAACCGGGTCGACCCGGTCCGCTCCATTAACCCAACACCCCATCTTCATTTTTGTCCAACACAAAACAAAACCAAAAAAATAAAAAATAAAAGGTAAATTATCACTATTAATAGTTTTATTTTTTGTTTTTTTTATATATAAAAAAATCCGAAAATATTTTATTTTATTTTTATTTTTATTTTTTTATTTTTTTTAAAAAAACATATATAATAATTTCGGGAATGTTTTTTAAAAATAAAAAAATGTAAAAGAATGTAGAAAATTTTTAAAAAAAAGTAAAAAGTTTTAAAAAATTTAAAAGTAAAAGAAGGTTGGAATTAAAAAATAAATATAAAGATATCTGAAAATTTAAAAAATCTAAAGTAATTGAAAGTAGCATTTTTAAAAGAAAAAGAAAAGATAGTGGTTTATTTTTTAAAGAAAAGTTAAATAAAGTGAGATTCTCTTTTAAAAAAATAAAAAGTGGGATTTTAAATAAGATAAAGTAATTAAAGTTGGAATTTTAAAAATAAAAGTAAATAAAGGTGGGATTTCTTTTTCTAAAAAAATAAAAGCAATTTGTAAGTGGGATTTCTTTTAATTAAAAAAATAATAAAATAATAAAAAAATAAATCTGAAAATTTCGAAAATTTTGCTATAAATAGAAGAGAAAATTTAGGAAGAAGGGTGGAAAAAAAAAGAGGAAAAACTAGATAGAGAGAAGAAAAAAAAGAGGGGGCGGAGTGAGAAGTATACACCCGATATACATTCTGGATACACTGAATATACAGGGACAGAATTCATTTTGGAGAGTTTTGAAGTTGAAAAGAATAGTTACTGTTTCATTGCCTCGCTTAAGATCTGAAATAGTCAGAACCTTCCTGCCTTTTACTTCTTCTCTATACTTGGAGTCGTTTATAGTCTCCTGGGTTTACTACTATTCCTACTGTTACTGGTCTATTCCTGTGTTGCTGGACTGTCGTTGTTGTGCTACATTGTTACTACTGTTGCTGCTTCTCAGCTTCATCTTCTCTTGTTTTCCAATACCAGGTACATGTCTTTTAAATTTTAAGTTGGAAAGAGATTCAACATGACTCATCAATGAAGTTTGAATTGAAATTATGTTTTCTATTTGTCCAAGTTCATCAATTTAAATTTCATTTTTGTTTTATGTTAGTTAATTAGTAGTGAATTCAATTTGATAGCTATGAGCTAATTGTCTTACTTTGAAAGTTCGTATAAAGATTTGTAATAATATTAGCTCATTATCTCATTAGTTTAATCATATTAAATTGTCAAAGTAGGGAATATGGCATGAATGTTGGTCATTATTTAATTTTGTTGTTAGTTAAGTAAGAAGTGACGTAGAAGTGCCAAGAAAATTACAGTAGTGATATTTATTGTTAAATAAGGTTAAGATGGTGTTGTTGGTATATTTTTATAAGATAATAGATGTGTGTATAAACGTTGGCGAAAGGTGATATGATGTAGCTTGTTACAATGTTAAAATGTTATGAATGTTTACGATATACAGTTAAGTTGCATGTAAGGTAATTTTATTGAATTAACTTGTATAATAATTCCTTTCTTATAAACTCGATACCTATCTACCTTCATAAGACAAATTGATCAAATAATTAGGCTTATTAGATTAAAAGCGAGTATATGAGAATGAAACGAGATGTATAAGTACCAATTGCAACACTTGATATCAATGGTAATTAGAAATAGAATTTGCATTAAGTAAATCATGAAATTTTTTTTTGGAAAATATTTCCTTCCTTTATGAATCATTCATTTTCAGTTTTATATGCAATTTATTCTTTGATATATATATATATATATATATATATATATATATATATATATATATATATATATATATATATATATATATATATATATATGTCATATTTGTTTTTTTTTTAATAATATTAATCATATTTTTATTCTGTCCTTTGAAATTGAATAGTTGGAATGAATATAACTTATATTCGGAAAATATAATCAACGGTCAATATTTAATAAATTGTAAATTCTTTTCAAAGAATTTAAGGGCACCTTAAATGGGAATTTATCATGATTTTCACATAAAAATGTATAGATATAATAAACAATTTGTGGAAAATCCCTAATATCATTACGAATATTTTGCACAATTAGGGATACGTTCGCGTACCCTGATTATATTTTTAAAAGCAAAAATTCGGATTATGCGTACGCGCAATTTCGAACGAATATTTAATAAAAGGATTTTTCCAAAAGGCGTTAAATCAATTTCATAAAAACCCGAGAGGTACGGTTCATTATTCAAGAAAAACAAATATTCTTGATCCAACACAATTTCGAAAAATGATTGCTTAATAAATATATTATAAAAAGTTATTGTGTACACGTACGCGTGACACAAGTCCGCAATTTTTTTTAACACGAATATACGTACGCGTAATTCGATTCAAAGAAGGGTCATCAATAAGCGGTAGTAAAAACATGTAACATCAATGTATTTAATAAAATCAAGGTAATTAAGCCAATAATAAAAACAGTTAAGCGACCGTGCTAGAACCACGGAATCCGGAAATGCCTAACACCTTCTTCCGGATTAACAGAATTCCTTACTCAGGATTTCTGGTTCGCAGAATAATAAACAGAGTCATATTCTCCTCGATTCAGGGATTATAATTGGTGACTTGGGACGCCTTAAAATTCCCAGGTGGCGACTCTAAAACAAATAAACAAATCCCGTTTCGACTGTCCTTCAATTGGAGAAAACTCCCCACGCGCCCTGCGGGCGCGGCGAAAAGGAGGTGCGACAGCTCTGGCGACTCTGCTGGGGAGAAAACCCAGAATCTCTGGACCTTTACTTACTATATAATTTTCAACTGTTTATATGCTAATATGCTAAATTTTTTTTACCGCTTTAATATTATTTGAATTGTGAATATATACAACTGCTACGAAACCCCCTTCTTTCTGAGTCTTCTGAATTTATGGTGTACACGTGCGCGTGACCCACCTTTCTGTTAAAGTCATACCAAATAAGACGGAGTTGGGACAAGTAACTAGGCCGGGCAGACTTTCGTGCTCCCGGTACGTTACCCCCACTTCGGCTCAAACTGTCCGTTTGGGTAAGCCAGGTTTAGAACAATCAACCTAAGGTTTTACACTTAGAATAACTCAGCCATGTACCGGATCCCTAGTAGGAACGAATATTTGCATCATATGCATTTGCCCTTGGAGACTCAACACAGGGGTTGGGTCTGTCTAGGACAGGTGAACCCAAAATTAAAAGACCATCATGATGCATCCTACTTGCTACTTGTGCATTCATTTGCCTCGAACATGCTTGTTGACCAGCTTAAAATAAAATCATGGTAAGAAGCAAGGAATAAAATGGGTTGTTTTAAAATTTTCGAAAAAAAAATAGTTTTAAATTTTGAAATAAAAATATTTAATAAAAAAAAATCGAAAATAATTTTTAGTATAAATTTTCCAAAATAAATTTTGACTTTATTAAAATTAAATTTCAGATACAAAATGAGCACCACACAAAGCCCCTCATCCACAAGTACGGAGGAATTTCTATGTCAGCTTCAAATGTGGTGGTATGATTTGGGCGAAGACGGTCAAAAATGGGTCGTCAAGCATTTGGGAAATCTCACGGACATTATGAAAGTTGAGCCTCGGGATGATCTGATTACGGCATTAGTAACTTTCTGGGACCCTGTTCACAATGTTTTTCGTTTCTCTGACTTCGAGCTTACTCCTACATTAGAGGAGGTAGCTGGCTATGTTGGTTTTGACGGAAGTTTAAGAAATCAAAGTTTGATATTCACAAAGGCTCCTTCAATACATCGATTCTTCGGTCTTCTGAACATCAGCAGTCAAATCAGGAAAAGCAATGTCATCAATGGATGTTGTTCCTTCAACTTTTTGTATTCCAGATTTGGAAAGTCAGATGGGTTCGAAATTCATGAGAAAGGCCTTACTAATAAGCAAAACAAAGACACTTGGCAGATGCACCGACGATTTGCTTTCATGGTGGCTTTTCTAGGAGTCATGGTCTTCCCAAATAAAGAGCGAACAATTGATATTCGCACCGCAAAAATTGTGCAAATCCTCACCACTAAAGAAAATCACACCCTTGTCCCCATCATTCTGTCAGATATTTATCGGGCTTTGACTTTATGCAAATCAGGAGCGAAGGTTTTCGAAGGATGCAAAATTTTGTTGCAAATGTGGGTGATTGAACATCTCCAACAACAACCCAAGATCATACAGTATGGGTCGAACAAAGCTAATTGCATCGAGAGCTATGAGGAAAGAACAAAAAATTACCAAGCTCCAGAAGGGATAGAAGCATGGGTATCTCATCTAAAGGCTTTAACGGCAAATCAAATTGAATGGACTCTGGGATGGCTCCCGATGAGAGAAGTAATACATATGTCAACCTCAAATAATTATCTACTACTATTGGGATTGAGAAGCATTCAGCCATATGCACCACTAAGAGTCCTAAGGCAACTAGGGAGATATCAAATAGTTCCTGATGAGGAAGATTTGAGTATGCAAGTAATCGAATTACACCCAGAAGCCACTATTCCCGAAGCTCTACTTCAGCAGATGTGGAATGGGTGCCGATACTTGAAAAGTGATACTAAAGTCCTAGACGCTACCAAGGGTGAGATAAATCCTGGATATGCAAGGTGGTTCGAAAAACGGTCTCGCATGGATGATGTACCGGAACCTGAGCTAAAAAGGCCAACAAAAAGACCCCATGTTCAAAATTTCAATGATAAAATCCAAGAGCGGTTAATCTGGGGAGAAAAAGAAAAAGGGTACAAAGCCACTATCCATGCCCTAAAAGAAAATCTAAGAAGCCTCAGTTTGGAGAAAGATTTGCAAGAACAAGAAGCCAAAGACGAGAAAAAGAGTCTAGCTTGTGAGAATGAAAATCTTCATGCTCGATTCCAAAAAATGAAAAGAGTCTCTGAAACGCCAAAGAGAAGCTGGAAAGATCAAAAAACCATCGCCAATCTCTTCGAAAAAATGCAAGATTATGATTCCATTCTTGCAGAAAACGAAAGGGCATTGAGCAAAGCAAAAGAAAGGATCCAACAATTAAATGAAGAAGTCAGATCTAACCAGGAACGCCAGGATAGGCAATCCGAAAAAGACAAGGCTCAATTCAAGAAGGAAAAAGACTATTGGATGCGATCAGAAGACCAGCTTCGTGCACAACTAGAAGAGGCAAGAAGATGCAACAGAGAATACCAACAGGCAGACCTCGACAGGGAAAGATCACAAGCAAGATTAGAGCAGGCCAGACTCCGAGCTCTATTAGAATCAGCTTTAGATCGTGAAAACCGTGTCAGAGACATAGCCACCACTCGTCAGCAGCAATTGCAAGACCAAGACCAACGTCTCCAAGGTTTCAGGGCACAAATCCACGACTTGGCAGTCTTTACATCTCAAAGTTATGTAAACTGCCAAGGAATGGATTATGAAAGGTTTACAGAGCATGCGCCCACTTTTGCTCGTCATCTAGCAATAGAGTTGGAAAGGATGTATCGTACGCTGGGAGGCCATCCAGGTCAAGCCCCACATTGAGCAGATAATCCAATATTAGAGAACAAAAGTGGAAAGTGGGGCATTTTGTGAGATGTTATGAATTGTATCTTTTATTCTGATTTAAGTGTGTGTGTTTCAAGCTATTTTCTTAAAGTTTTCGAATGTAATTCCATCTTTGTGTAATAAATAAACATGATTAACTTTGGTCCGAACTACGCAAGGTCTGATTCATGTTTGACATAATACATAGGCAATCTCTAAGAGTCGACCACCACGATAAAGATATCTGTAATAGATAAAAGTGAATAACAAAAAAAAAATTCAAAAGCTGGGACGATACAAGCAACCGAGCGAATGCATAATAGAAAGGGATTATTTGTCTAGGAGCATTGCATCTCAACGTGTGATTATATATGTGTTAAACTCTCGAAACTAACAAGTTTGTTCATTTTCAGAATTCAACCAGTTAGTTTTTCTAAAGAGTATACTGGCATATTATCACTATCACACAAGATCAAAAGGACCAATACCCGAAAGTATGTCTATCCCAGATGTTGACACAGGTATGGAGATAGAAGAGATGGATGTCGGGAAAATGAAAGAAGAGATGCTTAAGCTCAAGCAGCAAATGGCTGAAATGTACCAAGCTTGGTCTACAGGACAGTTACCCCCATCTTACCCAAATAACCCTGCTCCATCAATGATCCAAACTCAGGATAATATCACCACTGAATTATCCCCAAGTTTCCCCATTTATCAGCACTACCGAGGCACCACCTCTCAGACACCACAGTCTCCACCTCCAAAACCAGTTCCGTACCTTCCTCCACCTATGACTCCTGTTTTCGTAGCACCTCCCCCTGCTACATTTCACAAATCTCCTAGTGAGCCGACATTTCAGGCCCAAGACAACCAATATTACCCCCCGGAGCCCACCTTCAAAGCCTCCGAAATCAATTCACCTGCTCCTCAGTTTGATCTCCCAACCGAAATTAACAAGCCAGCCAAAAATGCTGAACAAGAAGAGATGTTCAGGAAGGTCAAAAGTCTAGAACAGTCGTTCCGAGACATGCGAGGATTAGGTGGGCAAGTCAGTGTAGCCTACAAAGATTTATGCTTATTCCCTAATGTACAATTGCCATTTGGCTTCAAGATGCCCAAATTTGACCTATACAGCGGGCACGGCGACCCAGTAGCCCACCTAAGGGGTTTCTGTAGCAAGATGCGAGGAGCTGGGGGAAAGGATGAATTATTGATGGCTTACTTCAGTCAAAGTCTAAGCGGATCAGCTTTGGAGTGGTATACACGCCAAGACCATGGAAGATGGTATACCTGGGATGACCTGGCACAAGCATTTGCATACCATTTCCAATACAATCTGGAAATCATCCCAGATCGATTATCTTTGACCAAATTTGAGAAGAAACACAATGAAAGTTTCAGAGAGTATGGTTTTCGGTGGAGAGAACAGGCAGCAAGAGTGGATCCTCCTATGAAGGAGAGCGAAATGGTAGACTATTTCCTCCAAGCCTTAGAACCAACTTACTACGCCCACTTGGTTTCAGCGGTTGGAAAATCATTCAACGAGGTAGTGAAAATGGGAGGTATGGTAGAAGAAGGCCTCAAGACAAACAAAATCATGAGCTATTCAGCAATTAAGGCAACTACTCAAGCTATTCAAGGCGGGGTAGGAGGAATCGGAAGAAAGAAGAGGGAGGAAGCAACCGTAGTTGATTCAGGAATTTGGCCAGGACCCAGGGGTTCACCGCTTTACTATAATCAGCAACGACCTCGCCAATCAGCTTACCACCATGATTCATCCCAACATTACTATCACCCTTCAGAGCCTCATTTCGCCATTAACCACACTCAAGCATACAATCAGCCACCTGTTCACACCAATTGGCGTGCTCCTGTCACACCAAATACCTACCCCCGAGCTTATCCCGGACCAGGTTTCAGGCCTAGACCAGCATTCAGGGGAGAAAGGGAACAGAAAAAGAAAACTTACACTCCATTGGGAGAGTCTTACACTAGTCTGTTCCACAGGCTGAGACAGTTAGACATGTTAAAACCAATACAATCCAAGATACCCAATCCTCCACCAAAGAATCTGGATTACACCATTAGCTGTGAATATTGCTCCGGTACACCAGGCCATGATACGGAGAAATGTTGGCATTTGAAAAATGCAATACAAGAGCTGATTGATACTAATAAAATCGAGGTTCAAAACCCCGAAGCTCCAAATATCAATAGAAATCCAATGCCAGCCCATCAAGAGGCTAACATGATAGAAATCATACAAGCTAATGGGGAGACAAAGAAGCCGTCACAAACTGTCATGATGATCAAGTCTCATGAAACCAAGCCAGATAAGCAGTTAATGGAGGAGAAGCCGGTGTCTAAGCAGAACAAAAATGGTGATGAACCGTCTATGATAGTCGATGAGGGATCATCGAGCAAAGTTTCCGCAAAACAAGAAAGGCCAAAAGTGATAGTACCAGGGGTTGCTAACAAACCCGTTGTATTCGTGGAAGGAGCACGTACAGATCGGGTTATTATTGCACCTGTAATCCAGCTGCCGATCATCAACAACAAAACCATCCCATGGAACTATGAACGGATGACCGTAATGTACAAGGGCAAAGAAATCAAGAAAGAAGTGTGTGAGGTGCAAGGCTTGACTCGTTCGGGAAGATGTTTTACTCCCGAAGAGCTGAGAAAAACTAAAAACAATCCAATGCCAACAAAGAGAGCTGTGACGGAAGAAGAGGCGGAGGAGTTTTTAAGAAAAATGAAACTCCATGATTATTCTGTGGTGGATCAATTAAAGAAGACCCCCGCTCAAATTTCATTATTGTCCTTACTGATCCATTCAGAGGAACACCGTCTGGCGTTGATGAAAATCCTGAATGAAGCTCATGTTCCTGAAAAGATCTCTGTAAATCATTTGGGAAAAATAGCCAACAGAATCTTTGAGACAAACAGAATTACATTTGCCGATGATGAATTGCCTGCGGAAGGTACCGAGCATAATAGAGCTCTTTACCTCACCGTGAAATGTGAAAACTCCGTAGTAACCCGGGTATTGGTTGACAATGGGTCCAGTGCAAACATATGCCCTCTCTCCACTTTAAACAAATTAAAAATTAAAGAGGAGAGGATCCAAAAGAATAGTATCTGCGTACGAGGATTTGACGGTGGAAGCAGAGATTCATTTGGCGACATAGTATTGGAACTAACTATAGGGCCAGTTGAATTCACCATGGAATTTCAAGTGTTGGACATGACTGTTTCTTACAACTTGTTGTTGGGTCGACCATGGATCCATGCTGCTAAAGCAGTCCCATCAACACTACATCAGGCTGTCAAGTTTGAATGGGATCATCAAGAAGTAGTCGTGTATGGAGAAGAAAGTTTAAATGCTCACAACAGCACCATTGTACCGGTCGAGAGAACAGAAATTGACCAAGGACCATGGGTATACCAAGTGTCCGACACGGTGTCGGTAGAGAAAATTCCAGAGGGGAAACACCTTTCGAATCCAAAGATATCCTCTGCATCAGTCATGGTAGCTTATGAAATGCTGAAGAATGGCTTTATACCCGGCAAAGGTCTGGGCTTATCTCTGCAAGGAATTGTACAACCAGTATCTCTCCCCGAGAACTGGGGAACATTCGGTTTAGGGTTCACACCTACCGCCAATGATGTGATAAGGGCCAGGAAGTTGAAACACCAAGCATGGTTTCTTCCAAAACCAGTACCACAGCTGTCGAAGTCTTTTGTCAAGACCGGTGCTAAAAATCGCCCGATAACAACAATTCCTAAATCCCAGGTCAATCCTGAGGAAGAATTAATTGAAAGGTTCGAGAAATTGTTTAGTGATGTGAATATGTTGGAAGGCGGAGAAGGGTGTAGCAACGCAGAAGTTCAATTCGTTGGACCAGAAACAAAGCTCAATAATTGGAAAGCCACTCCTCTCCCAATTCGAAAGGAGTCTTGGTAGTTTATTTTGATTTTCTTTCAGTTTGTTTGGGTTATTTCAAGGTTGTAATCCCAAAGTTTATCTTACAGTTTGGTTGAAGTGTGCAAACCTTGTTATTTTTCATCATCCAATAAAAAGCAGTTTCCTTTTTATTATCGTTCCTGATAGTTTTCTTTTCTTTTTCTTCTTTCCTATACAGTTCCTTTTACGCTGGCTCTAGTGATATGGCATGCATGAGGAATCCTCAGCCCAGTCTTAAAAATCAATCTGGTTCCGAAATAATAATTCAAGAAATATATTGTGATTATGAATCAGAATATGATGAAGATGCGGTTTTTGAAGAGATTAGTAAAGAGTTAATTCACTTTGAGGAAAAAATCAAACCTAACTTGAGTGATACCGAGGACATCAATATAGGGGACACGAGTAATATCCGAGAAACTAAAATAAGTGTCCATCTGGAGCCAAAGATCCGAGAGGAGTTAATTAAAGCACTCATAGAATTCAAAGATGTTTTTGCCTGGTCGTATGACGACATGCCGGGCTTGAGCACTGATTTAGTGGTCCACAAATTGCCCACCGATCCAACAGTGCCTCCTGTCAAGCAGAGGCTGAGAAAATTCAAGCCTGAGATGAGTATGAGAATTAAGGAAGAAATCACCAAACAATTGGAATCAAAGGTCATTCGAGTCACTCGATATCCTGTTTGGTTGGCTAATATCGTTCCTGTACCAAAGAAAGACGGCAAAATTAGAGTATGCGTCGACTATCACAATCTCAACAAAGCAAGTCCAAAGGATAATTTCCCATTACCCAATATCCATATTTTGATCGACAATTGTGCCAAACATGATATAGGGTCTTTCGTGGATTGTTATGCCGGATATCATCAAATTCTAATGGATGAAGAAGATGCAGAAAAGACGGCATTCATCACACCATGGGGAACTTATTGCTACCGGGTAATGCCATTCGGTTTAAAAAACGCCGGAGCAACCTATATGAGAGCAATGACCACAGTGTTTCATGATATGATACACAAGGAGATTGAGGTATACGTGGACGATGTGATCATAAAATTAAAGCATCAGGCCGACCACGTTGAGGATTTGAGGAAGTTCTTCTTAAGACTTCGCAGGTACAACCTCAAGCTTAACCCTGCCAAGTGCGCATTTGGAGTTCCATCCGGAAAGTTGCTGGGATTCATAGTCAGTCGACGAGGCATTGAGCTAGATCCGTCAAAGATCAAAGCCATCCAAGAACTGCCACCCCCAAGAAACAAAACTGAAGTAATGAGTTTGTTGGGAAGGTTAAATTATATCAGCAGGTTTATTGCTCAGCTCACAACAACCTGCGAGCCAATTTTCAAATTGTTAAAAAAGGATGCTGCAGTCAAATGGACCGATGAGTGTCAGGAAGCGTTCGATAAAATAAAAGGGTACTTATCAAACCCACCCGTGTTGGTCCCGCCAGAGCCAGGAAGACCTTTGATTCTTTACTTGACGGTTTTGGAAAATTCATTTGGTTGTGTATTGGGGCAGCATGACCTCACTGGCAGAAAAGAACAGGCCATCTACTACCTTAGCAAGAAGTTCACAGCTTATGAGGTTAAGTATACTCATCTGGAAAAGACATGTTGCGCCCTAACATGGGTAGCTCAAAAATTGAAACACTATTTGTCATCCTACACTACTTACCTCATTTCTCGTTTGGATCCCTTGAAATACATTTTTCAAAAGCCTATGCCAACGGGAAGACTTGCAAAGTGGCAGATATTGCTCACGGAATTCGACATCATCTATATGACTAGAACTGCAATAAAGGCTCAAGCACTGGCCGATCATTTAGCCGAAAACCCGGTCGATGAGGAATATGAGCCGTTGAAGACTTATTTTCCTGATGAAGAAACAATGCATATCGACGAGGTGGAACAAATCGAAAAACCTGGCTGGAAACTTTTCTTTGATGGAGCCGCCAACATGAAAGGAGTCGGAATAGGAGCTGTAATCATTTCTGAAACAGGGCGTCACTATCCTGTTACGGCTCAATTGCGATTTTATTGCACCAATAATATGGCTGAATATGAAGCTTGCATTTTGGGGTTAAGGCTAGCTGCAGACATGGGTATCCGAGAAATCTTAGTCATGGGAGATTCGGATCTTTTGGTACATCAAATTCAAGGAGAATGGGAAACCCGAGACTTGAAGCTCATACCATACCGACAATGTCTACATGATCTTTGTCAGCGGTTTCAATCAGTGGAATTCCGACATATTCCAAGAATCCATAATGAGGTAGCCGATGCATTGGCTACCCTGGCATCAATGTTGCACCATCCGGACAAAGCTTATGTAGATCCGATACATATTCAAGTCCACGATCAACACGCTTATTGCAATATGGTTGAAGAAGAATTTGATGGTGAACCATGGTTCCACGACATCAAGGAGTATATCAGAATGGGAATATATCCCGCACAAGCCACAAGAGATCAAAAGAGGACCATTAGGCGATTAGCAAATGGATTCTTCTTGAGCGGAGGAGTTTTGTATAAAAGAACACCAGATCTTGGATTGTTAAGATGCATAGATGCCAGACAAGCTACAACTGTCATGTCTGAAGTACATTCAGGAGTTTGCGGACCCCACATGAGTGGATATGTGTTGGCAAAGAAAATCCTCCGAGCTGGTTACTATTGGCTTACCATGGAGAGAGATTGTATCAGTTTTGTATGCAAGTGTCATCAATGCCAAATACACGGAGATTTGATTCATTCTCCACCATCCGAGTTGCACACAATGTCGGCACCATGGCCTTTCGTTGCTTGGGGCATGGATGTGATTGGTCCAATTGAGCCGGCAGCATCCAATGGACACAGATTCATTCTGGTAGCTATTGATTATTTTACCAAATGGGTTGAGGCCAAGACATTCAAATCAGTAACCAAGAAAGCTGTGGTCGATTTTGTCCACTCAAATATCATATGTCGATTCGGAATCCCGAAGGTGATCATCACAGATAACGGTGCTAATCTCAACAGCAACTTAATGAAAGAAGTATGTCAACAGTTTAAGATTACACATCGTAACTCTACCCCATATCGGCCCAAGGCTAATGGAGCAGTAGAAGCAGCCAACGAAAACATAAAGAAGATACTTCGGAAAATGGTAGAAGGTTCAAAACAATGGCATGAAAAATTACCATTTGCATTATTGGGATACCGCACTACTGTTCGCACTTCAGTAGGAGCAACTCCTTATTTGTTGGTATACGGCACTGAAGCAGTAATTCCTGCAGAAATTGAGATTCCTTCCCTTCGGATCATCGCCGAAGCAAAGATTGATGATGATGAATGGGTCAAAACCCGTCTAGAACAGTTAAACTTGATTGACGAAAAACGATTGACCGCAGTATGCCATGGTCAATTATATCAAAGAAGAATAGAAAGAGCATACAACAAAAAGGTGCGTCCCCGGAAGTTTGAAGTAGGTCAGCATGTGCTGAAACGTATTCTTCCACATCAGGTTGAAGCAAGAGGCAAATTTGCTCCGAATTGGCAAGGACCATTCATTGTGACCAGAGTATTATCGAATGGTGCACTATGTTTAACAGATATTGAAGGCAAATGCATAGATATGGCGATCAATTCTGACGCGGTAAAGAGATATTATGCATAACTTTTTGAATGTTTGTATTTAGCACTATTTCGAAGATTGAAATGACAAAGGCAATTTATTCTGCTATCCAAACACTATACCATTTGCTTCCCCTTTGAGCAATACTTGTTTCTTTCCTTTGGAATCAATAAAAAAAAAAAAAAAAGATCAAAATCTTCACTATTATGTAGTGAACTACGTTTGACCTGATTCCTCAAAGAAGGATACGTAGGCGCCTCACGGCTCGGTCATAGGGTGCACAACATGCACAATGTGCACGGAAAAGAAATATTAAGAGACCCCAATCAAGAAACTGGGGCAGGAATTGTATTGGAAATAAGAAAAGATTCCAAGAGTTGTAATTTTAAACCCATACCAAAGCTATTTAGCTTTTAATACCTTTTCCATTCCTAACCTTAATACCAAAAAGACCTTTTGATCAATCTTAGAAAAATGCTGAGGCAAGCAAATGAAGTGGTTCATAACACTCTGGTACAAACAAGGAAAGAAAGTAAAATGAGAGAGTCTTATAGGTGAAAACTCACACGGGCACCATAAGGCGACGGAGGTTGAGAGAAAAGTAAAATGAGAGAGTCTTATAGGTGAAAACCCACACAGGCACCATAAGGCGAAAAGGAAGTGAAGAAGTGAAAAACGAGGAAAATTTATCGGTGAAAACTCCTTGAGACAATTGAGAGGAGATGGATTAAAAGACTGGGTTGATTAATCCGAAATGCATACCCTGATCATTGGTGCCAGTAATTCCAATCAGATAAGTCCTTTATTCCTTTTCCAACAGTCATCCAAAAAATTGGATTTTTCTTTTCATTCTATAATTGTCGAAATCAGCGTATTTCGTTACTAATAATCTTACTTTCTCCAAGCTTTGAGATAAGTTTTATTCCAAACAAATAAGAAGGAATGTCAAGGTATACTACCAAGATTCAAGGTTACAAAATACAGCCACGAAAGGTGGGAGATAAAATACGGGTGTAAGAAAGATGAAATCAAAAGTGGATCAGCAAAGTCAGAAGAGGCACATGATTACAGTTGAAAGGTTTTGAAGGAAAACACACAGAGGGGAATCCTATAGTCAAGGATCAATTACAAAGACAAAACAGTCTTTTCAATCATTCCAAGGCAATAAAGAGAGACGAAGAGAAACATCACCATCTGCAAGAATACCACAGCCAACCACCCTGCTTTAAACTAACGAAGTTTTCTTTGATTTAAAACAGGGGCAAAAACAATATTTGTGTCAGGAAATACCTGGTAAAGAAAAAGAAGAAGTCAGGCGTCCACCTGGAAAATGAGGATGAGAAAAAGAAGAAGTCAGGCGTCCACCTGGAGAATGAGGATAAGAATTAAAAGAAGTCAGGCGTCCACCTGGAGAGTGAGGATGAGAATTAAAGAAGTCAGGCGTCCACCTGGAGAATGAGGATGAGAAAAAGAAGAAGTCAGGCGTCCACCTGGAGAATGAGGATGAAGAATTAAAGAAATCAGGCGTCCACCTGGAGAATGAGGATGAGAATTAAAGAAATCAGGCGTCCACCTGGAGAATGAGGATGAGAAAAAAAAGAAGTCAGGCGTCCACCTGGAGAATGAGGATGAGAAAAGAAGAAGTCAGGCGTCCACCTGGAGAATGAGGATGAGAATTAAAGAAGTCAGGCGTCCACCTGGAGAATGAGGATGAAGAATTAAAGAAATCAGGCGTCCACCTGGAGAATGAGGATGAGAATTAAAGAAATCAGGCGTCCACCTGGAGAATGAGGATGAGAAAAAAAAGAAGTCAGGCGTCCACCTGGAGAATGAGGATGAGAAAAGAAGAAGTCAGGCGTCCACCTGGAGAATGAGGATGAGAATTAAAGAAATCAGGCGTCCACCTGGAGAATGAGGATGAGAATTAAAGAAGTCAGACGTCCACCTGGAGAATGAGGATGAGAAAAAGAAGAAGTCAGGCGTCCACCTGGAGAATGAGGATGAGAATTAAAGAAGTCAGGCGTCCACCTGGAGAATGAGGATGAGAAAAGAAGAAATCAGGCGTCCACCTGGAGAATGAGGATGAGAATTAAAGAAGTCAGACGTCCACCTGGAGAATGAGGATGAGAAAAAGAAGAAGTCAGGCGTCCACCTGGAGAATGAGGATGAGAATTAAAAGAAGTCAGGCGTCCACCTGGAGAATGAGGATGAAGAATTAAAGAAATCAGGCGTCCACCTGGAGAATGAGGATGAGAATTAAAGAAATCAGGCGTCCACCTGGAGAATGAGGATGAGAAAAAAAAGAAGTCAGGCGTCCACCTGGAGAATGAGGATGAGAAAAGAAGAAGTCAGGCGTCCACCTGGAGAATGAGGATGAGAGAAGAAGAAGTCAGGCGTCCACCTGGAGAATGAGGATAAGAATTGAAGAAGTCAGGCGTCCACCTGGAGAATGAGGATGAGAATTAAAGAAGTCAGGCGTCCACCTGGAGAATGAGGATGAGAAAAAGAAGAAATCAGGCGTCCACCTGGAAAATGAGGATGAAGAAAGAAAAGAGGCAGTCGAGGCACCCACCTGAAGAACGAGGAAATGCAATTGAAGTGTTGAAATCAAAAACCCGCTCATATGAAAAAGGAGCACACTTAGAATCAATAAAACAGAGGAGTCCAACAAGATCCCCAACAAGAAACAACAAGAGTTCCAAAAGGAATACGGAATAAGACCAATGCCCAAGAGTCACCAAGATATCAAGACAACAAGAAACGCGAGAGCATGATCTAGATAAGATTTTATAATTCATGTACCATAGTCTAGTTTAATTTTGTATTTCCTTTACAGTAAGGTGTAATAAGGAGGTCAGCAAGCAGTAAAAACAGCACGAAGCAGCAGTAACATCACAGTCCCACGGTAGTCCCAGCTACCAAAACTTCCCGAACTACATTGACCTGATTCCTGTTTAGCCCAGGATATGTAGGAAACCTTTGAAGCAAAGGTTCGGTCAAATCTTTTTCAAAAAAAAAATAAAAAAAATAAAAAAAATGCTTCACACTGAGTACTCGGATGGGCAAAAATCGCTCGCTTTATCTTTGCACGAAAACCCTTCGTGTCTTCGGGCAAAGAGGGGCAGTTGTAAGCACGTGATTTTTGCCCTATATGAGAATTAATCCCAAAAAAATTCAAAAAATAAAATAATTTTTCTTGGTGTGCAATTTTTGTGATATTTTGTGTAACTATTTGTATTTTTGTCTATACATGTTTATTTGTTAAATTAATAAAAAAATACAAAAATAGGCATCTTTTGCATTTTTAGCATTTAATGTCCAAATGAACAATTTTATGCTTAATTATTACTTAATTGTGCGTTAATTGTTATTGGAAGTTAATTTGCGCTTTTATAACTTAATTTAGTTCTTAATAATAATTTAAGTACTTTTATAATTTAGTTTTAGAAAAATAAAAGAAGAAAAGAGAACAAAAATACAAAGAAAAATCGGATTGGGCCACTTCTTCAATTTCAAACCACAGGCCCAAATAATTGCCCAACTTTCCCCATGACCCGGTCCGTTTCAAACCGGGTCGACCTGGTCCGCTCCATTAACCCAACACCCCATCTTCATTTTTGTCCAACACAAAACAAAACCAAAAAAATAAAAAATAAAAGGTAAATTATCACTATTAATAGTTTTATTTTTTGTTTTTTTTTATATATAAAAAAAATCCGAAAATATTTTATTTTATTTTTATTTTTATTTTTTTATTTTTTTTAAAAAAACATATATAATAATTTCGGGAATGTTTTTTAAAAATAAAAAAATGTAAAAGAATGTAGAAAATTTTTAAAAAAAAAAGTAAAAAGTTTTAAAAAATTTAAAAGTAAAAGAAGGTTGGAATTAAAAAATAAATATAAAGATATCTGAAAATTTAAAAAATCTAAAGTAATTGAAAGTAGCATTTTTAAAAGAAAAAGAAAAGATAGTGGTTTATTTTTTAAAGAAAAGTTAAATAAAGTGAGATTCTCTTTTAAAAAAATAAAAAGTGGGATTTTAAATAAGATAAAGTAATTAAAGTTGGAATTTTAAAAATAAAAGTAAATAAAGGTGGGATTTCTTTTTCTAAAAAAATAAAAGCAATTTGTAAGTGGGATTTCTTTTAATTAAAAAAATAATAAAATAATAAAAAAATAAATCTGAAAATTTCGAAAATTTTGCTATAAATAGAAGAGAAAATTTAGGAAGAAGGGTGGAAAAAAAAGAGGAAAAACTAGATAGAGAGAAGAAAAAAAGAGGGGGCGGAGTGAGAAGTATACACCCGATATACATTCTGGATACACTGAATATACAGGGACAGAATTCATTTTGGAGAGTTTTGAAGTTGAAAAGAATAGTTACTGTTTCATTGCCTCGCTTAAGATCTGAAATAGTCAGAACCTTCCTGCCTTTTACTTCTTCTCTATACTTGGAGTCGTTTATAGTCTCCTGGGTTTACTACTATTCCTACTGTTACTGGTCTATTCCTGTGTTGCTGGACTGTCGTTGTTGTGCTACATTGTTACTACTGTTGCTGCTTCTCAGCTTCATCTTCTCTTGTTTTCCAATACCAGGTACATGTCTTTTAAATTTTAAGTTGGAAAGAGATTCAACATGACTCATCAATGAAGTTTGAATTGAAATTATGTTTTCTATTTGTCCAAGTTCATCAATTTAAATTTCATTTTTGTTTTATGTTAGTTAATTAGTAGTGAATTCAATTTGATAGCTATGAGCTAATTGTCTTACTTTGAAAGTTCGTATAAAGATTTGTAATAATATTAGCTCATTATCTCATTAGTTTAATCATATTAAATTGTCAAAGTAGGGAATATGGCATGAATGTTGGTCATTATTTAATTTTGTAGTTAGTTAAGTAAGAAGTGACGTAGAAGTGCCAAGAAAATTACAGTAGTGATATTCATTGTTAAATAAGGTTAAGATGGTGTTGTTGGTATATTTTTATAAGATAATAGATGTGTGTATAAACGTTGGCGAAAGGTGATATGATGTAGCTTGTTACAATGTTAAAATGTTATGAATGTTTACGATATACAGTTAAGTTGCATGTAAGGTAATTTTATTGAATTAACTTGTATAATAATTCCTTTCTTATAAACTCGATACCTATCTACCTTCATAAGACAAATTGATCAAATAATTAGGCTTATTAGATTAAAAGCGAGTATATGAGAATGAAACGAGATGTATAAGTACCAATTGCAACACTTGATATCAATGGTAATTAGAAATAGAATTTGCATTAAGTAAATCATGAAATTTTTTTTTGGAAAATATTTCCTTCCTTTATGAATCATTCATTTTCAGTTTTATATGCAATTTATTCTTTGATATATATATATATATATATATATATATATATATATATATATATATATATATATATATATATATATATATATATATGTCATATTTGTTTTTTTTTAATAATATTAATCATATTTTTATTCTGTCCTTTGAAATTGAATAGTTGGAATGAATATAACTTATATTCGGAAAATATAATCAACGGTCAATATTTAATAAATTGTAAATTCTTTTCAAAGAATTTAAGGGCACCTTAAATGGGAATTTATCATGATTTTCACATAAAAATGTATAGATATAATAAACAATTTGTGGAAAATCCCTAATATCATTACGAATATTTTGCACAATTAGGGATACGTTCGCGTACCCTGATTATATTTTTAAAAGCAAAAATTCGGATTATGCGTACGCGCAATTTCGAACGAATATTTAATAAAAGGATTTTTCCAAAAGGCGTTAAATCAATTTCATAAAAACCCGAGAGGTACGGTTCATTATTCAAGAAAAACAAATATTCTTGATCCAACACAATTTCGAAAAATGATTGCTTAATAAATATATTATAAAAAGTTATTGTGTACACGTACGCGTGACACAAGTCCGCAATTTTTTTTAACACGAATATACGTACGCGTAATTCGATTCAAAGAAGGGTCATCAATAAGCGGTAGTAAAAACATGTAACATCAATGTATTTAATAAAATCAAGGTAATTAAGCCAATAATAAAAACAGTTAAGCGACCGTGCTAGAACCACGGAATCCGGAAATGCCTAACACCTTCTTCCGGATTAACAGAATTCCTTACTCAGGATTTCTGGTTCGCAGAATAATAAACAGAGTCATATTCTCCTCGATTCAGGGATTATAATTGGTGACTTGGGACGCCTTAAAATTCCCAGGTGGCGACTCTAAAACAAATAAACAAATCCCGTTTCGACTGTCCTTCAATTGGAGAAAACTCCCCACGCGCCCTGCGGGCGCGGCGAAAAGGAGGTGCGACAATAACGGGTTGGACTATATGCCATAAAGGCATTAGGTGGCCAGTAAATAGACACTCCCATATGACTATTTGGGACACAAATTGGATCCCAAATATTAATAGTCTTTGTAATAGCATTTCAGGGCCTGTAAATAAAAAAGAGGATAGGTTAACAATTAATGATATCTAGGAGAAAAAAGGGTGAAACTTAGAAAAAATTTCCTTCGACCTCTCAAAAATAGTCACAAACAGTATATATGCTCTTGATCCAGACTGCCAAAGTACTCCTCCAAATGATCTCATTTGGAGTCTTAACCCTAGTGATATATTCACAACATCCTCTTCCTATAAGCTAATCGAAGACCAAACACCAAATACACAAACGTTTAAGTGGATTTGGGGGCTACGTTGCCCTAACAAGATTATGTTTTTCATTTGGAAGCTCTACCATATGAGACTACCCACAAGAGGCTATCTTGCTAAAATTGGTATTAATATTGATCCAACATGCCCAATATGTAAGGCCAACAATGAATCCATATACCACATCTTCTGGGAATGCCCCATAGCTCACACTTTATGGCAAACCCTAGGGGTGTCCATAAACAATTATAGGACAGCTAATTCATGGCTTGAGTCATTACTAAACACAACTCCAAAAATTTCAATGGCTTACGTAACTTGTAAAGAGGTTCTACCATTTGCTATTTGGGGCATTTGGAACAACAGAAACCATAATAACATCAACAACCAAACCTCACACATCATAGTTAAAAAAAATTATTGATCAAGCAACTGAATACACCTTACTTACAACCAAGAATACTACTTATAACAAGGTCATAAGGATAAATGTCAAATGGGAGTGGCCACTGAAAGGTTGGTTCAAGGTCAACATAGATGGTGCATTCGAAAGCAACAATCTGGAAGGGGACATCAGTGGAGTAGTTCGTCATTCCAAGGGAAAATGGAAGACAAGATTTTTTAAGAAAATCCAAGCAACCTCACCAATACAAACGGAACTCCAAGCCCTTTGGCATGCATTATAATTAATTATCAAGGAATATTTATTCCTAGTAGAAGTGGAAACTGACGCCACAGAGGTCATACGCGTCATTAGTGAAGATTACCCTACTAACAATAATTTAATTTACGAATGCAGGTTGTTAATGGAGGAGGCATCCAGGCAGGGGACAATATCATTGAAGCATAGCTTCCGCGAAGGGAATATGGTGACACATCTTTTGGCAAAGGCGGCGTTAAAGAAAACTAGCTACAATAACTTATGTACTTTTGTTTTACCACCTGAACTTATTGTAGATGTATATGACAAGGATCAGGATGGGTATGTTTATGCTAGGAACTGTTCTAGTGACCAATGTGAATGTTTGGCTGCTCTAGGGAATGATTGTGCCTTGCGAGGCATAATGATAGGCTATGAATGCATATGTACTAATGACAATGTTAACGGGCTCTAGCCCTAGTATGTTACATATAATATAAGTATCCTTTTCCAGTTCAAAAAAAGTAAAATAAATAAAGCATATGAAATTTATCTTTACTCGAATACAAGAAACACTTGACATCTGCATATATGCTCGTCACCTCACATATATGTTACCCCCAAACACATACCACATGGCAACGATATTATTTTTAGGTATAATTTCCTAATTAAACTCCACCAAGATACTTATGAATGCACTCGAGCATCTCGGGTTATAATTCGAACACACGTACAAGTCTAAAATCATCACGTGAACCTATTAGAAGCTTCAAATCATGAATCTAAACACATATACTAAAATCAAGGTGTAAGGTTGCTATTTAAATTTTAAATCTTAAATGTAGCAAGATAGCATTTGAAATCCTTCCCGAAACCTTCGGGACCAAAATCACCAATACTCACAAGTTATAAGACACCAAGTGAACCTATGTGAAGTCTCAAATTAAGGAGCGAGATGCTAGAACTCAAAACAACCGGTTGGGTCATTATAACTAGTGACAACATCTAGATTTAAAACTAACACACCATAATTTGTTTTAGTTTATATGTAATTATTCCCTTTGTTTCGATTTATGCAAACCTATTATTTTTGGGGTGTCAAACAAGATTTCTTTGGTCAGGTTCAAATACATTTTGAATATACTCATGAACTGTTAACTATTGTGGCTTATAGTACTTTTTATATAATCTTTAAATATTAAGTTTTATTTTGTTAAAAAAAAAAATTAAAATTCTGCATCCATATTCACATCGAGAAATAGTCATTTTGTTCTTCGTTCTCTGAAAAAGTTCGAATGCATTGAAATATAAGGAGTAGTTCTTAGTATTCTTAGTATTTCAATCGTTTCGGATTTGTGAATTTCTAACACTAATAAATTTAGGGAAAAATACAAAATTGGCCGAAACTAATTTTATTTTTTAGTCAAAATGTACACAAAGTATGTATATTTTAATATATAATATACATAAATACAAAAATATATTTTGTCGGCTATTATTTTGGGAGGGGGTAAAAACATACATTTCTCAAATTTTACGATAATTATTCCATGCAACTAAGTTGAATTATAATTAAACTCTCGTGGCTTTGTGATTAAATTTATGTAAATTTATTTCGTTAGTAATTTTTCACTTTTCAAGTATAGTCTACTTTTTATCTTTCAAAAATTATTTCACTATTTTAAACAATCTTTTGGTACTTTGCAGCGTGGAACTTTAAGATTCTGTTTTTCATTTCAATTCCTTTTTTTATTTCAAAAATTTGTTAAAGAGGATGACAATTAGAAACAAAGGGTAGATTAGTCAAATAATTGGAATCTGCACATTGTGTATCGTTCAATTAGGAAACATTTTTCCCCTAAAAGAGATTCCTCTAATTATCCTTTTCCTTTTCTGGGATAATTTGATAAAGTAAAAAGATATAAATAGAAGAAGTGAAACTTATTCTAAGTTCAAGATCATGTTCGCACTTGATCGGATTACCAAAACAACCTGAACGATTAACACAAGCCATTTCTGCATTAATGTAATTGACCCTTTTTGCATGGGAATTAATATGTCTGCTTCTTCTTCTTATTCTGAATTGAATTCTCCTTCGTACTACTGTTTCAACATAAAGCCTATTTATACCCAGATCCTTTTAGCATCTTGCATTGGATTAATCCTTTCAGCGGCTGTGTATTATCGGCTCAAGAATTTCCGAAACCAGAAGATCATTCCACGTATTGATGTTTCGCGTACCAGGAAGGTCCTCAAGTTTGAAAATTTTTCCCATAATGTAGGTAATTATTCTCTCCCGTTTTGTGTTTCAACTATTTTCTGTTTCTTATAATGCTGTTATTATTGAATATTATCTTTTTCTATCTTTTTCGTTTTCTTGAGCCCGGGATCTATCGAAAACAGTCTCTCTACTCCATCGGGTAGGATAAGGTCTGTGTATACTCTACCCTCCCCAAATCCATTACCTGTGAGATTTTAAAGGGTTGTTCTTGTATGTAGGTAATTATTTGATTGAAGTCTTGGATCCCCTTTTGGGTTTTCTACGTTTCTCTCTTCCTTTTTTGGTTAGTGTTATTATATTTAGGATCATATCTGTTGTTGTAGATGTAATTAAGAAATTAAAAGTGCGTTTCTCTAAAAGTTTAAGCTTTTAGATGACGTGGTCCCGTACCTTAGCTTTGTATTAGAGCAGGTCTAAGCAACCCTCACTTCCACCCATCGTCTACTTGAAAAAGAAGCCAGGTCGCACGTGAAAGGCGTGTTAAGGATAAACTTAAGTACTTGATATGTTCTATTTCCTATATCACTTCCTTTTAGTTTGTTTCAACATTAATGACATTTTTCGACATTTGAAAACTTCTTAACCATAAAGGTCCAATTTTATGCTTAATGGCATGCTTTTGTCGCTATGTAATGTCATGAAATGTTTTAGATCACAAATTTCGGTAAGAAAGTTTTCTCTTTCTAACAGATTTAAGCCTTTCAACGAGGTGATTTTAAAACTGAACATATATGTATGAATATGCAGCTAGACAAATGGGATTTGCAGATAGAAGAGAGTGTCCGCATATGTGTAAGCTAGCTACTGAGTACATAATAAAATCAGAAGGGTGTGAAGAAGATATGTATAGCTACTTTTCTAATGAACCAGATGCTGATTCGCTGTTTATAAAACTTGTTGAAGAGTTTGAGAGATGCATCCTCAGTTACTTCGCTTTCCATTGGAGTCAGGTTCCATATATGATGAGCCAGGTAAATCCAGTTAATAAGAAGAAATAGATACATACTTCAGAAATTATAACCTCAAAAAACAAAATTTTAAGTTCGAATTGTTGTTGACGAACTCGCATTCCTTTCCTTTTGATTATCTTTCAGGTATTGAGTGCTGATCACTTTGAGCCCAAAAAGAAGCTCCAAAACATTGTCATGGCTGCTACTAGGTATTAACTGTATTTCCTAATATTTGCTCTTTCATCCTATAGTCAGATTGATGGCCATCGTTATCGATTTTCGTTTTTAGGCCTTATCCAAATTTTAGCCAATTGGGAGAAATTCAAACAATCCTATTTGTAGGATCATATGGTTTAATAGGGGTTTAGACAGAACCATACATGTTTATTGTGATAGTCTAAATGTAAATACTTAGATGAGGATGTCATGAAATCGTACCTCCTTTTTTCTCGTGTTTGGAATATGTAATTATCATTATGAAATATATTAGTTGTTATGATACTCATTTGTTGTTGGTAATTCCCCAATGTTTCCAAAACTACATGTCAAAGAATCTGCAACCTTTATGACATCCCTGGAATAGTGTGTGTACATGGTCAGATGCATTATTTCTTTCATACTTACTAGGATTATAATTGATGAATCATCGCTTTGGTTCCTTTGCTTAGCCTTTTACTTTGCCAACAGGTGTAGCGCTAGCTCTTATAGTTAACTTGAATTCTTTGGCACTCCTTTGTGCATTCTGGTTGTTTGCCATTACTGTTACCGTCACACCTTTTGTTTTCTGTTCTGGATTTCACCATGTTACCATAGTAGCTTTGATTTTCTCCATCCTTTACTTTTCACACTATTCTAGAGCTGGTCTGTATAAAATGACTTAAGTGAGTTATGAGTTTCCCGTCCATGCTTACAACCAAGCCTTCCGCATTTCTAAATGATATAATTTTTTGTGATAGATTGATCAACTAGTTTTTGGTTTGTATATCAACCAATTGAGAAATTTCTATCTGGTCGACAAATCTTATGATGTGATACGTGCTTTACTGCAACAGAACTCCAAGCAGTCTGAGTTAAAGTCATTTTATATAGTAAAGAAGATGTTGAATGTTTTATTTTTAATTTTTTGATAGTTTAAGCGAACTTCTGAGGTTACAATATGGGGAATTCACCTCCACATGAAAACGGAGATTTCAAATAGAAGGTTGTTATGCCAAATATCTTTATTGGTAATTGGTAATTCCCTGTGATTTCTAGTCAATTGAAAACAGATTTCGTATAGACAAGTCCAGATGTGTTTGGTGTCCATCTGCCTCGTCCAGGAGACCATGACCTAACTTTATTGTTATTATGGTCAGCTTTCGGATAATATTCCAGATATTGAC
Source organism: Nicotiana tabacum (assembly GCF_000715075.1). Lineage (NCBI taxonomy): Eukaryota > Viridiplantae > Streptophyta > Magnoliopsida > Solanales > Solanaceae > Nicotiana > Nicotiana tabacum. Next base: position 29,580,013 of record NC_134082.1, on the reverse strand, counting down.
ATTTATGATTTCCTTAGCTAAGATGTTATACAATTTTATGGAGAAATTTTATTTTGTGTCTCGTACAACTTACACTAGTTGTATGAGTTTCCTTTTTGTCTCACAAATTTGTGGACCCAATCTTACCCTTCTGGGTCCACAGAAATCTGGGTCCACAAAACTGCGAGACAAAAAAGTTGTCACTAGTGTTAGTTGTATGAGACACAAAATAAAATTTTCCAATTTTATGTAACCCCTAGCTGGTCAGAAAGTACTTAAATCAGTACTAGATTAGCATAGTGGCTTCCAATCAAATCATACTATTATTTTTACTTTTGCTGAACTTGGTACATATTATGAACTATTCATCTTGTTGTTTTGTGCGTTATAAAGGGAACAAAGATTTGAAAGGGTGACAAAGAATCTGAAGGTTGCAAGAGTTCTTACTACCTTAGTTGAGGAGATGAAAGCAATAGGACTTGTTTCTTCAGATGATTCACAGTGCACAGATGTGATGGTGCCAATGGCTCACAAAGATAGAAGCCCTGTCCTCCTCTTTATGGGTGGTGGCATGGGTGCTGGGAAAAGCACCGTGCTCAAGGACATTCTCAAAGAGTAAGAACGTCGTTATTTGCAAGTGTACATACATATATATATATACATGCATATGTGTGTGTAAGATTCTAATGAGGTGTTCTTTCAATGGAGGTGATAAATCATTATGTGAAAGATACTAATGCAGTGACTGCCAAAATTTGGATGCAGACCATTCTGGATTGGAGCTGCAGCTAATGTTGTTGTGATAGAAGCAGATGCCTTCAAAGAATCAGATGTTATTTACAAAGCTCTTAGCTCCAGGGGACATCATGACATGCTGCAAACTGCTGAACTGGTTATTATTCTTCTTAACCCCCCACCCCCACCTTCCCATTACCCCAAACCCCTTTGAAATGTTACGCATAAAGAGTTGCATCTCTGTGCTAATCCGAGGTTCTGATGCCCGGTCTACCTGTCGAATGTGGCATAGGGAGAGAAAATCATGTGAATTCATCCAAATGCTATATCTGCTGCAAAGCATTCACTAGTTTATTTGGAGAAAAATCTTGTCTCATAGGTAACTAGCTAGGCCGGCAGCTAGGTCCAAAGTGGTATGCTACTGCTATGGTGCCGATATAGTCAGTACATTAGCGCAGTTATCAAACATGCAGGCTGACTATCTACGTAATTCCACATTGAGAAGAAAGATGTGTACCTCCTGCAAACTATTCTATCAATTATTATGAGTAAAAGAGTCTTTTAATAAGAAGGCTAACAATTACTGGAAACAAATTCTAAATAATATTTCATCTAAAACATTTGGAGGACTTAGGTCCTTTTTTACGATATTTATGTCCTTGAATTCTTTTGGTTATTTAAGAAGTAAATTTCATGCAATTTGCAGGTACATCAGTCATCAACAGATGCAGCATCATCCCTGCTTGTAACAGCACTCAATGAAGGAAGGGATGTGATCATGGATGGCACGCTGTCATGGATACCCTTTGTAGTGCAGACAATAACCATGGCTAGAAACGTTCACCGGCGCCGCTACCGCATGGGGCCCGGTTACAAAATAGAGGACGATGGAAGTGCTACTGAAAACTACTGGGAACAGATTGATGAAGAACAAGAAACTGATGGAATTAGAAAGAGAAGACCTTATAGAATAGAATTGGTTGGAGTTGTCTGTGATGCTTATTTAGCCGTCGTTAGAGGCATAAGGTATGCAAAAGATCTAACTAATGCGTGAATCATAGTCATAAAGTACTGAAGGAACACTAGGTAATTTCTTCCCATCTGCATTAGTATTGATGGGAAGAGTTTCTAGGTACCTGTCTGGTGGTAGTAGGCATATCGGCGCGCACAAGCTGACCCTGATAACACAATTATCTGCCAAAAGAAAAATGGAACAGGGGTCAAGAAAACTTACGTGGTGGCTGAAGAAAAAGAAAGATAAAGAATGTTGATATGAAAATGGAGAAGAATTACTATTAACATATACACTCCAGTAAAAAACAGACAAATCTGCTAATTCTCCTAGCATTAAGTTTGTTTCTATTCTTTACAGGAGAGCTATCATGTGTAGGAGAGCTGTTCGGGTAAACTCACAACTTAAGTCACACAAGAGATTTGCTAGAGCATTCAATACATACTGTCAGCTTGTGGATAATGCAAGGTTATATTCCACTAATACTTTGGAAGGCCCCCCTAAGGTACAACTAATAAGTTATATATCTGCACATTCTGATTGTCTAGACATTTTTCATGTAATGGCATATGTACTAACAAGGAGTATTCAAAAGTTGATAGGATGGAAGGATAGAGACAGGACATTGTTGGTGGACCGTGATGAGATAGATGTATTGGAAGTTGTAGGGAGGTTGAACGAAGGAGCTGACTCCATATATGAACTTTACAAGAACCCTCATCCATCTTATCAATCTGGCTCAGTTTGGAAAGATATTGTCATGTCACCTTCTAGATTGAACATTCAGAAGGAACTCAAGTATTCTATTCAAAAAGTTGAAAGAATGAAAGCCTGAGTTAATAATGATTCTTCAAAGCCTTCCTCTTTGTACAACTGTTATATCAACCTTCAGTTTCTTTTTTTTTTTTTTTGGTTTTACCATCCATTTTTGAAGGTCACTGGCCCAACCAATCTTGATTCAAGCCGCGGCTAAAGGGGGAAGCAGTCTCCATTCTGAGGCCTCATTACTGAACCTAGCTTCAGCTCTTTTGTGTCTCAGGCTTTGTAGTCTTGACGGTCACATCGAGTTGTAGGTTTGATAGATGAAAGCTGAGACCTCATGTAAAGAATACTTGTGTCTTTATTTGTTTGTGTGTACCACGTCCCCAATAGTTAATGTATGTTACAATAACTGGAAATATACATGCCGGATAAAGTTCAAACATCATGCTTAAACTATATCTGTACATGACATAACCTCTTCATTTCTGGTTCAATTAATGGCACATGAAGGAGGGAAAAAAACAAGAAGAGTTCTGGAAACGGGAAATGGGTTTGAATTTCACTATTACTTACATTTCAGACAATGGGTATGTCTGGACGACATGTTGGAAAAGAACAAAGTGAAAATTTCACTTAGAAGTACCGAGGCGCAAGGAGTTCACGCCAATATGAAGGATAGACATTTACGAGGAGCAAGTCGATAGATATCTACTCCCTCCGTTCACTTTTACTAGACATGTTTTGACTTTTCATGTCCCTTAAGAAATAATAAATAAAGTGCATAATTTACCATGATACCTATATTAATTGATGCATATTTTATTGAATTTGAGAAAATAATATAAAATGAGTAATAAATACTATGGGTATAATAGAAAAAAAGATCTATCTTCTCTTAATATGCGTAAAATGACAAGTAAAAATGAAACTCTATTTTAAGTATACATGCCAAGTAAAAGTGAATGGAGGGAGTATATATGAAAAATGTTTTAATATTTTGCGCCCAAAACAGGATGAGACGTGGCCGCCACTCGCACCCGATACCGATGGAACTTTTATGACATAATAATTACCCGATTCATGCCTGTTTACCGTGAAAATGGTAACGACAATTAAATCTATAAATGAGATTCTAAAAATACGTGATCTATTTTTATGCTAGTTGTAGAGCAGACGGTGCTAAGAATATGAAGTTTTACGATAAAATACAAGCTAAAACGGGGCGGTAATCAAACCGAGGGGCTTGCTTCCCTAGCTTCGGACTGGTCGATGGAGGACCTCGAGGTCGATATCTTGGCTCGATCTCGAGCTATCGGGGGTAGTCGGGAATGGGATAACAGTTAGAATGTGATCAAACAAGGCTCTTTATGGCCAATACCAAGCAATAAATGAAGAACAAGTGAGAGAGTAGTAAATGCTAAAGTGGCCTTGAGCTAGTAAGGACGAGCCAGTTAGAGAGAAGAAAGAGAGAGAGATATATTATTTATCTTATGGAGAATAGTTGGAGCTCTGCCTTACAGGGTGTTAACGACTCCCCTTTTATAAGAGGGGGGAGCCCAAACTTAGTACAAGATACGTTGTGTGATAAAGGAAATAAAATGGGACAGGCAACTAGCTTTATGACGTATGCGTGGGCCGATGTTGAGCTGCTAAAATAGACTTAATGGACTCCGGATGCATTCTTCGGGAGCTTCACGCGTTCGTCGGGGTTTCGGCCGATGTTATCCTTGGTTGGGTGTCGACAGATCTTGAGGGTAGTGACCGGCTCGAGGTCCTAGGCCTCCGGGGTGACCTTCTGAAGCATTTTGTCAATGAGAAATCGGCCCTTCGATTTCACCGTGCACGGATAGTCTCCGCGTTTCTTATAGGAAAGCGATAAGAAATTATTTTGACACCTCACTTCTTGGGCTCCCTTAATGACGTCGTGCTGACGGCGTAGCCCCTTTTACAAGTGCCGAGGCGTTTCTCCCTTTCGCTTCTCCAGGATCATCTGAAATGTCGTGACTCCTCGTTCTTCGGGTTCATATCATTGCTATCGATTTAGCTTTAATAAATGCATTGATTGTGCCTGCCGTTATGCTTTTCGATAGCGGTAATGGCGCCGTCGGTTACTTTGCCCTTCCCTTATAAATGGGGCTTCTTGTGATCAGTTTTTCATTCAAACCTCCTTTGATACCCATCCTTTCCTCCTTTCCTTCCATTTTTACTCTTTGCTATCTCATTATTTTTTTGAGGCCCACGGCCTTAAGATCTTATGTCATGTGTGCCATGGCCCAACTCTCGATCCTTCTTTGGTTGGATGAAGTTGTGCCGCTGTGATGCTATTGTTGTTGTTATTGTTGTTGTTGTTGCTGTCTCTATTGGCTCGGGGCGATGAAGTAGGGGACCAATTTATTCCGACCCGGGGAGATATTCGAATCATGCACCGCTGCTCAAGAGGGGGCTCGGATTATACACCGCTGCTCACCCTCCTTCCTCGGCTTGGCATGTTACACCCCCTTTGGATTCTAGGGGGATATGGCAATAGTCTCTGCTGGCTGTTGCCTCCCGAGCCGAGGCAACGTCTCAAGAAGTGGCTTTATAATGGTAGTACTGCCAGAGTTTGTACTAGCCAAATTTTTCACCCAGCCACTTCTTGTCTTCTTCCGTCCTCTCGTTCGTCATTTTGCTCTTCTCCCCGCCTTCCTCTTATATATCCTTCCTTTTAAAGATGGCATTCCGGGAGGATCAGGATGAGGTCCCCGAGGGGATTGGACTTGGAAGATATTGTCTTTGAGGTCATACGCTTGAGGGGATGATGACAGAGATGCCGCATTTTGGGAATAGGCTAGATTCTTAGGCTCTTGTTGTATGCATATCCTTGAACTTCTTTTTTTCTATGTAAGGATCCCCTTGTGGGCTTTTGTAATCATATGTAAGGACCCCCCGAGGGTCGTTGTAAGTGAACATTTTATGAATACAAAGATATTTCCTTGATTCCTGCCTTTGATACTTGATGTATTTCTTTATGTTTGCGGCAACTCTGAATGCACGATCCTATTTTGTCGTCTGTAATACTAACCTCGGATGCAAGTATTCCTCCCGGCCTTCGGTTGATGGAAACGGCTTCGTGCGGGGCCTTTCGTGGTTCCTCGGGCTGAACCCGAATAAGGCCAATATACTCAGACCGCCGGGACCCTGACTTCGCGTGGAAGCGTGGATAATGTTTTCGAGCCTCATAATAACCCTCGAGAAGAAATTTGCTCGGGGACACGTGGACAGGAGACGCCGGTGATTTCCTGAAAGTAGCCTCTAAATGGAGGCTCTCTCATGCTTGGATCATCATGGACAACACCCGAAGCCCATTTTGTATGGGCGTTGTTCAAAAAACGCTTATTTCTTCACAGAGTGGTTTCCCTTGGTGGAGACCTTTGAAGTTGCGTGCCAATCTTGTGTTGGTGAAGGTGTTGTTGGCCCTCTGTTGTGTCGTCTTATTATGACGGAGGTCTTCGGGGTTGAATATTACCTCAAGGCTGGAGGTGGTGCTATTGGTTGGCGTCTTCGGTCGGCTTTGAGTCGTTGCAGTTCTTCCAATGTATGGCATAAGGCTATTTCCTCCCTCCCAGGAGTTACTCTGTCTCATGTAGTTGCCTTTTTCCGCGCCGCATTTCCGGTATAAACACTCATGTACGTCTTCCCGCCTTTTAGTCTTCTAATTTTGCGGCTGCTATGGCGGCAATAATGGGATTAATCCGAAGGGGGGGAAGCTCCCCTCCCCTCCCCCCATTTTTTGGGGCCATTGGGGCCTGCTGATTCCATGGTACCGATTGATCACGCCCTTGATCGCTGTTGCTAGGGACGACAGAGACCGGTCATGGACAAATCGCTTTGCTCGGGTGCTGACCACTGGTATTATACCTTAGGAACCCATGATATTTGCTCGAAAAACTGACAATACTCTTTAGGAGGCATGCGCCGCGCTTTGCTAGTTATGCCTTCTCCTATCATGTTTAGATGGGCATCTGTAGGTATCGGATGATCCCCCTGAGGAGAGGCCTGCTTCTCCGGAGATGGGGAGGAGTTGTAGGCTTCCGAGCCAGGAGACGATGGCGATAGATGATAGATAGGATACGGGCTCGTAGGGCGATAGAGCTTTTAATGAGGCTAAATGGGTTCATGTCTCCGGTAAGAGAACATCGTCCGAGCCTACTGTTCTTGAAGTTTTTGATCCCGGAGCAGTGGTTCCTCTGAGTGATGATGCTTCAACCGAGGTCGGTTCTTTCCAAGGCCGAGGGGGATGGGCCTGCAGGAATATGTTTCGGCCTTTGTAGAAGTACACCGGCTTCACTTTGCGGTGAGCCTCGGCATAGTTCTTCCGCTTTTCGTGTCTTCCCTTATTTATCAAGTTTTCCTCTTGCAGGATTTTGATAGGCTCAGGTTTGAGCTGCTCCGCCATGGGGCTAGACCTCGGAGGGCTCTGGATGAGGGTGAGTCCCTTATGCTCTTTGGCGTGGGGAAGGAATTTGATTTGATGTACTGGAAATATGGGGCGTACCGGAACTCGAGTTACGAGAGCTATTTGATGGGGCAGGAGGCCTTTCATAGTAAGCGTTTCGCCTTTTTTAACCTTTGAGGTTAGGCTTTCGCTTATTCTTTAGTTGCAAAAAAAGACGAAGGCTTAGGAGTACCTTAAGGGCGACGCCGACCGAGTTAGTAATGCTTGTGGTGAACCGAGGGCTTAGGTGCAGGTTCAAGTTTCGACTCGAGTGGATATGATCATGAAGCTGGAGTCTGAGCTCTCGAAGGTTCGGGTCAGAATAATCGACGCTTGGACTGAAGCAGCACTAGGTCGGACCAAGGCTGATGATGCAATGGTGATCCATTTGAAGGACGTCTTTGATGTCCGAGCTGAGTTGGAGCAGGACCTCGATCGTGAGAAAAGGATCGAGGGATACATTCGTTGTGAATCCTGAGGAGAGATGCCCGAAGAGATCATCGCCAGGGGTTTTTGTCCTCCTAGAAGAGTTTGAGCGAAGCTAGGGCTGGTAGGTCGTAACCTTCTGGAGCGGAGCCTAGATTTTGCCATTTTGTATTTGCTGTTCATAGAGCATGTTTGTAGATGGAGACCGCACTTTTTGAGCTTGCGAAAAGGAAAGAAACTTGAAGCTTTACCTCCTTTGTATCTCTTTCTACATTTCTTTCGACCAGGCGGGCTGGTTTTGGTGTCCGGCGGGAGCCCGATGGATCCGGAGCTCACTTAAATAGGCCTGGAGGATTTTAAGTGCGACTTTTTATGCGAGTAGGCATCTGGGCCCTTGTGCTTTACTTAGCTATTTAGGCCTAGTCTCCGAGTCAGGCCTTGATTCGAGCTTACCTGACCTCCGATCTCCTGTGCCTGCATGGGCGGATGATGATTGTTCTTATTCCTTGCCCTTGGGCATTTGTGTTTCAACTATTTCGGGTCCAGTCTCTGAGTCGTATTGCAACTCGTGCTTTAATTGACCCTCAAGTTTTTTCGTGCTTGCATGGGTAGATGACGATGGCTCTTGTGCTTCAGGTTGAAGCGACCTTTTAAGTGTGTGGCCCGGAGGCTTATTCAGATGGCGACAATGGGACTTACGCCATGCCCTTAGGCATGTATAGTTAACTATTTTGGATCCGGTATCCGAATCGGGTTACGACTCGAGCTCATTTTAATCCTCAAGTTTTCAATTTTCAAGTGGGCGACAGTGGCTCTTATGCTGTTTGGTCGTTGAGACCTTTTAGTGTGTGGCCTAGAGGCTCGTTTGGCTGGCGACAATGGCTCTTACGCTTTTGCCCGTGGGTATTTTATAGGCTTTGTTTTCCTCTCGTTAAGGTCTTTTTGAAATGATTTTGCCTGACCCGTCGTCGGTTCTGGAAGAACCTCGATTTCAAGTTGTTAGCGGCGATGTTTGAGCACCTCGGAAGGTTCTTAGCTCGTAGGCTGAGTAGCTCGAAGCCTTGTGTTTTGTAGCTGACATGGTCGAAGCTCATTTGCCTATTGAGGGAAGCCTATTTTAATCAGTTCTTTTTGAAGTATATTCGAAGTAATGGCCAACAATTTTGTTAGCGACAGTCGGGCGTCCCCGAGTCGCGTTAATTTGGCTGGTGCAACCATTTTTACCATAGTCATATGTTTTTGGTCGGAGCCATTTTGATCCCGAGTGATAGTTTAGGCGTCTACACCGAGGGTATGTCTTTTCAGTATTCTTACAAATGCGACGTATAGCCTCAACTTCAGGATTGATTTTTATGCCTATAGAAAGGTCTTACAAAATTTTCATGCCTGTTGAGGTCTTACAGTTTGTCATGCCTGTTGAGGTGTTACAGTTTTTGTTGCTATGTAGAATAGATCTGGTTATACCGAGTCTTCCCGCTCGGGGTTTTACGGCCTCGAGTTTTCCAGTTTATGGCGAGTGACGACAGTCTCCGAATCATCGAGTTTGCTTAAGCTCGAAGGCCGCTATTCATGAGTTTAGAGTTTCCTTGTTGGGGCCTTATGAGACCGGAGTTCCGACCCTGGGGTCGTGCGGGTGCCAATTTGTTGACGCTAAGTCTCCGAGTATTTCGGTCCATATTTGGTGGAAGGGACCCCTGCCGTAAGCGTGCTGAACCTCTTTTTTGGAGTACGACGTGCTTTGGTGATAGATACCCTTTGATATTTTGATGTAGCTATGTTGTTGTGTTGAATAGATCTTTGCTAGACTGAATTTGCTTGCTTGGGGTCTTATGGGCTCGGATTTTCAAGTCCGTGGCGATTGACGACAATTTCCAAATACTCAAGGTAGCCCTTGATATTGGTAACGCTGGGCGATTTCCGCGCTGCCTTACCTGGAGGTTTTGTGATTTTGGAATTTTGACTCGGAGGCCGTCTGAGCGGCGAATTGCTGGCGTCATTCTCGAGTGTTCGGGTTGTTTTTGGCGAAAGATTTTTCATCTTACTTTGCAAAGGTGTATTTGACAAAAGGTATTCTTTGATTGCTTGGTACAATAGTACACGTATTTGCCGACGGGAGCCTGACTATACGGATATGATTTTTTCGACCATTTGGCTTGGTACATTGCTTCCCTACAGGAACCTCTCTTGGTGTTTCAGAAAAAACCCTTTCGAGCGGGTAGCTTTCTGGGGGAATGCCCCTCATTTTTCAAAAGTTGTCTGCAAGAGACATCTTGAGTATTTGCGGAATTTTCCTTAGGTAACTCGCAGACGTTGCCTCGTTAAAAACCTTGCCGGTAAAACCCTTCTTTGGGACAAAAACTCGGTCTAAGGAAAAGAGTGCAACGGGTGCGTTTTTAGAGCCTTGAGGTCTCCAGGCAGTGCCAGCGCTATGATAGCTCCGATCGGGTGCCTGCACAAGGGTTAGTTCTAAATTCGTAACAAAAAGGGAGACGGTCATAATTTGAAGTGAGATGCGTTGGCGATGCCTCGTGATTGACTTGTTATAATTGCCTGAGGCAAAGACGCAGTGTGAACTTCTGCTTCGTTTTGTCAAGTTCGATCGAGGTTGAGACCTGATTTGCCCTTTGGCTTATTCAGGGGCGGAGGTATGAACGTTTGTACCACGTCATGTATTACGAACATTTCTCTTGTCGAGTGCTGTTCCCCGTAGAGAGGTTTAATCCCGTTCTGTGTTGGGAATTTTACCATATGGTGAAGAGTAGATGGCACTGTTCTCATGCAGTGTATCCACGGCCGCCCGAATAAGGCGTTATACCTCATGTCTCCCTCGATGAAATGGAATTTGGTGTCTTGAGTCGTGCCAGCCACGATGACCGGGAGGATGATTTCTCCTTTCGTTGTTTCGCTTGCCATGTTGAATCCATTGAGGACCCGAGTGGCGGGCACAATTTGGTCAAGCAGTATGAGCTGTTCTATTACCCTCAACCTGACAATATAGGCCGGGCTACCTGGATCTATGAGTACGCATTTTATTTGAAAAGAATTTACAAAGAAGGAAATTACTAGGGCGTCGTTGTGGGGTTAAGACAAGGTCTCGGTGTCTTCTTCGCTGAACGTGAAGGCATCTTCGGCGATATATCCCTGAGTCCGCTTTTCTCTGGTGATGGATATTTTTGTTCTTCTCATTACGGGTTCCTACGGGGCATCGGTGCCCCCATGATCATGTGGATGACGTGTTGTGGCTCGTTTGCCTCGTTCTTCTTGGTTGCCTCCCTTTCTCAGAACTGATTATTAGCTTGATCACTAAGAAATTCTCGGAGATGTCCTTTGTTAAGACGAGTTACCTCCTCTCGTAGTTGATGACAATCCTCAGTCATGTGGTCGTGCGTGTTGTGAAACTCACATACTAAGTTGTAGTTCCTCTGCGAAGGATCTTATTGTATTGGTTTGGGCCATTTGGCGTCTCTGATCTTACTGATAGCGAACACGATGTCAGACACATCGACGTTGAAGTTGTATTCTGATAGGTGGGGTGCACCTATCGGTACTACATTTCGAATGATCCTGGTTCTATTGATGAGTCCTCGAGGGTCCTGTCCTCGATCCACCCTCCGATCATTGTGGGGTAGGTTGCACCTCGGGGCGTTCCTCCTATCCTCGAGGTATGGCTGGTACCTTTCTTTGTTTGGCTTTAGTTCCTTTGCTAGGAGCCTGTTTGGGTATACTGAGCCCGAATGGGCTCCCAACTGGTCATCTTCGGCTTTGATCTTCGACTGGTACCGATTGTGGACGTCCGACCAGGACACCGCCAGATACTCGATCAGGTTTTGTTTCAGCTATTTTGAAGCCACCGAACTTCATTCGTTCAGGCCTTGGGTAAAGGCCTATACTACCCAGTCGTCGGAGACTAGCGGTAGCTCCATCCGTTCCATCTGAAAGCGGGACACAAATTCCTATAGCATCTCGTTCTCTCTTTGCTTGATTTTTAAAATTTCAGACTTCCTTGTTACTACCTTGATGGCTTCGGCTTGTGCTTTTACGAAGGAATCTGCTAGCATGGCGAATGAATCTATGGAATTAGGAGCCATGTTGTGATACCACATCATGGCCCCCTTCGAGAGGGTTTCCCCGAATTTTTTCAGCAACATGGACTCGATCTCGTCATTCTTTATATCGTTGCCTTTTACTGCGTAGGAGTAGGCAGTAATGTGCTCATTAGGGTCGGTGGTACCGTTGTACTTAGGGAGTTCCGGCATTTTGAACTTCTTTGGAATGGGCTTCGGGGCCGCTTCCTTGGGGAACAACCTTTGTATGAACTTCTTCGAATCCACGCCCTTGAGGACCAGGGGTGCACCCGGGATCTGATCGACCCTAGAGTTGTAGGTCTAGACCTTTTTATCTTTGGCTGCTATCATTTTCTCGCCTGACTCGATCATTTTGGTGAGGTCCTCAAGCATCTTAATTATGGCAGGGTCGGCTACCGATCCGTTATTACTTGATCTCTCGGGTATTTGTTCGGCGAGGGGAGCTGTTTCCGGCACTACTGTGCTGGGAGTCTTCGGATGGCTTTGTAACTGAGCGATGGCCAACTGTTGTGCTTGCAATATTTTAAAAATAACATGAAGACTAACTTCCTATTCTTCCCGAGCCGGGGTCTTTTGGGCTTCCTGTCGGTCGTTATGCCGTACGCTTCTATCGGTGTGCGAGGTTTTGTCGACCTGTTGTGCATCCTGTGAATCTGCGTCCGTTAGAATCGGCCTGGGCGCGTTATCGAGGTTCTGTGGTTGCGTTCCCGCAGCTGGTACAACCACGCCGTATTCTCCGTGGTTTTCTAGGTTGTCGTTCTCGATTCTGTTTACCGAGCCAGACATTTTGACCCGAAATCAAGAGATCTTGGACAAAAAAAGTATGAAAGATAACTTGAGCAAGAAAATAATCATTATTATTTTTAGCCCCACGGTGGGCGCCAAACTGTTTACCGTGAAAATGGTAACGACAATTTAATTTGTAAATAGGATTCTAAAAATACTTGATCTATTTTTATGCTAGTTGTTAGAGCAGATGGTGCTAAGAATATGAAGTTTAACGATAAAATACAAGCTAAAATGGGGCAGTAATCAAACCGATGAGCTTGCTGCCCTGGCTTCGGACTGGTTGATGGAGGACCTCGAGGTCGATATCTTGGCTCCATCTCGAGATATCGGGGGTAGTCGGGAATGGGATAACAATTAGAATATGATCAAACAAGGCTATTTATGGACAATACCAAGCAATAAATGAAGAACAAGTGAGAGAGTAGTAAATGCTAAAGTGGCCTCGAGCTAGTAAGGACGAGCCAGTTAGAGAGAAGAAAGAGAGAGAGATATTATTGATCTTATGGAGAATAGTTGGAGCTCTGCCTTACAGGGTGTTAACGACTCCCCTTTTATAAGAGGGGGGAACCCAAACTTAGTTCAAGATACGTTGTGTGATTAAGAAAATGAGATGGGACATCCAACTAGCTTTATGACGTATGCGTGGGCCGATGTGGAGCTGCTCAAATAGGCTTAATCGACCCCGGATGCATTCTTCAGGAGCTTTCCGCGTTCGTCTGGGTTTCGTCCGATGTTATCCTTGGCTGGGTATCGACAGATCTTGAGGGTAGTGACCGGCTCGAGGTCCCGGGCCTCCGGGGTGACCTTCTAAAGCATTTTGTTAATGAGAAACTGGCCCTCCTATTTCACCGTGCACAATGCCCATATGCCATAATCCATTTAACTAACAATAATATTAAATGATCCAAGTGAAGCACATACCATTCCATTTTAAGTTCAACATACTTAAAAATCAATAAATTAAAGTAGTCATTAGATATGTAGTGTGAGTACCCATAAATCCAAAATAGCACAAGTTCATCTATCAAGAATGTATGACACTGCAAATGAATAAATAAAACTATGGGGCTAGCTCGGAAAAAGTAAAAGTGCAGGATCCTAGCTTGTACGGAATAGTCCTACTTTAGATCAACACCTAAACCTGACATCATGAAAATGATGCCTAAGTATTCACTACTAGAAATCTACCGATAAAAAAAACGACCAACTTTGGTCAGTTATGGCAAATTACCGACCAAAATGCGACCAAATACGCTTGGACGGTATTTTGTGGGTTGTTTTAATATACCGACCAAAGTTGGTCGAAAATTACCGACCAACGTTGGTCGGTCAATTAAATTCGAATAAAAAATATTGCAAAAAAAAAAACGACCAAAGTTGGTCGGTATTTTAATTATGTAATCAAAAGATTCACCATCTGAGAATCGAGTCGAGGTGTGTATTGTGGCAGGAACTATTCTACCACTTGACCATTGGTGCATTTTATTTTAAGATTGTCTTATTTTTTATTTATACTAATTAATTTATTTTCACACGAAAAACCGACCAAAGTTGGTCGGTTTTGTTAAAAATAAAATTACCAACAAAAGTTGGTCGGTTTTTTAAAATGACCGGCCAAATTTACCGACCAAAGTTGGTCGGTTTTTTTAATATTAATTTTTATTTATTTTAATTGAAAAAACCGACCAAAGTTTTTCGATTTCTTGAAAAATAAATTTCGCGGGACTCAAAAATAGTTTTCTGCATTTTTGCGCCAAAGAAAATCGATCAAAGTTGGTCTGTTTCGTAAAAAAAAAAATTAAAAAATTTGAAAAACCAATCAACTTTGGTAGATTTTTGGCTAGTTTTTTCACCGATCAAAATTGGTCGATTTTTGCCGAATTTCTAACCATGATTGGACTATTCAATATGCGTCATACAAAGCCACTCAGCGGCAAGAGTTATATGTATATAAAAATATATCAAATGCATGAGAGTTAAATTGAATGAACAATTCAATTTATCAAAGCTTTCAATATAAGCACGAATATTTCAAGTCATAGTTAGAATTATCCGATTTTAACAAACCACAAAGTTGTGCATAGCCTCCACATCTATTTTTGGTAAAAACTTACCGCACCGGGTATTTATACCAAGCCAATAGATAAATGACATGTGTCTTGTATATGTATTACGAGAATATAATACAAAATCTCGACGTTTACAGTATGCAACCTCAACGTCCGTGTTTCAAATGTTACAACATTATTGTACAGAACCTCAACATTTGTGTTTTAATGGTACTACAATATTGTACATAACATCAACATTTATATTTCAATGATACCATACTCACCTAATAACATCCACAATTTCTTTCAATTAATAACGATAAAAAATTCCTAAGCCTTTATGGCACCCAACCCAATAGTTAGGTGAATCAAACAACACAAATATTATCAAAACAATGTTTATCCTAAAAATTGGACAACAATTAAACTTATAATGTGGTTTTAAGGATACATAATTTCACCTAATACTAATTGATAAACGTAAAGATAATAGATGAAAATTGACAGTAATATAAAGCAAATCGGCATTTGGATAGAGCTCTTGAGATCGTATACCCTCGAGCTAGTTATATAAGAATAGTTAAAATGCAATGAGCTGATAAGTAAGAGAGCGTAAACTAACAAGAGAATATTTTATTGCTTTGATCTGTGTGAATGTGTGGTATGCAAATGATGGGGACTCCTCTTTATATAGTAGAAGAATCCTAATTATGGTATAACTCTAATTACAGAAGTAAATCCCATGATTAGCCTAAACAACCGCCCTTGATCTGATCTGTTCCGGGATTTCTACCTTAATCTTTGACCGGTTACGGATATCTCGCCTTCCTGTTATTGCGTTTCGTTCGAAGTCTATCATATATGGTCACGATCGCTACTGGCCTCGATCTCGACGAGCACCTCAATTCTCGAGCTTGATACTTTATCTTCGTGCTATGACTTGAACCATTACGAGACTGACCCTCGACGTGATGCCTCTGGTGTTTGATAAAATGGCAAAATCGGACAAGTTCCTATTTTATCCGTATACAGATAGTCCCCTCGTTTCTTGAATTGTAATGAAAAGAAATGAACTTAGCCTTTGATTTTATACCTCGACCAGTTATGATGTCTCCCTTGTGACGTAAGCGACAGAAGCGATCGAAGCCCAAAATCATTAATGAGCGTCAGTTGATGGTCGACCAGTGGTACCTTTGAACCATCGTCATGAATCCTTAAATAGATCTTCTCCTCACTTCTTTAAACTTTTCTTTGAATCTTTCTTGCACAAATCTTTGAAAATCCTTCTGAGTTTTTCAAATCTTCAAAGTACTTCACATCTTATCAAGCCTCTCTGTCCTTGCACATTTTCTAGGCCTCGTTACCAACAATTTTCAAAACTACAAATCTCATCTTTTTCTTTCCCTGAATCCATACAAATATGGCAAAACATCAAAAACTGTGCCTCAAAAGGAGAAAGCTTCTTTATCGCGGCAGGCCGGCGACAAGACGTCGGTGGAGCCACACATCGAGGAGTGTGTTCCTGGGGCGTGCGATCTCACTTCTAATTTCAAGGTTGAGAAACTGTCATCGGTTCCTAGCCGATGTGAGCCAATGTCGAGATATATATGCTCGATGGCTGAGGGCGACCTTAAGCAGGTGAAGAAAGATTATCATTGGGAAGGCAAAGGGGTGGTGATTCCGACCCCCGAAGAGGACATCACCACTTACATGAAAGGGTTCTTAAGTGTTTACACTTACCCTTTTATGCTGTGTCCCGTCAACCCGGTTATCCTCAATTTCTGCCGCCAATACCAAATAACCCTAGGCTAGATCCATCCTTCTTTTTGGCATATTGTCATTTTGCTTCGGTTCTTCGTAAGCAAAGTCGATGGCATGCCTTTTACCCTCAACTATCTCATTAGATTGTACATCCACCATCTCTATCGAGGCAGATTAATAAGGCTTCAGTGTCGGGCCACCAATGTGCTGTTATCACGATGAGGACAAGGACCGAGGATAGATGGGTCGATTTGTTCGAGTGAGGACCTCCGACATAATTTTGTCCGAGAAGATTCCAATCCCCGAAGAGTGGAACATGAAGCGTATGTACAGACCCTGCCTCTGGCCCCCATTTGCTGTTTCGCTCCTTTTGCTTTTTCTCATCGATGTTCCTTCTTAGGATGCAATGGTCTCTTAGGTGCCTGGTGCAATTCTAAACCTTGAGCCCTGGGTTCAGAAACTGGCATCGACTTCTTTATATGCCGAACGCTTGTGGTGTGATTTGGCAAGGGGCCGATGGGAGGCCAAAAATCATGGTAGCTTTCTTTTACCAATTTTAAGTAGTTCTCGTTTAATTTTGCAGCTAGGGGAATTAACCTTGAAAGTTCTTTAACATTTTCTCCTATATATTCTAAGTATTGGATATCTTGGGTTTTTTGATATTCTTCTATATTTTCTTTCAATAATTTATCTAATAAATTTATATTTTCTAAAGTTTGTAACTAGTATTTGAGATATTCGTAGCTGATCATTAATGTGAATATAAATCTAGTTCAATAAATCTAAGACGTCTATTTCTTCTGATAGAATTAGTTCTGTATATCCTTGTTCCATTATATTTATTATTTCAAAAGTAATTAAAATATCGTAAATTTTTCTTCTAATATCGTTATTAAGTTGGTTAAAGGTATATAATATGAGTATTTTGTAATCATTATTGTTATCTAGCAGATATGTGTGGTTGCTCATAAGATTGTTATTTTTCTTTATTCTTATCATGTGTTTACTAAACATATTCCCTCTAACCTCTTTGTTTATCATAGAGTTTATTATTTTTTAATAAGTTATACTGAACAATCTTTTCTGGTCACTACCATGTTTTTCTTGCTTCAATCATCTACCCTAACAGCGCCTTAACTCTGTCAACTCCCCTAAACGGCTTCCTTGCCTACCGGTTTCGACCTTAGGATGGCATAGTCTGGGCTTAACTACTCTCAGCATTATTAGACATGGCAAACTTTCTCAAGATGATCTTTATAACAGTACGATAACATGATAAACAATTATGATATATTCAAGAGATTATAAGGAATATAAAAGTTTAGTTAGACATGATTATGAATAAACTTACCTGATCTTGTAACTTGTTTGAATGTTCCATAGTTGTTAAAGAGACTCGTATATAACTCAAATATTTCTTATAAAAGATAGAAGATAAGAGAGAGAAGGTGAGGGTGTGTCCTCTCTTCCTCTGATTTACAAACCATATATAGAAAGCTTTAAACGACTCTTACTGTTTACAAACGACTCTTTACATACTTAAATGACTCTTATTATTCACAATCGTCTTTTCATGAACGACCTTTACTATTCATGAATATGGCTCGTACTATATGAATGACTCTTACTATTCACAAATGACTCTTCATGAATGACCTTTACTGTTCATGAATATGACTTGTACTATTTACTTTATGACTTTTTACATTGTCTGTTTGCAATACCTGTCTTCTTCCTTTGTCTTTAGGCTGATATCTTCATTCCAGTTGTACTTCTGGTACATGATTATCTTCTCCGTTGCATTTTGAACATATATGATCTGGGTATTTGTGCCGTACTAATTTGCAGTATCTTGTCAATAATTCATTGGAAATAAATCCTTTCTTTAGTGCTCTTGTAGTTGGTTGTATCTCTGGTTTTAGTAATGATAAAATCCATTTTTGGACTTCATCCATATCTCCTTGTCGTAGTTCTCTTGAATTCACATATATCATTAGTTGATCTCTTGAGTAGTAGCTCCAGATAGCGTTTTCTTGTAAATAATTGTTGGCTAGTTCTTGGATAATAGTTGCTATTCCAATTATTCTTTTGTTGGCGTAAAAACCTGGTATCTCGATTTTTGGTATTTCTGGTTGTTGTTCTATTTCTTCTGGTATTATCATATCTCGTGTCAATCCTATTTTTACAACCTGTAAAATTGGTTTTATTTCATCGTATAGTATCTCAGCTGGTGCTGTATAGAATTTTATAAAAAATAGGTTTCCTTTTGTAATTCTTTTAAATGTAATAAATGCTTTATATAGTTCCGATATTCCACTTATCTCTTCTCCATCATAGGTATATACCGTGCTAAGTAATCCGTAATTGTAACATGTTTTTACTAATGGCTTTAGTTTTTGGCTGTGCAATAAGTCTATTATATCCTTGGAGTTTTTGGGTTATATAGTCCTGTGTTGGATCTGTTGTAGTAGTTGCTCTGGGGTTAAGGTTTAGAAATGTTTGGATTTTGTATATATTTTCAATATAGGTCTAGGTAATATGGTTATATATTTTTTTATTTTGGTGTAGGCTGTTGGCATAGGTTGAGGTTTGTGGTGTCGTAACTATTGTTTCTTTTGGCCTTTTCGGAGTAATTGGTTTATCAAATATGTTGTTTAAATTGACATTGGTATGTGGCTTCTTGTTAACTTGTTTACTTGTACCTGCAGCTGTATATAAGCAAACTTTGTTATGGGTTTTTTGGAGTTTCCCAACGTCTCCTTCTAACTCTGGAAGTTTTGAGTCTTCCGATCGACTTAGCTCCGCATCTTTATAGTCATGCTGCTGACTTGGCTGGCTTTTCTCTAGCTGTTGTAATCTTTTTCCCATACCATCCATCTGTAAAGATAGAGTAGTAAGGATTGCAAATAAATCTTTTGTTTCTTGGCTTTCATCAGTTTGGGTACCTTTGTCTTGATAGGTATTCTGCAATAACATTTTTGTCAGTCCTTATTACTTCAATTGTAAATGTAAAATTTTGTATATTTAATACAAGCCTTCTTATTTCCTTCGTAGTTACTGAATCTTGTACTTTCCGTGTTATCCACCATTTTACTTGTGTATTATCTGTTCTTATAATAAACTTGTTATAAACGATATATGGCTCAAATGCTAACAAACATTTATATAATCCAAATAGTTCTTTCCTATTTATCTCCCATTTTAATTGTGGTTCCGTGTATGATCCTGAATAATATCTACAATGGTGTTCAATTTTTTCATGATCATATTTATATTTTAGAACTCCTCCATAGCTGTGGTCACTAGAATCAGTTTCTACTATGTATGTGAACTGTCTTTTTTTCATTTGGAAAATATAGTTTTGGTAATTTTTTACACATATTTTTGATCTTCTTTATATGTATTTTATCTTTTTCGTCAAAATGGTATTCTACATCCTTTTTTAATTTTTTCTGTAATGGTTTTAAGTTTTCTGCTAATTTAGGGATATATTCCCTTACTTGGTTAACTAATCCTAAAAATGATTGTAACTTCTTTTTCGTATCAAGTGTTTCGTTTAAGTTAATTATTTTTTGTACTATATGAGTTTGCATTTTTATTCCATTTTTATCTATTTGTATACCTAAGAATTCTATTTGATTTTTCATTACTTCTGCTTTCTTTTTATTTAAACTAATTCCTGATATTTCTACAATGTGTATGAATTTTTCTAGTAGTTTTATATGTTCGTTCTCTGTTCTAGAATATAACAGTATATCATCTATATATATTATACAATTTTCTAATTGGTTAAAGTTGTTATCCATAAAATGTTGGTATCTACCTGGTGCATTTTTATATCCAAATGGTAATACGTTCCATTCGTAAAATCCTTGTGATACCGTGAATGCTGTTAACTTTTTAGATTCGTCTTCTAGTTTTAAATGGTAAAATCCTGATTTATAGTCAAATTTACTAAAATAGTTATATCCTTGTATTTGTCTGATTTTTAGTATTTTATTTGGTATCGGATAATTATATGTTTTCGTTTTTGCATTTAAATTTCTATAATCTACAACCATACGACTTTTTCCTCGTTTTTGTTCGCTATGTTTATTTACTATAAATGCTGGGCTAGTGTGTTTACTATTACTTTCTTGTATGTACTTATTGTCTAATAATTCCTGTATATGTATTTTAAATTCTGTTAGATCATTAAAATTGTATTTTAAAGGTTTTTGTGTTATTATACTATTTTCATCTATTAGTTCAATTTTTATTTTTGTTTTATGTTTTTCCCATCCTTGTAGTGGATTATCATTATATAGTAGTTCTAATTTATCTTGGAGTAGTTTTATCTTGTTTATTGAGAAAATTATTATTTCTATATTATGGTTGCTTTGTGTCATATTTTCTAATTTCTGGGTAATTTTCTCACTTCCCTTAATCCAGGGTGTTGTTTTTCTTAATTTATTATTTACTCTTTTTACTCCTATTCTTTGCTTACACGGGGTAGTAAACCACCAATATGTTTTTGTTATAGTATGTGGGAATAACTTATTTAAAAATGACATTCCTAATAATATATCTTTATTTGTGAATTCATAACTATATATTTATTCTATGGTTAATATTTTATCCCATATTTGTATTTTTAGATTCCTTGCTTTGTATGTTATCATACTTCCCTCATTGTTAAATCCTGTTACTACTAGGGGGTTCTTAGCTTTTCCCATTTATTTTCTGGTAGACAATTATGTTTACACATGTTAGCTTCTGCTCCTGTATCCATCATAGGTGTATAATATCTATTATAATATCCTTCTACTATTATTTTGGCAAGTATATATATTTTTGGCATTATATTAAGGTTCTTTTGATTATTATCTTTTTATTTTCATAACTTATTGTTAATTGCCTATTTTCTAATTTATATGGTTTGACCTTTTCTAACCATTTTATTCCTAGTGTAATGTTTTTATCTCCTTGATATATTTTAAAATTTATTAATATTGGTATTCCTCCAATAATTAATTCCTTTTCAGTTGTTTCTTCATTTTTTCTTAGTGCTTTTGGTAATTCTGAATTTTGCTGTTCTATTGTTACTATCTCTTGTTCTGGTATTAATTCTCTTATAACATAATTCTCTTCTTGTCCTGTATTTATTAATATTAAATATTTTCTTTGGTCCATTATTCCTGTTATATAATAATGATGTGGGTTTATTTCTTCTATTTTTTGTTCTATTAATTTTTGTGGAGTTATGTAATCTATTCTTCTTGATGTACTTATTCTTGATGATGTCTCTGGTATCTCATTACTTGTTCGTTTTGACGTGCTCAATCTTTCTTTTACTATTTCTAAGTCTTCTTCTATATCCATTTCCTTATAACTATAATCATTGTTGTCTATAACTGATACTATTCTTTCGAACGGATTTTCTATTTTAATTTTATTTATTTTATTTTTAGCTGTTATCTTATGTTTTGTTGTTAAGACATATAGATTTTTACATCTTGCTGTGAATATCTTACTTCCTGGTGCTAGTTCTATTCCAGACATTTTCCAGTATAACACTAATGATTTATCTATATTTTTATCATATATTGCCACTGAATAGTTGGCACTTATTATGAATTTAAATTTTTGGTATATTAAGTTACCTCTTACTGCACTTATTATACTCTTTTCTATAGGTTGTACAATTCTATCGTCTTCCAAGTATATTTCTATAGGGGTATCTATTCCCTCTCTAAAACATGCTTTTATTAGTATCTCCGTTCCTCCTAAATGTACGTATTTTATTGGGTTTTTTGCTTTTATATCTTGTATTTCTTTATTTAATAGTTTTTTATTTAATATTGGTATTCTTGCTTTACCTTTAATGTATTTACAGTCTATTATATGTTCTCTTTGGCTTACTACATAGTATTCTTATTTTTGTCTTTTAAACCAATTCTTTATTGTTGGTACTTCTAGTATTTTGTCTATGCTTAGATCCAATTCTTTTCCTTTTATTTGTTCAAATATGGTAGTGTCAAATATTATTTTTTGTTCTGAAGATTGTTCATCTTGGTGTTCTTCTTGTTGTATGATTTGTATATCTTTTTCTGTCATAATTATCTTCGTCGGATTCTTCTATTATATCATTATTTATATTTTTTTCATTTTCTGATAATTCATTTTTTGATATTTCATATATACTGTCTTCACTTCCTAATTCATAATCTATATATTCTATTTGTGTATATTTATCATTATCTATTATTATTTCGGTAATTTGTTTCTTCTTTGGGTTTTTTGGTAATTTGCAATCTTTAGCTAAGTGTCCTAGATTTCCACAATTGTAACAAGTACATTCTGTTAGTTTTTTCTTTTTTCTATATGGTTTTTTATGTTTGTAATTTTTTTACATAATATCTTCCTCTTGGTTTCTTATACTTATATTTGGATTTATATCCTTCTCTTTCCTTCTTTTTTGTAATATTTATCTGTGCAGCCAAATTGGGGTGCTATTCTATTTTTGCAGCATGCCAAATTTTTTACTAATATTTTATCCATTTTGATATTTTCTTTATATTTTTCACATAATTCTATAAACCAGTTTTGTAGAAATTTTATTCGAGCTCCTAGAGTATCTGCTAGTTCTGCTTCATTCCAATTTTTTATTATTTTTGAGCTAAAAGGTTCTGGTAATTTGGTAAAATATAATTTTCTTATTTCCTTACTTTCATCCGGACTATATGTTCCTTTATAATAATAGTTTCTAAATGCACAAGTATATTCGTCTATATAACACATATTCCATATTGCTAATTTTGTCATTAAATTTCTATTTGTAGTTTTTTCTTTATTTTGTTCTTCTACTTCTGTTGTCATACTACTAAATTCATTTCTTATTGCTATTTCGTATTTATTCAATATATCTGTAACTGTTGTTGCAGCTGTACCATCAAGTTTTTTTATTACATCTTAATGTATCTAAGCTTTCACTTGTTAAAATTTGTAACCATAGTTTTACCGTTCCTATGAGTGTTCTTTCTATATATCCTGGTGTTTCAGCTATTACTATTTTATTATCTATTAGTTGTTTTGAGATATATCCTATCTACAATTGGATTGTTTTATTTATATCTGCTACACAATCTAGATCTAAAAAATTACATTGTTCAGTTATCTGTCTTGGTGTCCATTTCCTATTTAGCCTTTTATCCCATAATGTTTTATTCCTATCATATGAATCATAGCTTACTCTGTAATAGGTTGGGTTTAGTTGTCTTGGATTTTTTACTCCTGAATGTGTTTGGTTTATCCTCGGTCATATCTCCTGTATTTATTTCTGGATTTGTGGTTTATCCTCGGTCATATCTCCTGTATTTATTTCTGGATTTGTTTTTATCTTTTCTATTTTTTCTATAAGTTCCGTGTACGTCTCACTTGTTTCTGAATAGTCTTCTCCTAGATCTTTGTCGTTATCACTTTGGTCATTTATTTCGTTTATGCTTATATTTGGTGGATTATCCTGTACCTCTTCTAACTGTAATTTAAATTTTTCTATCTCATTTGTCAGTCTTAGCTCTTGTTCTTCTTCTTTACGTTTTTCTTTTTCTTTTAGTTTATTTGTATATAGCTGTTTTAGCATTTCTAATTTTTTTCTAATTCTGTTATTTTAGTGTTCTTTACTTCCTCTATCTGTTGTATTTTTTCTTTAGCTTGCTGTTGTATTTCTTTAATTTCTCGTTTTCTATCTATTTCTTCGTTTTCTTTTGTATTCTAACCATTGCGGTTAAACTATCTTCTAGTTTTACCGTTTCTTTTTCTAACATTAAGTTTAGGTTATTTCCTATTTTCTTGTATCTTCTTCCTAAGTTGGAAAATATTATTGTTATTTTAATCCTTCTGGATTTTCATATGTTTTCTCTTCTAGTGCGAACTCTTCTTTATTCATTTTTTATTTTTAAGATAGTAAATATATTTGTATTCTATTTTAGATATTATATCAATTAATCCAGATAGCCTAGCTTTGTCTATTTTTGTAATACTTAGGTATTCATATTCTAGGTATAGTTTCTTTAGTTTCTTTCTTATTTTCCTTGATTTTTTAGTTATTTTAATATGCCTATTTTCGGTAATTAACTCATTGTTTATGGATATTTTTTGCGGATTTGTACTCTCAGTTTCAGTGTTATTTTCCATGATTTTCCTTTTTAGAGTAAATGTTTATTTATCAGTTTCATAGCTTTGATACCAATTTTAAGTATACCTACAGGGAACGACGATTAACACTTTGATCCTACAGGTTCAGCAAAAGGCCGAAATGATCGAGCAACTTCGCGAGGAGCCAAGATGAAGGAGGCGGAGACTTTGGGGTGGAAACAAAACATGGATCTCCTTATCTCAGAGAAAGAGGCCTCTCGAGCCCAAATGTTATCGGCTGAATGTCAACTCCAAAGCATGAAGGATGAGAACTCGTCCCGAACCAAGAGAATTGAGGAGCTCGAGGTTCGATTGACCGCGAAACTTACGAAGGCCACATTTGAAGCAAAAAATGTAAAGGTTGTCGCGGATGCGGTCATGGCCGTCTATCGAGCTGATGCTGAAGTTTCTCACATTTGAGCAAAGGAAATTTTCGATGTCGCTCAGGCTCGAGCATTATGCATTGTTGAGCATGCCAAATGCCAGTCTCAGGGAGAGACTCTCGAGAAGATTGATGCTCGATTTCGTTATGAAAACTATGCTTTGCTTTAGCCTTATGACAATTTTGGTATACTTTATCTCTTGTGAGAATTTAGACTCACTTTGTTGCCTTGCAAAATTTTTGTTGAAGTCAGATTAGAATAGTCTCTATAATCGAGTGAGTACTTGCTCGAACTCGGAGTAGATAACAAACCCTTAGGTTTTAGTTGAGCGAGGGTAGATTCTCGAACTCAACAATATAATGGCCTTTAGGCTCTTGAATCGGGCCGATATGGCCTTAAAAGAGCGGCTCTTTCCCTTTTCGGCTTAAAAAGTATAATCATATAAAAATTTGTAATGCCTTAGCACGAGATAAATTTGTATCCATTAGGGTTCAGTGTTATTGGAAACCTTTTACTTTGTTATGCCTTAACATAAGTTTGTTTGAGAATCGAACAATTTGGTAACCCTTAAGGTTTTTGATGGTTGGCGTTATCGAAACCCTTTGTAACTTTGCCGAGGGTAGCCCTTTTTTAACTGGTTTTATGAAAATATTTGAAGGCCTATTTTATTACGGGATTCGGACGTCCTCGAACATTGTTAGTTTGGCTGTAGCTTTTAATTTGGGATTTGCCTTTTGGGCTTGTTTCTCGATTACACTTTGAACAATCCCCGAGTGGGGTGGTCGTGGCCTATAAACCGAGGATTTCCTTTTCAAGGTCTTATGGTCTCGAAGTTTAGTAATTTGAACACATCGATTTTTGGATGGCAGCCCTCGAGTACAGGGTGGATAGCTCGAGCTTTAGTTGTGATCGACACTTGAGCCAGCTTCTGCAATAGATCATAAGTAAGGTAGAAATTGTAAAGTAGAAATTTCATTAAGGCATGGAACATCTAGTAAGGAAAAATACTTCTTTCCATAAATCATTCATGCGTATATGTTGTGCCATTGGGGCTCGAGTAATCTACAATGACACTGTCCATTTGTCCGTTTGGCCCTTTTACTAAATTTTACCTATCAAGACTTGTTGATACGGAGTATTTCCTTGAGAACATAACATCCGAGAGTGATCACATACTGAAGGGACCGAAGGCAGAAATCTAGCCAGAGCATACCTGTTGTTGAGACTGCGCGAGTTGGGGAAGTTGTTCGGCGGAACCAAGGATGCCGAATCTGGGGAAGGTCCTTCTGGGACCAAGTAGATAGAAGTTTACCTTTTTCTCTTTATAAATGTAATAAGGCTGATGGCCATTAGTGACTTTTAATTCCTATTTATTTAGTGTCAATTTGGGATTTGTCTTATATTTTATCAATAAAATGAGGTATTTAGCATTCTAAGTTCTCCAAACAATTTGTCGCTAGGCCTACCTCAGGCATAAAGAGATCCCCAAATTAGGACACGATTTACATTACCGCACTATGTATTTAAATATTACAATACTTTTTATGATCCTCACTAACTTCGTTACCTTTTTGTTTTTATTCTTTGTTTTTGTTTTATTATTCTCCTCCCCAAAAGGTTAGTTTGTTCACTCTAGCATCATCATCTTATTCCACGAGATCCAGGGGCCCTCCCCCCACTCCTCCTCTTAGTCCTGTCAAAAAAAAGAACAAAAGCAAGATGGAAGATCAGAACAACGTCAGGAAGGAGAATCCAACTGAATGGGTAGAGGCCACTAATGGCCATGGTACTCAGGTTCCTAAGAAGAATGTGTCACAACTGGAATAGAAGTTGCTGAAATTCCAAGAAGAGCTCGATCAGGTCCGAAATCTGGCAAACCTGTCATTTTCCCTCAGCACCCCAGATATCAACTTTTCCAACACTCAAAACCCTCTACCTCCTCAAAAAATCCCAAAGCAACAGAATCATCCCGCTCCGCACCATCATACTGTTCCACTGAAGACCCAATGCAATACCTGCCATACCCCAAACAACACTCTACTACTCATCCCAGAACCTCAAAACTCCACAAATGACCATTTCCCCACCCACACACAAGGCCACAATAGCACTCCTATCTATGTGGAGACCATGCCACACTCCACCCAACCTATCTCAAGCACACCTGAGTCTGATGAAAAGTATTTGCTTATCAGGAACCTGGCCAAGGAACTTAAGAAATTAACTAGCCGGATTTAGGGCGTTGAAGGAAGTAAAGGAATCGAGGGGCTGAACTATGAGGATCTTTGCATACAACCTGATGTCGAACTGCCCGAGGGGTACAAACCTCCTAAGTTCAAAATGTTTGATGGCATGGGTGATCCAAGGGTCCATCAGACATATTGCGACAAGATGGTTAGAGTAGGAAAAGATGAGAGAATCCGCATGAAGCCGTTCATGAGGAGTTTGAAAGGAGATGTGTTGTCCTGGTACATCAGCCAAGATCCAAAGAAGTGGTCAAGCTGGGTAGGCATGGCATCCGACATTATGGACAGGTTCAGGTTCAACATAGAGAATGCGCCGGATGTGTTCTATATACATAATCTAAAGAAGAAGCCCATAGAGACGTTTCACGAGTATGCAACTCGTTGGAGGTCTGAAGCTGCTAAGGTCAGACCTGCCTTAGAAGAGGAGTGAATGAATAAATTCTTTGTTCGGGCTCAAGACCCGTACTATTATGAACGACTGATGATGATCGAGAACCACAAATTCTCCGACATTATCTATCTAGGTGAAAGAATTGAAGAGGGTATCAAAAGTGGTATGATTACAAACTTCGAGGCCTTGCAAGCTGCAAATAAGGCCTTATAGTCTGGTGGTGTGTCCAAGAAAATAGACGTAGGGGCCGTGATGGTTGCATAGAGGACCAAATCTCCCCTCAAATACCAAACTTACCCAACACCTCCACGCACATATCAGCCAACCCCAAATTACCAAGCACCTTCACCCTCATACCAAGCTCCACCACCAACTTATCAGTCACCTCCGCCTCCTACATATCAGCCAACTTCACCTAGATACTCCCAACCCGCACATGTCTACCAAACCTATAATGCTCAACCATCCCACTATCAATTGCCTCTTGCACGCCAAAACTTCCCTAGACCTCGACCTAATTTTGATTGCAGACCTCCAAAACATTATACAGCCATCACCGAACCTATTGATTAGTTGTATGAGAGACTCAAAGTTGCTGGTTATGTTACCCCCATCCCTACTGCGAACCCTGAGAACCCTTCTCAATGGGTTAACCCAAACTAATCCTGTGCATACCACTCCGGCATGAAAGGGCACACCATCGATGAATGCCGTTCCTTGAAAGACAAGATCCGTTCTTTGATTGACAATAAGATTATTGTGGCAAAAAAACCCGCTCCAAATATCTGCAACAACCCTCTACCAGACCATAAGGGTGGAGGTATCCACATGATTGAAATAGAAGATGACTGGGATCCCGAGGGATCAATCGGGTTGATCGTAGAAGGTCATGACCCAAAGAAACAAAAAATTACTCTCAATCCAATCATAGTCCAGATCCAACTGTCTGAGGATGCTGAGGTGAATTTGTCTGTACCACTTGAGTTTGAAGCAGCTCCATCCGCAAAAACACCGGTACCAATTGAGGTTGAGTTCGTGTCTCCAGCAAATGCACCCACACCAATTAAGGTTGTAGTCTTGCCGCCCAAGGCACATGGTCCACTCGAAGTAAGGATAGCCACGTCGATCCCAGTGGCGATATCAACCATGACACCATTCCATACAAATGTTGTACCCTGGGACTACACATCTGAGGTAAGAAGGAAAGGCAAGGTCAGGTTATAAAAAACTCTCGTTGCACAGGGTATGATAAGAACTGGTAGAGTCTATACCCCTGAACATCTAGCTGAGTCAAGCAAGCAGGCCTCCAAACGGCCACCCATCATTGAGACAGGTCCATACAACCTTTGGAGGAAAATATATGCCAAAGAGTATTCGGTCATTGACTAGTTAAACAAGACGCCAACAGAAATATCCATCCTCTCCTTGCTGCAGAATTCTGAGGCGCACAAGAATGCTGTGTTAAAAGTGCTAAGTGAAGCATACATACCAAGTAACATCACTGGCAGGGAAATGGCTAACATGTTAGGAAAAGTGCTGGAGAGCCATAAGATCACCTTTCATGAGGATGAGCTGCCACCTGAAGGGTTGGGGCACAACAAAGCACTACACATCACCGTACAATGTGAGGATTATTTCATCACCAGAATCTTGATCGATGGAGGTTGTAGTTTTAACATTTGTCCTCTTGTAATACTCAAGAAACTGGGTAAAGGGCTGCATAAGATAAAAGACGGAGCAATCAATGTGAAAGCCTTCGATAGTTCTCATAGGTCCACCATTATTGTGATTATTCTATGCTTGCAGATGGGACCAACATGGTTCGATGTCGATTTTCAGGTGATAGATGTGCCAACATCTTACAATCTGTTATTGGGATGGACATGGATTCATGCTGCTGGGGCCATAGCATCAACACTGCATCAGGCCATAAAATTCAAATGGAATCACCAAGAAGTGATCATTTATGGCGACGGTAGCAACCCTATATATAGTCGTCAGACCATTCCGGCGATCGAGGGAAGAAGGAAGCTAGGTGGAGAGACTTACCACCACATTGAACGGGTCAATGCTATCGACAAAGACAAATGGTGGGATAACAAATATGAGAGTATACTGAATTGGCGCGGGTACGAACCCGGCAAAGGGCTCAGCAAGAACCTCCAAGGAATCTCTAAGCCCATAAAACTCAAGAAGCATGGCACTAGTTTCGGTCTAGGATATGATTACACCTGGGAAGAATTCAACAACTGGTCGCCACCATGGCGTGGTCCTTACTACCCACTGGAGCAGCCAATACCATGTCTGGAGCATATTTTCCAACATGCTGACATTGTTTATGGGTCAGACGAAGAAGAAGCACGTGCATCGGTGAAGAACTTGTTCCTAGAAGACAATGACATGGACTGTTGTGTTTTTTCTCGAGGAGGAGGGAGAAGAAGGCCGTTCCATACATGCTGTAAGCAGAGGGGCACATCTCAAGAATTGGACCATCAGGACAACCAAAGGCCGACATGCCTCAAGGTAGCAAGGCTAAAACAAGCATTATTCATTGTTTTTACTAAATGATTTTCTTTTCGCATTTTCGATTCTCGCAATGAGATCTTCAATGTTCAAAATAGTTATTCAACTTATCAAAAGCATTTTCATTTTTTCTTATGAATTGATACTTATTGCTATCATTTTCTCTCATTACTTTACCTATACAACATTACTATTACTTTTCTTGATGAACCAATGACTGTGACATGCAATGAGACAACGCAACAAACGAATATTGATTCAGAGGAAGATGACATACCTGACGAGATTGTTAAAGAAGTTGAGAACTTTGAGAACAGACCTAAGTCCAACCTGGACGAGATCGAGATTGTCAACTTGGGAGATGCAGAAAACATCAAGGAAACACGAATCAACATTCACCTATCGCCATCAGAGAAGAAAGAATACACTGAATTTCTAAAGGAATATGAGGACATATTCGCCTGGTCGTATGATGATATGACTGGTCTGAGTACATCTATTGTGGCTCACAAACTGCCAACTGATCCAACATGTCCACCAGTAAAACAAAAGCTCAGAAAGTTCAAGCCTGATATGTGTTTGAAAATCAAGGAAGAAGTCATAAAGCAGGTCAAAGCTAAGGTCCTCAGGGTAGTAGAATACCCGACATGGTTAGCCAACATTGTGCCAGTACCAAATAAGGATGGGAAGGTAAGAGTCTGTGTCGACTACCGGGATCTCAACCGGGACTGTTTGAAAGATGACTTTCCTTTGCCAAATATACACATCCTGATTGACAATTTTGCCAAGCATGAGCTGCAGTCATTTGTAGATTGCTTCGCGGGTTATCATCAGATCTATATGGATGAAGAAGATGCTGAGAAAATGGCTTTCATTACGCTGTGGGAAATGTACTGTCACAAGATGATGCCGTTCGGCCTGAAGAATGCAGGGGCCACCTACATGAGGGCCATGACTACTATTTTCCATGATATGATACACAAGGAGACTGAGGTATATATAGATGATGTCATCATCAAGTCCAAGAAGGACACTAACCACATGGAAAATTTGAGGAAGTTCTTCAATAGACTGCGGAGGTACAATCTGAAACTGAACCCTGCAAAGTGCGCATTTGGGGTTCTTGCTGGGAAGTTGCTCGAGTTTATTGTGAGTCACCGAGGAATAGAACTGGATCGATCAAAAGTCAAAGCCATTCAAGAATTGTCACCGCCAAAGAACAAGAAAGATGCGATTAGCTTTTTGGGGAGGCTCAACTACATTAGCCGATTCATAGCACAATCTACAGTTATTTGTGAGCCAATCTTTAAGATGTTGAAGAAGGACGCCGCTACCAAATGGACCGATGACTACCAAAAGGCCTTCCACCGAATCAAGAAGTACCTGTCAACACTCCCAATCTTGGTCCCGCCCGAGCTAGGTAGACACTTATTACTCTACCTTGCAGTGTTAGATGGAGCTTTCGGTTGCGTTCTGGGACAGCATGATGAAACATGGAGGAAGGAACAAACCATTTATTATCTCAGTAAGAATTTCACCCCGTACGATCCCCGATATTCTTTATTGGAACACACCTATTGTGCTTTGACCTGGGTAGCTCAGAAGCTAAGACATTACATTTGTGCCTATACTACATATCTCATATCAAGGATGGACCCTTTGAAGTACATCTTTTAGAAGACCATGCCCACTAGCAAGCTAGCCAAGTGGCAAATCCTATTAAGTGAGTTCGACATTGTTTACGTATCGCAGAAAGAGGTCAAGGGACAGGCCCTAGCATATCACCTTGCTGAGAATCCCGTGGATGGAGAATACGAACCCCTGAAAACGTATTTTCCTAATGAAGAGGTATCATTCATAGGAGAAGACATCGTAGAATCATATGACAGTTGGAGAATGTTTTTCGATGGAGCAGCAAATTTCAAAGGAGTTGGCATAGGAGCAGTCCTAGTATCAAAAATCGGTCAACATTATTCGGTGTTTGCCAAACTCAGGTTCCCCTTCACTAACAATATGGCCGAGTATGAAGCCTGCATCTTAGGACTCAAATGGCCATTGACATGAAAGTTCAAGATCTACTAGTGATTGGAGATTTAGACTTACTTATACATCACGTACGAGAAAAATGGGCAACCAAGAACTCCAGGATACTCCCGTATCTACATCATGTACAGAAATTGAGAAAGAGGTTCACGAAGAGGAGTTCCAACTTGTTCCCAGAGTCTAGAATGAGTTCGCCGATACATTGGCTACCCTGTCATCTATGATACAACATCCAGACAAAAATTTCATTGATCCCATTCTAGTAAAGATCCATGATCAGCTAGCTTATTGTGCCTATGTCGAAGAGGAAGCAGATGGAAAGCCTCGGTTTCATGATATCAAGGAATATTTGGCAAAAGTAGAGTACCCAGAGCTTTCTAATCCTATTCAGAATCGCACACTTCGAAGATTGTCCAACAACTTCTTTCACAGCGGAGGAATCCTGTACAAGAGGACTCTATATTTGGGGTTACTAAGATGTGTCGAAGCAAAGGAAACATCCAGGCTGATAAAGGAAATTCATTCTAGAACTTGCGGTCCACATATGAGCGGTTTTGTATTAGTAAAAAAGATGCTCCAGGCTGGTTACTTTTGGATAACCATGGAAACGGACTGCATCCAGTATGTCCGAAAATTCCATCACTGTTAGATACACGCAGACAAGATAAAGGTACCTCAAAATGAGCTTAATGCAACAAGCTCACCATGGCCGTTCGTTGCTTGGGGGATGGATGTTATTGGACAAATCGAGCCTGCCGCTTCCAATGGACATAGGTTTATCTTGGTAGCCATAGACTATTTCACCAAGTGGGTAGAAACTGCATCTTACAGAGCAGTGACTAAGAAAGTCGTGGTAGATTTTGTCCACGACCGCATTGTTTGTCGATTCGGAATTCCAAAGTCAATCATTACTAATAATGGCTCCAACCTCAACAACAACTTTATGAAAGCTATGTGTGAAACATTCAAGATCAGACACAAGAATTCCACAGCCTACAGGCCTCAAATGAATGGAGCTGTAGAAGCTGCCAACAAGAATATCAAGAAGATATTGAGAAAAATGCTAAAGAATCACAAACAGTGGCACACAAAGTTATCATTTGCTCTATTAAGGTATCTCACCACAGTCCGCACATCAACTGAGGCAACCCCTTATATGCTGGTTTATGGTACAGAGGCTATCATTCCCGCTAAGGTAGAAATTCCTTCCCTAATGAACATACAAGAAGCTGAGCTCGACGACGCAGAGGGGGTAAAAAGTTGTTATGAGCAACTAGCCCTTATAGACGGGAAAAGAATGAATGCAATGTGCCATGGTCAACTCTATCAGAACAGAATTTCTAGAACCTTCAACAAAAGAGTCAAGCCAAGACAGTTCACACCGGGGCAGCTGGTGTTAAAGAAAATTTTTCCGCATCAAGATAAAGCCAAAGGGAAGTTCTCTCCCAACTGGCAGGGTCCATACATGGTTCACCGGGTTCTGATAGGAGGAACCCACATACTTGCAGAAATGGACGGAGAAGTCTGGCCAAAGCTGATTAATTCAGATGCAGTCAAGCGCTACTATGTGTAATCTTTATGCTTCCCTTATATGATATAACTGAACTACGCCTGACATGATTCCCGTTTAAGAGGGGATACGTAGGTAGCCCTATGGGTTCAGTCACAATTCGATAAAATTTCCATTCCCCCCCCCACAATTGTAAACTGGGGCAGAATTTTGAGGAGGACCCTCAAAATTCCAAAGTAATTTCAGCTGATTGTTGTGTGAGCAACAGTCAGAAGCATCAACCCATCAAACTGGGGTAGAATTTTGAGGGTGACCCTCAAAATTCCGTAGCTGGAGAGGTTGCAATGTCCCGAGCTATACCGCAGTCATCGGTTCATCTAAAAAGCTATTTTAATTATACACTTATGTCATATTTTTACGAAATCATGCATGTTTATTACTAAAACTGCTTTGTTTAGCAATGCTACCCCAATAATATAGACGGTATCGCCAGATCAAAACCGGATGAGTCAAGCAAAAGATAGCAGGGATACGAACTAACCTCCCCCTTTACAAAACTCACGATTTTTATTTGGATGCAGGAACTGGGATTGCAAAGTCATTAAACATACTTTATGCCCACGGAACAAACATTGTTCAAAAATACGATTCCCCGAACCGTTTCACTTGCCAACATTTGCTTTCAGCACGCACAAGTAATGCTTCACAGTCACCATGCTCTCAGTAATCACAATATCGCAATCTACTATCAGCTAAGAAAACTCTACTATCTTTCGTTATTTCATTTTGCATAAGGCTACTATTATGCCTTCCAAGACTCTCTATCTGCATCTCCATTGCATAAAGCTACCATTCTACCTTCCGAGACTAAATGCCGTCTCCACCTACATCTGCATTGCATAAGGCTACCATTTTGCCTTCCTAGACTAAACGATGTCTCCATCTGCATCTGCATTGCATAAGGCTACCATTCTGCCTTCCGAGACTAAACACTGTCTCTATCTGCATTCTGCATAAGGCTACCATTCTGCCTTCCGAGACTAAAACGCTGTCTCCATCTGTATTTCTGCATAAGACTACCATTCTGCCTTTCGAGGTTAAGCTCTACCTCTCTCTGCATTTGAGTAGTTGCATAGGGCTACCATTCTACCTTTCGAGACTATAAACTGTCTCCATCTGCTTTTCTGCATAAGGCTACCATTCTGCCTTCCGAGGTTAAACTCTACCTTTCTCTGCATTTGAATCATTGCATAAGGCTACCATACTGCCTTCTGAGGTTAAGCTCTACCTCCATCTGCATTTGCACCTTTGCATAATTCTATCATTTTGCCTTCTGAGGCTAAGATCTGCCTCCTATTTTGTTCGAAACTAAGCACTATAACAAGCACTATTTATTTCGCTTTACTTATGGGCTAAACTCTGCCCTTCAATTCGCAAGACTAAGCTCTGTCTAGTCCATATCGTGCTAATGCATCATTCATGGGCTGAAATATCTCCAACTCATCCGAAGGCATCATCATTCGGAGGCACCATCTTCATAGCTCGAGAACACCATGCCATGGCCTGAGGATCCCTTTAAATCTTTTGCATATCCTTATTCAAAGGCATCATGGTTCGAAGGCACCATCCTCATAGCCCGAGAGCATCATTTCATGGCCTACGAATCCTTTACTATACGCTTCATGGCCCAGGACGTCATCTTAACCGTCCAAAGGCAACATTCATGGTCCGACGGGAATTTGTATCATGTTTAAATTTATGCACAGTGTACACTTGTATTGTTCCTAATTGTAGGTAAACCGACAAGCAACGACCATCCTGGCAGGAGCGATCCCGCTCCAGTTCCCGTAGCCATATCAAACCTAACCATTCCCACAAGCCGTCCACTCACCCCGCCCTGGATATTGCGTCCGTTCTTGAAAAGTCTCCATCAGTATACTCCGCGGACAGATCCTAAACTACATACAACCTGATTCCTGTAAAATCAGGGATATGTAGGCAGCTCAGAAGCCAGGGTGCAGCCTAAACCTCTTCAAACCATTTCGCTCGGTCAAAATTGACCATCATATCTTTACTTGACAACTCTTTCATCCTTCCCGGGTAAAGGGGGGTAGCTGTTGACACCCAATTTTTCCCTATATATTTTCAATATGTAAAATAGCTCCAAAATATCATATAAATGCATACATAAGCATGTCTAAATGTTTTATTATTTTTCCATAATTTTAAATTGATTTATTTCCCTTTTTCATCCATAAAATCCCAATAATTATGTCCAAAATTATTATTTTTGATGATTCATCTTTATATTTATGCCAAAATATGGCTAGGATAATTTTTAAATATTTTTCAATTTCGTTCAGTATTTTTTAAAGCTAATTGCATATAGTGGCAATATTTGCCTTTTTAAGATTTAACTGTGTTTTATATCCATAAAATTAAGCCCTATATTTTTTAATTATTATTTACATGCTGTGAATAATTTTAGTGCTTTCAATTTATTCTTAGAAACTTATTTACTATTTTTTATAATTTAAAAAGGGGAAAATTGGCTATTTAAATATCAGCCCATTTTTATTTAATTTTTAGCGTAAATTTAACCCCAAATCAAACCCAATTTCAATTAAACCCGACCCCAACCCAATTTCAACCAACCCAAACCCAGATTCCCCACCTACCCTTTTAATCTAGGCCGTTGATCATTCAGATCAACGACCACCATTCACCCTTCCATAATTAAACCCAAAAGACCCCTTAACCTAATTCACTTTTCACTAAATGCCGCCCTTGAATCCCTCTCCTCTCAATTCTCTCTGCAGCCTCACATAAACCCTAGCCGTCGCCACCCAATTCCACCCTAATTCCTTGCAATCCCTACCTAATCCATGGAATCCCATGGCTGCTTGAGAGGTGTATCGGCCTCCTATGGCTCCTGGGTGTTTGTTTTCGTAATTTCATGGCCAGATCTCAAAGAAATCTGGTCCAGTCCTTGCTCAACCGCCATCTCTAGGTTTTTTCGGCCACCTTTGACCATTCAAGTTAGATCCATGGTTTTTCTGGCTAGATTGGTAATTTTCAAAGTCTTTCTCACTTTTTCGGGGTTCTCTGAAACCCTAACCTTTAAGGTATTTTGATTTTCTTTCAGATCTAGCTTAGATCTATGCTTATTACGAACTTCTTAAGTGTTTTCTCGAAGGTTCTTCGATTTTCTTTCAAAATGACTCTTCATTTTTCAACGATTAGGGTTTTCTCTTAAATCATTTTTAAAAAAAGGTCTCTTCTCTGATTTTTTGTGTTGTTTCATGATTTTTACTATGTTCAAATGACATGGTTATGCTTTCCTTCTACTTGATTCAGTATGTGGAAAACCCTAGGTATTTTTTGGTCTTATCCGGTTTTTGAAACTATCTTTGTTTGTTTGAGTGTAAACTTGTTTGATTAAGTTCTTTGTTTCTGACTCTCTTTTCCTTGTTTGACTTATCTGATTATGTAAGGCGCCGTGGAAATTTCTACTCAAAAGCCCGAATCTCGTGATGCCAAGATAGGATCCTGAATTATGGAAAGATGATAGCATTTGCTCAGGCCACAGAGAACCGTAAACTGAATAACAGAATGGATAGAGAGGGTAACAGTAAGGCCCGATCTATGGGCAACATGAGAGATTCATTAGGTGGGGGAAGATTACCTTTCAGGGGAGGATCATTAGACAATCCCAGTTTGTTGCACACTCTTCAGCTAGTGCACCGCCAGCAGGGCCCAACCAACAGCAGTAGAGCCATTTCAGGCCCGGTTAGAGCAACATGGGATCCCATCAGCGGGGTCGGTCATGAGAGAGGTCCCAGCAGCATCACAGGTCCCCGTGCCTAGGTGCGGGAAGGTGCACTCAGGAGTTTGCTATTTGGAGTTACCCATATGTTATGGATGTGGGACGAGGGGTCATATGGTAGGGGCACAACACAATCATCCAGTCTAGTAGCTGTTACATCTTCAGTCCCTTCTCCAGCTCAAGGTGCCCTAGCACCCGTAGGGCGTGGTGCAGCTAGGGGTGGTGCGCAGATTTTAGGAGGACCCAATCGATTCTATGCTATGAGTGGTCGCTAGATCACAAAGGCTTCTCCAGATGTTGTTACAGGTATTCTGACTGTCCAATCTTATGATATGTATGCACTTATTGTCCCTGGCTCTACCTTATCCTATGTTACACCTTTTGTTTCTATGGAATTTGGGACAGAACCAGATCATCTTCATGAGCCATTTTCAGTATTTCTCCGGTTGGTGAGTCAATTACGGCTACTCGAGTTTATAGAGGTTGTGTTGTTACGGTGCGGGGTAGAAATACCCCGACCGATCTTATTGAATTAGGGATGGTCGATTTTGATGTAATAATGGGAATGGATTGGCTTTATTCATGCTTTGCCAAACTTGATTGTCATACTAGAACCATGAGGCTTGAATTTCCTAATGAGCCCGTTGTTGAATGGAAGGGAGATAATGTAGTGCCTAAAGGTCGACTTATTTCTTACCTTAAGGCTGCGAAGATGATCAAGAAAGGGTGTATCTATCATTTAGTTCGGGTTACGGACATCGATGCTGAGGCACCTAGCCTTGAGTCTGTACTAGTTGTGAATAGATTTCAGGATGTCTTTCCAGATGAACTCCCTGGGATTCAACCAGACAGGGAGATCGATTTTGGGATCGATGTGATGCCAAGCCCGCATCCTATATCAATTCTACCTTATAGAATGGCACTGGCAGAATTGAAAGAGCTAAAGGAAAAACTAAAGGATTTGCTAGAAAAGGGTTTCATCCGGCCGAGTGTGTCACCGTGGGGCGCACTAGTCTTATTTGTAAAGAAGAAAGATGGGTCGCTACGGATGTGTATTGACTATCAGAAACTCAACAAGGTCACAATCAAAAATAAATATCCCCGACCAAGAATAGATGACTTGTTTGATCAATTGTAAGGTGCTACGTGTTTCTTAGAAATTGACCTGCGGTCCGGGTATCATCAATTGAAGATAAGGGAGCAGGATAATCCAAAAACAGCTTTCAGGACTCGGTATGGGCACTTGAAATTTCTAGTGATGTCTTTTGGGCTAACAAATGCCCCGACAGCTTTCATGGATCTTATGAATCGACTCTTCAATCCTTTTCTAGACTCTTTTGTGATAGTGTTCATTGACGATATTCTTGTGTATTCCTGAAGTTGGGAGGACCATGCTGACCATCTCAGGGCAATTCTGCAGACTCTTCAGCAACATCAATTGTATGCAAAATTTTCGAAATGTGAATTTTCGCTTGAATCTATTGCGTTCTTGGGTCATGTCGTCTCCAGGGAAGGAATTATGGTTGATCCTTAGAATATTGCAGATGTAAAGAATTGACCCAGACCTACCACTCCAACGGAGATTCACAGTTTCTTAGGTTTGGCTGGGTACTACAGGAGATTTGTGGAGGGGTTTTCTACTCTTGCCTCTCCATTGACTAAATTGACACAAAAAGCAGTTAAATTCCAAAGGTCTGATGCATGTGAAAGGAGTTTCCAAGAATTGAAATCAAGATTGACTACAGCACTGGTATTAGCCCTGCCAGAGGGTATAGAGGGATTTTTGGTGTATTGTGATGCTTCAAGGATCGGTCCTGGGTGTGTGTTCATGCAATACGGAAAGGTTATAGCTTACGCTTCTAGGCA
The DNA here is from genome assembly GCF_000715075.1 of Nicotiana tabacum. NCBI lineage: Eukaryota > Viridiplantae > Streptophyta > Magnoliopsida > Solanales > Solanaceae > Nicotiana > Nicotiana tabacum. The sequence continues at coordinate 29,540,976 of NC_134082.1, read as the reverse complement.
ACTCGAGAATCATGAGAAGAACTATCCAGCTCATGACTTAGAGCTTGTGGCAGTGGTGTTTGCACTAAAGATTTGGCGGAATTATTTGTATGGGGTCTATGTGGATGTATTTACGGATCACAAGAGCCTTCAATATATTTTCAAGCAGAAGGAGTTGAATCTGAGATAGAGAAGATGGCTAGAGTTACTCAAGGACTATGACATTGATATTCTCTATCACCCGGGAAAGGCTAATGTTGTGGCGGATGCTCTTAGTCAAAAATCTATGGGGAACTTGGCTCATTTGGAGGCATATCAGAGGCCGTTGGCCATGGAGGTTCACTAATTGGCTAGTTTGGGAGTTCCCCTTGTGGACTCTAATGAAGGAGGAGTAATTGTGCATAATATGACTGAATCATCGCTTGTGGCAGAAGCGAAAGAGAAACAATTCAACGATACATTGTTAGCACAGCTGAAAGAGGGGAGTCATAAACACAAGACCACAACTTTTTCCTTTGGCATGGATGATGGTACCCTACGGTACCAAGGCCGCCTATGTGTTCCGGATATTGACGGTCTTCAGGAGAGGATCATGGAAAAAGCTCACACTTCCAGGTATTCCATGCATCCAGGTTCTACGAAAATGTATCATGACATCAAGGAAGTTTATTGGTGAAATAACATGAAAAAGGATGTGGCGGAATTCGTGGAAAGTGTACAAACTGTCAGCAAGTGAAGGCTGAACATCAAAGGCCCGGTGGATTGGCCCAAAGAATAGAAATTCTAATGCGGAAATGGGAGATGATTAATATGGATTTTGTGGTAGGGTTACCACGCACTCCACATAAGTTCAACTCAATTTGGGTAATCATGGATCGACTCACGAAATCAGCACACTTCTTGCCAATTAAATCTACCGACACAGCGGATTAGTATACTCAGTTGTATATCAAAAAAATATTCATGTTGCATGGCACTCCAGTCTCAATCATTTTAGATCGAGGGGCTCAGTTCACTACCAACTTTTGGTAGAAATTTTAGCAAGGTTTGGGTACGTAGGTAAATCTTAGCACAATTTTCCAACCTCAAACCGACGGGCAAGCAGAGCGGATTATTCAGACGCTTGAGGACATGTTGCGTGCTTGTACTCTTGATTTCAAAGGTATTTGGGATGACCATTTGCCACTCATAGAATTTGCTTACAACAACAACTTCCATGCTAATATCCAGATGGCACCATTTGAGTCGTTGTATGGTAGAAGATGTAGATCTCCCATTAGGTGGTTCGAGGTTGGATAAGCTGAATTGATAGGGTCGGACCTCGTGCATCAGGCTACGAAAAAAGTCAAGATTATTAAAGAGAGGTTGAAAACTGCTCAAAGTCATCAAAAGTCTTACTCGAGCGTTCGCCACAGAGATTTAGAGTTCAAAGAAGATTATTGGGTATTTATGAAGGTTTCCCAATGAAGGGTATTATGCGATTTGGAAAAAAAGGGAAATTATGTTTGAGGTATGTCGGACCTACAGAATTATTCAGAGGATTGGTCAGGTGGCATACAAGGTCGAGCTGCCACCCGAGATGCCATTGGTACATCCGGTCTTCCATGTGTCTATGTTAAAGAAGGTAGTGGGAGATCCGTCTACTATTGTGCCAGTTGAAAGTATTGAGGTTAATGAAGAACTATCATATGAAGAAGTTCCAGTTGCAATTCTTGACAGGCAAGTCCGGAAGTTGAGAAATAAGGAAATTGATGTTATGTTATGACTGTAAAATGTGCACATGCTGTTAGGATCTGTTTCTGGGGCTCTCTGACAGGTGGATAGGCCTAGTTACAAAGGAAACTCTGGCCAATTTTTTGAAAATTTAGGGAGTAAGCCAAATTTAGGGTTGTGGATATGTTTCATGTTGTGAAAAGCTGAGGTTGCATAAAGATTGCTAGTAAGTGAACCTTGATCCTTATTCGAGGACGAATGATCTTAAGTGGGGGAAGATGTAAGGCCCCGTGGAAATTATTACTCAAAAACCCGAATCTCGTGATGCCAAGATAGGATCATGTGTTGCCAAGATAGGATCGCCAGGGTTCGGACCCTTTGGATTAATCGGGGAATTAAAAAGTTAAGAATTATGTTTGCCAGAAAAGTGCGTTTCTGCGACCATTATGCGGTCGCATAATAGGTATGCGGACTGCATAGTCGCCGCAGATCCAGTCAGTGTGTTAGTTAATTTGAGGCCAACTATGTGGACAATTATGCGATAACATAATAAATATGTGGGCCGCATAGTCATCGCATAATCCCCTTGGAACTTTTGTGAAGGGCAGTTCTGCGGTGCACTATGCGACCACAGAATAGGTATGCGGACCACATCTTTGTCGCATACCCAGACAGTTTGACCGAATTTTGGGACCGTTTTTTGCGGTCAAATTTGCGGGCTGCATGTCCATTATGCGATCGAAAATCGTGTTGGGGCTCCTTTTTTCTAACTTTTATAACCCGAGCCATCCCATTAAAAACACCCATTAGACCATTTTCCTGTTATTTCATAACATATAGAGTGAGAGAGGAAGTTCTAGAAAGAGAGGGAGTGATCTTTATCAAGTCCCCACTCCATCATTGCCCCAAATCCTTGAAGATTGTCAAGTGAAATTGCTAGGTCTTCACCCTAAGAGGTAAGACCTTGTACCCTCATCTATAATTTCAAAATTTCCATTAAAATAAGTGATTAGCAAGGGGGTTCATGGGTATAAGGGCTGATAATCTTGCATGCATAAAAGATAATGGGGTATGGGGTGGTACCAAAAGAGATAACAATTGCGGTATAGGATGATGAAAATCTATCACAAAAGTGTCCTAAAATCGCTATGCACACTTAGTGCTTGATAATTTACTTAAATGAGTTGGAATCTCATTCATGCCTTTAATTCTTGGTTCAACTTGTAATTTTCATAAAATAGATTGAAGTTGCTAGGAAATTCCGGAATTTATTGTAAGGATTTAAGGAAAGCTCTACTGAGGTATGTATGCCTAAAACCTCATCTTTTAGAAATTGAGCTCCGTTGGTGTTTGTGTAAATATGTTAAGATTAAAGTTGAATTGTTGTATTGATTGTTATTTCACATGAATTTGGGGTTGCGACCTTATATGCGTGAAAGATGTGTCTCAATATGATCAATGTGCTATTCTTGATAGCTTGAAAGGGTGCAAGGAATATGAATCATGTATTGAGATGCTTAGACCTTAAGGTGAGATTAAAGCTGCATATATTGTGCCATCTATGTGAAGACTCATCTATGCTTACAATTTTATTTGCCCTTGTGTGCACATATTATCCTAAACTACAAATCTAACATTGAAAGTGGAAATGATGTGATAATTATGGCCCCAAGTGCCTATGAAATGATATATGTAAAACAAAGATTGAAATGAGATGATTGATGGAAAAGGAAAATGCCTTGGTAAGGCGACCTAGCTGATCGGGCCGAGATTGAACCCCATGCCGCACACATGGTGGTATTGTATTTGTGATTGAAGTATATGTCTCAAATGAGGCAACCTAGCCGATCGGATCGAGATCAGACTCCGCTTAAGATAGCGGTGGTATTGTGGACAATGATGAACAATATGAAATGCCCCAAAACTAAAAGCTATGGGAAAATGATGTGAAGATTGTATGATTGTTTTATTTGATAATGTTGTGATCATTTAAAGTGTTTTAGTTATACTTGTGATTTCCTTATTCTTGTATGAAAGTTCTTTCTAACTAGATGGTTTTTCGTTATACATACTAGTACTATTCCATGGTACTAACGTCCCTTTTGCCGGGGCGCTACATTTTTAAATGAATGTAGGTGGCTCCATTGTGGATAGTGCCGAACGCGTATAGCGGAGTACCTTCTTCTCAATGTCTTGGTGAGCCCCTTTCTCCTTCAAGGGGCTATGTTGTACATCCTTTGATATAGAGATCCACTTTTGAGGTATAGTCGGGGCCTTGTTGTCGGCGTTGTCATCATTGTCTTTTGTATCCTTATAGGCTCCGTAGACGTATGTGTGGGTTATTTACGGGTGTTGGATGGGTCTATGAACTATGTTGTAATTCTAACTCTTGTTTCTCTAAAGTGAAATTGCATTGAATCTTGGGAACTTAACTACGACTTAAGGTTTTGATGCAAAATGAACTAATAATGTTGAATGTGCAATCTTTCCTATTGTTTAAATAAACGAAAGCATGGTTTCCTTAATCATATCGAGTTGGGTAGAAAGTATTCGATAAGGCTTGCTCAGTTGGGTTCACTCGATTGAGCGCTGGTTGCGCCTCTCGAGGTTGGGGCGTGACAGATTCTGAGTTCTTATCATCTCTTAAACTCGACTACTGGTGAAGCCCTAATTTCTTAAAAGTGTTTTCCTCACTTATTACTATGAGTTTGAAGGTCTTTACTTGTTTCTGACTTTCTTACCTGTTACTATGTTTTTCTCACTTTTGATTCTTTGTGACTACTTGACCTTGTTGATTACTGTGCTTCGAGTAGATCTCTTTTACTACTAAATCCTAGCTTATTCCTGTTAATGCTGTATGTTTGTGTTGTTTCTTTTGCCAATGTGTTTGGCCTTGCATGTTTGATACTTCTGTTCATTCTATTTATATGTAGAAGTGTAGAATCATGTTTCTTTCTTGATTGATCTTGATTTCCTCAATCTCACGACTGATTGCAAAGGGTTCCCTTATAAACCCTAATTTTTTTACACATATGTTTAAAATTAATTGATTCTTTTCCTTTACTGTGATTTTGATCTTGCTAAACCCTTTCCCAAAACTAAGCATATTTTGTACTTAGTCTCAATTATTTACTTCATACTTTTACTGCCCCCTTATATGGCAATAATCAATCTATCCCAAACTGATTTCTTTCCTTAATTAACCCTGTTAGTATCCGTTAAGTAGTGATTCCTTAATTAAAGGGAATCACTTGTGTTAATTGATTCTGATTGTGATTATTTTCATGTTTGTGTTAAGACTTTACTTACTATCTTATTCTTCACTCGTTTTCAAAATTATAAATACCCTACCCCCTCTTCTTTCAAAGGGACGAACAATTTGAGTTCAGAATACACACTTACACTCAAAAACTCTCTCCTTTTTTACTACTACTTTTGCTATAGCTTTGTCTAGCCGGCTCAAAGCCAAGGCTAGTTAATTTTTAAAGCCTCAATAACAACATGTTTCTTTAGTTGCTTTAGTTTCTTTCACTCTTGCCTACTTCTGTTTGTGTTTCTGCAGTCAAGTTGTATTATTAGCATGTTGTAATATGTTCCCTTCTCCCCTTAGATTAACGCTCCCCTATGTGTGTACTCTGTCAGTGACTGGTTGTGTACTTGTTGCCTTATGAATCCCAAACCCTATCCCCTCCAATGTGTTTGTGTTCTCTGGTTTGTTTGTAATCATACCGACATCAGCTATTGTTGCGCATGACCAAACCAGACCCCTACTGGGGGGCATGTGCTTACAGACAATGTATCCCCAAAATCCCTGGACCCCTTTGAATGACTACTAATTCTGTGTAGTTTGAGTTTTACTATTACAACTGTTTTCAAATCACCCTTACCACTTACTATTTTCATCCCAATTTTAAATGAATCTCTTTCAACTATGTTCTGCACTTCCACTATAGTTTTAGAATCTAGGTTCTACCTCTCTTGTGTGAGCCTTGCCTTAGGATCCTTAAGCTCCCTCTGAAATTGGACAAATAAGGGCTGCCCCTTCCACACTGCACTCATTATGTCTGGTTATGCAAATCTGGGTGTGAGCATTGCCCGGGATCCCATAAGGTCCTTAGGGAACTCTGACACACCCAGATATGAGAAAGGCTTTGAAACAACATTGGCATTTGAGGTGGTTTATTCCATAACTCAGAGAGGAAGTCAGAATCAGGCTTCCTATGGTTGTAATTTCTTATTTTTCACTTTTTTAATGTAATTCAATCATTTGGTCTGTAATAATTTGTAACAAATATTAGGGTTGGCTAGTGAAAAGGGATTGGGTGATTATGCATGCTTAATCTATTAGAAGGGTAGATAATATGTCTATAAGGTGTATTTCGATATGATATGTTAGAGAACATGCCTATAGGATCTGCTTTGGTTTACTAAATTACTTTCACACAAATAGAAACCATGTCTATAGGATCTAAATGGTTTTAATAATTAGATATCATGCCTATAGGATTAAAATCAATTTTAATAGAAATCATGCCTATAGGAATTCCGCTTTGATCAAATAAATTCTACCTGCTTCGCTTCATGTTAGATATCATGTCTATAGGACCAAAATCAGCTTTTAATAATTAGATACCATGCCCATAGGATTTAAAATCAGTTGTAATAGAAATCATGCCTATAAGGTCTAAAACCAGTTTAGTTAAAAATCAGTTTGACTCGTGCCTATCTGAATCAGATTAAATAACCTACTCTTTTCGTGTTAATCAATATCATTAGAAATGTCATGGGCTGCTTTCCAGACACGCCCCATGACCCCTTGGCTGCGCCCCATGGCGGCCTAGCAATCCTCACAATGCCCAGCGCCATGGTCGGCCCCGTGGTCTTGGCTGCGCCAAGTGACAAGCGCGCATGCGCCTCTGTCACCCCACCGATGCCTATAGCCAGCGCCCAGTGGCTGGCTAATGATAACAGCGCCACGCGTGTAGATCTTAATGCCTCGCCAGCACCCTACTGCAGGCCTATTCCAGCAGCGCCTCGCGCACAGACCCTGATGCCAAGCACCAATGCCCAGCCTCAGGCAAACACAACAAGTGTCGCACGCGCCAAAGCACCGCGTGCGCAGACCCTGACCCGCAAGACAAAGTTACTGCCATCGGACTTGTTTCTACATTGTAATAAACTAAGTCCTTTTAATTGTAATTATAGGCTAGTTTACATTATTTCAATCAGTCTGCTTCTACAGCTTTATTAGGGCAAGTCATGTAACTTTGGTTTATTTTTTTTAACCATTATTAGGGGGGATCAAGCAATCAATTTTCTGTACTGGTGTCTCTCCCCCTTGACACCGCATCTTTTGTAATCAGCTTTCATTCATCAATAAAATCATCATCATCATTCAAAACTCAATTCTCTCTCAGCTTCCACAATTGCTCGTGACATTGGTTGTCCCGCACGGCATTGACAATCTAGTCTAGCGTGCGGAGGGGACCTCATTGGCAGACAACAACCGCACTGACATCGGTTGCTTAGCCTTACGTTGCCCTTCCATGGAACATCAGGAAGGCGTTGCGTAACAGTTGGTATTAGAGCCTAGGCTCGACATCAGACGAGGGAACACATTTTCCATCATCACCATTTCTGACCATGGTGAATCATGGGGAGCGCCTAGCATCCCTAGAAGAGACGGTTGACCGATTACGACCCATCGTGGATATAGTGCCTGATCAAAACAACAACCTAGTGCAAAGGCTAGATGACCTGGACCGCCAAATGCGGCAGGCGGAAAATGATGTTGCAAACATCAGTCGTGACTCTGAGGATGACCGACAAATGGCAGCCATCGAAACTACCAATATTCATGGCAAATTTGAGGACCTCCAAAAGGAGCGTGCCAATGATTTAGCCCAGCGGGAACAAGAGGCAGATAGACTAATTGCCATGTAGTAAACCAAACTGCCATGCAGTAAACCATAGACGACTTGACATGCCAGCTCAATGTTGTTAATGCTGCCCTACAGAGCCTAATATGAGGAGGTGACAACTACATCAGAGGTGCAGCAAACCTCACCCCCATTCCACAAAAACTTAAGATACCGGCGCCAAAGCCATATGACGGATCCCGGAATGCTAAAGAAGTGGAAAACTTCATCTTCGACATCGAACAATACTTTGATGCCATGGGCCATTTGGAAGAATCCAAAAAAGTAGCAACTGCTGCCATGTATCTTCAGGGCGATGCCAAACTTTGGTGGCGGGTCAAATACGAAGCCATCAAGGCCGGTAAAGATACTCTCCAGACATGGGATGAATTAAAGGCAGCCATTTGCCTGCAGTTCTTCCCCAAAAATGTGGAATACAATGCAAGGAGAAAGCTACGGGAGCTCCGCCACACCAGGTCAGTGCGGGAGTACGTGCGTGAATTCTCCGCACTCATGCTAAACATATGCGACATGGGGGACAAACACAAGCTCTCCGCATTAATAGAAGGTTTGAAACCTCATGCCCGTATGGAACTATAGAGACAACGGGTAGACACCCTGCCCAAGGCCATTCAAGCTGCAAAATGCCTTGGCGATTATCACTTGGGAACTAAGAATGACAGGACCCAGCCGCCTGTCCGAGGGGGATTCAACAAGAACCATCCTAGCAATTGTGGCCCAAGGAAAAGTGGGGGAGATCGAAGTGCATCAAAAACTAAGACTTCTCCATCCAATAGCAATAGTGCTGCATACATCAACAACAATTAGGAGAGAAAGCCTCCTTCAGAATGTCATCATTGTGGCGGGGCACATTGGAAAAATGAATGCCCAAACATCAAGATCAATGCTCATCAAACTGTTGAGGATGAGTCAGAAGCATCAGACACATCAGAATCAAACCAGGTAGGCGCCTTCAATGTAATTGTTGGCTCTATCCCACATGCCTTAGCGGGGGCCAATGCATGTCCTCCTAAGAAAATCTCAGGCCCAATCACCAAGAAAGGGAAGGAAAAGATAGACGAGGGGCCTCCTAAGAAAGCAAGGACCCTAATGTTCGTCGAATTGAAAGTGAACGGCAAGTCCATTCACGCATTGATAGACACGGGTGCTACCCACAACTACTTGACTTCAACTCAGGTAGAGTGCCTGGGTCTAGTTGTGCAAAAGAGCAAAGGCCGCATCAAGGCCATCAAATCGCCACCCCAGACATTGGGTGGAACGGCTACAAATGTCCTAGTGAATCTTGGCCCATACAAATGAAGCATCGACCTACGCATAGTAATCATAGATGACTTAGACATCATAATGGGTTTGGAGTTCATGAGGCAAACCAACACCATACTGGTACTATATGCCAATATGCTCCTGATGTTGGGAGAAAATGGGGCCAAGACCTGCACCATACCATGTATTCTCACAAAGACGGCCGCTGGAAACATCTCAGCCAAGCAGTTGGAGAAGGTAGTCAACAGACATGAACCCCTGGTTCCGGCTACCCTTCGCAGCAGCAATCAGCCATTATGTCATCGACCTTAAAAGATTGGTGACGCTCCTCAGCATGTGAAGACTTGTCAGCCATGCCACAAGGACAAGTCGGATCACTCATCATAGACAGGGCCCTTGCAGCCATTACATGTCCCACAGAGACCATTGGAAAGTGTTTCCCTCAGATTCATCACGGGATTTCCCCAAGTCGGTAATCTTGCATCCATCTTGGTTGTCATAGATCAGTTTTCAAACTATGGAACCTTAGCGGCCCCGCAAAATATCTCAGCATAAGATACAACTCGACTCTTCTTCTCGCACATTCTCAAACATTGGGGCCTCCCTAAAGTCATTGTTAGTAGGCCCGACTCACGCTTTACTAGAAACTTTTGGACCCATCTATTCAGGTGCTTTGGGTCAACATTGAGTCACAACTCAGACATCCATCCGCCATCGGATGGCCAGACAGACCGGTTCGATGACATGCTGGAGGAATATCTCCACAACTTTGCAACCGGATCACAGAAGTATTGGGTGAAGCTCTTGGATGCTGCTCAATTGTGTTTCAATTCTCAAAATAGCCATCATACAAACAAAAGCCCATTTGAAATTGTTAACGGACATCAACCGCTTCTCCTACAAACGGTGAATGCATCAACCATGCCGAAATCTCCTCGAGCTGCCAACTTCTCGAGAAAATGGGAGCGCAACATGGGGATAGTGCGGAGCTATCTCGTCAAAGCCCAAGAGCGGGCAAAAAGGTTCACTGAACAAAATCTTTTCTTTGCCCAATATCAAGCAGGGGACAAAGTAATGCTATGCATCCCAAAGTAATACTTGTTTGCAAAGAGGACCCATGACCCTCGCCTACAAAAAAAAATAAAATCAGGCCCCTGCCCATTGAAAAACGCATTGGGAAGTCCACATACCAGGTGAAAACTCCATCCTGGTGGAAGATCCATCCAATCTTCCATATCAGCCGCATGAAATCATTGCATCGCTACAACATCAAGCTCAAAGAATAGAGGGGCGCAGACCTCCTTGCAAACAACCACCATAATCATCATCATCATCATAAGGCTTCGAGGATGGCGCCAACTCATGTGGGGCAGAATGTCATGGGCTGCTTTCCAGACATGCCCCATGACCCCTTGGCTGTGCCCCATGGCGGTCTAGCAATCCTCACAATGCCTAGCGCCATGGTCGGCCCCGTGGTCTCGGCTATGCCAAGGGACAAGCGCGCGTGCGCCTCTGTCACCCCACCGATGCCTCTCGCCAGCGCCTAACGGCTGGCCAATGATAACAGCGCCGCGCGCACTGACAATGTCGCGCGTGCAGATCCTGATGCCTCACTAGTGCCCAGCTGCAGGCCCATTCCAGCAGCGCCTCGCACACAAACTCTGATGCCAAGCACCAGTGCCCAGCCTCAGGCAAACAAAACAAGTGTCGCACACACCAACAACGCCATGTGCGCAGACCCTGACCCGCAAGACAAAGTTGCTGCCATCGGACTTGTTTCTACATTGTAATAAACTAAGTCCTTTTCATTTTAATTATAGGCTAGTTTAAATTATTTTATTCAGTGTGCTTCTATAGCTTTATTAGGGCAAGTCATGTAACTTTGGTTTATTTTTTTTAAGCATTATTAGGGGGGTCAAGCAATCAAACATTTTCAAGCAATCAATTTTCTGTATTGGTGTCTCTCCCCCTCGACACCGCATCTTTTGTAATCAGTTTTCATTCATCAATAAAATCATCATCATCATTCAAAACTCAATTCCCTCTCAGCTTCTGCAATTGCTCGTGACATTGGTTTTCCCATACGACACTAACAATCTAGTCTAGCGTGCGGAGGGGACCTCATTGGCTAACATCAACTGCAATAACATCGGTTGCTTAGCCTTATGTTTCCCTTCCAAGGAATATCAGGAAGGCGTTGCGTAACAGAAAGCAGGCCTATAGGACCCAAATCGCATGTTTAAAATTAACCACTACTCTACTGCATTCTTAATCAATATAGACATCATGCTCATATGACATCACCATTATGCCTAGGTAAGCCTTAGGTAATTAGTTAAATAAAACTGGAATTGCAATTGTTTAATTACCAACTGCTACAACTAACAGGTAGGCCTGATTCAGACTTCTTTTCTGAGTTATACAATGAATTAGGTTTTGACTCAAACTCTGCTTTAGGATTTTTTTAATTCAGACCTTAACTATGTTTTAAGTCGTGCTATTTATATGAATTGTTTGTGGAGGTATATATGAGCCTCTAATTGTTTATATGTTCCCCTTAAAATCCAGTCCTACGTGTTTTGTATGTCGCCTTAGCCTTTTACCTTTAAACCTAAGAGTCAGCCTAAAATCCTCCCTTTTATAGGAATAGTAGTCCTAAATTTCTCAAAGACTGATAGGAATGGGACGGGTAATAGCATGCAATAGAGGTCGAGACCAATCCGCGCTTTAATAAAATCAACGGGGTGAGAAGGGCTGATATAGATATGATGACGGTGCGCTAATACCACGTGCATCCCTTCTTCTGAGGAGTGTCATACCGGGTATTGCATTGATGTGATCCATATTACAAACAAACCTAGGACCCCCTTTATTTTTACAAGCATGTTTAGCTTATAACTTTTTCGAACCTTGCATTTAAATACTTGTTTTCAAACACTTGTGTGTTTAACTTAAATCCCCTCTTACTTGAGTCTTATTTGTTTACTTTCTAATTGCACAAATTCACAAAAGAAATATCTGGCTGGGAACCACACTAGCGGATCCTGAGGGGTGCCTAGAACCTTCCCCTCGGGATAATTTCAAGCCCTTACCCAATCTCTGGTTATCAAACCTAGTTGTAAATGAACTCTATGGGTGTCCTAATGCGCCTAAAATCATTAGGTGGTGACTCTTCAAATACACAATTCCCAAAAGGAAATGAGTCATTATACCCCATGAATGTCGAAACCCGGAAACTCCTCTCCGATGGAAAATGGAGAAAAAGGTGGGCGACAGCTGCTATACAATCTGCCGACCTTGAAGTCCTCTTTCATTATTTCTATTGTTAGTGTTCTACCATTCAAACAGTTGTATTTAGACTTTGGCCTTGTATTTTGATACTCAGTAGTGCTCATGTACTCGTTGATACGAGATTTTGGAGATGGTTTTGTAGTATTATGGTTATATTTTCAGATATTTCATGATGTTTCCACTGTTTGATTTATTAAACATTGTTTGATCAAATTTATTGTTCTGATGTGACTGTTGGCTTGCCTAGCAAGTAGAGTTAGGCGCCATCGTGGCTCCAGTGGGAGTTGGGTCATGACAAGTTCGTATTAGAGTACTAGGTTGCTTTGATCTCACGAGTGAAGAGCAAGTTTAGTAGAGTCTTGCGGATTGGTACAAAAATGTCTGTACTTATATTTGAGAGGTTATTGAATTGTTAGAAAACTTCTATTTCATGCATTCTTGTCGTGCGGATTTGTTATTCGAAAGTTTGAAACTGGGCTCTTGTATTCTCTCACAAAATTGAGGACACGTGCAACCGGATAAGGCAGAAAGCCACTAGTACCACCAGTTTGGGCTACGGTAAAGGCTGAAGTGTGGCTCGAACTACTACCAAAGTAGCACATGTGGAGCTACCAGTTGCTCCAGCTGTGGAGCATGTTCTAGATATAGTTGAGCCGATAGGATCAGCTCAGGCACCAGTAGTGCCCATTGTTATTCCTAGCCTTCAGAAGGGCTTAGCCCAAATTTTGATTGAGTGCATACGCGTAGCTCATGTGGTTTCGATTCTAGCTACACCAGCTACCTCACAGGCTGGGGGAGGTGACAAGACTCCCGTCGCTCGTAATCCAGAGCAGCTAGCTCTACGCCATCAGACATCGAGGATACTACCAGTTCAGGTGGCTACTGTTGCACAGGCTAAGGTTGGTCCACCTATAAGTGATGAGGAGCATAGGTGGTTGGAGCGGTTTGGGAGACTTAAGCCTCCAGAGTTCAGTGGAGAATAGCTAGAGGATGCTCAAGATTTTCTAGATCGGTGTAAAAAATTCCTCTCATAGAAGGTATTTTGGAGACTAGTGGAGTTGCATTTACTACTTTTCAACTGACAGGGGCAGCTTATAGATGGTGGAAAGCTTATGAGTTGAGCAGGCCAGTTGGTGCAATGCCGCTCTCATGGCGTGAGTTCTTAGTTTTCTTCTTATAGAAGTTTGTTCCATAGACTTGCAGAGAGGAGCTGCGTAGAGATTTTGAGCGGCTACGCTAGACAGCTATTACTATGACTCAAAATGATATGAGATTTGTAGATTTGGCCCGTCATGCTATATGGTTTGTTCCCACTGACTAAGAGAGAGAGAGAGAGAGAGAGAGAGAGAGAGAGAGAGAGAGAGAGAGAGAGAGAGAGGATTAAGAGGTTCATTAATAGGCTCAACTATGATCTATGTTACAATCTGGCTCGAGAGGTCGAGATGAATGCTATGTATGACTAGGTGGTTGAGATTACCAGGCCCTTAGAGTAGGTTTGCAGTCTTGAACACGAGGATCATGAGGGCAAGAGGCCCCATGGTTTAAGTGGTTCTAGTGGTACCTCATTTGGAGGTCAGTCACATCACAACGGAGGTCGTCCTTATAGGCCTTCTCAGATGGCTCGTTAGGTTCCTCATGGTTCTTGAGCTAGCCATAGTTCTTATAGCACTCATCAAATCCAGTCTTGTTTGAGTGGACTTCTAACTCGGAGTTCATGCCATGCTGCATCAGTTTAGGGTTCATCAATACCAAGTTCTTCCAGTGGCTATTTTAGCTCTTGGGGTCCGATTCAAGCCCCACAGTCATTCCCAGTTTGATTTGCTGCAATTGTGGAGAGTTGGGGCATGTGAGGAAGTATTGTCCCTGACATTACAGAGGTCCAGTATAGTAGGGAGGCCAGACTATGAATGCTACACCAGTTACAACACCATCCACTCCGCCAGCTCGGGGAAGAGGTCGTGTAGGTTGAGGTCGGCCCAGAGGGGGAAGTTAGTCAAGTGGTGGTCAGCCTTGCTTCTATGTATTTCCTGCTAGACCAAAGGTAGTTGCTTCCAATGCTGTGATCACATGTATTGTTTCAGTGTGCCATATAGACGCTTCAGTATTATATGTCCATGGTTCCACTTATTAGTATGTGTCATCATACTTTGCTTATTAATTGGATATGCCTTCGTGATTCCTTAGCTATGCATGTTCATGTATCCATGTCGGTGGGTAATACTATTGTTGTGGACCATGTATATTGGTCTTGTGTGGTGACTATTGGGGGATTTGAGACAAGAGTAGATCTATTATTGCTTAGCATGGTTAAATTTGACGTGAATCTGGGAATGGGCTAGTTGTTGCTATATCATGCCATCCCTGATCGTCACACTAAGACTGTGACAGTAGTGATGCCGGTCATGCCAAAGTTATAGTGGAGAGGCTCCTCGAGTTATGTTCCAGTAGAGTTATTTTACATTTGAAGGCTCAATGGATGGATGATAAGGGATGTTTGACATATTTTGCCTTTGTGACGGATGTTAGTGCTGATACTTCTACCGTTAAGATAGTTCTGGTAAAAAAAACTTCCCAGATGTATTTCCAGCTGACCTGCCGGTCATGCTACTCGATAGGGACATTGATTTTGGTACTTTTGGTACCGGACAGTCAGTCGATCTCTTCACCTTTGTATGTAACGTATTGAGTTGAAGGAGCAGTTGCAGGAGTTACTTGATAAGGGCTTCATCAAGCCAAGTGTGTCGCCTTGGGGTGCACTAGTTCTATTTGTGAAGAAGAAGGATAGTACTATGCAGATTTGTATTGGTTACATGTAGTTGAACAAGGTTATAGTTAAGAACATGTATTCACTACCGCGCATTGATAACTTATTTGATCAGCTTCAGGGTACTAGTGTGTTTTCGAAGATTGATTTGAGGTCTGGGTATCATTAGTTGAAGATCCGTATTCAGATATTCCGAATATGGCTTTCAGGACTGTTTATGCTCACTATGAGTGTCTGGTGATGTTATTTGGTCTGACCAATGCCCTAACATCCTTTATTTCTTAGTGAACAACGTGTTCTATGCATATCTTTAATCTTTCGTCATTGTATTCATTGATGATATATTAATGTACTCACACAACAAGGAGGATTATGAGCAACATCTGAGGATCGTACTCTAGACTTTGAGGGAGAAGAAGATATATGCTAAATTTTCTAAGTACAAGTTTGGCTTGATTTGGTGGCGTTCTTGGGGCACGTGGTATCTAGTGATGGGATCAAGGTATATCCGAAGAAGATTAGGGCAGTTCAAGGTTGTCCTAGACCGTTTCAGCTATAGAGATTCAGAGCTTCTTGGGTTTGGCAGGTTATTATTGCCGTTTTGTGGAGGATTTCTCATCCATTACTGCATCTTTGAATAGATTGACCCAGAAGGGTGCTCCTTTTAGATGTCATGAGGAGTGTGACGAGAGCTTTCAGAAGCTCAAGACTGCACTGACTACAACTCCAGTGTTGGTGTGGCATAGAGGTTCTGGGTCTTACACCGTATATTATGATACGTCGCATATTTGGCTTGGCATAGTGTTAATGTAGGATGGTACGATTGTTGCCAATCGATCTTGGTAGAAGGTTCATGAGAAGAATTACACTATGCATGATTTAGAGTTGTCATCCATGGGTCATGCACTGAAGATTTGGAGGCACTATCTGTACAACATTCCATGTGAGCTCTATGCTGATCATTAGAATCTCCAACACCTGTTCAAGCAGAAGGACCTTAATTTAGGGAATCGAATATGGTTAGAGTAGCTAAAAATCTATAATATCACCATATTATATAATCCAGGGGAGGCGAATATGGTGGCTGATGCATTGAGTAGGAAGTTAGAGAGTATGGGTAGTTTAGCATATTTACTAGTAACAGAGAGGCCACTAGCCATAGATGTTCAGGCTTTGGAGGTTTGAGAGCCTTGCTGGGTTCTTGCCTTTGTTATAGCTCAGTCATCATTGTTGGAGTGTATCAAGGCTCATTAGTTTTATGATCCTCACTTGTTGGTATTGACGGACATGGTGCAATTGGGTGGTTCTAAGGAGGTTGTGATTGGTTATGATGGTGTTATGCGGCTTCAAGGCTGGATTTATGTTGCAAATATTAATAGGTTGAGACATTTGTTCCTTGAGGAAGCTCATAGATTGTTCTATTCCATACACCCAGGTGTCACAAAAATGTACTGTGACATGAAACGACACTATTAGTGGCAGAAAATGAAGAAAGATATTGTTGCTTATGTCACTCGGTGTTTGAATTTCCAACAAGTGAAGTATGATCATCAAAAAACGGGAGTGTTGACTAAGAGATTGGAGATATTGAGGTGGATGTGGGAGTGCATCACTGTGGATTTTGTGGTAGGCTTTCTATGGACCTTGAAGAAATTTTATGGAGTTTAGGCTATTGTAGAAAGGTTGACTAAGTCCACACACTTCTTCTGGTGATGCCTACATATCCTTTTGAGCGATTGGCTCAGATCTACATCTGGGAGATTATCTGCCTTCATGGCTTTCCCATTTCCATCATTTCTGACCGAGGCACACATTTCACATCGTAGTTTTGGAGAGTAGTGTAACGAGAGTTGGGCACACCGGTAGAGTTGATTACAACATCACATCCTAAGATGGACGGATGGTCCGAGCACAATATTTAGATCTTGGAGGACATGTTACGTACATGTGTTATTGATTTCGGAAGTTCATGGTATCAATTTTATCCATTAGCAAAGTTTTCCTACAACAACAACTTTAAGTCAAGTATCCAGATGGCCCCTTATGAGGCCTTATATGGGTGGTGATGTCGTCCTCCAGTTGGTTGATTTGAGCCTGGAGAGACTAGGTTTTTTGGCACTGATTTGATCAGCTATGCCTTGGAGAAGGTGAAGTTGATCTAGGAACGACTTCATATAGCACAGTCCAGACAGAAGAGTTATCCTATTAGGAAGTTTTATGATATTGGATATATGGTGGGTGAGAAGGTTTTGCTCAATGTTTCTCCCATGAACGGTGTGATAAGGTCCGGGAAGAAGGGCAAGTTGAGCCCTCGGTATATTAGCCCCTCTGAGGTGCTTGAGAGGATTGGAGAGGGGGCCTATAGACTTGCATTGCCACCTAGTCTATCAGGTCTTCATTTAGTGCCGAGGAGGATACATGAAAGACCGAGCAGAAAAAGCATAGCAGATATCCATACCTATTCGAGACTCTAGGTATGATTCTAGACCTATTTGAGGACGAATGTTTGTTTAAGAGGGGGAGAATATAACAATTCGGCTGGTTGTTTTGTGTATTATAGCCTCATTTCCTTATTTATTGGTTCTTCTATGTTCATTTGTGGCTATGTGACTCGTCAAGGTAGTTGGATTGGTTTCAGGTACATTTTGGAGTGAATTAGGACACTTTATCCCAAGGTTGAAGGCTTAAGTTAAGAGAGTTGACTGGAGTTTTACTTTCATGTAGACGACTCCAGAATGGTGTTTTGGTGGTTCCAATATCTTTGTATGGTAATTTTGGATCCAGTTGTTGATTTGGAGGTCTGTAGGTTGATTTGATGCTTTTTGGTGAAATTTGAATAGTTGAAAGTTTGGAAGGTTGAGAAGTTTTACCGATAGTTGACTTGGTGGATATATGGTTCGAATTTTGGTTCTAGAAAATTGAATTGTTCCACAGTGTCTCTTGGGACTAGTGTGAAAAAGTTGAAATCATTTGGAGTTGGATTGGTATGGTTCGACATGAGTTCAAGAAGTTGGAAGTTCATTAGTTTCATTAGGCTTGACTTGGGGTTCGATACATGGTTTTCGTGTTTTTCGATGTGATTTGAGGCTTCGAGTAAGTTTGTATTCTATTTTGGGGACTGGTTGGTGTGATTCTATAGGGTCCTAGGGGCATCAAATGTGTTTCGGATGAGTTTTGTTCTTCGTGTTCGCGAAGAGTTAGGGCAGCTATGCATCGCGACCGCGAGCTGGGAGCCACGTTCGTGTAGAAGGATGGTATGCATTTGTGCATCAAGATTATGAGGTCTATGCCGCATTCGCGTAGGGATGGTCATTTGTTCATCGCATTCGCAACTAAGGTGTCACGTTTGTGTAATAGGATTGGGCAGCTGGAGAATTTGTTTTTCTCGATCGCGGGATGCCTGGGCAAACTATATAGTGCCCTATTTCAAGGGTTTGGTTCATTTTTGTCACGCCTCGAGCCTGGGGCGAGACCAACACCCAGTGCCTCACCTATCCTTATGTATCACTTGCGACAAAGAGACTCTGAATACTTTGGCCATGGGACACATTACAAAATAATGTGCGATGCGAAATATAAATCTGGATAGAGACTAACACTGACTAAATGTCAACATAAAGCTGGGTCGGCAAGGCCGTCATTATTACTACAACTAACAAGCCATCAAAATATATGTACAGGGACTACAAGGTCAACATGCTATACTAACTGACAGGATATGTCTACAAGCCTCTAGTGATAGATATACTGTGATCAGAATAGGGCCCCGACCTACCCATAACATATCTACATATATGCACAAGATATACACCAAACTGCTAGACCCGACAACTCCGAAAGACGAGGAGCTTACCGGCAAAGCTAAACTCGTGCAACACCTACTGAGGAGGTCTACCCGTCTGTCTGTCTGAACCTGAACGCATGAATTGAGCGCCCCCAGAAAGGGATGCCTGTACGAAATAATGTACCGAGTATGTAAGGCAATATACTGAAAGTTGAAACTGAACTGATAATATAATAACTAAAAGCAACTGGGAGTCAAAGAAAATATGAAGATATGCTCATCTGCTAATACCGACTCAACTCTCTCAATATAGTGAGTAAAATAGTTGTCCGACCCTATAAGGCTCGGTATATATATATATATATATATCTGCTCTGTCGTAGTAGGCTCGCTCATAGGCGCTCGACCACTGTATGTCGACCAATTGGGCTCGCTCATAGGTGCTCGGCCACAACAAGCTCGATATCTAACTTACCATATGATCAGAGGTTGCCCAATAAGGTCCTACCCATCGATTATATCTCGATAGTAATGAAAATACTTTAATACCGTATATATAAACTCTCTACTCTCTTTACTGGAAGAAGAAAATACTCAATTGAATATGATGTCCTGATAAGGATAATATTAGAACTTGCGAGACTAGCAAAATATAGGTAAATTCTGGGATATGAATTTTTCTTTTTGCCTCATTATGAAACTTGTGTAATGATGAGATTATTCCATAATGAAGGAAGAGCATAGCCTTAACATTCCTGGAGTGAGAAAAAATCCGTATGATGTTCTTGGAAAAGGTTGCACTGTACTCCTTTAGAACCGCAAAATTTTACGTTGCTAATAATTCTCGTTGGATCCTTTTTGGTTGCAAGAATTCATGTTGCTTAATGAAGCGTTTAGGATCTGACTGAAGTATTTTTTGAATGAAACTTGTTGAAAAGCTTTGAGGATAGCTAACGTCCCCCACTTCTTTATTGTAGTGTCTTGATATGGAAAATGTTGGAAAATGTGTAACTAACATATTATGCCACCTAGTAAGAATGAGTATTGTTGTAAGAATTAGTAAGATTATGCCACCTAATCAAGAATGACTCTTAGTCATTTCTTTTGCTAGCTGCCATGTTTTGGGATTGTCTCATCTCATAGTTTATTTATTAATTAGGTAATATCCCGCTATCCGGTAATTAATCAATTACCCGCATAATTAAGAATTGTCTCAAATTACTTAGAATTCTACTTATTTTTAATATACTTTATACATCATACTATCGTAATCATATGATACCTTGTATGGTACTAGTCCATAAATATCAGGGATTATCGCTCAGCCCGTGGCTTATCCCAAATCGACAACCTTCAAGGAAATTCATTTTCTTAATTCGTGTACCCTTTATCCTTCATGGCACTTACTTATTGCATGTTATAATTAGCATAAATATGCTAACCTCAAGATAATCTCATCCCCGAGTCTACGTTAATTAACTGAAGACGAAACTTTAACGTATGAGAAGCGCGAGTTGTAACATCCTTCCCCCCTTAGAAACCTTCGTCATCGAATGTCTACTCTTATATACTTTGGGAAATTTTTTACTGGAGTTTCTTCAATACACTAAACCAAAACCACCCAGCACGCAGCCAGAAAACATACTATATATTCCACACTTGGCCTCACACAATTGTCTATTATAAATTCAGAAAGTCAAAAATAAAAGCTTATTGGAGAACCTACTGGCCTGAATAAGGTTGTGCTAAGGTATCCCATCTCAAGCCATATTTCCAGTTTGAAATGGGTGGGGGTATTTAGACTTCATTTCTTCCTCTGCTTCCCACGTCATCTCTTCCACGTTCTTGCATCTCCATAAAACCTTCATGGAGGCTACCTCCTTATTTTGTAGCTTGCGAATTTGTCGGTCTAGGATGCAACTAGATTTCCTCATATGACAAGTCCTCTATAATATATACATCATCTGTGGGCACTATTTGTGTAGGATCACCAATGCACTTCTGTAACATAGATACGTGAAAAATCGGATGGACAGACTCCAATTCCGAGGGCAATTCTAACTCATAAGCTACTTGGCCCACTCTCTGAATGATCCTATAAGGCCCAATATATTGTGGTCTAAGTTTGCATTTCTTGCCAAACCATATCACACCCTTCATAGGTGACACCTTTAATATTACCCAATCATCAACCCCAAAAGCTAAATCTCATCGTCGTATGTCAGAATATGACTTTTGATGACTCTGAGCTATCAACAGTCGCTCTCGGATAAGCTTTACTTTTTCTATGGCCTGCTAAACCAGGTCTAGCCCATGTAACCCAGATTCTCCAACATCAAACCACTCTATAAGAGATCTGCACTTACGCCCACACAAAGCGTGGTATGGAGCATCTGGATACTGGAGTGGTAATTGTTATTATATGCAAACTTGATAAGTGGTAGATGTTCATCGTAACTTCTTTTAA
Organism: Nicotiana tabacum; assembly: GCF_000715075.1. Classification (NCBI taxonomy): domain Eukaryota; kingdom Viridiplantae; phylum Streptophyta; class Magnoliopsida; order Solanales; family Solanaceae; genus Nicotiana; species Nicotiana tabacum. Next base: position 29,519,776 of record NC_134082.1, on the reverse strand, counting down.
AATCCAGCACACATGCTCGTAACATATCCTCGAGCGTCTGAATTGTGCGCTCGGGTTGTCCATCAGTTTGTGGAGGAAAAGCTGTGATGAGATTCACCTGAGTCCCTAGACCTTTCTGAAATGACCTCTAAAAATGTGCTGTAAACTAGGCCTCACGGTCAGATATAATAGATATTGGCACTCCGTGTAGTCACACTACCTCTTTAATATATAAAATTTTGTAATCTTCTGTTGTATATATAGATCTAACCGGCAGGAAATGAGTTGATTTCATGAGCCTATCGACTATCACCCATATGGAATTGAACTTACGATGAGAATGAGGTAAACACGTGATAAAGTCCATGTTTATCGCCTCCCATTTCCATTTCGGGATCTCTCTAGTTTGCATTATCCCTCCGGGCTTCTGGTGCTCTATCTTCACCTTCTGGCAACTAGGACAGTGAGTGACATACTCAACAATGTTCTTCTTCATATTTTTCCACCAATACACCTCCTTAATGTCATGATACCTTTTCGTCGACCCAGGGTAAATGGAGTGCCACGAATAATGTGCCTCTGACATAATCCTGACTCGTAGCCCTGCTATATCTGGAATACACAAATGACCCCTATATCTGATAACCCCATCTCTTTTGAGTTCTAACAATGGCTTCTTCTGCTGTTGAACCCATTCTCTTAACTCAACCAACTCTGGGTCCTCGTACTGCCTCTCTTTTACTTCAGTTATGAGAGATGATTTTGCGGTATTTTGGAGTACAACTTCTCCATTGCTAGAGTCTACTAACCAAACCCCCAATAAGCCAATTGATGAATCTTGCTAGTTATTTGTCTTTTTCGGCCTCTACATGTGCTAAGCTACCTATGGAACAGTGACTTAAGGCATCTGCTACAACATTAGCTTTCCTTGGATAGTAGAGAATGTTAACATCGTAATCTTTCAATAACTCAAGTCATCGTCTTTGTCGCAAATTCAACTCTTTTTTCTTGAAGATATATTGCAGGCTTTTATGATCTGTGAATATATCAACATGATACACCATATAAATAATGCCGCCATATCTTAAGTGCATGGATAACCGTAGCTAATTCGAGGTTGTGGGTCGGATAATTCTGCTCATGCTTCCTTAACTGCCTTGAAACATACGCAATTACTTTCCCATATTGCAGTAGGACACATCATATCCCGACACCCGAGGCATCACAATACATGGCATAACCATATGGACCCTCTAGAAGTGCGAAACCTAGCGTTGAGGTCAACCTATTCTTAAGCTCTTGGAAACTCTGCTCAGAGGCCTCTGTCCACTGAAACTTAATCGCTTTCCGTGTCAACTTCGTTAATGGTGTTGAAAGAGAAGAAAAACCTCTAAGAATCTCCGGTAGTATCCTGCTAAGCTTAAAAAGCTACGAATCTCTATCGGAGTGGTAAGTCTAGGCCAGGATTTGACAGCCTCAATCTTGTGAGTGTCTACCTTTATACCTCCATCGGATACTATGTGCCCCAAGAATGCTACAGACTTCAACCAGAACTCACACTTAGAAAACTTAGCATATAATTTATTATCACGAAGGGATTGTAGTACCACTCGCAGGTCGTCCACATGCTCATCCCCTGAATGTGAATAAACTAGAATATCATCAATAAATACTATCACGAACATATCTAAATATGGCCGGAAAAGGCTATTCATCATGTCCATAAATATGGCAGGTGCATTCGTCAGCCCAAAGGACATGACAAGAAACTCGAAGTGGCCATATCGGGTTCTGAAAGCTGTCTTAGGAATATATTTCTCCTAAACTCTGACTTGGTGGTATCCCTACCTCAAATCTATCTTTGAAAAGTATCTATCCCTTTGCAATTGATCAAACAGGTCATCGATCCTTAGAAGTGGATACTTATTCTTGATAGTTACCTTGTTCAGCTGCCTATAATCGATACACATCCTCAGCGAGCCGTCTTTCTTCCTCACAAACAGTACCAGTGCACCCCAAGGTGAAGTACTGGGCCTGATGAAACCTTTCTCCAGCAAATCTTTTAACTGCTCCTTCAACTCCTTTAATTCGGCAGGTGCCATTCTATACGGAGGGATGGATATTGGTTGCGTTACTGGAGGCAAACCAATGCCGAAATTAATCTCTTGCTTTGGAGGAATACCTGGAAGTTCATCTTGAATGGGTAGGTAATATAACGACACCCAGAGGTAGGTTTATTTCTTATACCTGGAAGTTTATCTAAAATCTAGCTATCTTTGCTTGACAATCAACTATGGCATAACAAGCTGCCAACCAGTCCATGCCTATGATAGCATCAAAATCCAACATCTCTAGCTTAACTAGGTCGGCTGAGGTCTAACGACCATAAACTTTCACCGTACAACCTCGGTAAACTCGTCTAGCGATAATCGATTCTCCGACCGGTGTAGATACCGCAAAAGGATCACTTAGTATTTCAGGCATTATACCAAATTTCCTCGCAACAGATGGGGTAATACATGATAAAGTAGATCCTAGGTCTATCAAGGCATAAACATCGTGAGAACAAATGGTCAACATACCTGTCACAGCATCTAGTGAGGACACTTGGTCTTGTCGACCCGCTAGCTCGTAGATACGATTTTGGTTACCACCTGAACTGGACCCTCTACCTCTGCCTTGACCTCTACCAGCCGAAGACTGAGACTCACACCCTAAAGGATGCACGGACATAGCTAATCCTATTGTTGAATTTACTGGTTGTGCCATACCCCTAGAAGCTCTATTTGGGCAATCTCGCATCATATGCCCTGGACGTCCACATGTATAAAAAGCATCAAAACTGGCTTGTCATTGGCCCAAGTGTCATCTACTACAGATGGCACACTGCAGCGGGAATGGCCACGTCTGCCCAAAACCTTATTGTCGCTGCAAACTTGACACTTGAGCTCTCACCTGGTCCTCACTGAGTATAACGGTCATACCTATAACCCTGTAACTGAGGTGGCGGAGGTCTAGGTGGCTGTTCGAAGTACTAGGGCCTATAACTACATTGAGACTGTTATGAGATCTAGAAAATCTCATCCTCTTTCGCTGCCCTGACTCAGTCCTCTACGTACCCTGCTACCGACGCCTACCCCTTTCTATATTCTGGGCAAATGCCTGAATCCGGGAGATATCCATACTATCCTATAATACAGTGGTGGCACATGCCTCGGTCCAATCTAGGGCAAACCCTACTCTAAACCTGTGGATCGTTTCCCGCATAGTAGCAACTATGGATGGTGGATATCTGGCCAATGAGTCAAAACAGAGACTATACTCTCGAACACTGATATTATCTGAGACTTAAGCAATTAATGGCATTGGGACATAGAGCCAATTCGTTAATGATTTTGAGGTAACTCGTACGACATTCTCATATTGAGCTAAGTGTTATTATGTTAGGGCGACGCGTGCACATACCCAATTAGTTGGTCTATTTGATTATAATTAGCACTTGGGAAGGATCCACCCCTCCAGAGTATGACATACCAGCAGCTGGCGCAGGCACAATATCTTATATACATGCTTGATGATGGGTAGGTATGCCAGGCACCCGTACAATGCTAAGTGATATTATTCTTCATGGAGCCTCCGTTTTATTGTTGATTTGACATATATATTTGACATGTAGGCATAGAAATTTACTTTTTTTCATGCTAGCTATAAATAATTTTTTTATATGTGTTGAGTTTTAAATTCTATAAATGGGAAGTATGCCTAAATTCTAAAATGTGATAAACATAATATCATTGAGCTACATGTTTCTAATGTTTTTCTTTATATTCTAATCTATTACTGGTTATTGATATTAGTATATACAATTGTTTCTGAGCTCGTCACTACTTTCATCCCAAGGTTAGTATTGATACTTATTGAATCCATATGGTTGGTAGCACTCATACTACACTCTGCACTTTGTGTGCATATCTAGGTACTTTCGGGCGAGGTGATCTCTAGAGTTCTATTGCTATCGGGTTTTTGGGTAGACTATGAGGTAGCTGCAATACCGTCTATAAACATTGAAGTCCTCTTTCATTATTTCTTTTATTACCATTCAAACAATTGTATTCAGAATTTTGCCTTGTATTTTGATACTCAACAGTGCTTATGTACTAGTTGACACCAGATTTTAGGGGTGGTTGTAGCGGTATTATGGTTATATTCTCAAATATTTCATGATGTTTCCTCTGTTCATTTTATTAAACCTTGTTTTATCAAATTCATTATTCTCATGTTATTGTTAAGCGCTAATAAGTGGGCATTTTGATTACTTATTAGCGCTTTTTAGCTTTTGTTTTAGTCTAAAAGCATTGAATTGTGTTCCCAAAACTGATGAAATGTGCAAAATTGCAGGAATGGTAGAAGTTGGACTCCTGATATAAAATTTTATTCAATAAGGAGTAATACAAATACAAGGGAATAAAAGGCACAGAAGCTTACAAAGTACGAATCACAGAATTTCATCTACGACGGCAAATAATGAAGGAAATCCCAGTGGACTTTCTAGCAAACCGCAAACCGCATAGGAATTGTGCGGCCGCAAAAGATGATCTTGAGATCAACTTCAAATAGTGTGCAAATTCCCAAGTTCCGAGTCCCTCAGAATTGTATACAATAAAAGAATTGTGCGGCCGCAGAAGTAAAGGTGCGAACCGCAGAAGACTAGGTTGCAGCCGCAGTGCTAAATTTGCGGACCGCAGAAATGTTGCCTCGCGGCCGCAGTTAAGAATTGTGCTGACACAGACCTCTACCTCCTGAAAAGATGAAGAAACCAGCGGAACGCACATGGAATTGTGCAGTCGCAAAACCTCCTGAGGGACATTTTTGTCTGAAATATAAACCTTGTATAAATAGAAGAGTTTCAAATAATTAGGTCAAATTTTGAATATTTCATGTATTGTAGCCGTTTCTCTTTGCTTCTTTAGAAACTTTAGCTTACTTTTGGTGATTTAACATTAGATTACTCTATTTAAATATTTCAATATGAGTTTTATTATCTTTTCTTCTTTGTTTTCTTCTACACTCACTATGAGTAGCTAGATTTTTAATAGGGTTGTGACCTAACCCTCGTGTGTAAACCTTTTGGGTGATTAATTTTATGCTTGTTTATTATGTTTGATTCATACCTATTTGACTTAGTCTCTTCTTGAGAAAGAGGGACCTAATCTAGTTTAACTTAGCTAACAAGGTATTGGGTTAACTAAGAGATTGATTAACCCAATTATAGGGTTCAACCTAGAGATAGTAACAACCTAACATGAGCTCTTATCAACCATTTTGGTAGATACCCATTTGGTCATGAGAAAGCCAAATTGGGCAAAACTACTTTCTGACTGAGAGGTATTGAGTTGGAAATGTTAGGCAAATGCTTAGGTCATGGTCACATCCCTAGGCCTTTTATATATTTGAAAAACACTAAAAAACTATCATCTCTAGTTTTATATCTTTTGAGTTGCAATCATTAGCATAATTTTAGAAGTAGAAACAAAAATCTATTTGTCGAAGTACAATCTAGATATTTCACCTGCTCATTCCGAATATGTACTCTTAACCCCCATATTAGCTCCCTGTGGATTCGACCCCGACTCTTTGTTGGGTTTTACTATTGCAAACAACCATATCATACCTCTTTAGAGGTGTGCATTTTGACGTGATCAATTTTTAGCGTCGTTATTGGGGTGTTAAAACGATGTTTTCTATATATCTAGGTTTGTGTGTTGATTATCTTCTTTTCCTTCTGTGTTATTAATTTATGTGAATCAATTGTAGGTACAATTATGGCGCCCAATGAACTCGGAAACATGCCTTTGGGGGATGTAGACATTGAGGATGACCAAGTTGAACAGGTTCCTCTTGAACCTCAAGCAAATAGAAGAGGCCGACCGCCATATTATAATGTCCTAGTTCTACCCCCACGTCCACCATGAGCGGCTCCACACTGGGTGTTGCTAAATGAAGGTTATGCAAGTGCAATAGTCCCTCCCCGAATCAGGGCGGGCAACTTTCAAATCACCAATATGATGCTCACTTTGCTATAGCAATGAGGTTTCTTCACCGGAGCTCCAAACCAAAATGCATACAAGAACTTGAAGGGTTTATGGTCACCTTTTGGGGGAGTAAACAAACAAACGTCTCCAAGGATGCTTTGAGGCTAAGGCTTTTTACCTTCTCTCTATGGGGAAAGCCTTAGATTGGTTGGAACTATTGCCAAACCATTCCATTCATACTTGAGATGAGTTGGCGGAGAAATTTATTGCCAAGTTCATATCTTTAGGGCATATGGCTACTCTTAGAGATGAGATTCTAGTATTAAAGCAAGAGCCAAATGATCCACTACACGAGATATGGATTAAATGGAGGACACATCATCGGCATGGCAATCCTGGTCTAATGTTCCACAAGGTGATCTGAACGTGATTTACCTCTATAAAGAGTTGCATGACCATGGGCAAGCCATTGCCGAATTGACTATCACCATGCATTAATTGGAAAAGGCTCAACTTCAACAAGTGAAAAATCCTAAGCAAGTCAATATGAAGGGAGTAAACACGATGGTGAACAAAAGAAGGACCAAGGGTCCACAAGTGCCAAACCGAATAGAGAATTATGTGCAAGAAGATAGTGGGTTTAATCAAGATGAATCTTACAATGAACAAGAGGAAGTGGTGCAATATGTGAACAACTACCAAGGGCAAAAAAACAACTCTCAAGGCCCGAATGAACAACAATGGCAACCTCAACGCAATCAAGGTAATTGGAACTCTAACAACCAAGGTAATTGGAGTGGTAGCAACAATCAAGGGAATTGACATAACAACAACAATCAAAGAAATTGGAGTGTTGGAAATAATCAAGGAAATTGGAGTGGAAACAATAAAGGAAATTGGGGAGGTAACAATCATGGGGGTTGGAACAATAATCAAGGCATCCGGGGGTCGGGTTTTCCAAGCCCCCCAATGTATCAACAACCGAGCAACCCACCTCCTTATCCTTCCCATGGTCCAAGTTCTTCCAATAATGAAATAGGGTGTATTGAGAATATGTTCAAGCAAATGATGAAGAAGAAATCCCAATGCTTGTAGAAACATCTGATCTGGCATAATGACCGGCAGTATGGGCTTCCATCCGAATGACAATTCAGTGAAACTGGTAATTTCCTTGATTGTTGGTGTGAGTTCATAGTCAACAAACTTGAAAACTGCCTTGGCTTGGTCCCAGAACAACCTGTGAGCACTTGATCAGCTCGGACATTCATCAATGCGGTTAGTGCTCCAAGACGTGTCCTGATTCCATCTCCATGCTCTTGTCGGATATTTCTTCTCCACTTGACCTGCTAATTTTCAGGATGTTGTGGTTGATTTCCATATAAAAGGGGAAAAAGGTTGGGTAAGTGTCTTGCTCTGAATGTTTGGTGTCATCTAGATTTATTGGTCATTCCACATAAGGTATGTCGTTAGGTGCATGGCGTGTTGACATTATGGTGGCTTTCCTACTTGTGAGTCAATAACAAGGATCGACTCGCCTAAGGTATATGCAGCATGAGCTACATTTTCTATGAGTAGAGTTTTTAGTAAATTGTGAGTTAGACTGAATAACTGCGAGACGATATGTCAGTTGGCCTGACAATGTCGTTCTCTGAAACTAGAGAGTTTGGAAGAAGATGGTTCGGAGGGGAGAAAAGACCACCCTCGCATGATTTTTGTCTGATTGTGTATGGCCAAGGCTCGATAGAAAAAAATGTGATGATAGTGTGTAAAGCAGTAATAAGTATTTGTCATGAATCAGTGACAATATTAAGAATAAAGAAGGTGAACATATATTTGCAGGTTATGAAGTCATGTAAAGTATTAAGTATTAAGCAGATAGAACAAGGCAAGTAAACACATAGCAGCAGGTTAAACACACAATAAACTAGAATTTAAAAAAACATCCTCGACTTTCTAAGTATCACCTCTGTCTACTAAGGTCAGAACCTAAGTGTAAAGTCCCCAACAGAGTCGCCATATTGTTGCACCCTATTTCTTATACGTTAAAACTAAATACTTGTGATTCCTCTAAAGTTGATGAAAGAAGAGTCGCCGCCTAATATTAAAAGGTATACTAGGGTACCTATAAGTGTATGAAAAGCATTATCCTAATATTCTACTAAACTAGTGAGATTTGGGTACGGGTTCTAGTTATTCTAAGGGGAAGGCATTAGACATCCCTTAAAATCTACCTGAAGTAGCTCCTTAAATTTAGGCTAGGTACGAGGAGAGAAATGTCTATATCCTAGTTGATTAATTATTAAAATTGTTAGATGAGACTATGCAATTTTGAATAAGTGAGATTTTTTTTAATTCTTGGTTGAAAACTTATCTTTTGTTTTGAGAAAGAAATTATCTCCTTTAAAAATGGAAATATTCATTTTAAAATGTTGGTAATATGGTTTGCAAAACTAGGGATTGTTACAAGAAAATGTATCTATGTATGTATCCAACATCGTATACCATATTTATTTATTTGAAGGTTGTTTGGCAAGATTTGTGTATTTTCCAAAGCTGTTTGATTTTGTTCTTGTAAAATTCGGATCTGGCCATGTGTGGTGCAATTGCCTCTTTGTTTTTCTAAGGAAACTCATATGCCAAATTTCCTGCGCGACTTGTTTAAAACTTTTTGACGTTCTCGCTTAGGTTTATTTGAATCCTATACATTCCTAAAGTAAGTGAAATTCATTAGAAAGGACATGCAAATGAAAGAGATGTTAGTTTCTAAACCAATAATTTAGAAAAACATTCAGTTTCCAGAAATGTAGGATTATTAAAGTGATTAATTTTTTTTCAAATTTTTTTTACCTTCTTATGTTTGATTTGCCTAAAGTCTTCCAAGATGATCAATGTAAAAAAATGCATCCAATATCGATATTAGTTCATATACGAAAATAACATAACAATATCAATAATCATTTCAAATGAAGGGAAGAAAACTGGACTCTCATATTGGGCTGACTAATTAGTCAGGCCCAGCTAAGCTCTAAGCGGCAACAAACTTCAATAGAGATCAACGAGGCAACACAAATCTTTGAACTTGGGACTGAGTTCTTAATGAACTCAACATGCCCAGTGATGCATGCAAATAAAAGATAGAATTAAGTAGCATGTGTAAAATAAAAGTAATGTAAGACAAAGTTTATGATAAATAAGAATAGGATCTAAATGAATGTAGCAAAGCCAAATTCTGTTTATGCTAATCCAAGAAGATTACTTGAGGTCAGTACTCGTAGTTCTAGGGTGATCCATATTTACTTACAAGATTTCCAAGTGGACCTTTGATACTTCAGAGTTTATGAGGGTCTCTTGGACCCCGAGAAGTGCTCGTGCCAGGGAGGGTTCCTCAACTATAAAGTCAAGCCCACACCAATTAGCCTCAAGTGTTGAACCTCACTCTTCTTGAGAGGTCTAGACACAAATAAAATTTCAACTTAGCATTTAACCAAAAAGGTGCGCAAGTAGTCTCATATGAAACAAGCTAAAACAAATACAGGAGATTTAGCATAGTATCTCAAACTTGTCAGAATAACTTCAGAAATCCAATCATACAGAACCAAAAACTTAGGACAAACAACCATGTTAGTAATTGAAATCATCACTAGAGTAAAAATCCATAAGAAATCAAGAAATAATGCATACTACCAATAACATTCATAACATAAGAATAAGAGAAGCAATATCAACATCGATTGTTCCATAAGAAGAGAAATAATGTAGGTACTGCTAGCTTCTAAGAGTGGAGTATCTTTGGAAGCTCATTCATTACATTATATACAATCGGAGTCATGCAAAAGAAGAAAAGGGATAGCCTCACGTACCTTGTATATACGTACCAACCTCAAGCTTTAAAAATGTCACGACTCCTTAGTCTACAACAAGAGAAATGATACTATCATTATCGTTTGAGCGTCGTAACTATTATGTATCGACCACAAACTATTTTACGTTGAAATGGACAGCACCTCCTCTATTTATTTGACTTCCCATAAGTTAAAACAATCACCAAACTGCCCAAACAACATCAACAATAATCATATTCAACTTTCTAAAATAGTCCATCAACCAACAACAATACTAACAAGCCTTTCGATATATATCTCACATCTTCTAGCTTCAACGACTTAACCGCAACTTGGTTAATCTTAAATACATGTAGAGTAAGAGGTTCCTTACCTTTGAGCAGAAATAACAATTCCAACTTGACCTGAATTGACCACGAAATATCTCTCCAATTCTGCCACAAGAACAAGGAAGCGAAACTAGCAATTAATTTGGATTTTTCGGTACTAGAATCACTTTAAAAGACTTGAAATCATCTAGGGTTGATATTAAAAACTTGAGGGAGTAATTTATAGAACATAAACCACTTAAAAAAACCCCCCACATGAGCTGGAACAACACAAAAATCAGCAACAAAGAGAAGAACAAGAAACTTACTACTGCCACGGGATTCCCGACACTTGATTTGTGTTGTTTGCTCTTTGTTTGGGTTTTGGATCATGAGAGAACCTTGTGAATGTGTTTTTATGGTTCTAAGGTATGAATATACTGAAATATAATGACTTAAAACGGGTTTGAGGCATCTTATATATATCCATATGGCTCAACTACCTATGTGGGCCCCATAGAGAGCTGCTTGGCGCAGTCTCGCAAAAACGCAAATATCTCTCTACTCTCAGATCGTATCGACAAATAGTTTAATACATTGGAAACTAGACTCATAGATCCTAAAATTACTGGGAAGATAACCCCGTAATTACAAGTAAATTGGGATGCAAGTTGCGACAACTTTTGTCGACTTTTGTTTCATTACTCATTTGACTTCAATACTTATGATATGAATATTATATGATTCAAATACCTTAAAACACGATCTTTTGAGAATATTAAGAACCTTTAGTTTTACCCGAAAATATGAGTTACAACACCCTTGATTCGTCTAACTTCTAATACTTGTTAACCACTGTTGATACCCAATTTTTTCCTGTGTATTTATGCAAAATACTTTCAAAATAGCATATGTATGTATATATAAGTATGTCCAAATATTTTATTATTTTTCTTTAATTTTTAAAATATTTTTTTTAATCAATTTATTGCCCTATTTTATTTAGAAAAGCCCAATAATTATTCCCAAAATTATTATTTTTAGTGACTCATTTATCGGACTCTAACATTTATACTAAAATATAGGTAATATAAATTTATGCATATTTTTACAAATTTATTTAGTATTTTTAAAACTAAATTGCATATAATTGCAATACTAGCCTCTCTTAGATTTAATTATGTTTATGTCTATAAAAAATTCACTCCAGTATTTTTAATTTGATACTTATGTATTATTAATTATTTTAGTACCTTTAATTTATTTCAACAATTATTTTACTATTTTTATAAAATGAACAAGGGAAAATGGCTATTTAAATGCTAACCCCGTTTATTTCAATTTTAGCCTTATTTGAACCTCCAATTTGAATCCAATATGAGACCTAATTACCCTGACCCAAACCCCTTTCAAACCGACCTAGACCCGTTTCCCACCTACCCTCTCTAATCTCAACCGTTGATCTCCCAGATCAACGGTCCCTATTTCCCTTACCATTTTTAAACCTTGAATTACCACAAACCCTAATCATTTTTCATCTGTAGCCGCCTTTGAATTCCACCCTTCTCCCAATTCTCTCTCAAGCTCCTCTCAAACCCTAGCCGCCTCACTTAGCTTCCACCCTAAAACCACCTAAATCAATGGCTTCCAATGTCATTGAAGGCATGTATCTACCTCCTTTGGCTTCCACTTGCCCGATTATCATGTTTTCAAGGATAGATCCTTTAAAGATTTGGTCCAGACCTTGGTCGATCCCAGTTCTTATGGCTGTCTCCGGACATCTTTGACCTTGCTCCGACCAGCCATGGCTATTCGAGCCTGACTCTCGACTTCTCCGGCTTAGATTGATGGTTTCAAAGACTTTCTCACCATCTAGGTTTCTTCTGAAACCCTAACGTTCGAGGTTTCTCCGATTTCTTTTAGATCTATGTTTACTCTAAAGTCCTAAACGTTTTCTCAAGGTTTCTTTCCAAAACTTTACCTTCGAAACCCCTTTTATCTTTTCTTGTTTAGGGTTTTGTTAAGTCATTTCTGAGCTTTCTCTGATTCTAAACATGTTCTACTGTATTTCTTTATGTTGCTCTTCTACTGGAGTGTGCATGTTAAAAGTCTTAGTTTCTTTTGAGGTTTCTGAATCTATTTCATTAAGTATTTTATCGATTTATTTGCTTTTTATATCTAGACTCGATTGTTTTGAAAACCTTAAAACCCTGGGGTTCATTCGAGTTCGAAGACTATTTGCTATGTGATTTATTTGTTAGTCATGCTCTGAACTTGACTGGTTTCAAAACCCTAATTTCTTTGGACCTATTCGAGTTTCAGAAGTTGCTTCATCTGTTGCTTAACTAAATTTCAAAATCTTTTGTTTCAGCCTCTGTTTCTTTATGTGATTTTGACTTCCGGCTACCATTGAAACTCTACTATAAGGTCTTTTCATTTGACCCCTTTGCATGTTATTTGATACTCTCTCTTTTCTCTATTACTGAGTTACTAAGATTGACCTATATGACTGTCATGTTTCGATAGTCCACTACTTACTGACTTTATGATTGCATGACGCTTCTCTTTGTCCTAAATTCAGCCTTGCATACCTAATACTTATGCACTCTTTTATATGCTGAATTTACCTCTGAAATGACCTTCAATTTTGGACTGATTTCAAACCTCCTTGTGCAATTTTGATTGCATTCATGTGTTAAGTGATTGACTCTTTCCTTGTTTCGCTTTACTGATTTTCTTGTTTCTTGGGTTGATTTGAAAACTTTCCTTAGACTTTCAATTCTCGTATTTCTGACTCAGTTTATTCGTTTATTCGTTTATTCATAGGAACCACTGTTAGTCTCCCCAAATCAGTAATTTCAAATCCCCGACTCCTTTATTTACTATGTGATGATTGTCTCCATATTCTGCAACTTTACTTTGTTTTCTTACCTTATTTGGTTAATCGAGTATTTCAAAGATTCTTCCCTTAATTAAACCCCTATGTATTTACCCCTAATTGTCTACTCTGCACAAGATGCCTACCTGATTTTCTTCCTTAAATGTTTTCTGTCCATTACCGTTTAAGTTTAACTCCTTTTTTAAAGGAAATCCTTGATACTGATTTGATTTTTAATTGGTGCATAGTTCCATAATTACTGCTAAACTATGATTCTTGCCTTATTTTCTACATATTTTCAAACTCTAAATACCTTGCTCTTTCGTTAACACGGAGACACACGAACACTCTTAGCTTCTGAACTCACATTCATACTCAAAATATTCTCTCTTTCTACTTGTATTGTGGCCTATTTTCAAGTCCTTCTACCTACTTTTACTATATTCTACTTCTCCGAATTGGTATGTTCTGATTAAGATTCCAGCATCACAACAATGTGTTTACTTAATACTTTTACCTTCTTGTCTGTTTATTGCTGGTGTGCAGTTCTTTACTTATTTTAGTATACTATATTTTCCTTCTGCCTGTTCTTAATTTATTATGAATCCTAAACCCCTACCACAATGTGTTCAATGCTATGGTTTGTTTGAGGCATAACAGTACTGAATATTACTGCCCATAACTCAAGCTTGATCCCTAGGATCCTAACCTCTATGTTTCTCTGCCATTGTGTATTCTGGTAGGCTTATAGGCATGCCAACATCTTCTATTGTTGTGCATGCCCAAATCTCACCCTTGACTAAGCATAGGCTCTTTGCAATTTCCTACCTCCCCCTCCCCGAACCCCTTTTGTATGAATTATCAACTTGTTTGTGGCTGTTTCCCTCTCCTTTATTCCCTCAGAACTCTATTTCTTCACTTGCACTCTCTCTTAGACTTAAGTTCTGTCCCCCTTTTTTTGTGAGCCTTGCCTTGGGACCCATTAAGCTCCCTCTGAACTGGGACACTTGAGGGCTGGCCCTTTCACACTGCACTCGTCCCAATTCTGGTGATACAATTTAGGTGTGAGCACTGCCCGGAGTCCCATTGAGGCTCTTAGGGAACTCTGACACACTCAAATTGGAGAAAGGCACTGGATCAATGGTCTTTGAGTTGGTCTATCTCATAACTCAGAGAGAAAGTCAAGAATCAGGCCTTCTCTGGTTGTACTTTTCTTTGCACTTTTTTTAAATGTAATTTTATTCATTCTAATTTATAATAAGTTGTAATAAACACTTGGGGCTGGCTAGTCAAAATGGTGGGATATTTATGCATGTCAAGGGTAGAAATCATGCCTATAAGACTATTCTAATTCTGCATATTCAACTACATGTAGAAATCATGGCTATAGGACTGTTCTAATTCTGCATATTCAACTACATGTAGAAATCATGCCTATAGGACTGTTCTAAATTCTGCATATTCGACTACATATAGAAATTATGCTATAAGGTTTAAAACAAAGTTTCTGCATTTAGATACCATGTCTCTAAAACTTACGCATATAAATACCCTGTCTACAAGCTTTTCTGCATTTCGACACCACGTCTATAAGAGTTTAAAATAAGCAATGCATAGAAAGCATACCTATAGGAGCTTCTAAATGAATCTAATTCGCTTCACTCAATGTTAGCTATAAAATCAGTAATATTAGGTGCTATCACCTACAGAACCTGTGAATAAGTATGCATATAGAATAATTTCGAGTTTTAATATCTTATCACCTTCTAAATTCAGTAGATACCATGCCTATAGGATCCTCGTCCAAACACTTTGGCAAGCCATAGAGTAATAATTGAGAGTTGAATCCGCTTCTGTGAATTATTACAACCATCATGCAGGCCTGATTCGGACTTCTTATCTGAGTTATGAAATAAACTAAAACTGTCCCAACAATCTCCTCCCCCTAGTCTTCAATAATTTAAAATTAGACCTAAACAGTATGTGAAAGTCATGCTAATTATATGCTTTCTTTGTTTAAGCAGGTATATCTGAGCCTTTGTTTGTTTAATGCTTTTCCCAAAAATGTGCAATATGTGTTTTTGTATGTTTCCTTAGAGTTTTACCTTTGAAACTCCAAATAAGCCCAACATCCCTCCCTTTAGGATTAGTAGTTTTAAATGCCTCCGGGACTGATAGGAACGGGATGTGTAATAGCATGCAATATGTAATCGAGTGGTAGATATGGATATGATAACCACATGATAATATCACGTGTAGCCCCATATTGAGGAGTGATTACCGGAAATTGTGTGTGGTGATCCATATTTTTTTTATAAACCTAGGACCCCCCTCCCTTTATTCTTTATTTCTTTTCTTTTAGCATTTCAACTCCTTCTTTTAAAATCATCTTTTCTAATCGTTCTTTCAAACTTTGTTTACTTTCAAACCATTATGTGAAATCCCATATTATTTGAGCCTTATTTGCCTATATGTTAGTTGCACCTCAATTCACAATAATTGTCTGGCTGAGAACCACACTAGTGAATTTTGAGGGGTTCCTAACACTTTCCCCTTGGAATAATTTCAAGCCCTTACCCTATTTCTGGTTGTTCAAATCAAACCTTTTGGTGTCCTAATGCACCCTAATCATTAGGTGGCGACTCTTACAATTCAAACCCAATTCACAAAAGAATGAGTTGTCCTTCCTAATGTCATAAACCTGGACTCTGCGAGGTAAAAAGGGGCGAGACAACATGGAGACTCTGCTAGGGATCTTTAGGCTTTTACCATTTCAGACTATTGTTGTGAATTTATGCACTATTATTTATTTATTTCTTTTAAGTATTTAATTTCCTCTTCGATTACCCAACTGACTTGTCTTTTTGTTTCTTTCCTTTACTGCTTTCCTTTACTACTGCTTTAAATTACGAAACTGTTGTATTTACTGCTTTCTTAAATGTGCAAATACGTGAAAACATGCCTTTAATTGTTTCATAATCATGTTCAACATCATATTCCACTCGTGCCAAAATAAATCCTATAGCAACGCTTATAATGAGTGGTTGCGCTCTTCTGATATTATCACCCCCTAAATCTGGAAAAGGTGGATTTGCGGTAAAACCAGTCGATCAACGGTGTAGTCGTCGGTTCCGTGCCTTTTCCTCTTGAGTTGTCCGCTCAAGGTACCAGTCTAAAACCCCATAGAAACCTTACTCTGTTTAAACTACGCATCATGGTCAACCTAGCCGAGTCAGTTATGTTGTCCGCATAATGACTCTTTAAGATAGACTTGTCCAAAGTCCACTGGGTTTCCCTAAAACCCAAATGGACATTATCACGTTCTATGCATTTATTTGGAGAACTAAATGCTTTCATGCTAATTGTTGGTATTAAACAGTCGAGTTTGGTGGAGGTAAAGGTCTAACCTTATTTGTTTTGCAGAAAATAAGGCACGAAGTCCCCAAATTCGGCATGGTCACCAACATCCACCCAAAATTGCTAAGCTGGTGGGAGGATCTTCATTCAAGTGATCAGACTCTCGTCCAGAAATTTCTGGGAAATCTACCTTCCCTTCATGAAATGCAACCCAACAACATGATCATAGAAGCTGCTACTCTATTATGGAATTGTGAGAGGTTTGTGTTCCGCTTCGAGGATACTGAAATGACCCCCTTTCCAGAAGAAATAGGAGTATTGGCTGGTATACCATGGGAAACTCTGGGTTTGCTAATGCCTTAAAACTGCAAGGGCAGGAATTTCCTCAAAATGATGGGTCTAAAGAAGAATCCAGATTTGACTTGTCTGAAAGAGTCCTATATCCCTTTTGATTATTTGTACGAAAGGTAAGTCACAACAAGTCCTACCTTGCCTATCCTGATGAATTTGCCATAACATAACTAGGGCATATTCACCGAAGGGTCTTTGTATTCATCTTTTGTTTCCTGGGGTTGATAGTGTTTCCAATGAAGAAATCAACGATCCATACCAGGCTGGCTATGGTAACTAAAACTCTGATGGAGGGCATTGGTGGGAAACCATTTAGTATTGTGCCCATGATCATTGCAAAAATATATCGAGCCTTGTAAAAGTGTCAACGAGGAGCCAAACACTTCGAGAGATGCAATTTGCTACTTCAGCTCTAGCTTATGGAGCATTTTCAGAGAGGTGAATACCGACAAGAGATCCAGCGAAGAGACTGGGATGATCATATCACTTTCCATCATCCGAAGCGGTTGAATTACATGCCCAACATGTTCGCCCAGCCAGAAGACGCCAAGGGATAGGTAGAGCTGTTTGAAAATCTAACAGAGGATCAAGTACAATGGATGTTCGAGTGGTTCCCTACCGAGGAATTCATTGCCCGGTCCAGGGATGCACTATTTCTGATACTGATCAGTCTGAGAGAAACATACACTTAGTCCCACTCTGGGTTATGAGGCAAGCTGGTAGGAAGAAGGTTATACCCAGGGTCAATAAGATGAGTCATTTCCGGGCTAACTTCTAGGCTGATGATAGTCCTTATAAGTGCCAAGATCAGCATATGCGGCACTGCAAGATCATCATGGGAGAGATACCATTAAGCCAGACAAATACCACGCTGGTTGCGCCCCTACTATTCAGTCTAGTTGGAGGATAATCACGATGGTCTGGGTCAACCAGGGTTTGCTAGGGGTCATAGGATCACAAATGAGAAAGCCGAGGCACATGTTAAATACAATCAACTGCTCAAGAGGATCCGGGAATGTGAAAGCGAGCACCGTGAGATAGAAGAAGCCAACCAAAAGATGATTGAGGAGTGGAAATACATGGCTGTCAGTGCCAATAAGCGACTAAGATACTTGGAGCGAGGCATAGTGGAGCTAGAAAGAAAGTTTCTCAAGAGGGTCGAAGACTGCCAAAATATTGAAGGAAACGAAGAAGAACACCTGGCAAAGGCATTTTTACTGATGAACCTACGCGAACTGGAGGATTTGATCAACTAGAGCATTCAACCTGAGGAAAGTCCTTCGGGGACCAAATAGATACGAGTTTATCTTTTCGCTTTATCAAATGTAATAAGGCCAATGGCCATTAGTGATTTTCATTTCCTATTTATTTTGTGTCAATTTGGGATTCTTCTATTTTAATCAATAAAATGAGGCATTTAGCATCCTAAATTCTCCAAATCAATTTGTCGCTAGGGCTACCTCGGGCGCAAAGAGGTTCCCAAATTAGGACACGTTTTACATTCTGCACTATGTGTTTAAATATTATAATATTTTCTTATAATCCTCACTAACTTGTCACCTTTTATTTTAGTTTTTGTTTTATTATTCCCCTCCCCAAAGGTTAGTTCGTGCACTCTGGCAACATCATCTTATTCCACGAGATCCAGGGGCCCTCCACCCACTCCTCCTCTTAGTACTGTCAAAAACAAGAACAAAAGGAAAATGGAAGATTTGAACAATGCCAGAAAAGAGAACTCAATTGAATGGGTGGAGGTCACTCATGGCCACGGTACTCAGGTTTCCAAAGAAAATGCATCCCAACTCGAACAAAAGCTGCTAAAATTCCAAGAAGAACTTGATCAGGTTCGGAATCTGGCAAATCTGTCATTTTCCCTTACCACTCCAGCTATCAATTTCCAAAATGCTCAGAACCCTACACCTCCACAAAATATCCCAAAGCAGCAAAACCATCCCGCTCCTCACCACCACTACAACACCTGCCATACCTCAAACAACACCCTGTTGCTCATTCCAAAACTCTAAAACTCCACAAATGACCACTTTCACACCCACCATAATACCCCTATCTACGTGGATACCATACCACACTCCACACAACCCATCTCAGGGACACCTGAGTCTAATGAAAAAGACTCGCTCATCAGGAACATGGCAGAAAAACTTATGAAATCGACTAGCTGAATCCAAGGCGTTGAAGGAAGCAAGGGAATTAAGGGGCTGAACTATGAGGATCTTTGCATACAACCCGATGTCGAACTGCCCGAGGAGTACAAACCTCCGAAGTTCGAAATGTTTGATGGTACTAGGGATCCAAGAGTCCATTTGAGAACGTATTGTGACAAGCTGGTTGGAGTAGGGAAGGACGAAAAAATCCGCATGAAGCTTTTCATGAGAAGTCTGAAAGGAGATGATCTGTCTTGGTACATTAGCCGAGATCCGAACAAATGGTCGAACTGGGTAGGCATGGCATCCGACATTATGGACAGGTTTAGGTTCAACACAGAGAATGCGCCGGATGTGTTCTACATTCAAAATCTAAAGAAGAAACTTACAGAACATTCTGTGAGTATGCTACTCGTTGGAGGTCCGAAGCTACTAAAGTTAGGCCTGCCTTAGAAGAAGAACAGATGAATAAATTTTTCGTCCGGGATTAGGACCCGCAATATTATGAAAGGCTGATGTTGATTGATAGCCCTTAAATTATTTGACATCATCAAGTTGGGTGAATGAATTGAAGAGGGCATCAAAAGCGGTATGGTTAAAAACTTTGAGGCCTTGCAAACTACAAATAAGGCCTTACAGTCCGATGGTGCATCCAAGAAAAGGGACGTAGGGGCCGTAATGGTTGCACAGAGAACCAAATCTCCTATCAAATACCAAACCTATCCAATGCCTCCACTCACATATCACCCTGCTCCAAACTACCAAGCACCCTCACCCTCTTACCAAACTCCACCACCCACTTATCAATCACCTCCATCTCCCACATATCAGCGTATTTCACCCAAATATTCCCAACCTGCACGTGTTTACCAAGCCTACAATGCTCAACCGTCCCACTATCAATCATCTCCTACATGCCAAAACTTCCCTAGACCTTGACCAAATTTTGACCACAGACCTCCTAAACAGTATACAACCATTGCTGAACCCATTGATCAGTTGTACGAGAGACTCAAAGCTGCTGGTTATGTCACCCCCATCCCTGCTACAACTCCTGAGAATCCTTCTCAATGGGTTAATCCAAACAAATTATGTGTATACCATTCCGTCATGAAGGGACGCACCATCAAAAAATGTTGTTCCTTGAAGGACAAAATCCAAGCTCTGATTGACAACAAGTTTATCGTGGCAAAGGAACCCGCTCTAAATGTTCGCAATAACCCTCTTCCAGACCACAAGGGTGGAGGCGTTCGCATGTTTGAAATAGAGGATGATTGGGATCCTGAGGGATCGATCGGTTTGATCGCAAAAGGTGATGACCCAAAGAAGCCAATAGTTACTCTTAATCCAATCGTGGTCAAGATTCAGCCCTCTAGGGATGCCAAGGTAAATATGTCCGTGCCATTTGAGTTTGAAACAACGTCATTTTCAATGACACCAGCGCCAATTGAGGTCAAATTTGTGTCTCTAGCGAATACACCTACGCTATTTGAAGTTGCAGTTTTTCCACCCAAGGCCCATGCTCCATTCGGAGTAAAGATAGCCACACCAATTCCAGTGGCAATGTTGACTATGACACCATTCCACACAAAGGCTATACCATGTGACTATACAGTTGAGGCAAGGAGGAAAGGCAAGGTTAGGTTCGAGGAAACTATTGCTGCACAGGGTATAACGAGAACAATTAGGATCTATACCCCGGAACACCTAGCTGAGTCAAGCAAACAGGCCTCCAATCAATCTCCCATCATTGAGATGGGTCCAGACAATCTTTGGAGAAAGATACAGGCTAAGGAATACTCGGTCATCGACCAGTTGAACAAAACACCGGTGCAGATCTCCATACTTGCTTTGCTACAATTTTCCGAGGCACACAAGAATGCTCTGTTGAATGTGCTGAGTGAAGAATACGTGCCAATCAACATCACTGGCGGGGAAATGGCCAACATGTTCAGACAGGTATTGGAAAGTCATAAAATTACTTTTCATAAAGATGAGCTGCCGCTTGAAGGGTTGGGAAACAACAAAGCACTGCACATCACTTTGCAATATGAGAACTATCTCATCACCAGGATCCTAATCGACGAGGGTTCCAGTCTCAACATTTGTCCATTAGCAACACTCAAGAAGTTGGGTAAGGGACTGCACGAGATAAAGGATGAAGCCATCAACGTGAAAGCTTTCGACGGTTCCCAAAGATCCACCATTGGGGAGATTAGTCTGTGTTTGCAAATGGGGCCAACTTTGTTCGATGTTGATTTCCAAGTAATATACGTGTCGACATCTTACAATCTACTATTGGGACGACCATGGATTCATGCTACCGGAGTCGTAGCGTTAACACTACATCAAGCAGTAAAGTTTGAATGGAATCACCAGGAAGTAATCATTCACGGCGATGGTAGCAATCCTATATATAGTCGCCAGACCAATCCATCAATCGAGGGGAGAAAGAATTTGGGTGGAGAGACTTACCACCACATCGAATGGGTAAATGCTGTTGACAAAGACAAATGGCGGGATAACAAGATTGAGAGTATACTGAATTGGAGTTGGTACGGACCTAGCAAAGGGCTCAGCAAGAACCTCCAAGGAATCACTAAGCCTATAAAACTCAAGAAACATGGCACCACTTTCGGTGTGGGATATGAGTACACCTTGGAGGAATTCAACAACTGGTCGCCACCATGGCACGGCCCTTACTATCTGCTGGAGCAGCCAATACAATATTTGGAGCAGACCTTCCAACAGGCCGATGTTATCTATTGGTCAGAAGAAGATGAAGCATTGGCGACTGTGAAAAACTTGTTCTTAGAAGACAATGACATAGATTGTTGTGTTGTTCTCGAGGATGTGGGAGAGGTAGGCCCTTTCGGACAGGCTGTGAGCAGAGGAGCACACCTCAATAACTGGACCATCAGAACAACCAGGGCCAACGAGCCTCGGGGTAGCAAGGCTAAAACAAGCACTGTTTTGATTTACTAAAAGATTTTTATTTTTGCATGTTTTCAATTCCTGCAATAAGATCTCCAATGTTCAAAACAATTATTATGCAATTTATCAAAGCATTTTGACTTTTCTTATGAATCAACATTTATTACTATCGTTTTATTTCATTACTTTACTTATACATCATTACTATTACTTATCTTGATAAACCAATGACTGTGACATGCAACGAGACAACGCAACAAACAGACATAGATTCAGAGGAAGATGACATACCAAATGAGATTGTTAAAGAAGTAGAGAATTTTGAGAACAGACCTAAGTCCAACCCGGATGAAACAAAAGTTGTTAACGTGGGAGATGCAAAAAACGTAAAAAAAATACGAATCAGCGTCCACTTATCACCATAAAAAAAGAAGGAATACACGTAATTTCTAAGGTAATATGAGGACATATTCGCCTGGTCGTATGATGATAGGACTGGACTGACTACGTCTATTATGGCTCACAAACAGCCAACTCATCCGACATGTCTGCCGGTAAAGCAAAAGCTCAGAAAATTCAAGCCTGATATGAGTCTGAAAATCAAGGAAGAGGTCACTAAGCAGGTCAAAGCTAAGGTTCTCAGGGTAGTAGAATACTCGAAATGGTTAGCCAACATCGTGGTAGTACCAAAGAAAGACGGAAAGTTCAAAGTCTGTGTCGACTACTAGGATCTCAACCGGGCCAGTCCGAAAGACGACTTCCCCTTGCCAAACATACATATCCTAATTGACAATTGTGCCAAGAATGAGTTGCAATCATTTGTATATTGTTTTGCTAGGTATCATCAGATCTGGATGGATGAAGAAGATGCTGAGAAAACGGCTTTCATTACGCCGTGGGAAATGTATAGTTACAAGATGATGTCGTTTGGGTTAAAGAATGTAGGGGCCACATGAGGGCCATGACTACCATTTTCTATGATATGATACACAAGGAGATAGAGGTCTACGTAGATGATGTTATTATCAAATCCAAGAAAGCCACTGATCAATGGAAGATTTGAAGAAGTTTTTCAATAGATTGTGAAGGTACAACCTGAAACTGAATCCCTTAAAATGCGCATTTGGGGTTCCTGCCAGAAAACTACTTGGGTTTATTGTGAGTCGCCGAGGGATAGAACTAGAACCATTAAAGGTCAAAACTATTCAAGAATTGCCACCGCCAAAAAACAAGAAGGACGTGATGAGTTTCTTGAGGAGACTCAATTACATCAGTCGATTCATAGCACAATCTATAGTTATATGTGAGCCAATCTTTAAGATGTTAAAGAAAGACGCTGCTACCAAATGGACTGACGACTGCCAAAATGCTTTCAACAGAATTAAGGAATACCTATCAACACCACCAGTCTTTGTCACGCCTGATCTAGGTAGGACCTTATTACTCTACCTTGCAGTATTGGATGGAGCTTTCGGTTGTGTTTTGGGGCAGCATGATGAAACGGGGAGGAAGGAGCAGGCCATTTATTACCTCAGTAAGAAGTTCACCCCGTACGAGACCCGATATTCTCTATTAGAGCGCACCTGTTGTGCTTTGACTTGGGTAGCCCAGAAGCTGAGGCACTACTTCTGTGCCTATACCACATATCTCATATCAAGAATGGATACCTTGAAGTACATCTTTTAGAAGCCCATGCCCACTAGAAAGCTAGCCAAGTGGAAAATCCTGTTGAGTGAATTCGACATTGTCTACATAACTCAGGCGGCAATTAAGGGACATGCGCTAGCAGATCACCTTGCTGAAAAACCCGTGGACGGAGAATATGAACCCTTGAAAACGTATTTTCCTGATGAAGAGGTATCATTCATAGGAGAAGATATTACAGAATCCTATGACGGTTGGAGAATGTTCTTCGATGGAGAAACAAATTTCAAAGAAGTTGGTATAGGAGTAGTCCTAGTATTGTAAACCGGTCAGCATTATCCGGTGTCTGCCAAACTCAGGTTCCCGTGCACCAACAATATGGCCGAGTACGAAGCCTACATCTTAGGGCTCAAGATGGCCATTGACATGAACATTCAAGAATTGCTAGTGATTGGAGATTCAGACCTACTTATACATCAGGTCTGGGAAGAATGGGCAACCAAGAACTCCAAGATACTTCCGTATCTACATCATGTACAAGAGTTGAGAAAGAGGTTCACGAAGACGGAATTCCAACATGTTCCCAGAATCCAAAATGAGTTCGTCGATGCATTGGCTACCCCATCATCTATGATACAACATCTAGACAAGAACTTTATTGATCTCATTCCAGTAAAGATTTATGATCAGCCAGCTTACTGTGCCCTTGTTGAAGAAGAAACAGATGGAAAACCTTGGTTTCATGATATCAAGGAATATTTGGAAAAAAGGCAAATACCCAGAACTTGCAAATCCTATTCAGAAACACACACTTTGGAGGTTGTCCAACAATTTCTTTCACAAAGGAGGAATCATGTATAGGAGGACTCCTGATTTGGGATTACTAAGGTGTGTCGACGCAAAGGAAGCATCCAGACTACTAAAGGAAATTCATGATGGGACCTATGGTCCACATATGAATGGCTTTGTCTTAGAAAAGAAAATACTCTGAGCTGGTTACTTTTGGATGACTATGGAAATGGACTGCATCTAGTATGACTGGAAATGCCATCGCTACCAGATACATGCAAGCATGATAAAGGTACCTCCAAGTAGCTTAATGCAACAAGCTCACCATGTCCTTTCGCCGTCTGGGGAATGGACGTTATTGGACCAATCGAACCTTACGCTTCCAACGGGCATAGGTTTATCCTAGTAGCAATCAACTATTTCCCCAAATGTGTTGAAGCAGCATCTAATAGAGTAGTAACTAAGAAAGTCGTGCCAGACTTCGTCCACGACCGCATTGCTTGTCGGTTCGGGATTCCAGAGTCAATCATTACTGATAATTGTTCTAATATCAACAGTGACTTGATGAAAGCCATGTGTGAAACTTTCAAAATCAGACATAAGAATTCTATAGCCTACAGACCTCAGATGAATGAAGCCATAGAAGCCGTCAATAAGAACATCAAGAAGATACTAAGGAAAATGTTAGAGAAGCATAAGCAGTGGCACGAGAAGCTATCATTTTATTTGTTAGGGTATTGCACCACAATCTGCACATCAATTGGGGCAACCCCCTACATGTTGGTTTATGGTACAGAAGCCGTCATTCCTGCTGAGGTGGAAATTCCTTCATTAAGAATCATATAAGAATCTGAGCTTGACGATGTAGAATGGATGAAAAGTCGTTACGAGCAACTAGCTCTTATAGATGGGAAAAGAATGAATGCAGTCTGCCATGGTCAACTTTATCAGAATAGAATGTCCAGAGCCTTCAACAAAAGAGTCAAGCCAAGACAGTTCACACCGGGGCAGCTGGTGTTAAAGAAAATCTTTCCACACCAAGATGTAGCCAAGGGGAAATTCTCTCCCAACTAGCAAGGTCCGTACATGGTTCATCGGGTTCTAACAGGAGGAGCCCTCATACTAGCAGAAATGGACGGAGAAGTCTGGAAAAAGCCAATCAATTCGAATGCGGTCAAGCGTTACTATGTGTAGTCTTTATGCTTTCATATATGATGTAATTGAACTACGCCTGACCTGATTCCCATTTAAGAGGGGATACGTAGGCAACCCTATGTGTTCGTTCACAATTCAGTAAAATTTTCATTTCCCCCGCAATTGGAAACTGGGGCAAAATTTTGAGGACCCTTAAAATTCCGTAGCAAGAGAGGTTGCAATGTCTTGAACCACGTCGCAGTCGTCGGTTCATCTAAAAACTATTTTAATTATGTAATTCTGTCATGTTTTTACTAAGCCATACATCTTTATTGCCGAAAACTGTTTGTTAGCAATGCTACCCCAATGATACATACAGTGTCACCAGATCAAAGCCAAGCAGGCGGGGAAATGAACTAACCTCCCCTTTACAAAACTCACGATTTTTCTTTGGATACAGGCACTTGAGTTGCAAAATCATCAAGTATACTATACACTCACGAGACAAACATTGTTCAGAAATACAACTCTCAGAACTGTTGCACTTACTCACAGTTGCTATCCACACACAACAGTGTCCCCAACAGGCACAATGTCTCCAGCAGTCACAATATCGCAATCTGCTATTAGCTAAGAGAACGCTATTACTATTTGCCCTTTTATTTCTTGCATAAGGCTACCATTCTGCCTTCCGAGACTAAGCTATGTCTCCATCTGCATTTCTGCATTACATAAGGCTACCATTGTGCCTTCTAAGACTAAGCTCTGTCTCCATCTGCATTTCTGCATTGCATAAGGCTACCATTCTGCCTTCCGAGACTAAGCTTTGTCTCCATCTGCATTTTTGCATTGCATAAGGCTACCATTCTACCTTTTGAGACTAAGCTCTGCCTCCATCTTCATTTCTGCATTGTATAAGGCTACCATTCTGCCTTTCGAGGTTAAGCTCTACCTCCATCTACATTTGCATGGCTGAAAGATCGCCACCTTATTTACATTTGCATGGCTGAAAGATTGCCACCTTATTTACATTTGCATGGCTGAAAGATCGCCACCTTATTTACATTTGCATGGCTGAAAGATCACCGCCTTATCTACATTTGCATGGCTGAAAGATCACCCCCTTATTTACACTTGCATGGCTAAAAGATCGCCACCTTTACATTTGCATGGCTGAAAGATCGTCGACTTACTTACATCTGCACGGCTAAAAGATCGCCGCCTTATTTTCACTTGCATGGCTGAAAGATCGCCACCTTATTTACACTTGCATGGCTGAAAGATCGCCACTTTTCATTTGCATGGCTGAAAAATCGCCGACTAATGCATTTTATGGGCTAAATGATAGCCACCTACTGCATCTCATGGGCTGAAAGATCGCCAAATTGTCCAAAGGCATCATTGTTCGGAGGCACCATTTTCATAGCCCGACAACACCATGCCATGGCCTGAGGCCCCCTTTTTATCTTTTGCATATCATTATTCAAAGGCATCATGGTTTGGAGGCATCATTCGCATAGCCCGAGAGCATCATTTCATGGCCTGCGAATCCTTTATTATACGCTTCATGGCCCGGGACATCATGGTCTAAGGACGTCATCCTAACCGTCTGAAGACAAACATTCATGGTCTGACGGGAATTTGCATCATGTTTAAATTTACGCACAATATACACTTGTGTTACTTATTTGCAGGCAAACCGCCGAGCAACGACCATCTCGGCAGGAGCAGTCCCGCTCCAGTTCCTGCATCCCCATCAGATTTCAACCATTCACCCCATCTTAAATACTACATCCGTGCTTGAAAGTCTCCATCGGCATACTCCGCCGACGAATCTTGAACTACATATGGCCAGATTCCTATAAGACCAAGGATATGTAGGAAGCTCGGAAGCCAGAGCATGGCCTAAGCCTTCTCGAAACATTTCGTTCGGTCAAAATTGGAAATCATATCTTTACCCGATAATTCTTTCATCCTTCTTGGGTAAAGAGGGGCAGCTGTCCATACCCAGTATTTCCCTGTGTATTTTTTTTAATATGCAAAATACTTTGAAAATAGCATATGTATGCATATATAAGTATGTCCAAATGTTTTATTATTTTTCCTTAATTTTTAAAAGATTTTTTTTAAATCAATTTATTGCCCTATTTTATCCAGAAAAGACCAATAATTATTCCCAAAATTATCATTTTTAGTGGCTCATTTATCGGACTCTCACATTTATACTAAAATATAGCTAATATAATTTTTTGCATATTTTTACAAATTTATTTAGTATTTTTAAAGCTAAATTGCATATAATTGCAATACTAGCCTCTCTTTGATTTAATTATGTTTATGTCTATAAAAAATTAACTCCAGTATTTTTAATTTGATACTTATGTATTATTAATCATTTTATTACATTTAATTTATTTCAAGAAATTATTTCACTATTTTGATAAAATGAACAAGGGAATATGGCTATTTAATTGCTAACCCCATTTATTTCAATTTTAGCCTTATTTGATCCTCCAATTTGAACCCAATCTGAGATCCAATTACCCTGACCCAAACCTCGTTCAAACCGACCCAGACCCGTTTCCCACCAACCCTTTCTAATCTCAACCGTTGATCTCCCAGATCAACGATCCCTATTTCCCTTACCATTTTTAAACCCCGAACTACCCCAAACCCTAATCATTTTTCATCTGTAGCCGCCTTTGAATTCCCCCCTTCTCCCAATTCTCTCTCAAGCTCCTCTCAAACCCTAGCCGCCTCCCTCAGCTTCCACCCTAAAACCACCTAAATCAATGGCTTCCAAGGCTATTGAAGGCCTGTATCTACATCATTTGGCTTCCACATGCCCGATTATCATGTTTTCAAGGCTAGATCCTGGAAAGATTTGGTCCAGACCTTGGTTGATCCCAGTTCTTATGGCTGTCTCCATTCATTACTAACCTTGCTCCGGCCAGCCATGGCTATTCAAGTCTGACTCTCGACTTCTCCGGCTTAGATCGATGGTTTCCAAGCCTTTCTCACCATCTGGGTTTCTTCTGAAACCCTAACCTTTGAGGTTCCTCCGATTTATTTTGGATCCATTTTAGATCTATGTTTACTCTAATCACCTAAACGTTTTCTCAAGGTTTCTTTCCAAAACATTACCTTCGAAACCCCTTTTATCTTTTCCGATTTAGGGTTTTGTTAAGTCATTTCAATGCTTTCTCTGATTTTAAACATGTTATACTGTGTTTCTTTATGTTGCTCTTCTACTGGAGTGTGCATGTTAAAAGTCTTAGTTTCTTTTGAGGTTTCTGAATCTATTTCGTTAAGTATTTGATCGATTTATTTGTTTTCATCTCTAGACTCGATTGTGTTGAAAACCCTAAAACCTTGGGGTTCATTCGAGTTTGGAGACTATTTGCTATGTGATTTATTTGTTAGTCATGCTCTGAACTAGACTGGTTTCCAAACTCTAATTTCTTTGGACCTATTCGAGTTTCTGAAGTTGCTTCATCTGTTGCTTAACTGAATTTCGAAATGCTTTGTTTCAGCCTCTGTTTCTTTATGTGATTTTGACTTCCTGCTACCATAGAAACTCTACTATAAGGTCTTTTCACTTGACCCCTTTGCATGCTATTTGATACTCTTTCTTTTGTCTATTACTTATTTACTAAGATTGACCTATGTGACTACCATGTTTCAATAGTCCACTACTTACTGACTTTGTGATTGCATGACGCTTCTCTTTGTCCTAAATTCAGCCTTGCATGCCTAATAATTATGCACTCTTTTTTATGATGAATTTCCCTCTAAAATTACCTTCAATTTTGGACTGATTTCAAACCTCCTTGTGTATTTTTGATTGGATTCATGTGTTAAGTGATTGACTCTTTCATTATTTCGCTTTACTGATTTCCTTGTTTCTTGGGTTGATTTGAAAACTTTCCTTAGACTTTCAATTCTCCTATTTCTGACTTGATTTATTCGTTTATTCATGGGAACCCTTGTTATTCTCCCCAAATAAGTAATTTCAAATCCCTGACTCCTTGATTTACTGCGTGCTGATTGTCTCCATATTCTGCAACTTTACTTTGTTTTCTTACCTTATTTGGTTAACCGAGTATTTCAAAGATTCTTTCCTTAATTAAACCCCTATGTATTTACCCCTAATAGTCTACTCTGCACAAGATGCCTACTTGATTTCCTTCCTTAAATGTTTTCTGTCCATTACTGCTTAAGTTTAACTCCTTAATTAAAGGAAATCCTTGATACTGATTTGATTTTTAATAGGTACATAGTTCCATAATTACTGCTAAACTATGATTCTTGCCTTATTTTCTACCTATTTTCAAACTATAAATACCTTGCTCTTTCATTAACAGGAGACACGAACACTCTTAGCTTCTGAACTCACACTCATACTCAAAATATTCTCTCTTGCTACTTGTATTGTGGCCTGTTTTCAAGTCCTGCTACCTGCTTTTACTATATTCTGCTTCTCCGAATTGGTATGTTCTGATTAAGATTCCAACATCACAACAATGTGTTTACTTAATACTTTTACCTTTTTGTCTTTCTATTGCTGGTGTTCAGTTCTGTACTTGTTTTAGTATACTATAATTTCCTTCTGCATGTTCTGAATTTATTATGAATCCTAAACCCCCACCCCAATGTGTTCGATGTTATGGTTTGTTTGAGGCATGACAGTACTGAATATTACTGCCCATAACTCAAGCTTGATCCCTCGGGTCCTAATCTCTATGTTTCTCTACTATTGTGTGTTCTGGTAGGCTTATAGGCATGCCAACATCTTCTATTGTTGTGCATGCCCAAAGCTCACCCTTGCCTAAGCATAGGCTCTTTGCAACTTCCCAACCCCCTGCACCCCTTTTGTATGAATTATCAACTTGTTTGTGGCTGTTTCCCTCTCTTTTATTACCTCAAAACTCTGTTTCTTCACTTGCACTCTCTCTCAGACTTAAGTTCTGCCCCCCTTGTTGTGAGCTTTGCCTTGGGACCCAGTGAGCTCCCTCTAAACTTGGACACTTGAGGACTGACCCTTCCACACTGCACTCATCCCCATTCTGGTGATACAATTTGGGCGTGAGCACTGCTCGGAGTCCCATTGAGGCTCTTAGGGAGCTCTGACACACTCAAATTGGAGAAAGGCTCTGGATCAATGGTCTTTGAGTTGGTCTATCTCATAACTCAGAGAGGAAGTCAAGAATCAGGCCTTCTCTGGTTGTATTTTTCTTTGTACTTTTTTTTATGTAATTTTATTCATTCTAATTTATAATAAGTTGTAGTAAACACTTGGGGCTGGCTAGTGAAAAGGGTGGGATTTTTATGCATGTCAAGGGTAGAAATCTTGCCTATAGGACTGTTCTAATTCTGCATATTCAACTACATGTAGAAATCATGCCTTAGGACTGTTCTAAATTCTTCATATTCGACTACATATAGAAATTATGCTATAAGGTTTAAAATAAAGTTTCTGCATTTAGATACCATGTCTCTAAAACTTCCTCATATAGATACCTTGTCTACAAGGTTTTCTGCATTTCGACACCACGTTTATAAGAGTTTAAAATAAGCAATGCATGGAAAACATGCCTATAGGAGCTTCTAAATGAATCTGGTTCGCTTCACTCAATGTTAGCTGTAAAATAAGTAATATTAGGTGCTATCACCTACAGAACCTGTGACCCATTTATTTAACGTTGTACGCTCTGCATTTTTTTTAATAATCTGAGTCCCCCGCTGAATAAGTATGCATATAAAATAATTTCGAGTTTTACTATCATATCACCTTCTGAATTCAGTAGATACCATATCTATAGGATCCTCGTCTAAACACTTAGGCAAGCCTTAGAGTAATAATTGAGAGTTGAATCCGCTTTTGTTAATTATTACAACCAGCAGACAGGCCTGATTTGGACTTCTTACCTGAGTTATGAAATAAACTAAAATTGTCCCATCAATCTCCTCCCCCTCGTCTTTAATACTTTAAAATCAGACCTAAACAGTATGTGCAAGTCATACTAATTATACGTTTTCTTTGTTTAATTAGGTATATCTGAGCCTTTGTTTGTTTAATATTTTCCCTAAAATGTGCAATATGTGTTTTTGTATGTCTCCTTAGAGTTTTACCTTTGAAACTCCAAATAAGCCCAACATCCCTCCCTTTTACGATTAGTAGTCCTAAAAGCCTCCGGGACTAATAGGAACATGACGGGTAATAGCATGCAATAAGTAATTGAGAACAATCCACGCTTTAAACACCGTAACGGGGGTGGGAAGGGTAGATATGGATATGATGACCACACGATAATGTCACGTGTAGCCCTTCATTGAGGAGTGATTACCGGACATTGTGTGGGGTGATCCATATTTTTTTTATAAGCCTAGGACCCCCTCCCTTTATTCTTTATTTCTTTTCTTTTAGCATTTCAACTCCTTCTTTTAAAATCAACTTTTATAATCATTCTTTCAACCTTTGTTTTCTTTCAAACCATTATCTGAATTCCCCTCTTATTTGACCCTTATTTGCCTATATGTTAGTTGCACCTCAATTCACAATAATTGTCTGGCCGAGAACCACACTAGTAGATTTTGAGGGGTGCCTAACACCTTCCCCTTTGAATAATTTCAAGCCCTTACCCTATCTGTGGTTGTTCAAATCAAACCCTTTGGTGTCCTAATGCACCATAATCATTAGGTGAAGACTCTTCAAATTCAAACCCAATTTCCAAAAGGAATGAGTTGTACTAACTTATGGCGTGAACTAATGCATGTGAATATGGGTTGTATCACCCTCCACCTCTTGGAATATTCATCCTTGAATGTAAGGGTTTATGGGGAGTCTAACTCATCGTGGATTCCGGCGGAAATTTCTGGCCGAATATCCCCTAAATAATGGACACCAGCCAAACTTGCAAGAATTTTAACCCAACGTAGGGCCTCACAAGACTATAGAAAGCATTAGGGATATGTAAATTATCTGCATATCACCATTTTGTATTAAGAAAGAGTATTCTCTAGTTATTACTTACCTCATAGAGCCATTTCATCTTCTAATATGTCATGTGTTGCCCCGACATGCTCGCTATCTTCTGGAACATGTAAGGGTATTTAGACTTCATCTCCCCTTCTTCTTCCCATGTCATTTCTTCCATATTCTTGTTCCTCCACAATACTTTGATGGAAGCTACATCTTTTGTTCTCAGCTTGCGAACTTGTCGATCTAATATAGCCATTGTCACTTCTTCATTTGATAGTTCCTCGGTAACTTGTACATATTTGATTGGGATGACTTTAGAAGGATCTTTAATACTATTCATCAACATAGATACATGGAATATCGGGTGGAAAAATTCCACTTCGGATGGCAATTCTAACTCATAAGCAACCTATCCAATTCGTCGAAGAATTCTGTACGACCCGATATATCGAGGACTCAGCATACCCTTCTTCCCAAAATACATAACACCCTTCATTGGTGAGATCCTCAGGAAAACCCAATCACCAACCTCAAACTCTAGATCACAGCGTCGGACATCAGTATAAGATTTTTGCATGCTTTGCACTGTCCTCAATCATTCTTGTATCACTTTCACCTTCTAAATGGCCTGGTGAATCATACCATCCAACTGGTGATCTACATCAAACTGGTTTCAAACCATCCAACTGGTGATCTACATCTCTTCCCGTACAGTGCCTCGTACGAAGCCATTTTAATACTAGAATGGTAGTTATTATTGTACGAAAATTTTATAAGTGGAAGATGGTGATCCCAATTCCCCATTGAAATCTAGAACACATGCTCGTAGCATATCTTCAAGTTTCTGAATGGTAAGTTTAGCATGTCCTTCAATTTGGGGATGGAATGCAGTGCTGAGATTCACTTGTGTGCCTAAACCCTTTTTAAAAGACCTCCAAAAGTTAGCCCCAAATTGAGCTCCTCGGTCTGATATAATAGATACCGGTACACCATGAAGCCTAAAAATATCCTTGATATACAACTTCGCATAATCTTCAGCCGTGTAAGTTGTCATAACTGGAAGAAAATGGGCACATTTTGTAAGTTGATCAACTATCACCCAGATAGAGTCAAACTTATGATACGAGTGAGGTAATCCAATAAAGAAGTCCATATTAATCACCTCCCATTTACATGTCGGAATATATATATTCTGAATCAATACATCATGTTTCTGATGCTCGATCATTACTTGTTAACAATTAGGACACCAGGCTACAAAACTGCAATAGACTTCTTGTTACGTCTCAAGTTTTCGTACGTTAAATATTTTGTCTTCAGTTAATTGACGTAGTCTTGGGGATGAGATTATCTTGAGGTTAACGTACTAATGCTATTTATAACAAGCGATAAGTAAGTGTCATGAAGGATAAAGGGAACACAAATTAAAGAAAACGAGTTTCGTTGAAGGTGGTCGATTTGGGATAAAATACGGGTTGGCGATAATAACCAATAATTATGGACTAGTACCATGCAAGGTACCATATGACCACGGTAGTATGATGTAAAAAGTATATTAAAAAGAAATAAAATTTTAATTAAGTTGAGATAATTTTTAATTATGCGGGTAATTGGTTAATTATTGGGTAACAGAACATTACCTAATTACCTAATAAGTGGATAAAGATTAATAATTCCCACCCCACCTGTTACACCCCGCAGTATTATGTCGATGTCACAAAGTATAAGATGAGATCAGGCTATCATTGTAAAGATGAGCAGTGATGAAAGAGCATTAAAGGATATAAATTTATACATATAGAATAAGCAACGAGAGTAAGTTGGGTTTGGTAGTAGACCTCAGTAATGATAAATTAAAGTAAGAGTTATGGCAATAAATTCATACGGATGGCTAAACAGACCTATGCGAATAGATATAGCAATATTCGTGAATTCAACAATGTACCAAGCGAAGAACATCAGTATACTCATATATACCCAAATGGACATCTTATCAAGCTCTACATATGAAGCCTTGAGATTGGCACACTTACAAGGTCAAAATTGTACAGGCTGTATGATAGAAGGTAGCAACAGTTACGAGATTGGAAGGATTCCGACTACAAGTTGTGATATGAGAAGGAGACCTGAGGGGGAAATGCCCTGGACTTTGGAATTCTTCACAGAACATGCTCCTAGATGGAAATGATAGGTTCTAAAGTATTCGTAAAATATAAGTTATGAAAACGATAAGTGCATCAGTGAACATTCGAGGACGAATGTTCCAAAGGGGGGAATAATGTTATGCCCCGCAGTATTACATCGATGTTATGCTCTACAATATAACATTACGGTGATGTCGCGTTTCGCAATATAAAGTTACGATGATGTTTCACCCTGAAGTATTGTACGTTAAAATTTCATTTTCAGTTAACCGATGTAAGACTCGGGGATGAGATCATCTTGACGTTAACATACTTACACTATTTATATCAAGCAATAAATAAGTGTTATGAAAAATAAGAGGGTACACTAATGAAAGAAAATGAGTTTCATTGAAAGTGGTCGATTTGGAATAAAATACGGGTCGAGCGATAATACCCGATAATTATGAACTAGTACCACGCAAGGTACAATATGACCACGGTAGTATAATATATAAAGTATATATGAACTATTTTAAAAATAAATAGAATTTTAAGTAATTTATGGTTTTTAAATTATGTGGGTAACTAATTAACGACTGGGTAAGGGACATTACCTAATTAAATAATAAGTGGATAAAAATTTAATAATTATCATTTAATCCAAAACGTGGCAGCTGACCACATATGGAAGAAGTGACTAAGTGTCATATTTCCTTATGTGGCCATCTAGGATCAAAGACTTAAATGTGTTAGAGACAAGTCATAAGATATGAGTTTTTGAAAATGAAACCTACGTACTTTCTTTTAAGAATGGAAAAGGACAATTCAAATCTTAGTAACCGAAGCTTGAAGACACTTCAAAAACGTGGAACAAGTTAACCTTCAACTTAAAATCCATTCTTTGGTTCAATATTCACAAACACTTTGAAGCAGAATATTTTGTTTCAAGCAATTTCGTTCCGGGCTTCAGCCAAACGTCCAAGCCAAGTTCATTCCAATTTCAAGGAAGTCCAGTGTAAATTTCACAGAAGCATATTCGTTCAAATAATTCCAGAAAGAGGTATGTTAAGGCTAAGCTCTTCCTTCATTTTGCATGATCTCGAAATTTCAAAAATTTAATAACGAGTCATACAGAAAAATTCATATTCCAGAATTTACGTATATTTTGTTGGTCTCGCAAATTACATGAATTTTCCTAGTTTTGTGAGTTGCCACATTCTTATTATTGGGAATGCATATTCAGTCGAGTATTTCCTTCTTCCGGTCAAAACAGTTGAGTATTTTCTTCTTCCAGTCAAGAGAGCAGAGAATTTATATATACAGTATTAAAGTATTTTTATTACCATCGAGCTATAATCGATGGGCAGGCCCCTATTGGGCAACCTCTGATCAGATGGTAAGTTATATACCTATCCTACTTTGGCCGAGCTCCTATGAGCGAGCCTAGTTGGTCGAGATACAGAGCCTAGTATGGCCGAGTGCCTATGAGCGAGCCTACTACGGCAGAGCAGTTATATATATATACCGAGCCTTATAGGGCCGGACAGCTATTTTACTTACTATATTGAGAGAGCTGAGTCAATATCAGCAGGTAAGCATATCTTCAGATAGCAGTTATATATATACCGAGCCTTATAGGGCCAGACATCTATTTTACTTACTATATTGAGAGAGTTGAGTCAGTATCAGCAGGTAAGCATATCTTCAGATTATCTTTGACTTCCAGCTACTTGCAGTTACTATATTATCAGTTCAGTTTCAGCTCTCAGTATATTACCTTACATACTCGGTACATTATTTCGTACTAACGTCCCTTTCATGGGGGCGCTGCATTTCATACATGCAGGTTCTGATAGACAGGTCGAGAGCCCTCCAAGTAGGCTATCAACTCAGCAGAAGATGTTGGTGCACTCCATTTACTTCGGAGTTGCTTGTTTGGTTAGTATGATTTAGATGTGTATTGTTTGGTATGGCGGGACTCTGTCCATACCTTTATGACATATATGTACTCTTCGAGGCCTGTAGACATATTTCTTGTACGTGAAAGATTGTACGGCCTATGTTTTGAGTTTATAAATGATTATATTGGCCTATTAGGCCCATATGTCACATGTATATGATGATTTAATAAGAAAGATATGTTATGTTGGTACTAGATTGAGTAAGGTACTGGGTGCCAGTCGCGAGCCATCGGTTTGGGTTGTGACAAAAGTGGTATCAGAGCAGTTCTATCCTAGGGTTATCTACAAGCCATGTCTAATAGAGTTGTGTTTATGGGTATGTCGTGCACCACACTTATAAGCAGGAGGCCACAGGGCATTTAGGATTTTCACTCTTTCCTCTTACTCTAGATCGTTTGGTAGAGCTCACTTATAAGAATTCAAACTCTGAAATTCTGTTTCATTCGTAATAAGACGATACCTGCATTCAGAAAGAAGGTTGGAAAGAGAGATAGTTGAGAAAGAGCTGAGTCAGAGGAATTGGATTTTTGTATGATGCCTACGATAAGTAAATGTGAGGTCTTTAACATATTATGGGTGCACTAAAAGGTGTAAGATTCCTGATAAAAAGCCTTAAGGCAATAATGCATATCCATCTTTATGGTAAAAGACAATGAGAGATTCACAAGATAAATACAAGTTTCAGCAAGAAAAAGAAGCAAGATCAAGAATGATACGAGACACCAGATGGTGCACTCTAAAATAGTACAGCTAGATATGAGTACTACAAAGATAGGCACTAGAAGCCTTAAAAGGGATAAATATTACTTTAGTATGGCTCCCATCCCTAGTAGAACGAGAATGCTTGGCAACCCGAAGAGCCAATGGATGAAGCAAGGGGAGCTAAAAGCAAAAGAATGTCCTGTTGAAGATTTCAAAAGAAAGTGTCAAGCAGAAATATTAGCAGAGTAATGAGAAGAGAGATAAGGAAAAATTATGAGTAAGATGTGATACATGGATGACAACGACAGAGTGTTATAGAACCTATAGTCAAATGAAGAAAGAGAAAAAAGGTGATGGGCCTTAAGAAAATAAAAGAGTATAGGCCATACAGTCATATCCTCATTTTGGGAAACAAGTTCGCGACTCTAACGTGATTAAAAATAGGAAATGTTAGACCCTAGAGTAATAGAAATCAGTATGGACTAATGAATAAGATAAACTAAACATGAATGAGGAACTGAGTGATTTGATGATAGTCAGCATCATGGGAATTGCAGATTGCATTCCAGCAATAATAGAATGGACAACAGAAGAAGATCTATGATGAATTCAGAGAATGGTCATTCCGGGAGACGCTTCCCTAAAGCAAGCAATGTGATCAAAGTTAAGCTTAAGAGACTAAATGTGCCAGTTACACTAAGTATCACCATCACAAGTGAGGGATTTTGTTATTCTTGGTACAAAAGGATTACCGCAAGGGTAGTAAAGGTCATTGATAATGTGAAGGACGCCAAAGATGACGAGTACAAACATCTATAGGTAGGTTGTCATAGCTCAAAGTCTTAGTACTCCCCTAAAGTGGGGAATATAGAATAATAAAGGAAGAATTCGAAAAACAAATGATGAGAAAGGTATGAGGTTACACTTATCCAAATGCTACAGATATGCTATGATTCCAGAACGTTATGTAAGCATGATGTCAAAAAAAGGGGGGAGTAAGGGCTCCTGCCCAGGATGTTATTGATAAATAAGGAGCCAGTACGTGAGGTAAGTTAAGACAAGGAAATAACCCGAGGAAGATTACGTGGAACATGGATATGAGAATGGACCGGAGAGTAGTTAGTTGATTCAGGAATAGTCTAATCATGACTAGGCAAGAAGTTGCAGACAAATCAACAGATCATGCAAGATAAATGTAGTGAACCCCAACATGGAAAATTCAGCCTTACAGTAATGTCATTATAATAATTGAGATATATTCAAACAAGAGTCGGGGTAGTTAAAGGTATTGTATGAGTATTATTGGGATAAAAGAAAGTGCTAGTGGGAAGGCAGTCAAAATATCAGCTCAGAAGCAACCATACAAGCACAAGGGCATGGAAGTAAGCAACTACGGATGATTATAGGCAAGTAAGGACATCGAAAAGGTCTGTAATAAGATCATAACTTTACGAGAGTCAAGGGTTCTCCCTAAGTACTACAACGAAAGACTAGCTGAGGAGACAAGAAAGAAGGCTTTAATCTAAGCACAACGACCTAAAGAGGAAATAATTGTGTAACAATAAGCTCACAACAACATTGTAAGCATTCCAAAGGAAAATGGCACCTATCATGGCTAATGAAAGGGAAGCAAGGATTAAAAGTAATATTCGAGATCATATGAGTTGTATGAGAACTTTGGCAAGTGTGGAAACTAAGATGAGCTAAGTATGGATGCAAAAAAGGGCAGAAAGACCAGGAAAAGTAATAGCTTACTTTTAAAGAAATCTAAGATAGAACAAAAGAACTATTCGATCAATGAGCCAGAGTTAGTACGTTATGGATACACTCAAGATTCTGGAGCATTATCCAGGAAGCATATTTGTTGACAATCTTATAGCCATGGAAAACTCCAGTATAAGTTAAAAGAAAGAATTGAGCCCAGGACATATACAAAGTATTAAATTGTTAAAAGATTATGTCATGGATATTCCATAACGCCCATGAAAGGCTAAGGTAATGGTATCAGCCTCAGATTGGAAAATAGGTAAAGCGTATGTAAAGGCTGTTCAGAAGGAAGAGGAAACTAAAGAATTACATCACCCAAGTAAATCAGGAATCTGATTATTAGACTTAGAAAAATTATAGAATTTGTGCTTGAGAAAATGACAAAATCACTCTTAATATCAGATGTTCAAGGGATATAACACAACAACCATAATCTATAATGTCTCTACAAGGAAGCCAGTTAGAAGAAGTACCATCCTCATAAAAAGTCAGTACGAAGCTCCCACCGGATTTTGTATGTACCAGTGGTGCAAGTAGTATAATAGAGATTCAAGTTATAGACGGAAATTACACCTAGGTGGAAGGGAGGTCAGGAAAGAGATAGAAGATATGATGCGAGATTTTAAGGTAAAGGTGAATAACGTACGAGATACTCAAAGGCAGAAGATCATGAATAGTCCATACTTCGTGTAGAAGGATATAAGCACGGGGATCCAATAACCGGGAATGATAGTGGCATCTTCGGCGGCATGTCTTCCAGCCTATAGTTTCTAAGTACTGAGAGATCTAATTAAGAGAGTAGAGAAAAGTTAGAAACAATGTGATGTCTTCTTGACGATCCAGAATAACATAAGGAAATCTATAGTGCAAGCAAGTTAAAGGAAGGTTGTAATAGTATAAATGGATATGTATAGGTCTCAAGCTAAAGTATGTTAGAGAGACAAAGTTTTAACGAAACATGAGTAAGGCTGAGGAAAGGCAAATGAAAGGTGATGAGAAAGGATAGTCCTCGGGATTAAGTCCATGGAAACAAGAGAGATAATGGTTTATCTATGTTATTGAAAGTTCAGTATAGCCTGAATGAACTCAAAAGAATCTAAGATTAATAGCATTTAGAAAGAACGAAATGCTGGCCTGGTAGTAAAATGAAGGTATAATTGGGACAGATAAAAGATGATGTTTGGGCATTCGTTTGTATAATGATTTGAAAAAAAAGAGAGAGAGAAGAGAAGGAGAAAAAGTTTCACTGGCGGCAAAAAATTAAGATACCCCCATGAGGTGAATCAACAATAGACGGATAAAAGTCACAAAGTATGAGATGAGAATAGGCTATCATTGTAAAGATGAGCAGTGATGAAGGAGAATTAAAGGATATAAATTTATACATATAGAATAAGCAACGAGAGTAAGCTGGGGTTTGTTAGCAGACGTCAGCAATGATAAATTATAGTAAGAGTTATGATAATAAATTCATATGGATGGCTAAACAGACCTATGCGAATAGATATAGCAATATTTGTGAATTCAACAAAGTACCAAGCGAAGAACTTTAGTATACTCATATATACCCAAATGGAAATCTTATCAAGCTCTACATATGAAGCCTATATATTGGGTGCACTTACATGGTCAAAATTGTATAGGCTGCATGATGAAAGGTAGCAACAGTTAAAAGATTGGAAGGATTTCGACTACAAGTTGTGATGTGAGAAGTATACCTAAGGAGTAAATGCCATGGACTTTGGAATTCTTCACAGAATAGGCACCTAGATGGCATGGATAGGTTCTAAAGTATTCGAAAAATATAAGTTATGAAAATGATAAGTGCATCAGTCAACATTCGAGGACGAATGTTCCAAAGGGGAGAATAATATTACACCCCATATTTTCGTACGTGAAAATATGCCATAAGTGAAGGTGATGTCACGTTTCACAGTATTAAGTTACGACGATGTTGCACCCTGAAGTATTGTACGTTAAAATTTCATTTTCAGTTAACCGATGTAAGACTCGGGGATGAGATCATCTTAACGTTAACATACTTACGCTATTAATAGCAAGCAATAAATAAGTGTTATGAATAATAAGAGGTTACAGGATTAAAGAAAACATATTTTGTTGAAAGTGGTCAATTTGGAATAAACTACGGGTCAAGCGATAATACCCGATAATTATGAACTAGTACCATGCAAGGAACCATATGACCACGGTAGTATAATATATAAAGAATATATGAAGTATTTTAAAAATAAATAGAATTTTAAGTAATTTGTGGTAATTTTTAAATTATGCGGGTAATTAGTTAACTACTGGGTAACGGGACATTACCCAATTAACTGATAAGTGGACAAAAACTTAATAATTATCACTTAATCCAAAACATGGTAGCTGACCACATAAGGAAGAAGTGACTAAGTGTCACATTTTCTTATGTGGCCATTTAGGATCAAAGACTTAAATGTGTTAGAGAAAAGTCATAAGACATGTGTTTTTGAAAATGAAACCTATGTACTTTCGTTTAAGAACGGAAAATGACAATTCAAATCTTAGTAACAGAAGCTTGAAGCCACTTCAGAAATGTGGAACAAGTTAACTTCAACTTAAAATCCATTCTTTGGTTCAATATTCACAAAAACTTTGAAGCATAATATTTGGTTTCAAGCAATTTCGTTCCAGGCTTCATCCAAATGTCCAAGCAAAGTTCATTCCAATTTCAAGGAAGTCTAGTGTAAATTTCATAGAAACAGATTCATTCAAATAATTCTAGGAACATGTATGTTAAGGCTAAGCTCTTCCTTCATTTTGCATGATCTCGTAATTACAAAAATTTGATAACGAGTCATAAAGAAAAATTCATATTCTGGAATTTACGTATATTTTGCTAGTCTCACAAGTTACGTATAGTTTCCTAGTTTTGTAAGTTACGATATTCTCCTTATCGGGACTTCATATTCAATTGAGTATTTTCTTCTTCCAGTCAAGAGAGCAGAGAATTTATATATATATATATATATATATAGAAGAGCAGAGAGTTTACATATATATAGTATTAAAAGTATTTTCATTACCATCGAGCTATAATCGATGGGCAGGCCTCTATTGGGCAACCTCTGATCAGATGGTAAGTTATATACCGAGCCTATTATGGCCGAGCACTTATGAACTAGCCCAGTTGGCCGAGATACAGAGCCTAGTATGGCCGAGCGCCTATGAGCGAGCCTACTACGGCCGAGCAGTTAATCATATATATATATATATATATATATATATATATATATATATATATATATATATATATATATATATATATATATACACAAGCGTTTTAGGGTCGGACAACTATTTTACTTCCTATATTGAGATAGTTGAGTCATTATCGGCAGGTAAGCATATCTTCAAATTATCTTTGACTTTCAGCTACTTGCAGTTACTATATTATCAGTTC
Source organism: Nicotiana tabacum (assembly GCF_000715075.1). NCBI lineage: Eukaryota > Viridiplantae > Streptophyta > Magnoliopsida > Solanales > Solanaceae > Nicotiana > Nicotiana tabacum. The sequence goes on along the minus strand of NC_134082.1, from coordinate 29,477,380 downwards.
AGTTTCAGCTTTCAGTATATTACCTTACATACTCGGTACATTATTTTGTACTGACGTCCCTTTTCTGGGGGTGCTGCATTTCATGCAAGTAGGTTCTGTTAGACAGGTCGAGAGCCCTCCAAGTAGGCTATCAGCTCAGTGGAAGATATTGGTGCGCTCCATTTGCTTCGAAGTTGCTTGTTTGGTTAGTATGATTTAGATGTGTATTGTTTGGTATGGCGGGACTCTGTCCCGACCTTTATGACATTTATGTACTCTTAGAGGCCTGTAGACATATGTCGTGTACGTAAAAGATTGTACGGCCTATGTTTTGAGTTTATAAATGAGTATGTTGGACTATTAGGCCCATATGTCACATGTATATGATGATGTAATAAGAAAGATCTGTTATGTTGGTACTCGGTTGAGCAAAGTATCGGGTGCCCATCGTGGATCATCGGTTTGGGTCGTGGCACCACCCCTCCAAAAATGTGGCAACTAGCCACAAACTAAGACAAGTGACTCTTTAGTCTTCTTGGATAGGTGGAAACTAGGTTAGTAAATAAAGTGACACATCATTTCTTATATTCCTTATACAAATCCTTACCATCCAAAGAAAGTTAGCTATTTCAAAAGCTTTCAACAATTAGACCCTTTGGAACTTTACAAGTCAAAGTTATTAGAATTTTTCCATCCAAAAAAAACGTTAGCCTTCTTAACATTTCCTGGAAAATGTTGTCCATTTTCAAGCTTTCATCAAAGCTTATTTTTCAATTCTTGCAAAAAAAGACACCAACATGACGTTAGAAACAAGACATTAGCAACAAGATTTCTTGCAATCGATTCTCCTACAAGAATATTATACAGATATTTTCCTACTCCAGGTATGTTAAGGCTATCCCTCCTTTCTTTTCGACATAATCCAAATTATACCGATGAATGAGCAAATGCACAGATTTTATAAACGACTTCATTCATGGAAATACTAGGGGTCTCTGTTTTCTTGATTCTTCATGTGACATATTATTATATCTTTTGTTCATGGGTCTCAGAATAATACATAGTTGAAAGAGTTTATCCGGAAGGAATATTGAGATTATCACATATTTGTCATGCATTTCATTCATTTATACATGTGCATTGATCCATGACTAGATGGTGTTATATACACGTATATATGTATATTATATTTATAAGGGATACGGGAAAAAGTTTACAACGTTATATACGCACCACCACCTGATTAGTTGGTATATGTTGATGATGTTTCCCATAGTGGCTGAGACGATATGATGGGATGCCCTCAAAGGCTTGATGATATTATGTACACCTATACCTATGCATGACACGACATTTATATGCACATGCATGACATTATAAATGTTTCAGAATTTATAAAGTTATTCATATTTACGGAAGAATTTCCTTATTCCATGTTTCATCTATGACTTTTACGTGCTAATTTTCATGAGGCCTGCATTTCATTACATTTTTGGTAATGACGCCCAATTTCTCGGGCCCTGCATTTCATGCCCACAGGTGCTGGTAGTCAAGTCGATGGTCCCCCTTCTTAGGATCCTTGATCAACAAGAGTTAGAGTGCTCCACTTGATCAGTAGCTACTTTTGATTTTGGTACGATATGCTTGTATATATATATATATATATTTATATATTGGTATGATGTGGCTCAGTCCTATATTTGTACAATTGTATTTTTATTAGAGATCTGTAGACAGATGTGTACAGTTGGATAGTATGTGGCGTTGTCAGCTTTCAGTTTTGCGTATATAGTTGTCTATTGCGGCCTTGTCGGCTTACCTATTGTAATTCGCACATATTTGTATATATGTCTTTTGGACAGGTTTTCATAAGTGCATGTTACTATCACAATTCAACAGATATTATTCATGTTTATATCTTAGTCGCATGCTTAAGGGTGTTCGACAGGTAGGACTCGGGCACTCATCGCAGCCCATCGGTTTGGGTCGTGACAAAAGCTTTTTCATGTTATCCCACCAATACTACTCCTTAATGTCATGATACATCTTTGTCGAGCCAGGATGGATAGAATATCGGGATTGATGAATCTCAATAATAATCTTCTCTCGCAACCCTACCACATTAGACACACATAATTGGCCCTGGTATCTCAGTGCCCCATCTCCTCCGATCTCAAAAGCCATAATTTTACACTACTGAATGCTTTCTCTCAATCGTACTAAGGTAGGATCTTCATATTTATGTGCTTCTACCTCGGCTACCAAAGATGATTCTGATATATGTTGTACAGTAACACCTCCGTCATCATAGTCTAACAATATGATTCTCATATTGGCTAGCTAATGAAGCTCTTTAGTCAACCCATGTCTACCTACCTCAATGTGTACTAATATTCCCATTGACATCCACTGAGAGCGTCTACCACAACATTAGCTTTACCAGGATGGTACAATATCTCGACATCGTAATCTTTCAGTAATTCAAGCCACCTACATTGCCTCAAATTCAACTCATTCTGCCTGAAAATGTATTGTAAACTCTTGTGATCTGTGTAGATATCAACATAGACGACGTATAAGTAGTGCCGCCGTATCTTCAAATCATATATTACTGCAGCCAATTTCAAATCATGAGTCGGGTAATTCTTTTCATGCTTCTTCAATTGTCTTGATGCATAAGTAATCAACTTCCCACGTTGCATCAATACACACTCTAAAATTATACGTGAGGCATCACAATACACCACATAACCTTCTGTTCCTTCTGGAAGAGTGTGCACTATCACATATGTCAATCGATTCTTTAGCTCCTGAAAACTACTTTCATAGGCGTCAGACTGTTGAACTTGGTATCTTTCTGTGTTAATCTAGTCAATGGTGCTGATATAGAGAAAAATCCTTCAACAAACCGCCTATTATATCCTACTAGACCCAGTAAGCTACGGACTTCTAATTATGTTGTATGTCTCGACTAATTCTTTACTGCATCGATCTTTTGAGTGTTGACACTAATGCCCTCATCAGATATCACATGGCCAAAGTATGCTACTTAGTTCAAGAAAAATTCACATATGGAGAGCTTAACATATAACTTACGATCTTGAAGCATCTGTAATACTATCCGTAAGTGGCCCGCATGTTCTGCCTTCGAACAAGAATACATCAGAATGTCATCAATGAACACGATCACGAACACATCAAGATAGGACCAAAATACACTATTCATGAAATCTATAAAAGCTACAGGGGCATTTGTTAGCCCGAATGACATCACCAAGAACTCAAAGTGCCCATATCTTGTTCGGAAGACCGTCTTTGGAATATCCTTCTCCTTAACCCTCACCTGATGATACCCTGAACGTAAGTCAATCAAGGAGAAATACTTTGCACCCTAGAGTTGGTCAAATAGGTCATCAATCCATGGAAGTGGATACTTGTTCTTTATAGTAAACTTATTCAACTGTTGATAATCGATACACATTCTTAACGATCCGTCTTTGTTCTGCATGAACAAGAGTGGCGCACCCCAAGGTGAAGTGCTAGGCTTAATGAATCCTTTACCCGGCAAGTCCTTTAATTGTGCCTTCAACTCTCGAATCTCCACTGGGGCCATCCTATATGGAGGGATAGAGATTGGTTGAGTGTCAGGAAATAGATCAATACTAAACCAAAACTGAATCTTCCTTTCAGGAGAAAGGTCTAGGAGTTCATTTGGGAAAACATCGGGAAATTGATTAAAAACGGGGATTGGTTGTAGAGTAGGCGGCTTTGCCTCCACATCCTAATGCGAATGAGATGATAAATTTAACCTTTTGAGATCATCTTCCTTACCTTAAGATAGGAAATAAACCTACCTTTCGGCGTAGCAATGTTCCCATTCCATTCAATGACGGGTTCACCAGGAAACTGAAACCTAACCATCTTCATACAACAATCAACATTTCATGGCATGAGGCCAACCAGTCCATTCCCATTATCACATCGAAAGCAGCAATTTCTAACTCAAATAAATTCGCCGAGGTTTGACGACTATAAATCATCAATGTGCAACCTCTATATTCCCTTCTAGAAATCACAAAATCTCCTATCGGAGTAGATACCGCAAGTGGTTTACTTATCAATTCAGGGTCAATCCAAACTTATTAGCCACAAAGGGTGTAACATATGATAATGTAGATCCCAGATCAATCGGCACATATACATCATAAGATAACACAAACAATATGCCTGTAACAACATTCAAAGATGACTTGAGATCCTGTCGACCTACTAGAGCATGGGTTTGATTTTGAGCACCACTCGAAGTCGATACTGCACCTCCACCTCTACCTCCTCTATTAGGACAATCCCGTATCATCTGGCATGGCTGTTTGCAATAGTAGCACACATCAAAACCTAGACATCACAGTCCAAAGTGGGCCTTGTTGCACTGATCACAACATGGTGTTTGGGGGTTTTGTATGACTAGTATCCCTATGATATTGTGAGCCTAATTCCCGCGAACTCTGACCTGGACCAGAATAGGTAAATCGATCATACCGAGGCCTCTGAAATTGTAGAGGAGCACTAGCTATAGGCAGCGTCAAACTCCTTGAAGATTGTGGCCTGATACTGCATCCGAGGTCATTAGAATACCCTACAAATCTCGCCCTATTATAGTGGCCCTATCATGCTCCCTATCTGCCTTTTGCTGGCGCTTAAGATCCTCTAGGATTTGGGCATAAGCCTGAATATGGGAAATATCCATGCCATCCACCAGGGAGGCTATCGTGCGCTCATTTATAAGATGTGGTCCCAAACCATTCACAAACCGGTGCACCATATCGCTCATATCGGCCACCATATGGGGAGCATACCTTGCTAATGAATCAAACTACATACTATACCCTTGCAGACTCATACTACCCTGTCGAAGGTTCAAGAACTTATCAGCTCTAGCTCGTCGTATCTCAAGTAGCAAGTAGTGACGAAGAAAGGCCTCAGAAAATTCCTTCCACACAACTGGAGGAGCGTTCGGACCCTTGGATCTCTCCCAACTATCATACAAGAAAAACCGCTAAATCCCGTAACTAATAAGAAGCCAACTGTACTACCTCCATATCACTAGCATGCATAACCTGCAATGTACGATGAACTTTATCAATAAAATTATGTGGGTCCTCATTGAGTTCTGATCTGGTAAACACTGGAGGGACTAGATTAATAAAATCACGAAGTCTCACACTAACCGGTTTATCAACATCACCAGTATTCTACCTTTGAGCCTGAGCAACTACCAAGCTAGTCAACAACTGCACTGCACTCTACATATCCTGGTCTATAGTTCCAGATAGAGGAACTGGAGGTGTTGGGTGCCTCCTAATATCCTCTAAAGGAGACGGAGTAGATTAGTTATGAGACGACATCTCACTCTAAGCCTCACTTTGGCCTGTTCTGGCTGGAGGAACCTGACTGGTACCCTCTCCCTCAGTCGTATCAAGCCTTCTATTAATCGCTTACTTCCTAGTCGAAGGCATCGCGATAAGAAAACAAGGTGAATATTAGAGACGAACACCTACGACTCAGATTTACTCATGATCTAGATTCAGGAAGAAGGTAACAACCCTAGATGTCATGTAGCCTCCTAGTTATAAATGTGGCGCACTTTGGAGAAGCTCTATTAGAGGGGCAACGATATCATACCATAATTTTCCACCCAATTCCATCGATTCATTCGCCACGATCACTGATTCATTCATAAAGGCACACGTCGGGGCAATAAAGGTCGCGACTAGGAAATTAGACCTCTTTAAAGTGAGATAAAAGGTCTAATTCTCCAAGCCGTCACCCAAGGTTGAATGAGCAAAGTTCGATGGCATCATGACAACTTAAATAGAATCTGCTTGAATATCCAACTGTGACCTAGGCCGATGTACATAATCAATACCAGTCAAAAATTAGAGTCAAGGATGATCAGTTGGGAGCCCTTTATGGTTCCGTTTATCCGAATAGATCCGAAGGCAGGATTCAAAGAGACATCGATAGAGATCCCCCCAATCAAACAGAGACCGGTACCAACCATACAATGCAGATCATAGAAATAGTGGACAAGGATGTAATCCCGTTTGTAATGATTGAAGGAATGATTGAGGGTAAAAGTCCCGAGGACTCATGAGTAAGAGTGGCTTCAATAAACATGTCGAGCCCAAGGAAGAACCACAATTATCGAAATACAACTTTAGCGTCGATGCATTAAGTATTGTATCAGCCATTGGATGGATCAAAGATACTAGATGGCCTAGACCCCTACAGTCCGACCCAGCTCAAAGAAACCATAATCAAATGTGCAAATAACATGGAACCCATGGTCACAAAAGCAAAGACTGCATGCAATTGATGGAGGAAGTAACTAGTTTATTCAACAAAGGTCATCTTCGAGAGTTCTTGAGTGACCGAGCAAAAACTTATTTCAGAGACAAGGATCTCGAACAATGTTGTGCAATCTAATGGTGAGGTTCAAATTGATATTGATGATAGTGTTGATGAGACTCAAGAGGAAGTGAACCTATCTAGGGATCACATTATTGATATGCCAAAACTGGTAGTGCAAAAGGCTAAGGCACCACTGCCTAAGCCTCCACCTCCATACTCTCAAAGACTTGCAAAGCAAAATGGTGAAAACCAATTCAAGAATTTTATCCAAATGATGAAGAGTCTCTCAATAAATGTGCCATTAGTTTAAGCCTTGGAGCAAATGCCCGGTTATACAAAGTTTATGAAGGATCTTATGACAAAGAAGTAGTCAATGAATTTTGAAACTATCAAAGTCACTCATCAAGTGAGTGAAATTGTGCATTCAATGACTCCCAAGATGGAGAATCCCAGTGCTTTCAAGATTCCTTGTACAATTCGAAGCGTCGAGTTTCCAAAAGCTCTTTTTGATCTTGGGGCAAGTATAAATTTGATGCCATATTCGATTTTTCAAGACACTGGGAATTGGGCAACCAAGGCACGCCTCTATGAGATTGCAAATGGCCGATCGCACTATGAAGAGACCCTTGGGAGTGATTGGGGATGTTTTGGTTCGTGTTGATAAATTCATTCTCCTGGCGGATTTTTTCATTCTATATAGTGAGTTTGATTATGATGTGCCGATTATTCTTGGTAGACCTTTCATTGTTATAGGAAAGGCTCTTTGTGATGTTAATACCAGTGAACTTACTTTCCGGGTTGGTGATGAAAAAGAGTTTTTCCATGTGTGTAAGTCCATGAGGCAACCCAATAGCAATGAGGTGTGCTATTTCATAGACTTGGTGACCGATGTGATTGTGGATGGGAAAAGTGATGTGATAAATGTTGATGATATGTTGGAGGATGTCTTGCTCAACTTTAATGATGACGAGATGGAAGACTTTATAGAATGTGTGAACTCTCTGCAGGGAATGGGGTTATACACCTATGAACCCCGAAAAGTGTCCTTGAATCTTGAAAATAGGACTACTCATCCTACAAAGCCTTCGATCGAAGAGCCTCCTATCTTGGAGTTGAAGCCATTGCTTCCACATCTTCGGTATGAATTTCCTGGCCCTTCTTATACTTTACTTGTTATTATTTCCTCTTGTTTGACTAACGTGCAGGTAGATTCTACATTGGTTATTCTAAAAAAGAGGAAGAAAGCTATTGGATGGACATTGACGGATATTCGGGGGATAAGCCCCGCATTTTGCATGCACAAGATTAACCTGGAGAAAGGTGCCAAACCATCTATTGAACATCAAAGGATACTCAATTATGCCATGCAAGGGTTATCAAAAAGTAGATCATCAAGTAGTTGAATGTTGGGGTTGTCTGCCCCATTTTTGATAGTTCGTGGACTTCTTCGGTTTAATGTGTCCCAAAGAAGGCTGCATGATGGTGGTCACCAACGACAAGAATGAGTTGATTCCTACAAGAACGGTGACCAGTTGGAGAGTGTGTATGGACTATCGTAAGCTTAACAAAGTCCCAAGGAAGGATCATTTTCCACTTCCCTTCCTAGAACAAATTCTTGATAGATAGTCCGACCGTGATTTCTATTGTTTCCTTGATGGGTATTCAGATTACTACCAAATTCTTATTGCTCCAAAAGATCAAGAGAAAATAACCTTTATATGTCCCTATGGTACTTTCTCCTTCAAACGGATGCCATTTGGTTTGTGCAATGCACCGATGACATTTCAAAGGTGTAAGATGGATATCTTCACAGACATGGTGGAGGATTACCTTGAGGTTTTCATGGATGACTTCTCGGTGTTCGGGAATTCATTTGATTATTGTCTTGCAAACATGGATAAAGTGGTGGGAAGATGTGAAGAATTAAATTTAGTGCTAAATTGGGAGAAATGTCATTTTATGGTCGAGGAAGGCATTGTCCTAAGCCACAAATTCTCAAAGAATGGAATTGAAGTTGAAAAGGCAAAGATAGAGGTGATTTCTAAACTTCCACCTCCATCTTCAGTAAAGGGCATGGGGAGTTTCTTAGGTCAGGCGGGGTTTTACCGGCGCTTCATCAAGGATTTTTCTGAGGTGGTGAACCTATTGAGCAAGGTTCTTGAGAAAGATGCTAAGTTTAACTTCAATGATGATTGCATGAGAGATTTTGAATTTCTAAAGTTAAAGTTGACAATAACTCTATTTACCTTAAAAATGGTAATTACAATTAGATATGATTTTGTGGTTTTAAAAATATGTGATTTATTTTTATGCTAGTTGTTAAGCGATAGATGCTAAGCGTGAGTTAGGGGAATGAAATAAGAGCTTAAGGATAATATGTTAGTCAAACCGAATAGCCGTGAATCGGGGTCTCGGACGGGCCTAAGTTGGGCTTCGAGGTTGATCTAATGAGCTTGATTAGGGATGATCGATGAAGGACTAACAGTTCCAAAGGCCTCAATAATGGCTCTTTATGATCAGTGATGAATAATAAATGAGGAATAATCAATGAAACAAAATAAATGTAAGCAATAAATCAAAGAAAAGACAATGGAGAATGTTTTTGTTAGAAAGCAGAGAATGTTCTTGTTCTTGTACTGAATATCATGTATCCTTACAAAATGACAAAGGTTCCCATTTAAGGGGGGGAGGGGGACCCAACATAGTACATATGCATTTTTTTCAAACATATGTGGTTGCTACAGCTATTTAATGTCACGGTACAGACTTGTACTATTCTCGTAGACCTGGTCAACTTTAGCCACATGCCTTTTGGGAATTTCCTGCTTGTCTAAGATAGCCACCGATTTGCATTGCCCCGAGGTCGAGTATTGAGAACCCCCGGGGTCAAACCTCGAGCTGTGCTTCGAGTTTTCTGAAGACGGGCTATGGAATGCTATAATGATCACAAAATTGGACTCTTTAATTTTAGCCGTATACAGATAGTCTCCGCGTTTCTTAGAATAGAATGATAAGAAATGATTTTGACCACGATTTTCTCGATCCTCTCATGATGATGTCTTTCTTGTGACGTAAGCTTTCGGGGTGACTGAAACATCCTATCGATTCATCTCCCTAGAAGAATTGAATATACTGCTGGTTCCTTTTCCCAAAAGTGGTGATTGCGTCGCTGATCTGTTTCCCCAAAATCATTGATTGTGCCGTTGATACATTTCCCCAAAGGCATTGATTGCACCGTTGATACATTTCCCTAAAGACATTGATTGCGCCGTCAGTTACGTTACTGCCTCTCTATAATTGGGGGATTTCTTGAACCAAGACTTCACTCAGTCTTTCTTCAACAGCCTTTAGCCCTTTTCTTCTCTTCATCCTCATCCAAACTCCTATTGCTATGGTTCAAAATCGTGATCGTAAGGTCACACTGCAGTAGTTTTATCAGTTATGCGAAGGCTCTTTTTTAGATCATTTCCTCACTGAGTGGGATTATACTAGGTTTTTGTTGTTGTTATTGTTGTTGCTGTTGTTAATCCGAAATAATGAGAGAGAGGCGTCAAATTCTTTCTGCATTAGAAGATATGTGGGCTGAAAATTGCTGCTCATCTCTCTTAACTTCAACCTGGTATAATGCTCCACTCCCTTTGCCTTCCATGGAGTGAGGTGGCGCTATCTACTAACTTTTTCATCCTACACCGGCGCAATATCTCAAGAAGTGGCTTCACAATAGTAGTGTTGATGAGACCCATACTCGCCAAATTTTTCACCAAGCCACAATTTTCCTTGCATGCTAAGAGCTTTTGCTCTTTGATATGCTATAGCCTCTTCCTCATCTATTGCTGCCTTGGAGGAGGTCCTCGAAGAAAATGCTCTGAAGATTGAAATGGGGCCCCCGAGGAAACTATTCTCGAAGATGATGTTCCCGAGGGTATACCCTCGGAAGTAGATTAGGCATTTCAGCTGTTGTTTTTGCTTCTTTGTTTCTGTGTAAGGACCCTTCGTGGGCCTTTGTAATCATCTTTTATTAATGTAAGAATTTCTTTATTTTTCCTTCAACTTGGGTTGAACTCCATTTCGCCTTCGTTTGTGAGAAATCCAAGTGCATGACTCAGGGACTATTTAGTCCAAGAGGCCTTATAAATAGTCCCTGAGTGAGAACCTTCTCAAACTTGGGTAGCCCATGGGATAAATAATCGGGTGTGCTTTGGCTCAAACATGAGAGAAAAAATGGCCCTAAGGCTTTGTAAATAGTCCCCGAGCGAGAACTATCTCGAATTCGCGTAGCCTGGGGGCCAAATAATCGAATGAGAGTTCGCTCGAACTTGAGAGAAAGAGTGTCCCTAAAGCTTTATAAATAGTCCCCGAGTGAGAACTGGCTCAAACTAGGGTAGCTTGGGGGCTAAATAGTCGAGTGAGCATTTGCTCGAACTCGAGAGAAAGAGTGGCCCTGAGGCTTTTGTATGTGGCGAAATCAGAAATTCTGAATTCTTGCTATTGAGTCACTTAAGAAGAAAACCTCGAGATCCTGAGGATGCGAAGTTGTGACCGAGTTCCCTCCCTCAGAGCTCGTCGAGGTCCACCTTAAAGAGGACATAGATCGAGGCCAAAGTAAAATGGGGAATTCCCAAGGCGCACGGCTAGGTCTAACAAAGACGGCCTACCTAGAGCCTGTATCAGGGCGTCGCGTGGAGCCATCCCATCTCCATGCCTTTACAATTAATGTATTTGTACTATAATGGTATTCTCCTCCTATATAAAAGGGATCCTCACCACTTTTTAAGGGGCTGCTGTTGCTCCAACTATTCTACACAAGATCAATAACAACTCTCTCTATCTTTTCTCTCTAACTTGCTCGCTCAAGGCTACCTCTTTCATTTAGTACTTTCATAGCTGTTCTTTATTTATTGCTTGATATCGGCTAAAAAGAGCCTCCTTTTAATTATATCCTAACTGTTATCCCTTTCCTGATTATCCCCAATAGCTCGAGCCCGAGCCCAGGCATCGACCTCGAGGCCTCTCATCGGTCACTCTGAGGCCCAGACAGTAAGCCCCTCAGTTTGATTATAACCTTGTTTTAGTTCGTATTTCGTCGTTAAGCTTCGCATATCTAGCATCAACTGCTCTAACAACTAGCATAAAATAGATCATGTAATTTTAGAGTCCCATCAACAAATTTAATTATTATTACCATTTTTACGGTAAATAGTTTGGCGCCCACCATGGGGCTAAAAATAATAGTGATCATTTTCTTACTGGTTTTGTCATACAACACAAGTTATCTTTCACACTTCTTCTTGTCCAAGATCTTCGATTTTAGGTCGGAATGTCTGGCTCAGTGAACAGAGTTGAGAACAATAACCTTGAAGACCACGGAGAAAATGGTGTGGCTATTCCAATTATTTGTGCGCTACCACAAAACCTCGACAACGTGCCTAGACCGATTCTAGTGGACGCTGGTTTGCAAGACACACATCACGTTGACAAAACATCACACACCGAAAAGAGCATACAACATGATGACCAACAGGGATCCCAAAGAACCCTGGCTCGGGAAGAATGGGAAGTTAGCCTTCATGTTATTTTAGAAATGTTGCAGGCACAACAACTGGCTATCGCTCAGCTACAGAGCCACCCGAAGACTCCCAACATGGTAGCACCAGGGACAGCTCCCCCAACAGAATAGGTGCCTGAGAATTCGAGCAATAATGGATCGATAGCCGACCCTGTCATCATAAAAATGCTCGAGGATCTCACTAAAAGGATCGAATCGGGTGAGAAAATTATAGCAGCCAATGACAAAAAGGTCGAGACCTACAACTCCAGGGTCGATCAGATCCCAGGCGCACCCCCGGTCCTCAAGGGCGTGGATTCGAAAAAGTTCATACAAAGGCCATTCCCCGAAGAAGCAGCCTCAAAACCTATTCCAAAGAAGTTCAGAATGCCGGAACTCCCTAAGTACAATGGGACCATAGACCCTAATGAACACATTATTGCCTACACCTGCGCGGTAAAGGTCAACGATATATAGAATGACGAGATCAAGTCCGTATTGCTGAAAAAATTTGGGGAAACACTCTCGAAGGGGGGCCATGATGTGGTATCACAACTTGGATCCTAACTCCATAGATTCGTTTGTCATGCTGGAAGGATCTTTTGTAAAAGCACATGCTGGTGCCATCAAATAGCGACGAGAAAGTCCGACGTTTTCAAAATCAAGCAAAGGGAGAATGAGATATTACGGGAGTTTGTGTCTCGCTTTCAAATGGAATGGATGGAGCTACCGCCAGTCTCTGATGACTGGGAAGTGCAGGCCTTCAATCAAGGTCTGAACGAACAAAGCTCGGTGGCTTCAAAACAGGCGAAACAAAATCTGATTGATTACCCAGTTGTAACACGGTCAGACATTCACAACCGGTACCAGTCAAAGATCAGGGCCGAGGATGACTAGTTGGGAGCCCCTTCGGGCTTAGTATACCCAAACAAGCTCCTGTAAAGTGACCAAACACTAACAAAGAAAGGTATCAGCCATACATCGAAGATAGGAGGAACGCCCCTAGGTGCAACCTACCTCGCAATGATCTGACAATAGATCGGGGACAGGATCCTCGAGGGCTCATCAATAGAGCCAGACTCGATAGGAACTTAGTGCTGATGGGTGCACCTCACTTGTCAAAGTACAACTTCAACGTCGATGTGTCAGACAACGAGTTCGCCATCAGTAAAATCAGAGATTCCACGTGGCCCAATCCTATATTGTCGGATCCTACGCAAAGGAATTACAACTTAGTATGCGAGTTCCACAACACGCACGGCCACAGGACTGAGGATTGTCACCAACTACGAGAGGAGGTAGCCCGACTACTCAATAAAGGGCATCTCCGGGAGTTGTTTAGTGATTGAGCCAAAAATGAATTACGGGAAATGGAAGCGGCCAAGAAGAACGAAGCAAACGAGCCATAACACGTCATCCACATGATCATAGGAGGTGTCGATGCCCCGCAGGAACCCATAATGAGAAGGATGAAAATATCCATTACCAGAGAAAAGTGGACCCAAGAATATATCCCCAAGGATGCCCTCATGTTTAGTGAAGAAGGCACCGAGACCTTGTTTTAACCTCACAACGACGCACTGGTAATTTCTTTCCTGGATCCAGGTAGCTCGACCAATATAATCAGATCGAGGGTGATAGAGTAGCTTGGAGTGCTCGACCAAATCGTGCCCACCACTCGAGTCCTCGACGGAGTCATTATGGCAAGCAAAACAACGAAAGGAGAAATCATCCTCCTAGTCACCGTGGCCGGCACGACCTAAAATGTCAAATTCCATGTTATCGAAGGAGACATGAGGTATAACGCCTTATTTGGACGACCGTGGATACACTGCATAAGAGTGGTAGCATACACCCTTCACCAAATAATGAAATTCCCGACAAAAGACAGAATTAAAATTGTCTACAAGGAACAACATGCGGCTAGGGAAATGTTCATGGTGCACGATATGGCATCGACGCTCGCACCCCTGCCTGCAAAAGAGCAATAAAGCCATCGAGCCACACCTTTGATCAAGACCGATTAAACAAAATAAAGGATCGTACCGCGTCCTCATCTCGAGTGATTGAAACATATCGATTCTCAAAGAATAGCCGACAAATCTCACATCAAGGTATGACCATCTCCCTTTTAATTCCATATTTTAAACTAACCTTCATGCATGCGCCAAATCGAAACAGTCAGAACGCTAACCCATCTCGATGACCTTAAGGTTTTAAAGCATCTGTTGCACTCTTTTCCTTCGACCGAATTTTTATCCCGAAAAAGGGTTTTTACCGACAAGGTTTTTAATGAGGAAAGATCTACATGCTACCTAAGGGAAACTCAATGAATGTTCGAGGTTTTGTTCACTAAGGGGCATCCCCCCAGAAGCTACCCGCTCGAAAAAACGAAGAAAAACCGAACGGGGTCCCTATAGGAAATTAATGTACCGGGCCAAACGGTCAAAGGAACTGTGTTCAAATAGTCGGGCCCTGACGGCGAATACATGTACACTTGTATCAAATAAATCGAAGAACATCTTTTGTTAAGACATCTTGCGCTCGAAAAAAGAATCAGCGCCCTCATAAAAATAATTCCTCCGTCGGAAGTGTCCCGAATACTTAGGGACTGGCATCGACAATTCAACAATTAAAACGATCCCCGGGTCGGGACTCCGAAATCATAAGTCCTCAGGTAGGGCAATGCAGAAAGCGTTGAACATCTCCAACGCCAAAAGCACCTCTATGGAGTTAGGAGCCAAGTTGTGATACCACATCAAAATCTCAAAAGAAAGGCGCATGACTCCAGGGTCGGGATCTCCAAAATCGTAAATCCTCGATGAAGCAATAAATAGTTTACAAAAATGGCTCCCAAGAAACTCTCGATGGCTAGGGGACTACCATCAAAGTGTTATCTCCATTGACTCATCAGAACACGTGGCCATAAAACCCCGAGCAGCAAAACTCGGTCCTGTAAGACCCCAGTGGCATGAAAAAATCTGTCAGACCTCAACGGCCTGAAAAAATCTGTAAGATCTCAACGGCATGACAAAACGGTAAGACCTCAACAGGCATGACAAAACTGTAAGACCTCAATGAGCATGAAAAAACTATAAGACCTCAACAGGAATGAAAAAATTGTAAGACCTCAACAGGCATGAAGAAATTGTAAGACCTCAACTGGCATGAAAACTTTGTAAGACCTTACTATAGCCATAAAACTCGATCCCGATGTTTAGGCTATATTTCGCATTTATAGGACTCCCAAAAGGGCATACCCTCGATGTAGACGCTTAAACTACCATATTGGGGATCAAAAATGGCTCCGTCCAAACACAAATGACTAAAGTCAATACGGCTGCACCAGCCAAATTAACGTGACTCGGGGACGCCCGACCGTCGCTATAAAATTACAAGCCATTACTTCGAATCTACTTCGAAAAGAACAAGTTAAACAAGCTACCCTCGATAGGAAAATAAACTTCGACCATGTTAGCTCCAAATCACAAGGCTTCGAGCTACTCAGCCTACGAGCTAAACCTTCCGAGGTGCTCGAACATCGCCACAAACAACTTGAAATCGAGGTTCTTCCCGAACCAATTACGGGTCAGGCAAAATTATTTCAAATGTCCTTAACGAGAGGAAAACAAGGCCTACATATGCCTAAGTACAAAGTGTAAGAGCTATTGTCGCCAGCCTAATGAGCCTTAGGGCCACACATACTTAACATTCGCAACGACCAAAAGCGTAAGAGCCATTATCGCCAACTAAAAATTTAAAATCTTAAGGGTCAAAGTGAGCTCGAGTCATAACCCAATTCGGAGACCGGATACAAAATAGCTAACTAATGCATGCCTAAGGGCAAAAAGGGTAAGAGCCATTGTCGCTAGCTAAACGAGCCTTAGGGACACACATTAAAAGGTCGTAATGACCAAAAGCGTAAGAGACACCGTCACCAGCTGAAAATTTGAAAGCTTGAGGATCAAAATGAGCTCGAGTCATAACCCGATTCAGAAACTGGATCCAAAATAGCTAACTAATGCATGCCTAGGGGAAAAGCTTCATGAACCTCAGGGCCACCTACATAAAAGCTCGCTTCGACCCAAGACGTAAGAGCCACTATGGCCACCCCATATAGATATCAAATTGGAGGGTCGATTGAGCTCGATTCGAAGCCCGACTCAGAGACTAAACCCAAAACAATTGAGCAAAAGCATAATGGCTCTAACACCAGCTTACACCAAAGGCCACATCGACCGAACGCGTAAGAGCCCTCGGGCGTTCCTGATGAGCCCCGGAGCCATATTATGAATCTAAGGATTCTCACCAACTCAAAAACCAGTCCACCTGGTCAAAAGCAAAGTAGAAAGGGATACATACAAAATAAAGCTTCAAGTTCTCTTCTATTTACATACATAAGAGCATCCTCCGTCTACAGACGCGCTCTCAAAATATCACAAAAAAGATGGCAGAATCTATGCCCTGCCCCCAAGGGTTACGATCTATCAGCCTCATTTTCACTCTCCTCAATATCGAGCGGGAATGACCGAGCATTGCGCTCGTCCGCCCTCGCTCGCGCCAACTCTTCCTGGAGAACAAAACCCCTTGAGCCGATATCCTCAAGAAACCTTCTTCGGGATCTGCAACAAACATATTATTCGATCTTCTCTTCATGATCGAGGACCCTCTTCAACTCAGCTTGGGCATCGGTAGCATCCTTCGAATGAATCGACATCTCCTGATCAGCCTTTGTCCGACTCAATGCTGTTTTGGCCCGAGCATCAATGATCTCAGCCCTGACCTTCGAAAGATTCAGACTCGAGCTTCGTAATCATATCTGCTTAAACTGAAGCGTTGTCACGAGCCAAGCGGAGTTAGGCCTAGAAGGCATGAACTTTAGCCAAGGCACCCTTCTCCTCTGAAGCTTGGGCCTACAACTGAGCCTTTAGCTTGCCATAGTCATTCCTAACTCAGTCGGCCTCACCCCTAAGGTGCTCTAGAGGCTCTGTCCTTTTCTTCAATTGAGATAGGCAGAAAGTTAACCCAAAAGGTTGTAAAGTGAAACGCATACCACGGGAAATTACCTGCCCCATCAAATAGCTCTCGTAATTCAAGCCCATGTATGCCTCATATCGCCAGTGCATCAACTCAACTACTTTCTCCTCCCAAATGAGCCTAAGGGACCTACCCACATCCAGAGCTTTTGGGAGCCTAGCCCCATGACGGAGCAGCTCAGACCTAAGCCTGTCAAAGGCCTACAGAAGAAAAACTCGATAAGGAAGGGAAGACGCGAGATAAGGAAGGCCTGTTCCAAAACTCACCACAAAGTGAAGCCGGCGGACTTCCTCGAAGGCTGGGCATACTTCTGTTGATCCAGCCCCCTCGGCCCTGGAAGAACCAACCTCAATCAAAGCATTATCACTAGGAGGAACAACCGCTCTAGAATCGGAGACTTCGGGTACAACAGGCTCGGGCGATATTTTCTCCTCAAAGACTCAGCCCCATTTTGCTCTGCTGAAAGCTCCATCGCACTGCAAATGAATATCCTGTTTATCATTTCCGCCCTTCAGCTCGGAAGCTAGCAACTCCTACCCCTCTCCAGAGGAATGTAGGCTCTCCCTTGGAGATCTTTTGATACTTACAATGGCAAGGTTAGCACATAAAAAGAGAAAAATGTCGTCCCAAATGTACGACGGACAAGGTAAAAGCAGCATACACACTTACCTTGATATTTTGCTTCCCATCTGCCCTGGGACATAGCTCGCCACCTACGCTCGTCACAAGTCGAATTGGTCGCTAGCTTCCGAACCCAGCCGGGCAAATCAGGAACTTCGCGCGGCGCCCATGAAATTGCTGCAAAAAAGAAGGAAACATGATTACTAAACTAGCTTTCACCATGAGCGAATTTGAGAAAGCACGAGATGCTCCACTAACGCGTGTAATTCCATTCCTTGGGGAATTGCACAAGTTCCACAAAAATAACGTCAGTCATCCGAATCCGGATGAATCGACTAATACACTCTCGATCTCCATCTTCCTCATCATCAATAACAAAGGGTGTAGACGAACGACACTGCAAGGTTAGCATATCTTGATGATGAAAGGGTCGGTACAGCCTGACGAGGTGATTGAGCATAAATTCAAGTCCTGCTTTCCCCGCAAAGAACCTCATCATCAACACTATTCGCCAAAATGACGGATGTATCTGCGCCAAAGTAACCTGGTACTTTAAACAAAAATCGAGCACGACCATATCAAGGGGGCCTAGCACAAAAGGTACAAATACACATTCAGGAATCCATCGGCGAGGTCCGTGATACCCTCATCCGGGGGAAGCGCCTGTAACACTGCCCCCTCACCTCATCCGCAGTCTCTCCTCACTATCTCCAGATGCTCTTCTCTTACCGAAGACATAGTCTTCAGAATAAACTACCGTGGATCCAGAGCACTGGGAGTGGAACTCTCCGCTCCCTGCTGGGGAGACCCTGAAGTAGCAGCCATGGGTATGGTGGAACTAGCAAACTGAAGCGGGAACCTACACGAATACTTTGGCACTTAATGTAACAAAGGACTCGATGCAAAAACCGAAGGATAGCTGTCTGAAAAAATGGGATCTTCCATGAAGCAAGAGCAACCCCATATATATATAGGGAAATAACAACGGTTCGCCTACCCAAGTTAGGCCCTGGGAAACCAATAGCTCCGTCCCCGGACCCGAGGTGGTACCGGACCTCAAGCTTTCCTCTCAAGGAAAAAAATAAGCACTTCAAGCCTCGTATATGAGGGCTCGTCCTCAGGAAGTCACCTAACTATGGGAAACCGCTCCTCAAGGACCCGCCTACAACACATTTAAAGGTTATCTACATCAAGTTCAAAGTAAAATCTCCAAATGCCCGAAGTTGACTTTCACTCAGAGGCCGCTCTCAAAGTTTCAAGGTTCGATGCTCTATCTCCATGAGGCTCGAGGGCCCCAATGACCCGGTTTTATCGGAGCGTTTCAGGCTTGATCCGGGAAATAATGATGAGCTCGTAAAGGAGCAATCTCTATCAACCACAGACCAAAAAGAATGCTCGCACCCGAGTTAGATATTGACGATCGTCAGCAGAGACATACATTCAAAATCCCTACAAATGCACAAGAATATACAAGAATAGATAAGAATATGGCAAATATCAAAAGCAGAAGTGAAGAAGATGTCTTTCTATTTCATATGTATTGGCTTACAATGGCCCCCGAGGGGTCCTTACATACAATTACAAAAGCCCGCAAGGGGTCCTTACGCAGAAACAAAGAAGCAAAGGGATGCACACACGTGATAAAAGCCTAGAGCCTAGTCTACTCTCGAAGGTTGACCTCCTGCAACAACGCCTCTGGGCACGCATCCTCAGAAGCCTTATCCTGGCCTTCCATACTAATATCCCCAAAGGATAAGTCAAGAAGCAGGGAGGGATCAAAAAATGCCATAGCCCGCCAAAAGTCGAGGACACTCACTGGCCAACAGAACCTTGGAGAGGCAAGAGACCTGGAAAACATCGGCCTTGCTTGCACGGCCACTTTGAATCCACTTCTTGGAACATTGAGCCATGCAAGCTGCCAGCCCGGGGCAAAGTGCCACGTCGAGCCGGGGTATGAAGGTGAGCTGCGGTGTATAATCTGAGCCCCTTTGTGAGCAGCGGTATATATTCCAAAGAACTTTTTAAAGAGAGGAAAGTCGACCGCCGTGCATCATCAAGTCGAGCCAATAAGGCAACAGCAGACGTAACAACAACAGCAACAATGACAGAACGGTATAATCATGCTTGACATAGGGGGGCTCGGGCAAAAGGCCACGACACGGCCTATTGGAGCGTTGCCAAACAACCTTATGGCCGTGAACTCTAAATATGGTGATCAATAATAGAGGAAGATGGCGAGGAGAAATGGATGAATGAGCAAATGAAGACACTTGGATAGAAAAATAACACTAGAACGCACCCATTTATAGGATATAATGACGTGATTATCGAGGCCTCTAGAAGACTGACCTGCGAACACAATTACTGCATTCTTGAAAAACTTAATCAATGGGGGTACTGCCACTTTGGAGAACTGGAATCGACAGCTCATTGAATGGCGTCGAAAAGACAAGTCCGTGGAATGTCTTTCTTATCATGAAAATCCATGCCATTAGATTGCATCATCGGTGTGATGTCGTCATTGCAAGACCGATGAGTCGGGTATTATAATCGTTTCCTATCGCTTCGTTCTGAGAAACGTGGAGACTATCTGTATGCGGTGAAATCAAAAGGTCTGAATACTTGCTATCAAGTCACTTAAGAAGAATCACTCGAGACCTCGAGGACGCAAAGCTGTGACCGAGTTCCCTCCCTCAGAGCTCATCGAGATCCAACATAAAGAAGACATAGATCGAGGCCAGAGTAAAATGTGGAATTCCCAAGGCGCACGGCTAAGTCTGACAAAGCCGCCTACCGAGAGCCTGTATCAGGGTGTCGCATCTAGCCATACCATCTCCATGCCTTTACAATTAATGTATTTGTACTATAACGGGATTCCCCTCCTATATAAAGTGGATCCTCACCACTTTGTAAGGGGTTGTTGTTGATGCAACTATTCTACACAAGATCAATAACAATTCTCTCTCTCTTTTGTCTCTAACTTACTCGCTCGAGGCTACCTCTTTCATTTACTACTTTCATATTTGTTTGTCATTTAATGCTTGACATCGGCTATAAAAAGATCCTCCTTTTAATTATATCCTAACTGTTAGCCTTTTCTTGATTATCCCCGATAGCTTAAGCCCGAGCCTAGGAATCGACCTCGAGGCCTCTCATCGGTCACTCCGAGGCCCGGACAATAAGCCTCTCGGTTTGATTATAACCTTGTCTTAGTTCGTATTTCATTGTTAAGCTTCGCATATCTATCATCAACTGCTCTAACAACTAGCATAAAATAGATTACGTATTTTTAGATTCCCATCAACAAATTTAATTGTTATTACCATTTTCATGGTAAACAACTTTATAAATAGTCCCCGAGCGAGAACTAGCTCGAACTCGGGTAGCCCGGGGGCTAAATAATCTAGTGATCATTCGCTCGAACTCGAGTGAAAGAGTGGCCTTGAGGCTTTATAAATAGTCCATGAACGAGAACTGGCTCAAACTCGGGTAGCCCGGGGGATAAATAATTGAGTGAGCGTTCGCTCGAAATCGAGAGAAAAAGTGGCCTTGAGGCTTTATAAATAGTCCTCGAGTGAGAAGCGATTTGAACTCGGGTAGCCCGAGGGCTAAATAATCGAGTGAGCGTTCACTTGAACTCGAGAGAAAGAGTTTCCCTGAGGCTTTATAAATAGTCCCCGAGTGAAAACTAGCTCAAACTTGGGTAGCCCGGGGGCTAAATCATCGAGTGAGTATTCGCTCGAACTCGGTAGAAAGAATGGCCCTGAGGCTTTATAAATAGTCCCCGAGTGAGAACTAGCTCGAACTTGGGTAGCCTGGGGGCTAAATAATCGATGAGCATTTGCTCGAACCCGGGAGGAAGAATTAATTGGCCTTTAGAATAGGTGAACAGTCGGTGCTTGCTCTATATATGTATTTGCTTTCTTCTTAATTGAGGATTCTGCTACTTTGAGCAACTATCCTTTTTATAGAGCTCTCCTTCCTCGCTTCAGTTCTTTCATCATTTTAATTCAAATCTTTCGCCTACGTTTTCATCTCCTTCTTCTTGTTTCACCATAATTATGGCTGTCGTGCCCAAATCTGTTCATCAAGAAGGGGATAGTTCTGCCTCTGCTTCCCGCTCAGTCAGTGGTACATCGTCGGCGTTCGATGAACTAACCTTGAGATGCTTTGTCTCGAGGAGGTACTTTACGTTAGAGAGACCTCCCAATGATCAGGATCATCAGGAGCATGCATTAAGGTTCATCCCATCAATAGGAAAGAAACACCTCGAGGTAGTGAGGAGAGACTACGAATGGGGAGAAAAGGTGGTACTGCAGGTACCTTCCCTAGAAGTGAACATCATGGCTCATGTGGAGGGGTTCTTGAACGTATACACGTACCCATTTATGTTGGGGCCTCTCAATAGAGTCGTGTTCGACTTCTATCGAAGATATCTGGTTACCCTAGCACAGGTTCACCCATCGTTTTGGAGGATAGTTTTGATGATAAGGTTCTTTGCAGATAAAGTAGAGCTCGAGTTCACCCTCAGCCATCTTATTAGATTGTATCGGCCCTTGCATTACCGAGGCCTAATTTCTCTACGACATCGATCGACCCGTCCTTTTCTTTCCAGTAATGAAGAAGATGTAGACCGAGGGTGGATGAGTCGATTTGTCCGAGCATGGACTATTGACATTATCCCCGCATAGTTCCTGCCATTTCTTGAGAAATGGAATTTCACACGTAAGTGGTACACTTGTGTTTTTATAATTTTTGTTCATGGTGGAGCCAAACTTTGTAAAGATGTTTTCATTTTCTTTTCTACAGTAATCCCGTGGCTGCCATACAAGGTCCCGTACCTGGCGGATTGGACTCAGAAACTAGTAGCTCGCTCGACTTACGACGAGCATAAGTGGCGAGATCTTTCCAAGGGTAGATGGGAGGCAAACCACCATGGTACGTGCGGTGTGGTTTATTTTCTTTGAAAGGTACTTTCTTTTATGTGTGTTAAATCTGTCATTGCAGACATTGGTGAATTTTCTGAGATGAGACCATGCCCCCTAGGATAGGAGGAAGGATCGTTAGCTTCGGGGCTGAGGAATGATAACAAATGGAAGGAATCCTTGAAGGACGAGGGTGCTCATAGTGAGGCAAACCTTGATCAGAGGCTCAAAGAAGGTGTATCAGCTGGGCCTACCTCAGAAAAAATGGTTCCTCCTCTGTCGCCGTCTTCTTTTCCCCGGGATAATGATTTTCTATAGCCATATTCTTCTCCCGTCAAAGGTACTTCTAGGGATACAGATTTTTTGCCGCCGTCTTCATCTCCCGTCAAAGGTACTTTGAGGGATGTTCAAGGCCAGGGGCCGCCTAAATCAAGTAAGGTCCCGAGCGATCATATCCCCACCGAGAGCAGATCAATTGGGGCCGATGAGACCAGGCCAGTAGATGTACGCTTAACTTTTAAAGAGGCTCTGCGACTCTATTCTGTGGTGAGTTTTGGTTGACTTTGTTGTTTTTTCAGTTTTGCAATTTCATTTCCTCACAGAGTTTCTTTTTCAAAGGCCTTTGACAAGCTCAAGTCTGAGCTTCTCCGTCGTGAAACCAGGTTGCAGTAAGCCTTGGACGGGGAGAAATTTCTTAGGCTTCTTTGTGATAAAAGGGTTAAGGAGTTGATACACCTTCGGTACGAGATGAATCGATGCCTGAACTATGAAGGCTGCCTGGAGAGACATGTAACCTTTGTTTCTAGGGGATGCATGTTTCATCTTCTATCCTTGGAGATTAATATTTTGATACTTAGGTTGCAGAGTAAGACGGAGGAACTGGAACCACTTTGGGGCAAAGTTGGTCAGGGCAGGTATGAGTGTAATGAGCTTAGGGCTCGAATAGATGCTCAAGTTGTGTACAAGAAGAATGTTTTGGCTAAGGCTTCTTCCCTCGAGGTGCAGCTCCAGAATGCTCATGAAAATAGCTCGGTCCAGACGAGCAGGATTGTAAGGCTCAAGTCTGACCTTTTGAAGACGAAGGCCGAGATTGTGTACGCCCGGGCTGAAGCTGAAAAGATTTGAGCTAAGTTTTATAAGAAAGTGGACGTCTATTTAAAAGATGTTGCCGAGGCTCGAGTTGAGTTGAGAGGGGCTTCCAATCGGGAGAGCAGAAGCAATGAATATGCCCGGTGCAAATCTCGAAGAGAAACCCTCGAGAAGATCTATGTTAGGGTCCTCGATCTCTCGAAAGAGATAGTGCAGGCCAAAGCGGATGAATACCAAGCCAAGTTCCTCGTATCTGATGCCGAAGATAATGAGGAAGAGGTCGATGGGGCCGTAGTCCCTGAGGGGAAAGTAGGCTAGGCCTTTCCTTTGTGATTCTGCCTATAATTCTCTTAGAGAACATCATAAATGAAGCCTTGTATTATTTCACACACACACACACACATATATATATATATATATATATATATATATATATATATATATATATATATATATATATATATATATATATATATATATATATATATATATATATATATATATATATATATATATATATATATATATATATATATATATATATATATATATATATATATATATATATATATATATATATATATATATATATATATATTGATGTTTGTCAATTATTGGCCAGATGAATTGTCCTTCGAGGTAAAACTCTTAGGTTAACAAATTGGCCTTGAGTCATGTTAGGCTAGCCCGTAGGCTCTTACGCATTTGCCCTTAGAAGCTATTTAGTTAACCATTTCGGGCACAGTCTTCGAGTCGGGGTTTTGACTTACGCTCATCGACCCTTAAGTTTTTGAATTTTAAGCTGGCTCTTACGTGTTGGGTCGGCACGACCTCTAGTATGGGCTGGCACTTACGCTCTTACATGTTGGGTTTGTACGACCTCTAATATAGGCTGGCGCTTAGGCTCTTACGCGTTGGGTCGGTACAACCTCTAATATAGGGGTTACGCCCTGCAATATTACATTGATGTTATGCTTTATAGTAATATATTACGATTGATGTTACGTCCTGCGGTATTACGTTACGACAGTGTTGTACCCAGCAGTATTACATTACGGTGATGTTACGCTTCGCAGTAATAAGTTACGACGATGTTGCACCCTTTAGTATTTTACGTTGAATTTGTCGTAAGGTAATTGACATCAGTCCAAGGAAAAGATTATTTGGAGATTATAAGGATTGTAAGTGATGAATAAATTCGTGAAGGTGAGAGGGGAAGCAAGTCGAAGAAAATGAATTTCGTTGAAATTTGGTATTTTGGGATAAAATATGACTCAAGCTAAAATACTCGATAATTATAAACTAGTACCATGAAAGGTACCACATGACTACGATAGTATAATATATAAAGTATTTTTAAAATAAGTAGAATTTTATGTAATTTATGGTAATTTTTAAATTATGTAGGCAATTGATTAATTACCGTATAACAGAACATTACCCGGTTAACTAATAAGTGGATAAAACATAATTAATTATACTCCAAAGACATTTGGCAGCACTATCTTACCACATGTAATGACTAAGAAATTAACTATCCTAGGTGGCTATCTATAATGAGAACCGACGACACATTCCTTGACGACGATACATAGATCGTGTTCCAATAAATGACATCTCAACAACCTGGTTCCCATGTATCCTATTTATAGAGTAGAACCTTATTAAGTTGGTATTATACAATCCTTTAATACAAAAGAGAAGCAAACTCAAAAAAATACTAGATACCACACCTGCCAATTTTTCTAGCATCAAATAAGCGCATGAAGAGATGGCCACATCATCAAATACCAAATTGGAACACGTCAAAAGCATTAGGGCCGATAATCAAAAGTTAGTCACCCTTATGGATGCAGCAAAGATATATAGAATCATGATCATTGTTGTCCTAATTCATTTTTGGGGTAAGGAGCAGTAACTTGAGAGATCCCAACAAAATATTATACGGGGTTTTCCCTACTCCAGGTATGTTAAGGCCCTCCCTTCTTTCTTTTGGCATGATACAAATTATACTGAAGAAACGAGCAAATATACAGTTTTCTATAAATTACTCTATTCATAGAAATAGTAGGGGTGTCTATATT
The DNA here is from genome assembly GCF_000715075.1 of Nicotiana tabacum. Lineage (NCBI taxonomy): Eukaryota > Viridiplantae > Streptophyta > Magnoliopsida > Solanales > Solanaceae > Nicotiana > Nicotiana tabacum. The sequence goes on along the minus strand of NC_134082.1, from coordinate 29,451,689 downwards.
CTTGATTCCCCATGAGAATTATTATTATCTTTTGTTCATGGGTCTCAGAATAATACGCAGTTGAAAAAGTTTATTCGGAAGGAATATCGAGATTATTATGTATTTTTCATGCATTTCACTCATTTATACATGTGCATTGACCCATGACCAGATGACGTTATATACGCGTATATATTTAAATATATGTCTATGGGATATGGGAAAAGTTTATGGCGTTATATACGCATCACCACCTGATCAGCTGGTATATGATGATGATGTTGCCCACAATGGCTAAAATATGATTTAAACGGCGTTATATACACGTATATATGTATGTATATATATGTATATGGAATGTGGGAAAGGTTATGGCGTTATATACGTACCACCACCTGATCAGCTGGTATACGATGATCATTTTTCCCACAGTGCTCGATATAATATGATGGGATGCCCTCAGAGGCTGATGATGTTATGAAACATTTACCTATGCACGACATGACATTCTTATGCATATGCATGACGCTAAAAGTAATTTATGATTTACAAAGTTATTTAGACTTATAGGTTGAGTCATGTACTCTATATGTCTTCCATGTCTCTTATATATTTATTTATGTGCCTTACATACTCGGTACATTAGTCATACTAATGTCCCTTTTGCCTGGGGACGCTGTGTTTCATGCCCGCAGGTCCCTATGGACAGGTCGAGAGCCTTCTAAGTAGGCTATCAGCGTCGCAGAAGATATTGGTGCGCTCCGTTTGATTTGGAGTTGCTCGTTTGGTTAGTATTATTTAGACGTGTATTGTTTGGTATGGCAGGATTCTGTCCCGACCTTTATGACATATATATATATATATATTCTTAGAAGCTTGTAGACATATGTCATATACATAAAAGTCTGTTACGGCCTTGTTGGCCTATGTTTTGAGTTTATAAAGAATCATGTTGTCCTATTAGGCCCGTATTTCATGTGTATATGATGATGTAATAAGAAAGATATGTTACGTTGATACTCGGTTGAGTAAGGTACCGGGTGTCCGTCACGGTCCATTGGTTTGGGTCATGACAAAAGTGGTATCAGAGCAGGCTCTTACGCGTTGGGTCGGTACGACCTCTAAGAACCTTGATTGTGAGACGTTATGTAATGATAAATGAGCACCTCGGGAGGTTTCGCTTGATGGCTGAATTGTCTCGAAGTCTTTTTATTGTCTGGAGCTAACATGATCGAAGCTCTTTTGCTTATGCCGAGGGTAGCCTAATTAGCCGGTTTTTTTGAAGTAATTGAAGGCCTGTGACTTTATGGCGACGGTCGGGCGTCCCCGAGTAGCATTAGTTTGGCCAGAGCCGTATGATCGTAGTCATTTTATTTAGCCGTAGCCTTTTAGTCCCCGAGTGAGGTAGCCTCGACATTTATATCGAGGGTATGCCTTTTTAGGGGTCTTACAAGTTCGAATATATAGCCTTGACTTTAAGATCAGGATTATGCCCTTTGTAAGGTCTTATAATTTTTGAACATGCCTTACTTAAGGTCTTACATATTCGTTGGCTATTTGGCACAAGAATAATTCTTGACTTGCTTGAGGTCTTACAGATTTGGTATTGCCTTATGGAGGTCTTATAAGCTCGAGGTTGCCTCATGGAGGTCTTACATTTTCTAGCATTGCTACGTGGAGAGTTTTCGGGCTCGAGGTTGCCCGCATGGGGTTTTGTGGCCTCATGTTTTTGATAGCTTGATGGGGTGACGGTCGGTGACAGTCCCCGAGACATCGAAGTTTCCAGCTCGGAGGTCTTACCGCTTTGATTTTTTGATGTTAGTTCCCTAGTGTTCGGGAAATTTCTGGCCCTGGGCTATTTATTGTAAAAATAGCTAACATCTTTGAAGCGCAAAGCGTTTTGATGGTAAAAGTTAACCCTTTGATTATTTGGTGCAAGTATACATAACGTGAAGCATTTTGATGGTAAAAGATACTCCTTTGATTACTTGGTACAAGTATACATGTTTTAGTCATTGAGGGTTCGATTATTCTATGTGGACATAGTTCATTTGACAGTTTGGCCCGATACATCATTTTTCTATCGAGACCCTCTTTGGCTTATCTTGATTTCTCCGAGGAGGTGATCTCCCAGGGGATGCCACCAGTATTCGAGGTTGATTGAAGAGGAACCTTGAATATTTGTTAAGTTCTCCTTGGGTATCATATAGATGTTGCCTCATTAAAAACCTTGCCACCAAAACCCTTCTTGGGATTAAATCCGATCGAAGGAAAAGAGTGCAACACATGCTTTAAAACCCAAGGTCTTCAAGTTGGAAGGTGCTTCAATATTTCTAACTGGACACCTGCACACAGGTTAGTGTAAGACGTGAATGAAAAAGGAGACTGTTATACCTTAGTAGTGATGGCGTTTCGAGCCTCGATATGCTTCAACTGCTTGCTCATGGGACGCACTCAGGTGCAGCCGAAAATGTAGCTTGTGGTTGCTACTTCGTTGTTTGCTTATCTTTTGGTTCCTTCGATGTTGATGGTGTCGATGCTGGTGATATGTCATGTACCGTGAACATCTCTCTTGATGCATGTTGCTCCCCACATACCGTTTTTATTCCGTCTTTCGTTGGAAACTTCATCATTTGATGATGGGTTGACAGTACTGCTCTCATGTGGTGTATCCATGGCCTTCCGAGCATGGTATATTACCTCATATCCCCTTCGATGACATGAAAGTTGACATTTTATGTTGTGCCATCCACATTGATCAAGAGGGTGATCTCCCTTTTTGTTGTCTCGCTCGCCATGTTGAATCCGTTGAGGACTCAAGAGGCGGACACAATCTAGTCGAGCAGTCTGAGCTGCTCTACCACCCTCGACCTGATAATGTTGCCAAGCTACATGGATCCACAAGCACACATTTAATTTGAAATGTATTCACAAGAAAAGAAATTACCAATGCATCGTTATGAGGCTGAGACAGGGCCTCAATGTCCTCTTCACTGAATGTGAGAGTGTCCTCGGGTATGTAACCTCGAGTTCGTTTTTCCCTGGTAATGGATATTTTTGTTCATTTGACAATGGGTTCCTGGTGGGGTGTTGATTCCTCCAATGATCATGTGGATGACATGTGGAGGCTCTTCTGTTTCATTTTTCCTGTTTGTCTCTCTTTCCTGAAATTGATTTTTGGCTCGTTCGCTGAGGAACTCTTGAAGGTGTCTTTTGTTGATTAATCGGGCTACTTCTTCTCGGAACCATCTGCAATCTTCGGTCTTATGAACGTGTGTGCTGTGAAATTCGCACACCAGGTTAGGGTTCATTTGTGACGGATCTGATAGTATGGGTTTTGGCCACCTTGTGTCTTCGATTTTACCTATGGCTGATACGATGTTTGAAACATCGATGTTGAAATTGCACTCAGATAGTCGGGGTGCCTTTGTTGGCCAGCATGTCTGTCGAATCTAGCTCTGCTCATGAGTCCCCAAGGATTCTGACCTCGATATGTCTTTCGGTCGCTTCGAGGTATATTACGCCATGGGGCATTTCTTCGATCTTCAGTGTACGGTTGGTATCTGTCCTTGTTTGGCTTTAATGCCTTTGCTAGGAGCCTACTAGGATATACTGAGCCCGAGGGGGCTCCTAGTTGGTCGTCCTCAATCCTAATCTTTGATTGATACCTGTTGTGGACATTCTCCCAAGTCACAGCGAGATATTCAACCAAGTTCTGCTTTAGCTACTTCAAAGATATCGAGCTTCGTTCGTTCAAACCTTAGGTGAAGGCCTGCACTGCCCAGTCATCGAAGACTAGTGGTAATTCCATTCGCTCTATTTTAAATCAAAATACAAACTCCCGTAGCATCTCATTTTCTTTCTGTTTGATTTTGAAGACGTCGAATTTCCTTATAGCAACCTTGATGGCACCGGCATGTGCCTTTATAAAAGAATTTGCCAGCATGGCATATGAGTCTATCAAATTTGGGGATAGGTTGTGATACCACATCATCGCCCCTTTTGAAGTGTTTCTCCGAATTTTTTCAACAAGACATATTCAATCTCGTCGTCCTTCAGGTCATTTCCCTTTACAACAAAAGTGTAAGCAGTGATGTGCTCCTTGGGCTTTGAGGTTCCGTTGTACTTCGGGAGATCAGCCATTCTAAATTTCTTCGGGATGGGTTTTGGAGCAACACTCGATGGTATTGGCTTTGGTACGAATTTCTTTGATTCCACACCCTTCAGAATCGGGGGCACGCCTTGGATTTGATCGACCCTCGAATTGTAGGTCTCCGCCTTTTTGCCATTAGCTTCTATCTTCTTTTCGCCCGATTCAATCCTATTTGTGAGGTCCTCGAGCATCTTCATAATAATGGGGTCGGTTGCTGACCCGTTGTTTCTTGATCTTTCCGATATCTGTTCCGCTCGATGAGCCGTTTTCGGTGCTGTTGTACTTTGAGTTTTTTGGTAGCTTTGAAGTTAAGCAATCACCAGCTGTTGTGCCTGCAACATCTCAAAAATGATGTGAAGGCTAACCTTTCATTCCTCCCAAGCTGGGGTTTTCTGAGCTTCTTATTGGTTTTCTTGGCATATATTCCCGTTAGTGTGAGAGCTTATATCGATGTGTTGGGCGTTGCGTGAGCCCACATCTACTGGGATTGGTTCTTGTGCATCCTTAGGGTTTCGCAATGGTACACCGACGCCTGGAACAGCTACACCATTCTCTTTATGGTCCTCAGGACCGTTGTTTTCAGGTGCATTCACTGAGTAAGACATTTTGACATGAAATCTAAGATTCTTCGACAAGAAAAAGTGTGAAGAATAACTTGTGTTTTCAGTAAACCAACACAAAAACAATCACTATTATTTTTAGCCCCACGGTGGGCGCCAAACTGTTTACCTTGAAAATGGTAATTACAATTAGATTTGATTTTGTGGTTCTAAAAATTCGTGATTTATATTTATGCTAGTTGTTAAGCGATAGATGCTAAGCGTGGGTTAGGGGAATGAAATAAGAGCTTAAGGACAGTATGTTAGGCAAACCAAATGGTCGTGAATCGGGGTCTCGGACGGGCCTAAGCTGGGCCTCGAGGTTGAGCTAATGAGCTTGAATGTGGATGATCAATGAAGGACTAACAGTTCCAAGGGCCTTAGTAATGGTTATTTATGATCAATGATGAGTAATAAATGAAGAACAATCAATGAAACACAATACATGTAAGTAATAAATCAAAGGAAAGACAATAGAGAGTGTTTAAATTAGAGAGTAGAGAATGTTCTTGTTCTTGTATTTAATATCATATGTGCAAAAATAACAAGGGTCCCCTTTATATAAGAGAGGAAATCCCAACATGGTACATGTATCATTATTACAAGGAAAAGTAGCTGGTACAGCTACTTAAAGGTCTGGTATAGACCTGTACTATTCTTGCAGGCGTTGTCAGCTTTGATCACGCGCCTTGGGAATTTTCCACTTGTCCATGATAGCCGTTGATCTATGCTGCCCCGAGAACAAGCATAGGGAACCCTCGGGATCGGACTAGATCTGGTCCTCAAGTCTTCCGAGCTACGGAACGTCATATCGATCGTAATATTAGAGCATCCGATTTTAGCCGTGTACAATACTGGAAATCTCTTTTCGATTGTTTGGATGTGAAAATAGGAAAACTCAAATATTTGCCGAAGTGTGTTCCTTCAATCATATTAAAGTAACATAGAACGAAGGACTTAGTGTGTGCTGAGCAACTTTTGGAAAAGAATATTTTTTACTTTGCAAAATTAATGTGTTGGCCTAAGAGACTCGTAAAGTAGTTAAGATGGTTGATGATAGCATGGAAGCTGTTAGTCGTTATTTTGGATGCCAAAATATTTTTTGGACTCCTTTTATCACATATGCATGCAAGATAAACAACTTCAATCCCCATGAACTATCTTACTAATTACCCATTTCTAGTTAATTTTTGAAATTAAGGGTTGGGGTATAGATTCTGTAGACCCTAACCCGGACCCGATCATGATGGTGCCTCTCGTGAAGACAAGGCCAACCAACTATTCCCAATTGGATGTTAAACAGTTAAAAAGTAGCAGTAAAAGAGTCTAAGACTTGATTAATAATACGAAGTAACAGATAATATCGATAAAAATGCGGAAGTACAACCCAACACAGCCCTAACCGGGGTGTCACAAGTCATGAGCATCTAGTGGGGTCTAAATACAACTTAAAAGTCTGAAATGTAAAAAATACGAACTAATAAAATAAAGAGGGAGAAAAGCAGTGTTGCAAACACCGGCAGCTACCTTGCCAAACTCCTATGACTCTGCCTCCAAACAGCCAATACCCGCTACCGGGTTCAAAAATACCTAAATTTGCACAAAAGGTGCAGGGGAAGCAGTTCAAAAACCAGTAAGAAAGTAATGAAGCTGTAAAATCTCTTTCTTAGTTTAAACTTCTTTGAAAATGACTTTTTCAACAGTTGTACAAATGAATGCAAAACAATTAATGCAGATAAACACAGAAATCCGCCCCTCAGGCACAAATATACAATTAAATAGGTACATGACAGGAAAATAAGAAAGATAAGCACATAAGGTTCGCCCCTCGGGCACAATGTCAACCAATCTGCCCCTCGAGCAATATCTCAGAACAATACCAGCCCCTCGGGCTATATCTCACATCACAATGGGTACCCGCGCTCACTAGGGGTGTATAGACTCCTGGAGGGGCCCCTTATGTCTAAGCGCAATATCAAGCCACCTCGTGGCATCATAAATAGGCTCTCGGCCTCATATCAATATCAACAAGCCACCTCGTGGCGTACATATCTCAGGCCCTCGGCCTCGTAATCAAATCAGTGTATCACCGCTGCGGCGTGCAGCCCGACCCAAAAGTATCCTCACAACACAGGACCTCAGCCTTACTTAGTCAAAAATCACATAAGCCACTCGGGCAACAGTAAAACATGATGTTCAGCCCAAAATATGATTTAAAATATGATTTCAAGTGTTAAAGAAGAATAAACATGGCTGAGTTTTGAAAACAGTAGAATATAGCATGACTGAGTACAAGTTTAAAGTCAAAACAATGAAGAAATATCAATACAAATCCATGAAGGGTTCAAATAGTTGGCACGAAGCCCAAATATTGCATTCAGCCCAAATAATGATGATAGCAAATAGATTTCAGTCAAATATGCGGTAAAATCACCAATCGGTACGGACCAAGTCACAATCCCCTATAGTGCACAAACCCACGCTCGTCATCAAGCGTGTCCCTCACCTTAATATAGCACTACGATGTGCAAATCCGGGGTTTAAAACTCTCAAAACATCATTTACAATCATTACTCACCTCGATCCGGTCCAACCTCTAGCCTGCGTTGCCCTCGCCCGCACAAATAGACCTCCGAATGCTCCAAATTTAGCCACAATCAGTACATAATTATTAAAATATGCAAAGGGAACAAATCCCACTTGAAAATATCGAATTTACATCTAAATCCCGAATTTGCTCAAACCCGGCCCCTGGGCCCCAGTCTCAAAACTCGATAAAATTAGCATCAATGGAATCCACATCCTCTCACGAGTTCATACATATCAAATTTACCAAATCTGACCTCATGTGGTCTCTCAAATTATAAAAATTCAGTTTCTAATTTCAAGCCCTAAATTCCCAACTCTTCCGCTAATTTCCCCCAAATTTTCATGATTAAACAATGATATAATCACCATAAACACAAGGTATAAAGCCCAAGTAGCTTACCTCTGTGGATAAACTTGATACCCTCTTGAAATCACAGCTTGGAGCTCCAAAATCGCACAATAATGGTGAACAAATGACTGAAAATCGCGAAGGGGCACTTTAATACCCTTCTGCCCGCTCTTTCGCACCTGCGGTCCTATAAGTGTATCTACGCCTTCACTTCCCGCAGAAAAACATCCGCCTTTTGCGGATTTCACTTATGACACCAGGACCCGCATCTGTGGTCAATCCACGCACCTGCGGTATCGCATTTGCAGTCTCTCGCCCGCTTTTGCGGAAATCACTAAATAGCCGAAATTACGCATCTGCGATCACACTTCCGCATCTGCGGCTCTGCAGATGCGGTCCACATAGCCGCTTCTGTGCTTCCTGCTCCTCAATCCCTTTTTCGCTTCAGCGACTAAAACTCCGCTTATGCGGTGCCACACCTGCGGTCCCCAATCCGCAGGTGTGAAAATACCTGAAGCAGCAAATTCAGCAGCTACAACAAAATCCAAACTTCTCCATCAACCATCCGAAATCACCCTGAGGCCCCTGGGGACCTCAACCAAAAGCACCAACATATTCTAATACCTTATTCAAACTTGTTCCGATCATTGAAACACCTCAAACAACATTAAATCACCCAAAACACATCGGATTCAAGCCAAACTTTCTAAAATCTTCCGAATTTCTCTTTTTATCAAAAACCCAACCAAACCACGTCCGAATAACCTGAAATTTTGCAGACACATCCCAAATGACACAACGGAACTACTACAACTTTCGGAATTCCATTCTGACCTTTATATCAAAATCTCACCTATCAACCGGAAAACGCCGAAATTTCAATTTCGCCAATTCAAGCCTAAATCTTCCACGGACTTCCAAAATGCATTTAGATCATGCTCCTAAGTCCCAAATCACACAACGGAGCTAACCAAATCATAAAAATTCTGATCCGATATCATCTACAAACAAGTCAAATCTTGGTCAAACCTTTCGAATTACAAGCTTCAAATTGAGAACTGTTCTTCCAAATTACATGTCGATTACCCTGAATACCAAAACCAACGATTTACATGAGTCATAATAAATCACACGGGGTAAGTCATGCCCGAGAACTGGCGAGCCAAGTGCAAAAGCTCAAAATGACCGGTCGGGTCGTTACATCCTCCCCTACTTAAACGTACGTTCGTCCTCGAACGTGCCCGGAGTTGTTCGAAAGGCCAACCAATCGCTGAATAACCCTACCACGCATATAGCCGGGGGTGATCCCACGTCACCCTATCTCATATAGGTTTGATAACATATTGTAACTGAAATTTCACATCCCAATCTAGCCCATAAACCATAGAACCACATTTCCACTTTTAAAATCATCAATACAATCAGAATCTCACATTTATACTGTGAATAAGTCTGATCAAGCTATAACAAACCACGTCTGCTATCTCAGGTGCAATCACATGATATACCACATAACTCAAACACTTGTAGTGATAACGTCTAATCACAACAGTTGTACACAATACCCGAATACCGATAGAAAACTCTTATCAACCAAAGTCTCATCCCAACACTTTCATATACTGCCAATGATCACTAAAACACGCGGTAAGCCATAACCATCTCCCAGATCAACCATTCATGAACACGCTTCTCCTTTGGAAAATACCACAACAAATATTTGAGCCGAAGCTCGATATTATCCTTCCAATATGCTGAAATCGAATCCGTTCGTATTCATTAATGATCCCAACGATCTCCTCTAATCCAAAACACTACTCTGGTGACATGACACATCAATACAGGCCTAAGCCACAACTTGTACAATACGCGCACCGATAAGCAACTGTTCGAACATACTCAATCATGAAAATGACTCAAATGAAAGAGTTATACCTCTAGCTCACCAGTACCACCACAACACAAGGCTGAGAACCCCTCTCCTATCATAGGAACAGAACGCACGAATCCAACCTGCCAGGTCATACCTCCACATAACTTTGTTGCAATGCGTGATCCTATCCAAACACTGCTCCATATGAAACACCTCAAGTCACTTTGCTCGAAATTGACAACCACGCGCAATTGATGTCTAGAACCAAAGTAAATCATCATAACCACAGTAAAGCAAATACGTAACACCGCACCATATGTGCCTATAACTCACAAATCCTAACACCTCGTAATACAGAAAGCTAACTCATAGATCTCCCCAGATTACTAATAAGCTCAATAACAATCGAATCAACATATCCCTCTACCATACAATTCGGAGCCAACCATGCCGACTCAAGTTAGAACACGTATCCCAATTATCCTGCCAACGAACTCCTTATCAAGGAAATCCTGAAGCTGCTCCTTCGACTCCTTTAACCCTGCCGGGCCATACGATACGGTGTTCGGCATAAAATCAATACTGAAATCAATAACCTTGCCTGGCGACATGCTCGTCCACAAGAAACACATCCGAAAGTCCCTCACCACCAGGACTGAATCAATGGTAAAAGCCTCTGCACTGACATCTATCACGAAAGCCCCCACTAAGAAAGACAATCCTTCCCAACCGTCTGTTGGGTCTTCGAAATATAAAACCACTCCAGACCACTCCACTAGGACATAATCCGTCGAACCTCACCACTCAATCCGTGGCATTTTCGGCATAGCCAACAGCGCCATCTTAGCGCAATAGTCCAGAATGACACAACATGGAGACAACCAGTCTGAACCCAATATCATATCCAAATTCTAACATATTAAGCAATAGATCTGCTCGGGTCTCCAAACCCCGATAGTCACTAGATAGTGCCGATACACGCGACCCACAACCACAACATAGCCTGAACATGAGAATTCCCAGTCTCCAACTCCATATAGCACACGAATCACCATACCTGATCTCAATTCCATCGTCCAAAGGTATACCACACCTCAAATACCCAATCATTCCATGAGAGATAATCTAAAATTCTTCTGTGCCACCAAGAAAACTCGAATATTAGCAGTCGATCTACCAAAAAAGTGCCGCAATACTGCCGAAGTACCATTAACTTAATCACATTACCTTTTTCTGAAACATAAACCCTCGTCAAATCACCCCAAATTAGCAATACCATTTCCTTAATCATCCGAAGACCCTTTCTCTAATTATCTGAAGCTCATTTCTATAATTGTATAAGACTGCCCGCTGCCTAAGAGTTTTATGACCTTTCTTTCAGAACTGAACTGTAGCCTTACACACGCAATCTCAATCCTCCACAGCATACCGCATATACCATACTATCCTAGGATAACATGAGTACTTCATATCTCTTCCTAGCCACCACCAACTATGTACACAACCAACCAAGACTTTCCATTGAACTCATCTGGATAAAAATCACTACACATCCCATGCCTCTCATGCTAGTAGAAAATATGCATCTCTAGCCACGGTAGAAATCAACAAGAACTCTCCGCCTCCCCTTTGCACAAACAAGTCCATCAAGAGTGAATCTTCCTAACTCAATCAACCTACGCATGCCACTAAAACCCAAGAGCATTGCCGCGAAATACCCGTAAAACTCATTACCTTGAACACCCCAAGGAACTAATCATATCCTTATCATACCAGTCTGGTCTGCTATCCAAGCTCCTTTTTGATTCACCTTCGACTTGATGCTCCTTCTTGCTATAACATCACCATTTCTCAACACAGACTTACCACACGAGACCCAAGCATAAAACCATATTGTTCAAGGCTCATAAGCCGCTGAGTACTCTCTTAAATGTTTCCAAAAGCACCACGTTCAAAATGCTTACCCTGAAGAGACTTCCTACAAATCCAAAGCCATTACCTTTGCCTTCCTGAAACTGATATATAGAATCCTATAGTTAATATAGAAAATACCACAAGTCTTGCCATTTTCCAATGAAACTCAGTTTCTAGCAACATATACAACTTCAAGATACCCAATTGTAACATGTAAAATCTTGAACCCATTAGAACTATTCCCAAGAGTCATCCACTCTACTCAAACTGCAATTAGCCTGATCAAACGAACCGAACAACCCGTGCCTCATTGGCACTCTAACACAGCAGAATGTGGCATCATTCCATTACAACCAAGCAACTTCCTGCTCTATGCACCGAGCATCCTTTAACAACAACGACTCAAGACATCCCGTCATTCTAATACATCTGTGAAGCATCTTATAATCTTTGTTAAGAATTTTCCTTTACTCGAGCCATCCTCGGTCTCAATCTCCGTAGGCTATAACTGATTCACCTGGACGCCTCAAACTGGAACTGACATAGCACATAACCGTGTAATCAACTAATCAATAACAGACTCCCCCACTTGACTCGAAGCCATAGATCAACACACACTCAATAACCCATAACGCTTATACTCTATTGATGCCATAATACCATAGTGAGATTAAACTCAAAATCCTTTGCAAGCTTGTAAAAACACAGATCATCTAGAATTTAACTCTTCTACAAATCTCGTATTCACTCTCGCAACAGTAACACCGACTCTCTAAGTGACCCAATTTAAATTACAGCACATATCTTTCGCTCGCAAATGAGATCTTCTAACAGATACATAAGGATCACTCAACCTCAGAACACTTTGCAGGAGATAACCCACCTGCTTTGCCTCCAACTAACATTTCTATATACCTCCCACCGTCATAAACTGTACGCAGTCACTTAGTCTTCCTGAGTCTGAACTCATACTGCAATATGAAATTTACTTCACTCACAACTGGGAAATATGAAAATATTCTTCAAACACCAATAACTTGGGGCTATACCTCCAATCGAGATGAATAGAAAGCACCTAATAGTTCTTCTATATTCCAGCAGACCCTTCTCATCGCTTCCAAATCATATGGGTACATCTCACAGTACTAACATACTCATCACATATCCATCCTGCCGTCACTTCCACTAATAGGGACACTGCCGGACATATAAGTTCAAAACCACTTGCTCACACAATCAGCACCACGGTGCTTAAGCTATAGGCAAAGATCCGGCCTTAAGTCCTCCGGACAGGCCTAACAATAACTCACAGAGATCATATCTCGCCCCTCGATCAAGAAATCGCAAGACATCAATGCATATCTGATACTGAGCACTCATGCGCGCATATGAATGCGTGGAAGGAATTCAAGGAGTTATATTTCAAGCTGAATCAAGGACGCAAGATAAGAATTCAAGAATGTAAAGTTTTTCCTAAAGGTTCTGCAGCCTCTCGAGGATAAATACAGATGTCTCCGTACTGATCCGCGAGACTCTACTAAACCTGCTTATGACTCGTGAGACCTAGGTAACCTAGGCTCTGATACCAACTTGTCACGACCCTAACCCGGACCTGGTCGTCATGGCGCCTCTCGTGAAGACAAGGCCAGCCAACTATTCCCAACTCAATGTTAAAAAGTTACAAAAAATAGCAGTAAAACAGTCTAAGACATGATTAGTATATAAAGTAGCAGATAATATCGATAAAAATGCGGAAGTATAACCCAACACAACCCTAATTGGGGTGTCACAAGTCACGAGCATCTACTGGGGTTTAAATACAACTGAAAAGTCTGAAACATACAAAATACGGACTAATGAAATAAAGAGGGAGAAAAGTAGTATTGCGAACGCTGGTAGGTACCTTGCTAAACTCCGATAACTCTGCCTCCGATCAGCCAATACCCGCTACCGGGTTCAGAAATACATGAATCTACATACAAGGTGCAGGGAGTAAAGCGAGTACTCCAACTCAGTGAGTAATAATGATAACTAAAGTCTGAATGGTAAGAAATCACAAAAAGTGCATCAACATGCTGTATAGAAGCAGTTCAAAAACCAGTAAGAAAGCAATGAAGCTGTAAAATCTCTTAAAATATCTTAGCTCAGTTTAAACTTCTTTGAAAATGACTTTTTCAACAGTTGCGCAAATGAATGCAAAACAATTTGTGCAGATAAGTACAGAAATCCGCCCCTCGAGCACAAATACACAATTAAATAGGTACATGATAGGCAAATAAGAAAGATAAGCACATAAGTGTAAGGCCCCAGAAAATTTTATGAAACAATATAGGATTTCGGGGTGCCAGGTAGACTAACTATAATATTTTATATGCTATTAACATGGTGGGAATCAATTATATTTGGAAGATAAGTGTACGAGTCTTATGGTAAGTAATTTGGGGTCCAAAGAAGGTCCTAAGTCTAACTCAAATTGGAAAATTTCGTAATAGGCTAAGATTCCAAATGATCTTGCACTAGTCTATACTTTGAACGAGCATATCTAGATATATATAAGGTATTATGTGATTAATAACCTATAAAATGAAAGGTATTTGAGTCTAGTTTCCAACACTTCAAACCGTTTGTCATTCAGGCACTCCTACCAGATGTTATGACCAAATTACCAAAGCAGCGCAGAATATTACACTACCGCGGTGCCCGGAGCGCCGCACCTGTAGGAATTCCAAATGGTCCGAAATTTCAATTCCAGATATATTTTGAATAGATTCCCCGCACCCCACAGCGCCCCACATGTCGCGGCTATACAAAAACGGGTTTTTAAGACTCGAACTCCATTTCATTTAACTCGTTTAGGGTTTGTTTTTTTGGGATATTCTGGTGCTTTTAGAGAGAGAGAGAGAAGAGCAATTCTAGAGAGAGGAAGAAGCTCAAGTGCCTTGTTCATCAAAAAACTTGTTAAATCCTTGAAATCCAATAATAAATCCCTCAAGATCTTTATCTAAGAGGTAAGGATCTATACACTAGACTTTAATTTCGAGTTTGGGGTATAAGATGGGTTATTGATGTATGATTCTTGGGTTTAATAGTATTATGTATACATGCATGTAAATATTAGGTTTGTGGGAAGATTGTTGAACATAAACAAGTAAAGATTGGTTTGGGGAGTGAAGGAAATCTTGTAAAAGAGATTTGAAATCAAGACGCACAACTTGTAATTGATAAAATTCTCAAATGAGCTAGAATTATGAATACCTTCCTAATTTGTGTTCAATTTTGTTATGTCTCAAAGTAGATTGGGATTGCTAGAATTTTCGGAAGGTCGTAGTAACTTAAGGAAGGCTTAAACAAGGTATGTATGGCTAAAACTCCCTCTTCTTAGAAATTGAGCTCCCATGGTGTCCCCGCATATGTTGTAAGTCCGGAATTTGATTTATGTAGTATTCCGTATTTCAAAGGATTGGGTGTTGCAAGAATATATGCGAAATATGTACCTTAATGTGTTCAATATGCTATTCTGGTAAATTGGGGATATGTGAAGAATGTGAAGTATATGCTAAATTGCCTAGATTTCAAGTCATGTTTTAATTGAGATTGTTATACCAAACTATGTGAAATCCTCTATGGATAGAGATGTTTGAAATAAATCAAAATGAATTTGGGAAATAGAGTATGTCCAACGTGCCGAGAACTTGAATTATAATGGTGTCTGGTGATGCCTATGACATGCGAAAATATGAAATAGATTATGAAATGAGCCTTGACTTCACTTTCCATAAATGACTTCAATAATAAAGTGCCCTAAAGGCTTTATACACAATTCATGCCATAAGTGGCTATTCGAGATAATGTCTTGCCTTATGAGTACATCCAATGTGATCCGAGTTGTTACATACTTCGATGTTGAAATTGTATATTGTCATGATTGTAAAAGAGTAATTCAAGAATAATTGGTGTAATTGCTTGCTTATGCCTTTGAGGTGCGTTTTTATTGCGGGTTGGTGTATTCTCTCCTTTTTGGGAGAATTCGTTGTGTTTAAAGTTCCATTGTTAATAACTTGAGGTGTATGATTTTTGAAATATTGTATATGCCCAAGATTCATGATTCCTCTCATGTGTACTTTACATCTTGAATTGAATGGCTTGTTGTTGAAATTGATATTGATGTGAAATATGTGGAAATGATGTGAAATGTGGGAAAGAAGAGATTAGTTATGAAATGCGGCCTAGTGCCATGAATGATGTGAAGAGTCGTGGCCCCAAGTGCCGATGGAATGACATATGTGAAATGAAATAATTAATGAGAAGGGAACAATGCATTGGTAAGGCGGCCTAGCCGATCGGGCTGAGATCGGACTCTGCTCAAGATAGCGGTGGTATTGTGAATGAATTCTGCAGAAAGGGACAAATGAGATTATGATTGAAGTATATGTCTCAAATGAGGTGACCTAGCCGATCGGGCCGAGATCGGACTCCACTCAAGATAGCGGTGGTATTGTGAACAATGTTGAACAGTATGAAATGCCCCAAACTAAAGGGCATGGAAACATGATGTGAAAATTGTATGATTCTTTTATATTGATAATGTTGTGATCGTTTAAAGCTTTTGAGTTGTACTTGTGATTTCCTTATTTTTGCATGATAGTTCTTTCTAATTAGATGGTGTTTAGTTATACATACTAGTGCTATTCGATGGCACTAACGTCCCTTTTGCCAGGGGCGCTATGTCTTTAAATGGATGTAGGTGTTTCTATAGCAGGCAGTGTTGGTCGCAGCTAGTGCCGCATCATCCTTTCAGCTGACTTGGTGAGCCCCACTTTGTTTCGGGGTCCTGTTTCATCTGTTTATTATGTACATTGTATTTGAGGTATAGTCGGGGCCTTGTTGCCGGTATTTCCATATTACTCTTCAGTTGTATTTAGAGGCTCCGCAGACAAGTTGTGGATAGTGTCGGGTATTGGAATTAAATTGGAAATATTGATGTTTGGCAATGTGGTATAAAACTTGTAATATCTTCAAAATTGTGAACAAAATTTTTAATTAATTATTTTCAGAGTTTGAATAATGGAGTATATCTCCTCTTTATTCAAGGATGACTTTGGGTAGAATGAAATCTAGCAGGCTTGCTCAGTCGGGTTTACTCGGTTAAGCCCGGTCGCGCTCCTCGATTTTGGGGCGTGACAATAAGGTTCGCTCCTCGGGCACAATGTCAACCAATCCGCCCTTTGGGAAATATCTTAGAACAATACAAGCCCCTCGGGCTATATCTCACATAACAATAGGTACCCACGCCTAGGGGTGTGCAGACTCCTGGAGGGGCCCCTTACGGCCCAAGCGCAATATCAAGCCACCTCGTGGCGTCATAAATAGGCTCTCAACCTAATATCAATATTAACAAGCCACCTTGTGGTGTACATACCTTAGGCCCTCGGCCTCGTAATCAAATCAGTGTATCACCGTTGCCGTTTGCAGCCTGACCCAAAAGTATCCTCACAACACAGGCCCTCGGCCTTACTCAGTCAAAAATCACATAAGCCACTCGGGCAACAGTAAACATGATGTTCAGCCCAAAATATGATTTAAAATATCATTTCAAGTGTTAAAGTAGAGTAAACATGGCTGAGTTTTGAGAACAGTAGAATATAGCATGACTGAGTACAAGTTTAAAGTTAAAAATGTGAGGAAATATCAATAAGAATCCCTGAGGTTTCAAATAGTTGGCACAAAGCCCAAATATGGCATTCAACCCAAATAATGATGATAGCAAATAGATTTCAGTCAAATATGCGGTAAATTATCAATCGGGACGGACCAAGTCACAATCCCCTATAGTGCACGAACCCACGCTCGTCATCAAGCGTGTGCCTCACCTCAATAGCACTACAATGTGCAAATCCGGTGTTTCAAACCCTTAGAACATCATTTACAATCATTACTCACCTCGATCCGGTCCAACCTCTAGCCCGCGATGCCTTCACCCACACAAATCGACCTCGGGATGCTCCAAATCTAGCCACAATCAGTACATAATCATTAAAATATGCAAAGGGAACAAAGCCCACTCGAAAATATCCAATTTACATCCAAATCCCGAAATTGCTCAAACCCGGCCCCTGGTGCCAAGTCTCGAAACTCGATAAATTAACATCAATGGAATCCTCATCCTCTCACGAGTTCATACATATCAAATTTACCAAAATCCGACCTCATCTGGTCACTCAAATTCTAAAAATTGTCTCTCCAATTTCAAGCCTTAAATTCCCAACTCTTCCTCTAATTTCCCCCAAATTTTCATGATTAAACAATGATATAATCACCATAAATACAAGGTATAAAGCCCAAGTAGCTTACCTCTATAGATACACTTGATCCCCTCTTGAAATCATAGCTTGGAGCTCCAAAATCGCACAATAATGGTGAACAAATGACTGAAAATCGCGAAGGGACATTTTTATACCTTCTGCCCAGCACTTTCGCACCTGCGATCCTATAAGCACATTTGTGCCTCCCCTTCTGCGAAAAAACATACGCTTCTGCAAATTTCACTTATGACACCAGGACCCGCATTTGCGGTCAATCCATGTACCTGCGGTACCGCATTTGCGGTCTCTCGCCCGCTTCTGCGGAAATCACTAAACAGCCGAAATTATGCATCTACGATCACAGTTCCGCATCTACGGCTCCGCAGATGCGATCCACATAGACGCTTCTGTGGTTCTTGCTCCTCAATCCCTTTTCCGCTTCTGCGACTAAAACTCCGCTTATGCGGCGCCACACCTGCGGTCCCCAATCCGCAGTTGTGAAAATACCAGAAGCAGCAAATTCAGCAGCTGCAACAAAATCCAAACTTCTCCGTCAACCATCCGAAATCACCCTGAGTCCCCCAGGCCTCAACCAAAAGCATCAACATATTATAATACCTTATTTAAACTTGTTCCGATCATTAAAACCCCTCAAACAACATCAAATCACCCAAAACACATCGGATTAAAGCTAAACTTTCTAAAATCTTCCGAATTCCGCTTTTGATCGAAAACCAAAGCAAACCATGTCCGAATGACCTGAAATTTTTCACACATATCCCAAATGACACAACGAAACTACTGCAACTTCCGGAATTCCATTCTGACCTCTATATCAAAATCTCACCTATCAACCGGAAAACGCCGAAATCTCAATTTCGCCAATTCAAGCCTAAACCATCCACGGACTTCCAAAATGCATTCCGATCACTCTCCTAAGTCCCAAATTACCTAACGGAGCTAACAAAATCATAAAAATTTCGATCCGAGATCATCTACAAATAAGTCAAATCTTGGTCAAACCTTTCAAATTACAAGCTTCAAACTGAGAACTGTTCTTCCAAATTTTATGATGATTACCCTGAAAACAAAAACCAACGATTTACATGAGTCATAATACATTACACGGTGCAAGTCATGCCCGAGAACTGGCGAGCCAAGTGCAAAAGCTCAAAATGACCGGTCGGGTCGTTATAGATTCTTACCTCTTAGGATGAAGACCTACTGAATTCTTCTTACAAATTCCTCAACTTTGAGCAAGAATTGATGAGTGATGAGCTTAGGGACTCCCCTCTTCACTCTATGGTATTCTCTCTCCAGAAATATAAGGCTTTTCCTTCTAAAATGATCCCCAAAGAAGTTATATTAGGATAGGGTCGGGTTTGAAAATTAGCAAAATAGGAGCCCCGACACAGATCTGTGGTCGCATTGGCGACCGCATAATGCTTCTGTAGTCTACAAAGTGGGTCGTATAATTGGCCCTCCAGAACTAATATTTTCTGTTTCAGTATGCAACCAGTCTATGGTCCGTAGGCCTTTCTGCAGTCGCATAATGTGTCGCAGAATCTCCATTTGAAAAATTATAGGGTTGGATATGCAATTAGAGTGCGGCCCGTGAAATGGTTTTGTGGTCGCATAATGGGCCGCGAAAATGACCTCAAAAATGGCCCAAAAGACTAATCACATTGCGGCCATTCTGCGGTCCATAGAGTGATTATGTGGCCGCATAATGAGCCGCAGAAACGCCCAAGTCTGCCAAACATTTTCCTTTAACTCTTTAGCGTATTGTTCAACTCAAAAGTTCTGTACCACGGCGAGGAAGCTCGCCGTGAAGAATCTCTACAATCTTTAACACATAAGTCCCTATACTTGTTATCACAAAAAGTCGAATCATCATAGCGGGCGAATTGGGATGGAAAAGATAAATAAGCACAATAATTTCAATGACCATTTTGATGACCATACGTATTACAAATACTCCACTCATGGGTTTGAGATTTTGTGCACAATCCGCCCTCAGGAGAGTTTAAAAAATTCTGCTAGGAGTGTGGTCCCCTATAATAAGGACAATGGTCATCAAATTATGAATAACTGCCATACGACCAATTTTCATTATGCGATGCCATTTTTCAAAACTAAGAAAATAAACAAGAAACAAATAAGAAGATAAACAAAGATAAGAAAATAATTACAAAGATACTCACAAGTTTTGACCCAAGCACTTACACTTATTTCAAACAACCCAAATACGCCAAATTATTCACCGGCAACGGCGCCAATTTCGATGATGTCCAACTCAACTAGTAAAAAGTAAATGGACACGGTCATATGCAACATAATTTACACAACTATGAGTTGGGGTCGAATCCCATAGAGAATAGTATATAGGCGATTAGGCGTGTAAGAGAATTATCGCTTGATATGCTAAGCCAAACACTTAGAAATATTTTTTGAAAATATTTATAACTAAATGCGAAAATATAAACTAACCTAGAAAGCATGTAAAATGATCAATGGCTTTAAGCATTAATGCACGGGGAATTACACTCAAGTAACGATCCAATGTGTTTCACGATTTTACAAATATGAGCGAGTTTATGTTAATTAGCCTCGAGTAATAATTCTCTATTAGCTTCTTCCAAAATACTAACAAGACTTCCTAATTGAATTATCCCTAAAACAACTAAGAGATTAAGCATACCTGAATATGGTTACGAGTAGTTCAATCCTATCCCTAGGTAGACTCTATAAAGTGATGGTTAAAGCCTCAAGTTTTTGTTGATTAATCTTTTTTAATCCCAAATTACCTTTCCCAAAATTAATTCGAAGTATATGGTTGAGTCCTAGAGTTAGCTAATTTCTTTGAAAATATTAAAGAACAAAAACAATTAAGGAAACAATAACTCACTTCGTAATAAACAAAAATCGTTTAATACAAAAGTACAATAATATATTTAATCCACACTAAATACGAGTATTCCGATAAACAAGATTCAAGTGTTGGAATAAATACTAGACACTTAGATATACATTACAAAGCAAGGAAATGAAGAAATGAACATAAATAGGTAAGAAATTCTCAACAAAAATTTCAAATCTTCAAGACCCAAGAGTGTATGCAAGAACCCTAGCTTTCAAACTTGTGTTATCTTCTCAAAATATGTTAAGGATGTCCAAAGACTGCCAAAGATATGCCAAAGATCTGTTTCCAATAAGCCAGGTTGTATATTTGTGGGTTTGGAATTGAGAAAATGTTAAATGCCAAGACTGTCCATAGATGAAGCCTGTTGACCGTACCTGCGGAAGCATCAACGTATTTGCGGCTTCGCAGATGCGGATACACTTTCGCAGAAGTGGCACCTGTGTGAAATTTCCTTCTCTGCAGATGCGGACCATATCGTCGGAGAAGAGACTCTGCAAGTGCGGATTTTTGACCGCAGATACTGTCCCAGTGCATGGCGACTCCCTCCCGCAGATGTGGCCTTTCCTATCGCAAATGCAATGTCACATAAGCGAATAGTATTCTGCAGATGCGGAATCACTAAAGGATTTTGCACTTTTTTTTTACTCTCTTTGTCAATTCCACTTCAATTGAATTCAACTCTCTTCATGATATCATTTAACTGAAAATCTAGCAATACACACCATAAACAACCTCATATTATAATTAAAGGATGCAAATCTAAAGAAAAGATACTAAAATAAATGGTAAAATCACCACTCATCATCGCCCACTACGCGATCGCGAAACAAAGAATGCGAACGTGATGAAGGAGAACTCATACGTACGTGATTCGCGAACCACTCAATACAAACACGAAAAAGGAAATCTACCATCCACAAGAACCTGCTATGTAAACGCGGCTTGAACCTCACAATCGCGTATAAGGGAACACCAGATATTAAATCAGTCATTCCAAAACATGAGAAAATGGCTTGTAGCCCATCCGAAACACGCCCGAGGCACCCGGGACCCCATCAAAATATACCAAAGTTTCCATAACATAACGCGACCTGCTCGAGGCTTCAAATCACATCAAACAACATTAAAACTATGAATCGCACCTCGAATAGAACTTAATGAACTTTCAACTTCTACAACTCGTGCAGAATCATATCAAATTAATCCGGAATAATCTCAAATTTTGCGTGCAATTTTCAAATGACATAACAGAGTTAATCCAACTCTCGCAATCGAAATTCGAACCTGATATCAACAAAATCAGTTCCCAGTCAAACATCTCAATCTTCCAAACCTTCAACTTTTCAATTTTCGCTAAATTGCATCAACTTAACCCAAGGACCTCCAAATCAAAATTCGGACACACGTCTAAGTCCAAAATCATCATACAAAGCTTTTGGAATCATGAAAATAATATTCCGTACCCGTCTGCACAAAAGTCAAAACTCCGCTCAACTCTTTTTAGTTAAGCTTCTAAATCAAGAATCCTTCTTCCAACTCAATTCTAAATCATCCGAAATCGAACTTGACCACACACATACGTCATAATACATAATATATAATACGAAGCTGCTCGAGACCTTAAACCACAGAACATGATGCTAATCATCAAAACAACTGACCGGGTCATTAAAAAAATCACAAAAAATTGCAACAATTTTTATTTTTAAACCTGTAATTTAAAAAGCGTACAAGTTCATTGCAAGAATCTAAAGGTTGAAACCATCAATTATACATTTTAGATCCACTTCTTTAAAATAGTGCACTCATTCTCATAAAATTTTGAATCTTACTCTAATGGCACTAGTAATTACATTAATATATAATACAAGCATACACCATTTGTATTTTTTTATTTGATAAGGCACGCATACACCGTCTTTTTACCGATAAAATAAAATCTATATATAAAGCTAGATGGATCACGGTTCGTAAATCTTATTTCCGCATTTGCATTTCCATGCAAGAAGATAGTAAGTATCATTTTCAGAAGAAGCAGACCCAGCAGCAGAAACACTATGTTTTCTTTGGTGAGTGGGTGTAGTTAGGATAGCCATGCAAGGGCTGCAGTTCAAGCATTTGTCAACAGTACACCTTGGTGGCCTTGATCCTACCTTCAGTCCTCTTGATTCCTTTCCCCAGTTTGAAAGCTCAACACCGTCTGGCAATATATCAAGAAGTAAGCTTTTAAATATACTAGTTAAACTATAAGTAAAATAGAAAAGAATTTCAACTCAATTCTGAATGTAGAAAGAAACACAAGACAAGGTTTTAGCATTAAGTTAACTTAGTAGTTTTAACTATCATTCTATTTGTTGTCGACGCTTTCTTCACTTGTAATGAAGGGATATTTTCAAGGGAGGATTTATAGCCCCAATCATGGGCACGTGAACATATAGTTTCACCGTCAAACTAGTTATTTTATATACGTTTTTCTATAATTAGACTAATATTATTTGTTGGCACTCATGCTCCAAAAATAATGAATGATGCACTTGATTGAATATTAGATTATTTACCGTTAAGAACATGGACTGATTACACTTGATGCTTTTATTTTATTACTTTTTTAGTGGTGTACCTATATTTACGAAATTCTAGATTCGCCTCTGAATATTCTTTTCTTTCTTGTTCAATTGTACGGAGTAAAGCATGAAAGGAGGAAAACCAAAAGCTTGAGAAACTCATGACATACTTCACGCATTTGGTGCTTGTTGGATACATAATTTAAGAAAGAAAGACTTTAGTTTTGATACATACTAAAAGCACTCTTAAAACTTATGGTATAAATTATATGGTATAAGATTTTGTTGGCTATAAAAGCAAATGTCAAAGGTATATATTATTAAGGTTAAATGTAAAATTTAAAGCAAAAGAATTTTCAAATACAGGAATATGTTATTTCTTTTGAACTAACTAAAAATAAAGCATACCATATAAAACAAAGCAAACTGGTTATTAGAGTAGCTACCTTTTCCTTGTTGATATTATTACATAAAATTAAATCCTTGGTGACAGGGCAACAAAAGTTAAACAAAAGTTAGAGAAAATAACTAAGGCTCAAACAAGTCGCTATGTTGAAGTAGAATGACAAGGCACAAAAAGGAGGGACTATATTTCTTCGGAGCTCTTCTTGCCGGTATTCTATTTTCTGAATTTATTTAATGAGATGGCCGAAGGACTATATTTAATTGGCCATTCTTACACTTAATTAATACTGACCTGTAATTGGAACAAGACATAAAAAGGCAATGATCAAGACTCCACCAGAAATTACTACAGATTTCAGCTCTTGACTTGAATATTTAGTGCATGAAGCCATGAATAGCAAAGCCTTTATTTTCTAAATTCAAAGAGGCTCATAAATATGTCCTACTATATGTATCTTCTGCAGCCCTATATGAATGTTGAGAGTCTTCAAATAATATGAAGAAGAAACTCACTCACCAAATTTAAGCTACACGTATGAGAGGGGACCGGGCGTAGGGGCTGTCTGGTGGCCCTTGCCTCCTGCATAATAGTGGTTCAAAAATTAATTGCTCTCTTTCTTCAATTCTCTCTCTCAAGAGTCCGTGAGAAAAATTATTACTCCCTCTATTTAAAAAGGAATAAGCATTTTATTATTTGGGGAGTCAAACAAAATTTTCTTTGATCATATTTTTGCAAATAAACTTTGAATATTTCTGAATAGTTAGCTATTATAACTTATAGTACTTTTAATGCAACTTCTCAATATGTAAATTTTATTTCAAAAAATATAAAAAATCTATGTTTTAAATACATACCAAAAATTAGTCAATTTGACCTTTTGTACTCCCAAAAGGTTTAAACAAATTGAAATGGTGGGAGTACTAAAGATGAGATATGATGGCGTTTAAATAGCCACTAAAAAAGAAAAACATAATTTCAATATATATCAAAAGTACACTTAGAATTTGTGATCTGACAAATAACTTGATATTTTTGTGGTTGTAAGAACATATTATTTGGTGTAAAATAAGTAATTTAAAGTTAAATATCAATTGTTAAATACAAAAATATTATCTTTGAACAAATTAAAAAAAGAAAGTGGGTCGTAGCAGACAGAATACATTAATAAGGGTTGACCATAACACTCAACTTAACACTATTATTTTGGCCACAGTCTCCCTTGCTTCATTTGTCATCACATTAATTTTTTCTTCACGGTAGGAGAATGTACGCTGTACGCATAGCCTTGGATTAAAGAGTACAATTTATCACGACCAGTCTAATGCTTGTTGATTATACGACTACATTTATGATTGAAAGAAGTCAATCGTAAAACCATTTTTCTGTATGTCGCAACTCGCAAACACTACACTTCCATTTAATATATGAAGAGAGAACAGTTTTATAAAAAAAAAAAAAAAAAAAAAAAAAGAACAGTTACAACATCAAATAATTTTTAGTAGATTAACAACATCATGAGTGTATAGGGTAAAAACGGTTCATATTAAAAAGTAACACGTAGAGGCAGGGGGCAGACAAAAGATGAAGCGAGTGAAAACTAAGACCGAGGACAACAACTTCGATTCACGGTAGGAGAATCCTTCTCAAAATTCTGTCCCAGTTTCTTAACCAATTTCTGACTGTCTGGCATATGGTGGCGTCGGCTGGACTTGCTCCGAAATTTTGAGGGTCCTCCTCAAAATTCTGCCTCAGTTTCTGGTGCTGGAAAAAATGAAAATTTTATTAAGATATAACTAAACCCATAGGGCTGCCTACGTATCCCCTCTTAAACGGGAATCAGGTCAAGCGTAGTTCAATTACATCAGATGAAGAATTGTAAATAGTCTAAACATAGTATCTCTTGACTGCGTCTGAATTGATTTGTTTCGGCCAAACTTCTCCGTCCATTTCTGCAAGTATGAGTGCTCCTCATGTTAGCACCCGATGAACCATGTAAGGACCTTGCCAGTTGGGAGAGAATTTCTCTTTGGCTTCTTCTTGATGCGGGAAGATCTTCTTCAGTACAACCTGTCCTGGTGCGAATTGTCTTGGTTTGATTCTTTTGTTGAAAGCCTGGACATTATGTTCTGATAAAGCTAACTGTGACATACTACATTCATTCTTTTACCATCTATAAGGGCCAGTTGCTCATAGTGTCTCCTTATCCATTCTGCATCGCTAAGTTTGGCTTCCTATATGATCTTTAAAAAAGGAATCTCTACCTCGGCTGGGAAGATAGCTTCGGTACCATAAACCAGTAAATAGGGGGTTGCTTCAGTTGATGTGCGGACTGTAGTGCGGTACCCCAATAGGGCGAAGGGTAATTTCTCGTGCAATTATTTGTGGTTTTCTACCATCTTCCTTAGTATGTTCTTGATGTTCTTGTTAGCAGCTTCCACAACTCCGTTCATTTGAGGCATGTATATTGTAGAGTTTTTGTGCTTGATTTTGAAGGTTTTACACATGGCTTTCATCAGGTCACTATTGAGATTGGCGGCATTATCGGTGATAATGGACACGGGAACTCCAAATCGGCAAACAATACGATCTTTGACAAAGTTAGCGATGACTTTCTTGGTTACAACTTTGTAGGATGCAGCCTCTACCCATTCTGTAAAGTAGTCAATGGCCACTAAAATGAACTTGTGCCTGTTTCAAGTATTGGGCTTGATCGGTCCGATAACATCCATTCCGGAAGCAGCAAAAGGCCAAGGTGCACTTGTTGTATTGAGCTCATTAGGTGGTACCCTTATCATGTTTGCATGTACCTAACATTGGTGGCATTTCTGTATGTACCAGATGCAATCCGTGTATTTTGTTGGTTAGAACAAAACCATTCATATGTGGTCCACAAGTTTCGACATGTATTTCTTCGAGCAATCTGGAAGCTTCCTTTGTGTCAATACACCTTAACAACCCTAAATCAGGGGTTCTCCTATACAGGGTCCCTCCGCTTTGGAAGAAGCGATTGGATGGCCTCCGCAACGTGCATTTCTGAGTGTGGTTTGCCTGCTCTAGATATTCTCCTCTTGTCAAATATTCTTTAATGTCGTGGAACCAAGACTTTCCATCTATTTCCTCTTCAACATGAGCATAGTAAGCTCGTTGATTGTGGATCCTTACCGGAACGGGATCAATGAAATTTTTGTCTGGATGTTGTATCATTGATGACAAAGTGGCCAGTGCGTCTGCAAACTCATTTTGAATTCTGGGTACATGTTTGAATTCTATCTTTGTGAATCTTTTCATCCAATTCCTGCACATGATACAAGTATGGTAGTATCTTGGTGTTCTTCATAGCCCACTCTCCTTGAACCTGATGTACTAGACGATCCGAATCTCCTATCACCAGTAACTCCTGTATATTCATATTGATGACCAGATTGAGCCCTATGATGCAAGCTTCATATTCCGCCATATTGTTGGTGCATGAAAACGTAAGCTTCATAGATACATGGTAGTGTTGACCTATTTGTGATACCAAAACCGCTCTAATACCCACTACTTTGAAGTTTGTCGCTCTATCGAATAACATTTTCCAACCGTTGTAAGCTTCAGTAATGTCCTCTCCTACGAATGATACTTATTCATCAGGAAAATACATTTTGAAGGGTTCGTATTCTCCTCCCACCGGATTTTTAGCAAGATGGTCTGCCAATGCTTGTTCTTTGACCGCCTTCTGAGTTACATAGATGATGTCGAACTCACTCAACAGTATCTGCCACTTGGCTAATTTTTCGATCGGCATGGGCTTCTGAAAGATGTACTTCAGAGGGTCCATCCTGAATAATGAAGTATGTGGTATAGGCATAGAAGTAATGCCTCAATTTCTGAGTTGTCCAGGTCAAAGCACAGCAAGTGCGCTCCAACAGAGAGTATCGTGCTTCATAGGGTATGAACTTCTTACTCAAGTAGTATATGGCTTGCGCCTTTCTCCCTGGCTCGTCGTGTTGTCCCAAAGCACATCCAAAAGCTCCATCTAATACAGATAGATAGAGTAGCAAAGGTCTCCCAGGTTCCGGCGGGACTAGGACTGGTAGTGTGGACATGTATTCTTTGACTTTGTCAAAAGCCTTCTGACAATCTTCGGTCCAACTCATTTCAGCATCTTTCCTCAACATCTTGAAAATGGGTTCACATATGACTGTGGATTGTGCTATGAAGCGACTGGTATAGTGGAGCCGTCCTAGGAAGCTTGTCACGTTCTTCTTGCTCTTTGGTGGTGGTAACTCTTGAATAGCCTTAACTTTGGACGGGTCCAACTCGATTCCCTGGTGGCTGACAATGAATCCTAATAACTTTCCTGCGAGAACCCCAAATGCACGTTTTGCGGGGTTCAATTTTAGATTGTACCTCCTTAGCCTGTCAAAGAACTTTCTTAAATCCGCTATGTGATCTGCGACCTTCTTGGATTTGATAATGACGTCGTCCACATACACCTCTATTTCTTTGTGTATCATATCATGGAAGATGATTGTCATGGCCCTCATGTAAGTAGCCCCAACATTCTTTAGACCAAATGGCATCATCTTGTAGTAGTATACCCCCATCCAGATCTGGTGATAACCCACGAAGCAATCTACAAAGGATTGGAGTCTATCCAGACCTGGTGATAACCCGCAAAACAATCTATAAAGGATTAGAGTTCATGCTTGGTGCAATTGTCGATCACGATATTTTATGTTTGGCAGTGGAAAGTCGTCCTTAGGACTTGCTCTGTTTAAATCTTGATAGTCAACACATACTCTGACTTTCCCATCATTCTTCGGAACTGGTAAAATGTTGGCTAACCAGGTTGGGTACTCAACTACCCTGAGGACTTTGGCCTTGATCTTCTTAGTGACCTCCTCATTTATTTTCAGGCTCATATCTGATTTGAATTTTCTGAGTTTCTGCTTCACTGACGGACACATTGGATTGATAGGTAACTTGTGAGCCACTATGGATGTGCTCAGATGGGTCATGTCATCATATGACCATGCAAAGATATCCTCGTATTCTTTCAATATACGAGTGTGCTCCTCTTTCTCTGGCGGTGCTAAGTGAATGCTTACGCGTGTTTCCTTGATGGTCTTGGCGCCTCCCAAATTTACTGCTTCGGTTTCATCCAGGTTGGACTTAGATTTATTCTCAAAGTTATCAACCTCTCTGACAATTTCCTCAAGTATTTCATCTTCTTCCTCCGAGTCACTATCCTTATGTTGCGTTGTCTCATTACATGTCACAGTCATTGGTTCATCAGGAAAAGTAATAATAATGTTGTAGAAAGAAAAACGTGAAAGATAATAATGAATAATAAATAGTAATGCATTGATTAAATTTGAAAATATCGAAAACAAGTACAGCTCATTGAATCGAGCAATTATTTTGAAACAAAATGCATCTTTAAAACAAAATTACAGAAAACATTTGAAATGCCTAGCATGGCTATAGAAATAAATTAGGCTAAATGGCAAGCTACCCAGGGACTCGTCACGCCCGGGATGGCGTGTCAGTCCAGTTCCTGAGAACAACTCCATTCTCCATAGTCTGAATGGTGAGGACTTCTTCCCCATCTTTCTCAATTATCACAATGGAATCCATATCCTCGTCCTCTAGGAACAAATTCCTCAGCCCAACTAAAGCTTCTTCCCCTGCAATTCCCCATGTTGTGTCAGCCTGATGAAAAGTTTGACCCAGATGTGGCACTGGTTGCTCAAGAAGGTAATAAGGTCCACACCATGGAGACGACCAATCATCATACTCTTGCCATGTATACTGGTATCCGAGCCCAAAGGTTGTACCATGATGTTTTAGCTTTATTGGTTTAGTAATGCCCAGGAGATTCTTCCCAAGACCTTTGCCGAGTTCATACCCAGACCATGCTAGTATGCTTTCTATTTTGTTACTCCGCCATTTGTCTTTCTCAATTGCATTAACATGTTCGATGTGGTAATAAGTTTCCCCTCCTAGCCTTCTTCTGTTCTCGATAACCGGGACGGTTTGACTGGTGTAAATAGGATTACTTCCATCTCCGTGAATGATCACCTCTTGATAAGATGGATATCTGGGCGGGGGTTGTTTTCAAATGATCGACAACAGAATATTCCCTTTCCTGTACTTTCCTCCAAAGATCATCTAGTCTAGTTTCAATGACATGTTATTCAGTAGCAGCCTCCTTACTCGATCCTCCCAAGTGTTCAGGTGTATAGATCCTTCCCATTTTGGTCATTCCTTGTGCATCATTATATTCTTCCATTTTTACTTTTCCTTTTTACCTAGCTTCGGCAACGTAATCCTAAGGTATATCCTTGGAATTGAAAAGAGGTGTGGTTGACACTGTCACTGTGGAAGGCGTGGCCATTTCTACCTTAAATGGAGCAGGTGTGGCTGAGGACGAAGCTACCTCTACCTCAATTGGAACTAATGCGGTTACCTCAACCTCGACTAACGACTGTGTCTGCACCACAATAGGAGTGAGTGTGACTATAGGTTTAAAGTCATCGCCTTCCCAAATAAGCCCGATTGACCCCTCAGTATCCCATTCCTCATCTGTCTCTATCACATGTATCTCGCTGCCCCTATAATCTGGGAGAGGATTCTTGCGGACATTGGGTGTAACTTCTTTGGCCTGTATGATCTTTCTATCAATCAGTGTCTAGATTTTATATTTCAATGTTTGGCACTCGTCAATGGTGTGCCCTTTTATACTGGAATGATACGCACATGTTTTGTTTGGGTTGACCCATAGAGATGAGTTCTCCACTGCCACAACATGAATAAGAGTGACATAACCCGTGGCCTTCAACCTTTCATATAGTTGGTCGATGGGTTCAGCAATAGCGGTGTACTTCCTAAGTGGTTTGCGATCAATGTTAGCTTGGATTTCTTGTAATTTGGACGAGTTGGAGGTGAATGAGAGTAGGCTGGCTGGGTGTTATAAGTATGATAGGCTATAGCGGGTTGAGAATATCTGGGAGATGAGGGTTGATATGTGGGTAGAGGTGTTTGGTATGTGGATGGTGGTGTTTGGTATGTGAGTGGAGATTTTGGGCCCTGAGCCACCATTACTACCCCCCACTTCTCTTTTCTTTGATATGTCACTTGACTGTAATGCTTTGTTCGTGGCCTGTAGTGCCTCGAAATTTTTCACCATCCCGTTTTTGATACCTTCTTCAATCCTTTCTTTGAGTTTGATGATATCGGAGAATTTGTGATTCTCAATGACCATTAGCCTTTCATAATACTGTGTGTCTTGTGCCCTCACAAAGAACTTGTTCATTTGTTCTTCTTCTAGTGCTGGTCTGAATTTGGCAACTTCTGACCTCTATCGAGTAGCATACTCGCAAAAGGTCTCAGTTGGCTTCTTCTTTAAATTCTGGATGTAGAAGACATCCTGTGCATTCTACGTGTTAAACCTGAACCGGTCAATAAATTATGATGCCATGCTCACCCAGTTGGCCCACTTATTAGGGTTCTAGCTTATGTACTAGGACATGGCATCTCCAGTAAAACTTCTCATGAAGAGCTTCATTCGGATCCTTTCATCTTTACCGACCCCCACGAGCTTGTCACAGTAAGTTCTCAAATGAACCTTAGGATCACCTGTTCCATCAAACATTTCGAACTTGGGAGGTTTGTAGCCCTCTGGTAGTTCCATGTCCGGTTGTATGCACAGATCCTCATAATTCAGACCTTCTACCCCTTTTGCCTCCTTCGACACCCTGAACTCGTCTTGTAAATTTCTTGAGTTCTTCGGCCATGTTCTTGATGAGCAGGCCCTTCTCAGCGGATTCTGGTATATAGGTGATTTGTTGAGTAGAGCGAGGTACAGTTTCCACATATATATGGTTGTTTTGGTTAGTACCAGGGACTTGGGTGTAGTGGTGGTCGTTGCTTGAGTTTTGTGGAACGGGAATGGGTTGTGGTGTGTTCTGAGGATTGTGATGGGGAGTGGCTGGTAGGTACTGGATTGGTTGATGATGGTGTTGCGATGGAGTTGGTATTGGCAAAGGATTAGGATTTTGAGGTGGAGTTTCATATTGATGTTGTGCAGGAGGAGGCTGGTTTGGTGTATTTTGGGGAAGTGCTGAGTTTTTTGAATTTTGTTGGTTGATGTCAAGGACGTTTAGGGCGAGGGAGAGGTTTGCTAAGTTGCGGACCTGCTCAAGTTCTCACTGTAACTCCAGTATCTTTTGCTCAACCGCAAAACCAAATCATTTGTGCCGGAGTACTTCGACCGTCTGATGTTTCCACATTCTCAGCATTTTCCTTTCGAACACCACTTAAATCATCCATCTTAGCTTTCCTTTTACTTCTTGTATTACTTGGAGGAGGAGGAGATGGAGGGCCTCTAGATCTGGTTTGATATGCTGATGAAGCTAGTATGTGCGAACCAACCTTAGGGGATAGGAATAATAATAAAAAAATAAGAAAGACAAAAGGTAAACAATCTTCAATCTTCAAGTTCCACATGTGTTGTGCTTCATTTTTATATGGTATGGCTTTACCCTGAAAGTCAGCTATGAAGTGACTCATTTTAGCGACTCGCGGTATGACCTATCTCCTGCCTACCTGTCTCATAACCCTGAGGGGAGCATAAGGGTATATGCCCCTTAACCCTATCAGTAACAAGTGGGGAACATCCCTGGATATGATGATGAACTCATCGATAGGGTACCACTCGAACATCCATTGAACCTGGTCCTCAGTCAAATTGCTGAAAAACTGCACCCATCCTACAACATCCTTAGGTTGAGCAAACATGTATGGGATATAGGTCATTCTATTGGGATGATGAAATGCTATGTGATCATTCCATGGCCTTCGCGGAAATTCCTGATGGTACTGACCCTTTTGGATATGTTCTAGGAGCCAAACTTGTAGCAGCAAATTGCGACCCTCGATGAATCTGAACCCCTTCTAACAATGTTCCACGACCCGGTACATATCTGCAATGATCATAAGGACAATGGTATATGTTTGACCCTCGATCCCGTCCATCAATATTTTGGCCACCATGGCTAGCCTGGTATGGATTCTATCTCTTTGGATCGGGAACACTAGCATGCCCAAGAAACACATGATGAACACAAAGACCCTACGGCGAATCCAACCCAAGAAGGTGATAGAGAATTCATCATCGAAAATACGGTAAGAGCTGTTGTGACTGTATCGTTCATAGAGGAAGTCGAAAGGTATGTAGGAGTTCTTCAAGCACTCCAAATCATCATTCTTTTTTAACCCTATCATCTTCAGAAATCCCTTAGTGGTGCAATTTTCTGGTGCTAATAAACCAGGGCTATCCCAAGGTAGCCCAACAAATCCCTATATTTCTTCCAAGAGATGGGTCATTTCTATGTTTCTGAAGTGGAACACAACCCTTTGTTTGTCCCAGAACATGGTAGCAGCCTCGATCAACATTTTGTTTGGCTGCAGGTCCAACAAAGAAGGCAAATTTCCTAAGACCCTTTTCACATGATTTTGGTCACTTGAAGGAAGATCCCTCCACCAATCTAGCAAATGTGAAGGTATGCTACCGACCATGCCGAACCTGGGACTTCGTGTCTCATTTTCTGCAAAACAAAGATGGTTAGGTCCTTTTCCCCTCTAGGTTTGTCTATTTATACAAATGTTGATTAGCATATTGACACTTATTTCTCCAAAATTAATGCACACAATCATGGTTGCGTCCGTTGGGATTATGGAAAACCCGATGGACTTTTAGGTGAATCTTGTCTTAAAGGGTTATTATGTGGACAACATATTAAACTGAATATGTTTGACCATTATGCATGTACAATTAATCAGAGTAAGATTGCTATAGAGGTCTAGACATGGGACCCTCAAGCGGACAACTTGAGGGGGAAAGGCACAGAACCATCGAACGCACCGCTGATCGGCCAGTTTTATCGCAAATATGCCTTTCTGAATTTAAAAGGGTGATATATATAGGAAGAGTGCAAACACTTATCAAGCGTTGTTGTATGATTGATTACGCACGAGTGGAATATGATGTTGAGCATGATTTATGCAACAATAAATAACATGCTGTCAAGTATTTACACGTTTAAAAATTATAAATGTGGTATTTAAATAATTGAAAGACAATTACAAGAAGAAAACAAGGAGACAAGTCAGTTTTGGAAAATAAGGGAAATCATAAATGCTTGAAAATAAGCAATTAAATCCAAGTAAGGGGGAAAGGGAAAGGGTGCATAGGATAAAGCATGCTTAAGACTAATTCACAAAAACAAGTTCGTTATGGTAAGAGCCTAAAATATCCCCAGCAGAGTCGCCATACTGTCGCACCCCATTTTTTCCTCGCGGAGTCCAGGTTTTGACATTCATTGGGAACAACTCATTTCCTTTCGGCAATTGGGTAACTGAATTTAAAGAGTCGCCACCTAACGGATTTAGGTGCGTTAGGGCACCTAGAGCAAATAAATCATGAAATCGATTTGCATTACCAGAGAATTGGGTAATGCTTAGCTTCCCCACCTAACGTTGCCTCCTTTTTAGGGAAGCCCCTTCATCACTAGCTTCCCCATCACCGTCAATAACCAATATGGTTGCGGCTGGCTCGGGTGCAACTTTCTTCACTTTTTTATTCTTACCCTCAGTGCAGGAAGAACGCTGCCTTTTTTGTTTCTTGTTCTCCGGTCAGGGACTCTGAGAGGAAGAACTTGCACCAGAAGCACATCTGATGGCACCTATTCGGGTGAGAGCTTCCTTCAACAACCTTGCAGCCTATGCGGGATCAAACCTATAGGATGGAAACAGAACCATATAGGAGACCTGAATCCATCAAAAAAGTGAGGTTAGCCATTTTTCCTATGTACAAAGATAGAATGAAGGCAAAACCA
This sequence comes from Nicotiana tabacum, assembly GCF_000715075.1. Classification (NCBI taxonomy): domain Eukaryota; kingdom Viridiplantae; phylum Streptophyta; class Magnoliopsida; order Solanales; family Solanaceae; genus Nicotiana; species Nicotiana tabacum. The sequence goes on along the minus strand of NC_134082.1, from coordinate 29,417,155 downwards.
GTTTACCGTGATTCTTGGGCCTCCACCCGTATTTGGGGGCCAAATCTTTCCACTAGCAAGTCTCAGGCATGGTGATATAGAGAATCTTCGGAACCCACCAGTCCAGGCCTTCAACCCTTGGTGGTGTCCACCGAGTTTTTGAAATAATTAAAGGAAAAGGGTCAACAATGACATGAAACGGCCTTTTTGCCAAAAAAGAGATAGACTTTGAACTCATGTGAACGAGTCCAGGACTCAGGGAATAATGGAGTTATTGTCGAGATGATATCCCTGGTGGCAATAACTACAAACCACTCCGTCCATCTACGGTCATTGTCGTCATCCATGCAAGTAAACAATGGTGCCCTGCTCGCTGAAATTTATTACTCCCCATGAATGATCTTGAGGGAGTGAGGTTCACCATTTGAGCCAAGATGAGGGGCTCGTTTGTTTTCGGGCACATCCTCCATAGACAGGCCACCGTTTGCCACACCGAAGAGCTTACCTATGCCAAACAAACCTGATTGGGAGCGATGATGTTTAAAAGAAAACGGTCCTAAGGTGAAGGGATATGTGTAAACATACGTAAAAGCCTTCTTATTGAAGGTCACTCGCTCCACTAGATTGGGAGCGATGATGTTTAAGGTGTTGTAGTCAAAGTCCTCCTTTATAGCAGGAATAATGGAAGGGCTAATAAAGGTATTTGCCAATAGCCCAAATGCGAGAGTTTGAAGAAGGGAACTTCTCTTCGATGACCTTGGTTTTGTTGAGATGTTTGGTTATGATGGTGCTCATCGTAGGAGGATCAGCATCAACATCGACCACTTTGCCTTTGCTCCTCTTCGAGCCCTCACCGAAGAGAAAATCGGAGTTCTTGGTAAAATTAATGTAAGAAGCCTTAATTAGCAGAGGGTGATAAGAGTTTTTTATTAGGAAGATTGAAGAAAGACGGAAGTAGAAAGAAGTTTAATGCAGAGAAGTTGATAAGAGTTTATGAAACTAGCAGAAGTGAAAGAAAAGAATGAGGAGTATAAGTAAATGAATATGCGGCTAACATTGTGGCCTTGATTACCTCGAGAACCGTAGAAAATATTGCTAAATTATGGAGTAACACATAGCTGGGATATTAAATACGAGGATACGTGCTTCTTATAAAGCATCAGCAACTTTTTAGAAAGGTTCAGAAAATTTTCCGCGAAGAAAGGAATCTTTACTAACCTTCCGGTGGCACAAAGACGTACCACCGGAAAGCAGGGGACACTCTATATAGGATAAAGTTGGTTTATATTTAATTCTCGAATGGAAGAGTGACACGTGGAACCAGGGGGTAGACAGAAGATGAAGCTAGTGGAAACAAAGACTAAGGACAACAGCTTCGGTTGGTATCGGGTAGATCCCGAAGGGAACATTATCAACAAGAGCAAATACATACTTGTCACCGGATGACATTCAATGAAGAATATTTCTCATTATTAAATACGCAGTCGTTACAGAGAATTTTGGCATTCATGACCTGCCGTTATATATTCATAAATTGCCCCCAGTATTGTTATTAAGAGGGGCTTGATCCTAGGACTTTGTTCCCTAGGTATAGCCATAATTAATGGCTTCAACAACCATTGTAAGACACGAAAATTTTGACAACCTTATGCTACATACTATTTCAAAGCTAAAGAATATTTTTTTTTTCTAACGTTATTTTTATTGCTGCCTTCGGAAGCCTTGCTCCCAGAATCAAGCTATCTGCTATTTATTTCGATTTCAACGCTAAGTTTTACATTTTATTTAATTCATTTATCATTTTTGAGTTCAAATCGATCCGCTTGTCTATAAACCACCCTATAAATTATACTGTACCATTTTACGAGTGAACAATAAGAACTGTGTTAAATTGCCCAGCAATCATCTTGTATATTACTGACTATGGAGTGTTACTTTATGTTTCCTATGTTAAATGGAGAAAGATCATAATTAAATTAATGAGAGAGTACTTAAAAGTTAAACCAAAGAAAATGAAAGTTAGTTTCAAATTCAATTTTAAAAACTTGCTCAGGAAGTGAAGATCAACCAAAAATACAAAAAAAAAAACTGAATACGTAGTTTACAACTGCGTCTAATACACCACTCCGTACTTGACCACTTTTTTTTTAAACAAGTATATGTAACACATCAATAGAATCGTGCCACGTGTCATTAAAAAAATAACACTTTGAAAATTGCAATTATTTTCCTCACTTTTCATCTTTCCCACGACTGCCACTACCCGTTGGAATCAAAACAACAGTGAATTTAAAATTGGTTTCAAAGAACAACATTGATAACTAAATAAAAAAGATGCTATTTAACTATGAAAGTTGGATATATTATTTCTCCGATGAAGAACTATTTTTACAAGATAAAGTAACAAATTTTCTTAGTATTTCTGAACTGCTAGAGTTAATTGAATAGAAAATGCTAACAATTCTTAGATACTTGACCCTAATAGAGAAAATAAGGCAAACAACTTGTCATGATCCCAAATCCATCTAGTCGTAATGGCAACCTAACTCCAACATGGTAGGTAAGCCAAATATAGAGTAACGTAACACAAATGACAACTCAATAATAACAAGGAGTGATATAGCTCAAATCTATTGTTTACCGTGAAAATGGTAATAACAATTAAATTTGTTGATGGGTCTCTAAAAATACGTGATCTATTTTTATGCTAGTTTATTAAGCAGTTGATGCTATGTATATGAGACTTAGAAACGAAATAAGAGTTAAGGGTAGGGTGAAAATCAAACCGTTAGGCCAATTATCGGGGCCTCGAGCTCGTCGATTCAGGGCCTCGGGTCGATCCTGGAGTACACATATTTTTGCCATTAAAAGCTTGGATGCTATATATGGGCTCCGTTCGTTCGACCGTTTGGCCCGGCACATTACTTTCCCTATCGAGGTCCCATTTGGGGTGCCTTGGCTTTCCCAAGTAGATGACGTCCCCTTCCCCCCCCCCCCCGTATTTGAAGTAGATTGTAAAAGAAATCTCGAATACTTGTTGGGTCTCCTTTAGGTTCCGCATGGCCGTTGCCTCGTTAAAATATTGCAGGTAAAACCCTTCTAGGGACAAAATCCGGTTGAAGGAAAAGAGTTCAACGGGTGCTCGAGGGTGTTCTCGGAATTTTCCATCGGATGACCTAGCAATAATATCGTTTTAGCATTGATATGTTCTAGTTGCTTGGATGTTGTTCGCCCTCCATGGTTCCGAGCTCATAAGACCCTTTGCCGACTATTCCGAGGACGCGGTACGGTCCTTCCCAATTTTGGCCTAGCCTTCCTTCATTAGGGTTTTGGGTGTTAAGGGTGACTTTCCATAAAACTAAGTCCCCGACTCCGAAATGTCGGAGGTTTGTTCTCCTGTTATATTGATCCTTTGCTTTTGGACAGCCATTCGGACCAGCGAGACTTCTCGTCTTTCATCTAGTAATTCGAGTGCTATTGTCATGGCCTCGTTGTTCGAGCTCTCAGTGGAATGTTGGAATCTAGTGCTCGGCTCCCCGACCTCCACTAGTATCAAAGCCTCGACGCCGTATAGTAGAGAGAAAGGTGTTTCCCCTGTGCTTAATTTTGAAGTTGTTCGGCATGCTCACAGCACATCTGGCAATATTTCTCTCCACTTTCCCTTGACGTTTTCCAGTTTCTTTTTTTAAGTTTTGGATGATGGTTTTATTTGTGGACTCGGCCTGGCCGTTCGCACACGGGTGGTAGGGCGTCGATAGGATTCTTTTGACTTGTGATCCTCAAGAAATTGCGTTACCTTGCTCCAAATGAATTGCTTCCCGTTATCACATGTTATCTCGGAAGGAATCCCGAATCGGCACATGATGGGTTCCCAGATGATGTTGATGACTTCTGCTTCCACCCATTTGGAGAAATAGTTAGTCATAAACAAAATAAATCTAGCCTTACCTGGTGCCGTTGGCAAGGGTCCGACGATGTCCATCCCCCACTTCATGAACGACCATGGTGATAAGACCGAAAGCAGCTGCTTACTGGGTTGGTTAATCATCGGGGCAAAATCTCTGGCATTTTTCGCACTTACGGACGAATTCTTTGGTGTCCTTTTCCATGTTGTCCCAATAATAGCATGCTCTGATTACCTTTCGAACTAAGGCATCAGCACCAGAATGATTTCCGCAGACGCCCTCGTGAATTTCTCAGAGTACATAATTTGTATCCCCTGGCCCCAAACATACTGCTAGGGGGCCATCAAAAGTTCTTCTATACAATGTCTTGTTTTCATCGATCGAGAATCGTGCTGCTTTGGTTCGCAGGGCCCTCGATTCTTTTGGATCCTCGGGCAATTTTTCATCTTTCAGATAATCAATATATTTATTTATCCAGTCCCATGTTAGGCTGGTGGAATTAATCTCCGCATGACCTTTCTCGATTACTGATTTAGATAGTTAAACGACAGCCCCAGGAGTAGGTCATCTTCTTCCACAGATGATCCCAAGTTTGCGAGGGCATCGGCCTCGGTAATCTTCTCTCACGGTACATGGAATAAAGTCCATTCTTTTAAGTGAATTAATGCGACTTGGAGTTTGTCCAAATATCTCTGCATCCTGTCTTCTCGGACCTCGTAGCTCCCATTCACCTGGCTCACTACCAGGAGTGAATCGCATTTTGCTTTAATGGTCTCAGCTCCCAAGCTTTTGGCCAGTTCTAAACCGGCAATCATAGCCTCCTACTCGGCCTCATTATTAGTCAATTTTGCAGTTTTTATGGATTGCCTAATTACACCGCCCGTATATGGCTTTAGGACTATCCTAGTCCGGAACCTCTCACATTTGTGGCGCTGTTAGTGAATAGGTTCTATACCCCGGAAGATGGCCAGATTTCAGTAAAAGTTCCTTTTCTACCTCTGGCACGAGGGAGGGCGAGAAATCGGGCATGAAGTCTGCCAGGATCTAGGACTTGATGGTTGTTCGAGGTTCATACTCGATATCATACCCCCGGAGTTCGATGGCCCATTTGGCTAATTGAACCAATAGTTCGGGTTCGTGCAATATGCTCCAGAGGGGGTATGTCGTTAGAGGACAAATATGATGGCATTGAAAATAGGGTTTCAATTTTTGCGATGCACTTATTAACGCAAGAGCCAATTTTTCGAGGTGCGGGTACCTACTTTCAGCATCCCTAGGGTCCGGCTTAGATAATAAATAGGGAATTGCGTACCTTGCTCTTCTTGAACTAGCACGCCATTTACCGCTATCTTGGATACGACCAAGTATAGATATAGTGTTTCATCGTCCTTTGGCGTGTGGAGCAGAGGTGGGCTAGTCAGATATCGCTTCAGCTCTTCTAAGGCGCGTTGGCATTCTGGTGTCCATTCAAAGTTGTTCTTTCTTTTGAGTAACGAGAAGAAATGATGGCTCATATCGGATGACCTGGATATGAATATGCCTAAAGCTGCTATCCGACCTGTTAGCCATTGTATGGCCTTTACATTGTTTACCACTGTGATTTTTTTAATGGCCTTGATTTTATCGGGGTTAATCTCGATCCCCCTATTTGATACCATGAAGCCTAAGAATTTGCCCGAACACACTTCGAAGGCACATATCTCGGGGTTGAACTTCATGTTCTAACTTCTGAAGATGTCGAATGTTTCCTGCAAATATTTTAAATGGTCCTCTGCGTGTAGGGACTTAACTAGCATGTCGTCAATATAAACTTCTATGGATTTGCCTATTTGAATCTCAAACATTTTATTAACTAGATACTGGTATGTAGCCCCTACATTTTTTAGTCTGAAAGGCATTACATTGTAATAATAGGTACCATACTTTGTGATGAACGAGGTCTTCTCCCTATCTTCGGGGTTCATCTTAATTTAATTATACCCCGAATAGGCATCAAGAAAGGTGAGGGTCTCGTGGCTGGTCGTACCATCGATCAGACGATCAATGTTAGGCAATGAGAACGAATCCTTGGGACACGCCTTATTTAAGTCTTTATAGTCTACGCACATTCTTAGCTTATTTCCCTTTTTGGGTACCACTACTACGTTGGCCAGCCACTCGGGGTACTTTACTTCTCTAATGGACCGTATTTTAAGGAGTTTTGTTACCACATCCTTGATAAATTCATGTTTTATCTCGGACTGGGGTCTTCTTTATTACTTTATCGACTTAAACTTGGGGTCGACAATCAATCGGTGGGAGGTTATTTCCGGGAGGATACTTGTCATATCTTAGTGGGTCCATGTGAAAATGTCGATATTATCGATAAGAAATTGAATGAATTTTTTCCTGAGTTCAGGGGTTAATCCCGATCCCAGGTATACCTTACGTTCGGGTAGGTATTCGACCAAAATAGCTTGCTCCAGATCTTCGATCGTCGATTTCGTTGCATCTGACTCTTTGGGGGCAACGAAAGTTCGAGGAGTGAGGAAATCTCCTTCGCCATCCTCGGGGGTCTGTGTGTTCCCAGACACATCTGAGTGCTGGAGTACGGGGGTCGACTCCTCTTGGTAAACCGCAAATATTTCTTTCGCTGCACGTTGTTCTCCATATACGGTCGTTATGCCATCATTTGTCGGAAATTTAATCATTTGGTGCAAGGTTGATGGTACTGAATTCATGCTGTGGATGCACGGCCTGCCAACCAATGCATTATACCTTTTGTCGCTGTTGATGACTTGAAACTTTGTGTTCTGAACCATGTCAGACGTGTCGACTGGGAGGATGATTTCTCCCTTTGTTTCTTCGCCGATCATATTGAAGCCGTGGAGGACCCGGGTGGTGGGTATGATCTTGTCTAGTAACCCAAGTTGTTCTACTACCTCTGACCTGATTATGTTCGTCAAGCTGCTCGGATCCACTAGCACACGTTTAACTCGGACGTTGTTTAAAAGAAATGAGATTACCAATGCGTCGTTATGTGGTTCTATCAAGGTCTCGAGATCTTCTGCTGAACGCAAGGGTATCTTCGGCCACCCGATCTCGGATAGGCCCTTCTAATGAGGCGGATATTTTTGTCTACTTGATCATGGGCCCTTGGGGAATGTCGATCCCTCCAATAATCATATGAACGACATCCGAGGGATATCTTTTTGTGTCCAGGCTAGAACAACCACACCATTTTTTCCCCGGTTCTCCAGGTAATTGTTTTCACCTCTGCCTGATGAGTTAGGCATTTCAACATGAAATTTGAAGATCTTGGACAAGAACAGGTGTGAAAGATAACTTGTGTTACGTGACAAAATTAGCAAGAAAATAATCACTATTATCTTTAGCCCTATGGTGGGCGCCAAACCATTTACCGTGAAAATAGTAATAACAATTAAATTTGTTGATGAGACTCTAAAAATACGTGATCTATTTTTATGCTAGTTTCTTAAGCAGTTGATGCTATGTATATTGTGTATAATGAAATCGGGGGAACCCATCTCCCGCCCTGGAGGTATATTCGGAATGTCGTAACAGCACCTCTAGGCTGTGGGATCATGATAGGGCTCCTTATCTCGAGGATCATCTGCGGTCCCGCAGTGGCTCCGAGGTTGAAGGATCCGTCCGCGGCCCAGCAAAGGTTACAAATACGGGGAGACTCCTGAGGCAAGCAGCTAGAATCAATAGGCCCTGGTGTCTTGTCTAGCCGTCCCATCCCTGTATCTTTACATTTAATGCACTCTATACCATGCCGGGTTTCCTCGCCTATATAATAGGAGCCCATACCATCTTGTAAAGGGATGATGTTGCTCCATTTCTCCACAAGTACAATAATATCTCCCTCTCTCTCTCTCTCTTTTCTTTTAAGTGGTTCATCCTCGCAGGCTCGAGACCTCCTTCGTGTTTGTTATTTTCTTACTTGTTCTTCACCATATCATTTAGTATTGGCAATATAGAGCCTTGCTTAATCATACCTCTAATTGTTATCCCATCCTCGGCCATTCCCGATAGTCCAAGATCGATACCAACAGTGACCCCGAGGTCCCATCGACCATATTCGAGCTGGGGCAACGGGACCCTTTGGTTTGATTACTGCCTCGTATTAGCTTGCCTTTTACCATTAGACTTTGCGCTCTTAGCATTACCTGCTTTAACAACTAGCTCAGGAATAGATCACGTATTTTTAGAGTACCATTTACAAATTTATTTATTTTTTCCATTTTCACGGTAAATAGTTTGGCGCCCACCGTTGGGCTAAAAATAATAGTGAATATTTTCTTGCTAGTTTCGTCACACAAACATACATTATCTTTCACACTTTTTCTTGTCCAAGATCCTTTAATTTCAGGCCAAAATGTCTGGCTCGTTAAACGGAGTTGAGAACGACAACCTCGAAAATCACTGGGAAAATGGCATGGCTATCCCAGCTGCTGGAGCACCACCGCGTAGTCCTGATATTGCTCCCGGACCAATCCTAGCAGACGCGGATTAACAGGACACACAATGAGTCGACGAAACTTCTTACACCGACAGGAGCGTACGGCACAACGGCGAACAGGAAGCACCAAAAAACCTCGGGCGGGGTAGAATAGGAAGTTAGTCGTCATGTTATTTTTGAAATGTTTCAAAGCCGCCCAGGGACCCCCAATGCAATAGCGACGGAGACACCCCCATACGATGAGCTAGTACCCGAGAGATCAAGCAACGACGGGTCGGCAACCGACCCCGCTGCAGTGAGGATGCTTCGGAACCTCTTCAAAAGGATCGAATCAGGTTCGTGGAAGCTCTTACAGCAACCGTCTCCCGAGGAAATAGTCCTGGAACTTGCTTCGCAGAAAACCGGAACGCTGGAACTCCCTAGGTACGACAGGACCTTGGATCCCTACGGGCACACCACCGCTTGCACGTGATCGTTCAAAGGAAGTGATACCTGAGACGATGCGTTCTAGCTCGTCTTGTTAAGAAAGTTCGAAGAAACTCTTTCGAGAGGAACCGTGACGCAACGCCATTGCCTGGCACCTGACCTCATAGACTCACTTACTATACCAGCATGGTCCTCCACGGAAGCGCGCGCCATTTCCACCAAAGTAGTATAGAGAATGCCCGATACACCTGAGGCCGAACGAAGAAGAAACAAAATGTCGCAGGAAGCCGGACCCTATCCCCTGATAAGAGAAATGAGATCGCTCCCGGTCTCGGATGACTGGCCAACACAGGCTCTCACTCGAAGCCTAAGCAAAGCATGCCTAACGACTCCGGGGCATTTCGAGCGGAGCCCGATTAGGTACCCAGCCGAGGTCCGGTTGGATACCCACACCCGACACTAGTCCCGAATCGGGGCCATGGACAACTATCCAAGAACACCCTCGGGTTCGATATATCCAAGCAGACCCCCAACAGAAGAGCTAATACAAAGCAGATAGAGGTATCATCCATGCTCAGTGAGTGGAAGGAATAACCTAAGAAGCAACTTACCTAGCAACAGTAGGGGGATGGCCCGACGACAGCAGCCTCGAGGAACCTCCAAAGGAACCAAATTCAACAAGGCACAGCTGGAAGGGAAACCCCGCCTAGCTGAGCGCGATTTCAGCATTGCTGTACCGAACATCGTGATCACCATAAGCAAATCCAGAAATTCCAGGTGGCTCAAACCTGTTCGACCAAGACTCCTCCAAGAGAACTATGTCCTGGCGCAAGAACCACAGGGTGCGCGGAATCACCAGCCCAAAAGAACAACAACCATGCTATTCAATAGAGGTCTCCACCAAGTATCATCGAGCAGTTAGGCTTGAATCCAACTCCAAAGGAGGAAGGATATCGGGAAAAACGAAACCGACAAGCCACAACATTTGGCCACGACAGTTTAGGGTCGGCGACACCCTTCAAAAATGCGTAAAATACAGAGAGAAAATGCTCATCGCTAGGAAAAGGCGTCTTGGGAATATACCTGAAGGATACCCTGCATCTAGGGGAAAAAAGACGCCGAGACTTTGCCTCAGCCTCGTATTCACGCGTTGGTAACCTCTCCCTCATTTAACCTATTCCAACTAAAGCATGTGTTCAGGAATGCAGGTGTATCGACCAACTACACCGATGGCGTCAGGCCAAAGCCAATAGGCAGTTCGGACTAACGAACCAAATCACTTCCATACCTCAAATCCTTGATGGATTCCAGACGCCGATCGCCACAACAATCAGGAAGGCCGCTCCCTCTACACAGCTTGCTTGAGCTTGGACTAGAACGCCGAGTCCGCAAAGCGCGGACGTTTTTATTCGGATGATAATGGGCGCACCTCCTAGACGCGACGAGAGGAAATCCCTCACCATGTAACATGTCGCCGGCATCGATGACTAGTTTAACGCGGTAGAAGGCTGCATTACGGCTCGCGCCTCGAAACGGCAGGAACATACCTGACCTCAAAAACGTCGTCTACACACCCCGCAGTAGGGAAGAACAACTCCGCTCCTTTGTTGTTTCTTTCCTTTTACTAACCTACATGCAGGCGGTCATCCAAGGCATTTAGAAATTCTAAACTCCACTCGGAGAACCGAGGCTTCTGCAGGACCCGCCGAGCTCTCTCTGCTCGACTGGGTTTTTCAGCGTAAAGGTCCCACCAGCGAGATTATTAGCGAAGAAATATACCCCCAATAAAGGGATTCGACAAAATCGCAGTCCTTTCTTCTACAGTCGGACAACGTGCGATGACCTCCTCTTAAGGGCACCATCCCCTCGGAAGGGCCAACAATCGGCAAGCTAAGTTCCAAAAATGGAATCATGTAAATAGATTATATAATCAAAGGAGCAACACCCATGCGGGCCGAGCTCGCGCCAATAGGACAATATGTATTTACAACATATATTTATTCCTAGCAATAAAGAATACCCTTTCGACATTTCCTATTTCAGGAGGATTTCGACATATTTGCAACAAATGCTTCTCCTTTAAATGAGCCCCGATATACTCGGAGACTCGGCATCAACAATTCGACAACTTGCATGACCTCAGGGTCGGAACTCCGGGCTCATCAAGCCCCTGGAAGGAAACTCCGAGCTCACGAGAAGCTGTCTTCAAGCTCAAACAAACTCGATGACTCATGTTAATCGCCATACAACTGGAAAACCCAAAACTGTAAGACATCTAGCGGGCAGCCTCGGAGTAACCAGATCTATTCTACAAACTGTAAGACCTCAATAGGCATGGAAAACTGTAAGACCTCAATAGGCATGGCAAATTGTAAGACCTCAATAGGCATGACAAATTGTAAGACCTCAACAAGCATTAAAAATCCCGAAGTTTAGGCTATACATCACATTTGTAAGAATCCCTAAAGGGCATACCCTCGATGTAGACACCTAAACTATCACTAGGGATAAAATATGGCTACGGCCAAACGTATATGACTATGGTCAAAATGGCTGATACAGCTAAAATAACGCGACTCAGGGACGCCCGATTGTCGCTAAAAAATCGTAGGCCACTACTCGACAACGTCGGCTCTACAATTCAAGAGCATCGATCTACTCGACCTATGAACTATGAACCTTACGAAATGCTCGAAACATCATCGACAACAACTTAAAATCAAGTTTCCTCTGGAACCGATGACGGGTCAGGCGAAAATACTATAAAAAGACCTCAATGAGCGGAATCAAAGCCTACAAAAAGCCCAATGGGCAAAAACAGCGTAAGAGCCATTTTCTCCAGCTAAGCAAGCCTACGTGCCTCATATTGAAAGGTCTCTACGACCAAACAGCATAAGAGCCACTGTCGCCAGCTAAAAAATCTTGACAACTTGAGGATTAAAATGAGCTCGAACTGTAACCCGATTCGGAGACAGGATCCAAAATAGTTAACTATGCAAAGCCTCCAGGCCACACACTAAAAGGTCTCAGATGACCGAATGGCATGAACGTCACTATCGCCGACCAGAAACTCAAAGCAATTCAAAGGTCGATTACAGCTCGGATCGTAATGCGACCCTGAGACTGGGCCCGAAAATTGCAAAAACACCCATGGGCAGGAAATAAAAACCATCATCGCCAGCCCGAGCGAGCACAAAACTCGAGGGTATATTAAGCTTGTGTCGTACCCCAACTCGGCGACTAAACCCGAAGAAGGTTAAAGCATGGAAGCCTAAGGGCAAATCTGGGATCAAATCGACCGAGTAAAGACTCCAACAAGAAGGAATACAAAAGATACAAGTTGAGGGGTTTCCCCTCTTATTACTACATATTGATGACGAGGCGCAATATCGGCCTGCGTCGTATAATGAAAGCTATATATACATAACAAAGAAGGTAGGGAATATTCATTCCGGTAGCTATGGCGTGGCGGTCTTTTCCTCATCATCCTCATCGTCGGATATCAGGAACTTGGCATCGAACTCATCTCCTTTGGCTTATCCGATCTCCTCCGAAAGATCAAAGCCTCTGTAATGAATCTCCTCGAGGGTCTTCCTCCGGGATATGCATATATTCCCTACTGATGTTTGCTCGATCGAGGGTTTTCTTCTGCTCAACCTTAGTGGTAGCGGCACACCTTGAATAAGCCGCCATTTTTTGCCCCGCCCTGGTATTATTCATTACGACCTTGGTTCGGACGTTCACTACCTCGGTTTTTTCCCTTGATAGCTCGGATGAGAGTCTCGCGATCATCTTTGCCTGAGCAGAATCATTCGCACGAGCAGCCTGAATTTGCGCCTCAAGAGCGGATGTCGCAGTTTAAGCCCTCTCTTTGGCTTCAGAATTGGCACGAACACGCGCTTGCAGCTTAGTGAATTCACGTTTGGCTTTGCTGACCTCGCCCCAGAGTTGTTCCAGTTCCTCCGCCTTGCCCTCCAACTGAAATGGTGGCACGTCAAAAATAGCAGGACAAAAAGGGGAATACAGGTCAGCGTGGTCTAGAAAATACTTGTTTCTCCAAGAGGGTCTCCCGGGCGCGGCTTCGGTCCGCCCCGCACCGTAAAGATACGAGCTCATTTTCTTTCGCTGCACAAAGAAGTTTGAGGGATTTTTCCCTTTCTCCAGCCTCCCGCAATGGGGCCTCGCTACGAAGTAGCACAGCTTTGAGCCTATCAAAAGCTTGAGGAAGGAAAGCCGGGTGAAGAAGGAAAGTAGGGGGGCAGAACATCCCTACCATAGCTGAAAACTCACCACAAGGCCAAGATGATGAGCCTCGTCGAGGGCCGAAACAACATTCGATGATGCATCAATCTCGAAAGCTTGTCGGCCAACCAAATCGCTTCCCCTCAACCGCTGCAGAGGAGGTGCTTCACCGCAAGCCTTCTCGCACCACAGGACGCCTTTCCTCTTGCCAGCGCTCCTTAATCCTTGGGACAGTAATCTCTCCTCCTCCTCTAGGGAATCCAGTCACGCCTTGAATGAACTCCCGGCACCTGTGACAGAGGAATCAGGGGAATCAGCCAAAAGGAAGTTGTCCCTAGAAAAGGAGGGGGAATGCTAGACACTTACCATGATGATTAGACTCCCATTTCCCTTTTGATAGATCTCGCCACCGGCGTTTATCATGAGCCCAACAAGCTGCCAGCCTACGAGACCATTCAACTAAATCAGGGACCAACCAATGGGTTGCTATAAACAAAGGACAAAAAAACATCGTTATGAGTCCAACTACATATGAAGGGAAAGGAACAATAAGGACTAGCAGAATAAAAGCTCCTTTCTCACATTAACAAAAAGGAAAAACGCCTTTTTACACTATTAGTCTCCCGGGAGGGAGAGCACATAAAACAAAAAAGAAGGCATACAAAAAAAGGGTGGCTCGTAGACTACTACTCGCCACTATCATCTTGACCACCATCGGGGACAATCAAAAGCGCTAGCCTTCCCTCCATCGCACGAGCCTCCTCCAAGTTGGCAGATAGCTCAAATCACATGGCCTCGAGTTCTTCCAGGAACTCTTTCTTCGTCTTCGCCTTGTCATGCTCGACAACTTGTGTTAGTTTCTATCCAGCCGCCAGGGATATGTCACGAACCATTGCATGCGCCGTAGTCGTATCCTCCCGATAAGCGGCAGCATCTCGCTCGGCCTCAAACTTAGCCGCAGCCAATGTAGCAATCTCCTTGCGGGTGTTCGAGAGAAGGCCTCGGGATGTCGCCAATTCCCCAGTTATAGTCTCGTTTTGCTCCTTCAGCTGGAGACCTTCGCTTCCAACTAACTAATCCACGAGCTGCTCTGCTCAACCTACAAGGAAAGGCGAGACGGTAAATATGTGAATAATAAAACACGTATGGATACGGAGTAAAAGGGGGCAGTTTTGAGCAAAGGTAGAATACCTTGTCACCAAGAGCGGCCTTCTCCTAAAGAGCCGCCTCCAATGAAGTTCGAAGCTCCCCCAACTCTTTATCTGCCCGGGCGCCACGAGCCTCCAAATCTTGAAATATCGAAGCAATGTTATCGCGCTCCTTTTCCCATCTAGAAAGTTCGTCACAAAGCCGAAGGATGGCATGATCATATGCTTCTTTACACTGCAGCACGACGATAAAATTAAGAGAGATGACGAATGATGCCCGAAAACGAAAAGAAATATGCAAGGAAAAATTATCACCTGTTGTAGGGACTTCTCTGCCTCTTTATTGGCGCTAGAAATGTCGAGGTCAGTTCCGTCAGTTATGCCATCAAAAATTTTTGCAATAAAGCCTTCCCCTATGAAAGGAGTGCCAACTGTGGTGCCAATCATCCCCTCGGCATCCCTCATCTCTCCTGATGAGACTGGGAAATTTTGAATAAAATTGTTCGCGTTGCCCATGTCTCCGAATAACAGTCCATGTCCTTGGAATGTCCTGAACCCTGACCCATCGGGACCAACGGTCCGGCTAGTAGAAGACACATCAAATCCGGCCGCACAATTTGATGTCACATCGACATTCTTTTCAAGGACCCCCAGCTCTTTAGCCCTGTCGGACCTAGCCGTCCCAGACTTAGTAGCCTCCAATTGAGGCATGTGTAAATCCCTCACACTGGACCTCATCCTCCTCCTCAACGGACTTCTATCCTCGTCCTCCCCCTCAATATCGGGGTTCGACTCGGATGTTATGGCCGTGGTTTCATCAAGACAAGCAGTGGCCACCCTGTCTTTCCTTTTCTTGTTCATATTAGGACCCAAGGCCTCCGCTTCACCATTGGGGGTGGCCTCATCTGCATACTCTCCCCAAGTCCTGCACCAACACAATATACGCAACATGCCGCTGCTTAGAGTTCGGAAAGAAACACAAAAGGTAAAGCACGAGCAGCGACAAAGCCTCACCGTGATTCTTAGCCACCCAGTACTTCTTGGACATGACGGTCCATGACCAGAGACAATACGAGAACCTTGCATCCAAATGCTTGATCCATCCCACCAAGTCTAGGACCGCCTAAAGACGCCAAACGATAGTTGGAGAGAGCACAAAAGGTTTATCATGACAAACAAAAGAATAATTGAGAAGTGGCTAAAGGGAAGGTAACTTACATTGATTGTTCCATCGCTTTGGAAAGGGCATCCTCCGGGTCGGGACGATATTCGAGGTCCTCACTCAACCGAACCTGCTCATCTATCCTGGTCCTTCCCCTCATCAACGCTTGTGAAGAAAGATTTTTTGGACCGCCGTCGAAGCTTGATTAAGCCTCGATATAGTCGCGGGCAGTACAATCTGATCAGATGGCTTAGGGTAAAGACCTCACCTGTAACCCCTTCGGTAAAATGCCTGAGCATCAACACGATCCTCCAAAAGGATGGGTAGATTTGACCGAGGGTCACCTAATATTAAGCGCAGAAGTCAAGGTTAACTGGATCGATTTCCAAAGGAGGAGATTCGACAGATTTATCAGGACTCAAGATGATTGGATAAGTGTATATGTAGAGAAAGCCATCCTTGAAGTCGGTAATGTTGTCGCTGGGGTCAGGAATTTCTACCTCCACTGCCTTACTCCATCGGCAGTCCTCCTTCATTTTGTCTACATTGGTCACGAAACTGACATATCGATATACGTGCTAACATCGACCCGGTGTAGACGAGGGAGTTTCTACGTCTAAATTATCCGACTTTTCAATATCGGGAGGGGTCCATTGCTCCAAAGTGGTAACCGATTTGCTTTCCCCTCAGACAATCAGGACGACGATGTAACATCATTCCGTCGAGGGACCGTCCTAGAAGTCCTGGCCATGAGAAATGGTAAAACCTTTCCGTAAAGAGAAGGAAAAATATAAAGGTACCCAATAGCGAAATTATGGTATACAAGCCTGAGGGAAAAATGAAGATGGGGAGTATCTACCAACTGGAGCATTTATAGGAACCGCTAGGGAAGTAGAAGAGACGAACCTACGACAGTTCAGGGATTTCTCGATTACCGTATTTGACGGTGGCCCTACACGGTTCCCTGGGATATAGCATTTAATGCTCTTTGACGGTTGATGTCATGGCAATAATAGCCTCGAGAGGACGATTCAACATCATTTCCTATCACTTCATTCTAGGAAACGCGGAGACTATCTATGTATGGTGAAATCGAGGGAACACATCTCCTACCCTGGAGGTATATTCGGAATGTCGTGACAGCACCTTGAGGCTGTGGGATCATAATCGGTCTCCTTATCTCGAGGATCATCCATGGTCCCGCAATGGCTCCGAGGTTGAAAGATCCGTCCGCGGCACAGCAAAGGTTACAAAGATGGGGGACTCCAGAGGAAAGCAGCTAGAATCAATAGGTCCTGGTGTCTTGTCTAGCCATCCCATCCCCGTATCGTTACATTTAATGCCCTCTGTACCATGCCGGGTTCCCTCGCTTATATAAGAGGAGCCCATACCATCTTGTTAAGGCCTGATGTTGCTCCATTTCTCCAGAAGTGCAATAATATATCTCTCTCTCTCTCTCTCTTTCTTAGTGGTTCATCCTCGCAGGCTCGAGACCTCCTTCGTGTTTGTTATTTTCTTACTTGTTCTTCAATGTATCGTTTAGTATTGGCAATATAGAGCCTTGCTTAATCATACCTCTAAATGTTATCCCATCCTCGGCCATCCCCGATAGTCTGAGATCGATACCAACGCCGACCTCGAGGTCCTATCGACCATGTCTGAGCTCGGGCAGCAGGCCCCATTGGTTTGATTACTGCCTTGTATTAGCTCGCATTTTACCATTACACTTCGCGTTCTTAGCATTAACTACTTTGACAACTAGCTCAGGAATAGATCACGTATTTTTAGAGTCCCATTTACAACTTTAATTATTGTTACCATTTTCACGGTAAGCATATATGAAACTTAACGAAATAAGAGTTAAGGGTAGGGCAAAAATCAAACCGTTAGGCCAATTATCGGGGCCTCGAGCTCATCTATTCGGGGCCTCAGGGTCTATCCCCAAGCTCGACTACGATCTATCGAAGGCAGTTTCTCTGCGACTAACGGTTATAATAAAATTAACGGGGGCTCTTTGTGGCAAATGATAAGCAATAAATGATGAACAAATATGAGTACAATAAATGAAACCAATAATATCAAGAGAATGTGTTACAGAGCAAATAGAATGTTCTTGTATATTTTGTGTGGAGTAAATGAAGCAACAACCCCTTACAAAGTGGCAAGGATCCCCTTTATATAGGAGGGGAATCCCATCATAATACAAAATGCATTGATTACAGAGACAAGAAAGGGGATGGACAACTAGCTGATGTCATGATGCGGGCTCAGACTAGCCTCAGTCTAACCTGACAGACTTTATCGACTATGGTTGCGCCTCTTGGGAACTCCCTCTTTTCCAATATAGTCGTTGGTCTACATTGCCCCGAGGCCGAGCCTCAACAACCCTCAAAGGTGAAACTCGACCCCAGTCTCGAGCCTTGGGAAGTATGTTTGCGAGTCATCATAATGACGAGGAAATTGGTTCCTCCAATTTCACCGTGCACATCTATATAATATCCCAAGGTTTCTTAGTACAAGTAATGATCCAAAAATATAAATTTACAAAGCTAGTTTGAAAATAAATACAATATCTATTTGAAATATATGTGAACAGAGTACAAATCCAAAGCTACCAAAGACAAGTGGTAACTATATCTGGAAAGAGATATATCTTCAATGCTAGCTTTTGTCATCCACAACAACTCAGCTCCATGATTTGCATGTAAGGTGCAGAAGTGTAGTATGAGTACAATAGACCAAATGTACTCAGTAAGTATTCTAACTAGCCTCGGTGAAGTAGTGACGAGGTCTTAGGACTCACTATATATGTTATATAACCTATATATATATATATATATATATAGCTCAATAACAAATTCGTGTACCTAGATACAGTAACAAAGTCCAAACACGAAATACAAGTACCACCAATAGTGCACATAGAGAAAATGTGCACAAGTCTCTTAATAATTCAACATGTAAGAAGATATGCTAACGATATAAAATAATCCGCCAAAAATTACATATGGAGGAGATATGCCTAGATAATGTTTCACTTCAACAACTCAGCTTATAGAGAAGATATGTGTCTAACATCATTAAATCATCAAAGCTTAGATACAGAGAAGATATGCATAACGTAACAAATAATCTTTCCACAGGTGCATATATAGAGGATATGCATGAAATAACAGAAAAATCCTTCAAGAGTTGCACATAGAGAAGTTATGCATGAAACATCAATTAATCCTTCAGCAAGTGCATAGAGAGAAGATGTGAATGATTACTCAATTAATCCTTCAACAATTGTATATTGAGAATTTACGCATGATTAAACAAATCCAGTCACACGTATTCTAACATAGAGAAGATATGTACCACGTCTCATCTCATCAAGTAAGGTAGCATATAAAGAAGATATGCATTAAGGCATCTATATATTCCAGAGCTAGCATATAGAGAAGATATGCAGTAAAATCAGGTATATGTCCAATGAGTTTTGAAATAGAGGAGAGATGCAATGTCAAACTAAGGATCATTTTCCTATAAAAATGACAACCGAAAACCCAATAGTTTCTCACAAGCTACGTGTAACCCATCAACAGAGAAACGTGAGAGGGTTACCCTAGGTGTATGGATCCTTATCCACACGCTTCACAGATATCTCATGTGCTGCACAGCTAAGTCACATGCCAATGATAGGCACGGACAAGTCACGTTCCATAATCATAATACTACACGAACACCTCATGTGCCAAACAACTCATCCTGCATGGACTGCTCACATACTGCAAATCCAGACCATCACATAGAAGGCATATAAAAGAATATATGTATACTAAGGATGATAGGGTGATTGCTTATTCTTCCCTCCAATTGAAGCCCCATCAGAAGAACTACCCCATTCATGACCTAGAGTTGGCAGCCATTATCCACGCAGTAAAGATTTGGAGGAACTATCTATACGGCATGTCTTATGAGGTATTTACAGATCATCAAAGTCTACAATACTTGTTTAAGAAGAAGGATCTAAATTTGAGGTGCGTAGGTGGTTAGAGTTGATAAAAGACTTGATATCACCAATATTTATCATCTCGGGAAGGACAATGTGATGGTCGATGCCTTGAGTATACATACTAAGAGTATTGGTATCCTTGAATATATTCCACTTGGTGAGAGGTTGCTAGCATTGGATGTTTAGGCTTTGGTCAAACAACTCCTGAGGTTAGATGTTTTGGAGTCTAGTCAGGTTCTTGCTTGCATGGTTTCTGCGTCTTCTTTGTACGAGTGCATCAGAGATCGTCAACATCAGATCTACATTTGGGAGATCGTCAGTTTGTATGGAATGCCCATCTCCATCATTTATAATTGGGGTAGGTAGTTCACATCGTAGTTTTGGAGATCAGTGCAATGTGAGTTACATACACGGGTTGAGTTGAGTAGATCATTTCATCCCAGACAAACGGGCAGTCCGAGCGTACCATTCAAATCATTGAGGACATTTTACTTTCTTGTGTCATGGATTTTGGGGGTTCATGGGATAAATTTTTACCGCTCACATAGTTTTCCTACAACAATAGCTACCAATCGAGTATTCAGATGGCTTCTTATGAGGCTTTATATGGGAGGTGCTATCATTATCTAGTTGGTTCGTATGAGCCGGGAGAGGCTAGGTTGTTGGGTACTGATCTGGTTCGGGATGCCTTGGAGGAAGTCAAGTTGATTTAGGATCGGCTTCGTACAGCTAAGTCTAGGCATGAGAGCTATGCTGATAGGAATGTTCGTGATGTTGCATACATGGTAGGTGATAAGGTTTTGCTTAGAGTTTTGCCCATGAAGGGTGTGATGAGGTTTGGGAAGAAGGGCAAGTTGAGCCCACGGTATATTGGCCCTTTTGAGGTACTTGAGAGGATTGGAGAGGTGGCTTACAAACTTGCATTGCCACCTAGTCTATCGGGTGAGCATATAGTGTTTCTTGTTTCTATGCTCTAAAGTGGATACATGTGTATTTTTGCTGAAGCGGATGCGGTGCTGTGATGTGAGGTCCGCAAATGCGAAGTGTGATGAGTTTTGCCTTGGTCGCAGATGCTATAGACAATCCGCAAGTGCGGATGCACATGAGCGGGTGGCATGCCACTGAAGTAGTTCCGCAGGTGTGAAATTTTGACCGGAGTTTTGCTAGGTCGGGAAGTTAATATGATTTCACACCTGCGATGGTGAATCCACAGGTGCGACATCGCATATGTGACACTGAGGGCTGAGAAGCGAAAATTGCTGGGCAGTAATTAAAATTGAAGGGCTTAGTTGTTTATCCCATTTTTGGGATTTTAAAGTTTGGACTAGGGCACTTTTTGGAGATATTTCCACCTATATTGAAGATGTAAGTGACTTCTAATCTCTTTTGTCCATAAATATTGAATACACATTGATTATTACACTTACTTTTCACCAATCTAAGTTAGAAGTTAGGAATTTTTGAACTATGTTATTGGAGAGTTAAATTTGAGGATTTGAGAGTCGATTTGTGGTTGGAATTGAATGATTTTAGTAGGATTGGACTCGTAATTATATGGGTGTTCAGAATTTGTGAATTTTGTCAGGTTCTAAGGTACGAGCTCGGGGTTGAATTTTTGGATTGACTTTTTGATTTGAGTTAAAGATCTTGGCTTTATCTTTTGGAAGCACTTCCTATGGTTTTTATTGGTACTATTACGTTATTTTTTCTAGATTCGAGCCTTGTAGAGGTTGATACGTGCGGGAAGAGCTTGTTAGTGGAGTGATTTGGTTTACTTGAGGTAAGTATCTTATCTAAACTTGGTTGAGTCACTAGTTCTCTGAATTATTAGTGATAGCTACGTGTTATGGGTGTGGACATGTGTGGGGTTTGATCCTATGTGTTAACACCAGGGTATCTATTCATGCACGGGTAGTGATTAGGCTATGATACACATAGAGTTGACTATTAAGAATTAAGCTATGATGTTTCCCTTATTTGTAGTATTGTTGTGAACTATTTGAGCCATATTTGAGGCTACATAGAGGCTTATTCCCTGAATGAACTTGTGATGAACTAGCCGGTTTGAGCTGTGATAGCACACTATGCACATGCCTACACTTTAGCATGTCACTTATACCAGTCCAGGAGCATGAAATCTGTTATTCATTCTTTCATCATATACATGTATTCTTGTATAATTTTGTTTACCATAAAAATGGTAATAACAATTAAATTTGTTGATGGGACTCTAAAAATATGTGATCTATTTTTATGCTAGTTTGTTAAACAGTTGATGCTATATAATTGAGACTTTTAAACGAAATGAGAGTTAAGGATAGGGCGATAATCGAACCGTTGGGCCAGTTATCGGGGCCTCGAGCCTGTCGATTTGGGGCCTCGAGGTCAGTTCCAGAGCTCGGCAGGGAGATGTCGAGGGGGTCAGAATATGGTTAACAATTATAACAAAAATTAAAGGAGGCTCTTTATGGCCAATGATAAGCAATAAATGATGAACAATTAAAAAGACAATAAATGAAAGCAATGATATCGAGAGAATATATTAGGGAGAAAATAAAATGTTCTTGTATATTTCGTGTGAAGTAATTGAAGCAACCGTGGTTACAAAGTGGCATGGATCCCCTTTATATAGGACGGGAATCCCAACATAGTACAAAATACATTAATGACGAAGAAGTGGAGATGGGACAGCAAGAAGACATCCTGATTAAGGTCTAGGGTAGCTCTGTCAGTCCTAGTCGCGTGCTCTAGGTACTCCCTGTTTCTACCATGGCCGAGGCTAATGTTGTTCCGAGGTTGGGCCTCGACGAACCCCAAGGAAGGAGACTCGATCATGACCTTGTAGACTCGAGACATTGAGATGGTCTTCTGAGGTGCCTCGTTGTAGAGAAATCGGGCTCTCTGATTTTACCGTATACAGATAGTCCCTGCATTTCTTATAGAGGAGTGATAAGAAACGATTATGAGCTTTCAACCCAAGGGCGTCATCGTTGTGATGTCATCCTATCAGATCATTAAATGCCATGCCCAAAAAAAACTTTGCAAGGGTCGCCGTCAGACGCGACTATCGAGAAGCCCACGAACCGCTACCACTTCGTCCCTTCTACTTCCTAAACAACTCCTATAAAGGCAGCAACTGTTGGATAACTTTCACTTTCCCAACTACTTCAGATTTGCAAAGCCATACCCATCCCTACTTTCATCCTTTCTTCTTGCTTTCTCAGAGATGTTTCACTATAATCATGCCTAGAACCTCCAAGACGGTTCCTCGGAAAGTCGAGGCTGCCACTTCATCTCGGAAATCTAAAGGGAAACCCAAAGCGATACCTACCTTGGAACAATGTACTTCCTCCAAGCTTGACATATCGAAGGACTTTACCATCTATACCACTTCATCCACACCGGGCCGATGTGAACATGTGTCCCGATACATTAGTGTCGTAACCAACGTAGAGACAGTGAAGACAGACTGTCGGTGGGACGAGGTAGTAAAGGAGGAGATTCCCGGCCCTGATGAAAATATAACGAGTGACATGGCTGGTTTCCTTCATGTGTATACTTACCCGTTCACTTTGGGTCCTACCGATTCCTCTGAATAATCTCCCCGGAGATAGATCTGGTTATCCTTAATTTTTGTGACAAATATCAAGTGACACTCGGTCAAATTTAACATTCTTTCTAGAGGATAGTCTTGATGGTCCGCCATTTCACCGAAGGGGTTGTGGGGGATATCTTTACCCTCAACCATTTAATTAGGTTGTATAGCACTCAATTTTATTGAGGTTTGATCAGGCTTCACCATCGTTCCAAAATATCATTTTCTCGAGCACCGATTAGGGGAAGGATCGAGGGTAGATGAGTAGGTTCATTTCTCGGACATCATTCCGGCCGGGAGGATGCCTTTCGCGGTAAAGTGAAACACACAACATAAGCGTTTTTTCCTTAGTCATGTTTTGTGATTTTCTTTCCTTTTGTCCGGGATAGTGACCTCTTAGTGTATCCTGCAGCCGCCGCTTAGTACCCCGAAGTGGTTTCGGATTTGCCGAGGTAGATCGAACGGTTGGACACCACGTTCCCATATATTGATTGGTCTTGGACCGACCTAGCTAAGAAGCTGTGGGTGGCCAAGAATCATGGTAAAGCTTACTTACCACCTATGCCTTAGATTTGTGCTCCTCCTACACCCTTTGTACTGATAAATTATGGTTACTACGCTCGTGTAGGCCTTGGTTAGAATATGATGATGAGGCCGCCCCCTGGTGGCGAAACAAAGACTTCGGAGCCCCGCAAGGGCAAGAAAAGGAGAGGCAAGGCGACTACTGATCCTCCCATGGCGAAGAAACCTAAGTCACGCGAGCCTCGAGCCCTAGCTAGGACCTCTACTTCATCTTCCGGAGCAAGTCCCGTCGCTAAGGACGAGGATGATGATGACGATGATGATAGTGAGTGTCGGTCGGCACGGAGGATGAGGTCAAGTGTGGGAGCCTTATAGGTGCCTCAAACGGAGGCTGCTGAATCGAGGACGGCCGACTCAGGTCGGTCCGGTAGGTCGATGAACCTCGATGAGGGTGTCAAAGTGGCCTCGGATCCCATGACCGGGTTTGGTACGGTTTCCGCTGGGGGGACCGCTGCTGCTGACCCTGAAGGGTCGAGACCCGGAGTTTTTCAGGAGCAGGAGTTGCCCCTCGGAGCCATTGGTGACATAGATGATTTCATTTCAGGCTTTCAATTCTCGTTAGGGGAATTAAGGGACGCTCAAGATGCGAACGCCGCCAAATCCGGGTCCTCTCAAGGGGGGAGGCACACTTGGCAATATTCTTGACGATGTTAGCGAGAACGTCTGTCTTGACGCTCCCGACTCTGTTAAAGCGACGGAGAGGTTCATGCAACAGGTGATAGATACGTTAGGTATATTTATTTTAGCCTCGAGCATCATCCTTCATTCTTCTAACTCTTCTGTTTTGTTGTAATGCAAGGAGATGTACGATCATGCTCTCTCCAGGCTTAATGAGGAGCTTTCATGCTGTGAGGAGGAGTTTGAGAAGCTGTCATCGAGACTGCGAGAGTCAGAGGCTTAGTTTGCTCGGAAGGAGAAAGAGTCAGGCAAACTCCGGGCTACTTTGGAGGGAGTACTCTAAGAAAAAGCTGCCCTTGCCGAGCGGGTATTTTGTTATGCATGAGCCTTTCCTTCGCTCCCAGAATTTGATACTGACTGGTTAACTTTTTTTATTGCATGTCGAGCAAATTGACTCAGAGATTGGGCGACTGAATGTGGAGATCCTCAGGCTGGGGAAGCAAAATGAGGTAGTGACCTCGGAGTTTGCATCGACCCATGATCTTCTCAAGGATGTACGAAAGGAGATTGCTGCGCTGGTTGTGGCCAAGTTCGAGATCGAAGGAAATGTTACTACTTACCTGAAGGACGGAGCCACGACGAATCAAATAGCCCGTGACATATCGATAAGAGCCGAGTAGAAATTGTCTCAGGCCATCGAACATGCTAGGGCAGAGGCGAGGAGGAAAACCTTGGAGGATATCGAGGTTAGAGGCATCGATCTGCCAGTTGGAATTGAGGAGGTCCGTGAGCTAGAGAGGAAGTTGATGCTTTTGATCGTCCTAGACGAGGATCCTGGTGATGGTTCAGAGGGTAGTGGCGATAAGGAGTAGGCTTTGTGTCGCTTTTGGTTTTTTCCTTTTTTCTTTTTGTGCATGTACTCCCGGGGGAGTGAATCTTGTAAAGACTCCCCATGTAAATACTATTTTGGCAATGAAAAAGACGTTTTTTTGCCCCAAGCCTTTCCATTCTTTATATCTTGCTACTCGTGCGGAGTTAATATTCAGATTGTAATAATAATCCTTTAGAGCCCATTGTTTGAGTAATTGGGACCCCTGAAATCGGGTCCTATATCGAAGTTTGATTGATAGCTTCTTTGGAGCCGATGCTTATGATGGCAAGAAACTCCCGAGGTCTCGATACCCTGTGACTTTCATAGGGTAGTAGCATTCATGCGATCCGATAAAGGGGACCTCGGGGTGGTTTCGCCAGTACATATCCCAAGGAAAAAGCAACGTTACCATGGCCAAGATTAATTGGCCTTCTGGGTAGGCGAGTATCCACTGTTTTGCCCCTGTATATTCATTCACTTGCTACCTTAATGGAGATTCTACTACTCTGAGTAAGTATTTCTCCCATAGAACTTGATGCTTTGTGCTAGTACTCCCGTTACTTCAACTCAAAACTTTGCCCAGATTTATCTCTCCCTCCCATTATTTCATCATGTCCATGACCGCTATGTCGATGTCCGCGCATCAAGGAGAGGCGAGTTCTGCCTCTGTTCCGGGTCCGGTCAGTGGTACACCGCCGGCACCCAGTGAGCGGGCCTCGAGGTGCTTTGTCTCAAGGAAAGACCTTACGTTGGACAGGCCTCCCAATGTTCAAGGATATCGGGAGCACGCATCGAGTTTCATCTCATCAGTGGGGGGGAGCACCTCAAAATGATCAGAAAAGACTGTGGATGGGGAGAAGGAGTGGTGCTACAAGTACCTTCCTCTGAGGAGAGCATCATGACCTATGTCGAGGGGTTTTAGAGCATGTATACACACAGTTTTACATCGGGTCCCCCCGATTGGGTCATGCTTGAGTTCTGTCGGAGATATCAGGTTACCTTGGCGCAGGTTCACCCATCCCTTTGGAAGATAGTGCAGACGATAAGATACTTTGTAGGGAAGGACGAGCTCGATTTTACCCTCAGTCATCTCGTGAGGATATATTGGCCGCTGCGTTATCGAGGTTTGATTAGTTTGTAGCATCGATCTACCTGGTCTCCTACCATCGATGGTGGAGAGAACAAAGACCGAGGATGGATGAGATGATTTATTCGAGCTCGGACGACTGATATCATTCCTGGAGAGTTTCTACCCTTTCCTGAGAAATGAAATTTCACACGTAAGTGTTATACCTGTCTTTTTATCACTTTGTCTGGAGATGGGCTCCATAACGACACTTTTATGTATGTATTTTTTGTAGCAACTCCTTGGTTACCGAACGAGGTCCCAAATTTGGCTGAGTGGTCTTGTAAGCTGGCCACTTGCTCGACCTATGATAAGCGTAGGTGGCCAGACCTTTCCAAGGAGAGATTGGAGGCAGAGTATCATGGTAGGCGTATGGTGGCTTATTTCCCTAGAATGGTACTTTTCTTTTTATCATACTAACTTAGATGCCGCAAGTATTGGAGATTTTTACCAGATGAGACCATGTCCTCTGGGGAGGAGGAGAGACTGCCAACCTCGAAATCAAGGGTCGATGATAAACGAAAAGAATCTCCAGGGTGTGAGGAGGCTCGTAGCAGGGCGAGTCCTTCTCAGCGGATCAAGAGAGGTGATTCAACCGATCGTTCGGTTTCGGAGGCTTCCGTTCTCGAAAGAACAATCCCTGTTTCTGCTGATGGCGCTTCAAAGAGTGAGGAGCGCGTGGTGCGTTCTTTTTCTCCTTGCAAAGGTGTTTTAGGGATACTAAGCCATCGGACATTGGTCGGCTTTTGGTGAAGCTCAGCGGCTCGGCTTTATGGCAAGTTTGGTAGCCGGCATAGGGCTGTTTTGGTTTCACACTCTTCCTTTCTCATTGAATTTTCTTTCGCAATCCTTTGACATGCTCAAATCTGAGCTACTTCGACATGAGGCTCGGTTGCGGAAAGCTTCGGATAGGGAGAAATCCCTTAAGCTTCTTTGTGTGAAAAAAGAAAGCGAGCTGGTATCCCTACGGTGTGAGGCAGATCAAAGAAGGAGCCACGAGAGCTTCCTCAAGATACAAGTAACTTGTATTTCATGTCGATGTATGCTCCTTATTTCATTTTTGGAGGTTAATGTTTCTATATTTCTATTGGAGAGCAAAATAGAGGAGATGGAGTGACTTTGGGGTGAAGTTGGCAGGATCAAACGTTAGTTCGACGAGCTGCCAGCCCATGTAGATGCCCATGTTGTGGACAAGGATAGTGTTTTGGCTAAAGTTTCCACCTTGGAGATGCAAATCCGGACCGCTCGTGCGAGTGATTCTGAGTGGGCGAACATGATTGCAAGGCTCGAGTCTGAGCTTTCGAAGGAAAATCTGAGGTGGTGAATGCCTGGGCCGAGGCCGTGATGAGCTGCACTAGGGTATATCAGAGAGAGGCGTCCTATTTGAAGAGTGTTGCCGCTGCTAGAGCTGAGCTAAGGAGAAATCTTGGTCGTGTGAGCCACAACAAAGAGTACGCGAAGTGCAAATCTCGGCGGGAAACTCTCGAGGAAGTTCACGCCAAGGGTTTCGATCTTTCGGAGGAGATCGAGCAAGTCAAGGCGGAGGAGTATGATGCCTGTTTAGCATGAATATGGTAACAACAATTAAATTTGTAAATGGGACTCTAAAAATACGTGATCTATTCCCGAGGTAGTTATTAAAGCAGTTAATGCTAAGAACGCAAAGCGTAATTGTAAAATGCAAGCTAATACGAGGCAGTAATCAAACCAAAAGGGCCTATTGCCCAGGCTCGGAGACAGTTAGAGGTATGATTAAGCAAGGCTCTATATTGCCAATGCTAAACGATACAATGAAGAACAAGTAAGAAAATAACAAACACGGAGGAGGTCTCGGGCCTGCGAGGATGAAACACTTAGAAGAAAAGAGAGAGAGAGATATTTTTGCACATGAGAAATGTCGCAACATCAGCCCTCTACAAGGTGGTGCGAGTCCCCTTTATATAGGAGGGGAGACTCGGCTACAAGTATGTAGGGGTCAGTTACAAAGTACGGTCATGGGATGGCTTGACAAGATGCTTCAGCATAGACTCTAGATAGGTCGGTCCTGTCAGATGTAGCCATGTGCTTAGAAGGCTTCCCTGTGTCCTGGCTTCGTTCTTCGTCTTCTCTGAATCGGGCTTCGACTTGTCAAGGGGTTAAGGATTCGATTGCGACCCCTGCCCTCGGGGTCCCGGGGCATGCTCCCGAAATGTCTTGTCGGTGAGAAATCAAGTCTTCTGATATCTCCGCGTGCAGATAGTCTCTGTGTTTCCCATAACGAAGTGATGAGAAATTATTCTGACACTTGACTCCTCGAGCTTCTTTCGACGATGCCACATCGATGATACGACCCCTGGCTCATGCTTTTCGACCTCGTTCATTGCACTCCTTTATTTTTGCATCCCAAGGTACAGGTACCGCCATCGGTTCAATTTTTCATAGATGCATTAACTGCACCCGTCGGTTAGTCTTCCAAAGCGTAGATGAATGTGTCCTAATACCCTATAAATGGAGGATTCCTTGTCTTTGTTTCTCCTATATCTATGTTTCCACTGGCCTACTTGCTATTTCCTTCCTCTTATTTTCTTCCACCCTTGAACATCATGTTACGAGCTTATGAATTTAAGGCCTTTTTGGAGGTGTTCCCTCAGACTGAATTGTGGCTCCCTGTCGGGGTCTCCCTTCGTCAAACATAAGCATGTTGTCCCGCTGTTGCTGTGGTCATTGATATGCTAGCCCTTATTGCTGCTACTGGCCCGAGGTGATGGGGGACCGGGAGTCGGCTTCCTTTTTATGTAGACAACCATTCGGATTATGCACCGCTGCTCACTCTCCTACCCAAGCCTGGTACGACACTTCATCCCTAGGTTTTTTCCTTTCCCAAGGGATAAAGTGGCACTACCGGCTGTTGAGGCTGGGGCCCGCCGAATCTTCAACCTTTGGCTTCGGCGGTCGATGTCTCTTTTCTCTTCCTCCTCTGTGTCCCCTCCTTTTCCTCTTCTTCACCTTCTCCAGGCGGGATCCCTCGGGGGATTGAGCTGGGAACCTATGGGAGGTGGAGATCGAAGGACTCACCCTCGAGGACACATGCTCGAGGGTGCGGCGTCCAAGGAAGCTGATACCGGAGATGAATCCTCGAGGGCGGATCGGTCGTCTGGGTTTCATCACATGTAAATCCTTTTGTTCCTCCACTTTAGGTGTAGACTCCTCCAGGCTTTTGTAATTGTATGTAACAACCCCTTGAGGGCTGCTTGTACGCAAATTTTTATGAATATGAATATACTTTTTTGATTTCTACCTTCCTTACTTTGCTTTGCTTCTGTATGCTCCCATGCCCTTCGAGGCCCCTTGAATGCCTTCCTTTGTTTGTTGACCACTGATATCTGACTTGAGCATAGGCGCTCATTCTGATCTTGTGCTGATCGACACGACTTTCGCCAACCCCTCATCGCATTTCGGACTAATCTTGGATTGATTCCGATAGCTCCGGGCTACCGAGGCCCTTCGAATTGCTTGGAGATCATGCATCGAATTCCGGGGCCTTCGGGGATGTTACCCGGATGAAGGTCATCTCTGGGTACCCGTTGTCCCTATTGACCTTGATGTAGATAACGCTTTTAGGATGAATATGGTTGACTTCCACTGGGGAGTTTTACTCGTATTTGAACGCTTCCTCGGACATTTGTGGAGCTTTCATGATCGGAGCTTCCCGCGTTAACTCCTCTTTTCAAGAAGAGGGGATAACGAGACTATGTGTTTGCCTTGCATTTAGTGTTGGCATTTTAAAGTTTACAGAGGTCCGACTTCTTTGGGTCGGGGTTTTTTGACATAGAGTGCTTCTCTGAGCATGCAGATAATACGAACGACCCCTTGAGTCTTGACTCCACTTTGGGGGATGCTCTGTGGATCAAATATCGACCTGTCAATCTATATCGAGGCTATTGGATTTTCAGGGCTATTTGGTTTATGTGCATCCGGACGACCCATATCATCCCGTTGGAATTTTTGTCATTTCCCGAAGGGTGGAATTATGCACGTGAGTGAGTCATTTTGGCGCTTTTTCAGATTCCAGACCTAGCGAAAATCAACTAAATAATAATGTTGTTTCCCTTGCTGCATCAACTTCGTGGATGCTGGGTGAGGTTGATGACCTGCCTGGCTGGGTCCGAAGGATGGTGACCTATTTATCCTTCTATGAGCATAGATGGTGAGCTATACTCCGTACCGGATAGGAAGCGTGGTACTAAGGTATGTGCGTATGCTATCTTTGTCCTGCCTTTGTATACCCAAGGTAACCCCTTCCCTTTCTATTCGTGCTGTTTACATATCGGGTGGTTCATTGGGGTGGGCAATGTTCTTCTGAAGAGGGGAAGGAGTCATCGGCTTTCGAGCCGAGTAGCGATGGCGATAAGAGAGATCGGCACCTGCGGTGTGATAGAGCCTTAAGTGGCACTGTTTGGGCTTACTTTTCTAGGGAAAGGGCGTCGCCCGAGTCTGCTGCTCCCGGAGTGCCTGATTCCTAACCGACGGTTCCTTTTAGTGAATATGATGTGCCCGGGATCTGTTCTTCTAAGGCCTCAGGGGCAGGACCAACAGGAGTGTGTTCTGACTTCGAAGAAGTCTGTCGGCTTCACTTTTGGTGAGTTTTATGTACAGTTTCCTTGTATCCGGTGTCCTCCTTCCTCTATTGAATCTACCTCGTGCAACCTTGTGATGGGCTCAGGTCTGAGCTATTCCGTCAAGGGGTCAAGCTTCAGAAAATTCTGGGTTAGGGCAAATCTCTCGGGCTCCTCAGCGAGTAGAAGGAAGTTGAGTTGCAATGTTGGCGATATGAGGCATACCAGAGCTCAAATTATTAGAGCTATTTGACGGAGTAGGTAACTTCCTGTAGTGCGTGCTTTGCCCCGTTCTAACCTTAAGGGTAATTCCCTTTTGCCATATAAGTTGCAGAAAAAGTCGGAGGCCTTGGAGTACCTCAAGGGCAACGTCAATCGCGTCAGAGTTTATTGATAGGAGCTAAGGGCTCAGGTGCAGGCTCGAGCTTTAGAGGAGATGAGTACCTCGGCTAAGGTCCCTACCTTCGATGCTTAACTCAACTTGACTCATGACAATGCCAAAGTTCAGGCGGACATGATTGGAAGACTTGAATCCGATCTCTCGAATATTAGAGCTGAGATAATTGATGCCCGAGAAGAAGCGGCATTAATCCAAACTAGGGCTGATCGTGATATGGCGATTCATATGAAAGATGCTGCCGATGCCCAAGCTGAACTGAAACAAGCCCTCGGCCGAGAGAAGAGTATCAAAGAATACGTTCGTTGTAGGTTGCGGAGAAAGGTAATTGAGGAGGTCGGTGCAAGGGGCTTCGTTCTCTCGAAGGAACTGGCTCGAGCAAGGGAGGACAAACGTGCCGCTCGGTTACTTCTTGTTGACGTTGCAGAGGGTGAATTTGACAATCTATAGCTCTTTGGTGCATAGTGTAGATCTTGTCGTTTGTTGCTTTGTCTCTGATATACGTAGGGCATGCCTATAGATGCAGAATGCGCCCTTTTCGTGCGTGTAATATATAAGAAAGAATTTGAAGCTTTATTTCTTCTCAGTCTTTTTCTTTGTTGTTGCTTCTGATCGGTCAGGCCGGTTTCGGTATTTGGCGAGGTCCTCATAGATCCGGAATGGATAGGACAGACTCGGGGACCCTTTAGTGCGATCCTTGACGTGAGCAGGTGCTGGGGCCTCTGTGCCTAGCCTGGCTGCTTATACTAAGTCCCCGAGTCGCATGGTGGCTCGCACTTCAATCGACCCTCAGGCTCTTTCCTGCCTTCATGGGCAAATGATGATGTATTTTGTGCTTTTGGGTTGAAGAGACCTTATGGGCGCTTGGTTCGGAGGTTTACTCGCCTGGCGATAGTGACATTCATGTCGTTCCCTTAGGCATATTGTAGCTTTTGGTTCCAGTCTCTGAGTCGCATTGCGATTCGAGCTGTAATCGACCCGTATATTTCCTTGAGTTTTTGGTTGGCCACAGTGGTGTTCATGTCGCGCCCTTAGGCACGTCGTAGCTTCTGGGTCCAGTATCCGAGTCGTGTTGCGATTTGAGCTGTACTCAACCCGTAAATTTCCTTGATTCCCTGGCCAGTGATAGTGGCATTTATGACGTGCCCTTAGGCATATTGCAGCTTTTTGGCCCAATCTTCGAGTCGCGTTGCGATTCGAGCTGTAATCAACCCATAAATTTTCATGATTCTCTAGCCGGCATTAGCGTCATGCCGTTTGGTCGTTTGAGACCTTTTAGTATGTGGCTAAGAGGATTGCATAGTTAACTATTTTGGATTCGGACTCATAATCGGGTTACGATTCGAGCTCATTTTAATATTCAAGTTTTCAAGATTTTTTAGCTGGCGACAATGGCTCTTATGCTGTTTGGTTGTAGAGACCTTTCAATATGAGCCCGTAGGCTTGCTTAGCTGGCGACAATGGCTCTTACGCTATGTTTGCCCATGGGCTTTTTGTAGGCTTTGATTCTGCTAATTAAGGTATTTTTATAGTATTTTTGCCTGACCCGTCGTCGGTTCATAGCTCGTAGGTCGAGTAGATCAGCGCTCTTGTGTTTTGGTCCCGACGTTGTCGGAGCTCGTTTTTGCCTGTGGAGGGAAGCCTGTTTTAACCGGTTCTTTCCGAAGTATATTTGGAGTAGTGTCCTGTGATTTTTTAGCGACAGTCGGCATCCCCGAGTCACGTTATTTTGGCTGTATCAACCATTTTGACCATAGTCATATGCGTTTGGTTGTAGCCATTTTTGATCCCTAATGATAGTTTAGGCGTCTACATCGAGGGTATGCCCTTTAGGGATTCTTACAAATGCGATGTATAACCTAAACTTCGAGATTTTTCATGCTTGTTGAGTTCTTACAGTTTGCCATACCTATTGAGGTCTTACAGTTTGCCATGCCTATTGAGGTCTTACAGTTTTTAGAATAGATCTGGTTATGCCGGGGCTGCCCGCTAGGGGTCTTACAGTTTCGGGTTTTCTAGTTGTATGGCGATTTACAGCAATCTCAAAGTCATCGAGATTGTTTGAGCTTGAAGACAACTTCTCGTGAGCTCGGAGTTGCCTTCTAGGGGCTTGATTAGCCCGGAGTTTCGACCCTGAGGTCATGCAAGTTGTCGAATTGCTGATGCTGAGTTTCCAAGTATATCGGGGCTCATTTAAAGGAGAAACATTTGCTGCGAATATGTCGACATCCTCCTGAAATAAGAAATGTTGAAAGGGTATTCTTTATTGCTTGGCGTAAATATATGCTGTAAATACATATTGTCCCATTGTCGCGAGCTCGGCTCGCATGGGTGAGGCTCCTCTGATTATATGATCTATTTACATGATTCCATTTTTGGAACATGGCTTGCCAATTGTTGGCCCTTCCGAGGGGATGGTGCTCTTAAGAGGAGGTTATCGCACATCGTCCGACTGTAGAAGAAAGGACTGCGATCTTGTCGAATCCCTTTATTGGGGGTATGTTGCTTCGCTAATAATCTCGTTGGCGGGACCTTTAGGCTGAAAACCCGATCGAGGAGAGAGAGCTCAGTGGGTCTTATAGAGTCCTCGGTTCTCCGAGTGGAGTTTAGAATTTTTGAATGCCTTGGCTGACTGCCTGCATGTAGGTTATGTCACGACCCGAATCAGAGGGCCGCGACGGGCACCCGGTGCCTTACTCAACCGAGTACCAACGTAACATATCTTTCTTATCATGTTATCACGAGTAAATGAGCTAGAAACCCCGTCATGAGATAACAAGAATAAAACATAAGGGAATACTCAACATATGAAGACCCAACATGATATACAAAATAATATATGTGACATACGGGCCTATAATGCCGACATGACCATTAGTAAACTCGAAACATAGGCCGACAAGGCCATATAATTATCCATACACCTGACATCTGTCTACAAGCCTATAAGAGTATATAAAATCATAAAGGTCAGGACAGGGCCCCGCCACACCAATCGATACATATCCAAAACATACTGAGCAAATAGGCAACTCCTGAGCAAGTGGAATGCACAAACACCTTCGCTGAGCTGATAGCCTACTAGGAGGACTGTCAACCTATCAATCGAGACCTTCGGGCATGAAATGCAGTGTCCCCAGGCAAAAGGGACGTCGGTACGAATAAAGTACCGAGTATGTTAGGCAGGAAAGCTTAAACAAGAACAGTAATGTAAAGAGAGATATAGAGGAGATACAACCTGTAACATCTGAGTGCCTCTGGGGGTCACTGATATAAAATGCATAATACACATATATACATAAACTTTTTAAAATATTCGCCTATGCGAGCATCATCATCATCATACCGTACCCGGCCTCAAAGAGGACTCGGTAAAAACGTACCCGACCATCATAAGGTTCGGTAGAATCGTACCCGACCACGTGGAGCTCCGTAAACCCAACTGATTAGTGGTTGCACAATAGGTGCCATACCCGGCCGACTATAGCGCGGCTCGGTAGAGTAAAATAGATACATATATATAATGCATGCTCGACTCATGGAATCACTTTCTAACCCTTTCAAAGTGATGTAAGGTCATTGCACCTTCGATTAACATTATGGACATCCCTACCATCAATATGAACCTTAGTGGGATTTAAGGATCATACAGACTTGTTCAGAATAACTTTATAAGGAAAGAACAACATGGACAACCTTAGTTTCTAGGAGTAGATCCGTTATGAATTAGCGTACCGTTTATGTTCATGTCACTTTAGATCATGCCAAAAGAAAGAAGTAAGTGCCTTAACATACCTTGTATATTCTTCCCAACCTCAAGCTATGCAATTTCACGGCTCCTTAGTCTACAATAAGAGAAATGACACTCACGTTATCGTTTAAGCGTCGTAACTATTATGTATCGATCACAACCTACTTTACAATGAAATGCACAGAACCTCCCCTATATATATGACTTCACACTATTCAAGACAATCACAAACAGCCCAACATACCCCTATCACTTCATACACAACACGACAACCTTAATAGTGTCAACCAACCCGAAAATGTTACGACAAACGACCAACAAACAACCTTGCCATTACATGGTGTTTCTCCACAACCTTCCTCATATAAACTCCATAAAAATAGTAGTAAAAGAGACAACCCAATAACAACACGAAACAGCCCAAAAATATTCCCACAAGTTCATCAACTCAAAAATAATTTTCAGTTTACTTAAACACGTTTTGACTTGTCTTTTCTTTCAAATTGGGAAATACAACCAAAAGTACATCCTTATACCTCTTATCCAATAAACCAGCCATGAATTCAACTTAAAAATAAGTTTACAACTAGTCAACCATTACACAAGAACAAACAACATACCATTCTTTCGAAACTAGCTAGGTCTATTCTTTACGATCGAGTTACAACTCGCAAACGCATAGATAATGGAAGGAGAAGCATAAAATTACATTGTACTGAGTATAACCCACGAAACCTGGTCCCTTTTCATCAAAAATAAGTTCCTCAACACAGCTACAAGAAGGAGAAAGAGAAACTAGCAAGCTGTCCGGACTTTTCAGCACTAGAATCGCGTCGTAACACCTGGAATACCCTAGGGTTTGTGAGGGATTTTTGGGGAGGAGTTGCAGGGGTTCAATTAGGTTTTCTTGGTCTGAAAGATAGGTGAAATAACTTAGTTTATAATCCCTTAAAAGTCCCCTCTTGACCGACTTAGTTGAGGCCTCTCTTTTTGGCAAGTAGGTGATGCACCTACTTGTCACCTACTAGCTGCGCGGTCTCGCGAAAATGCGAATATCTCTATACTCTGAGATCGTATTCATAAATGGTTTAATGAGTTGAAAAATAGACTCATAGATATTAAATTCAATATATAGATCATCCCTTGATTCAAAGTATGTTGGGAGAAAAGCTCAGGTACATTTAACCTAAGTTTCAACTCATTTTTGAATGTAACTTGTGATGACATTTTCCAACTTTTGTTCCACAACTTGCTTGACTTAAAAACATAACACACGACTATCATAAGACTAAACTAACTCATAACATAACCTCATCATTATGTTAATCACCCTTTTCTCACCCCAATAGTATAGTTTATAACATTCCAAACTTGTCGACATTCGACGAAACTTATTTTCTTTAATTCATTTAGCGCCTAAGCTTTCCAACATTTTTGGTACTCATTATTCATGATCATAAAGATTTGTAACCTCCATTATAAAAGGATTAGCTTACTTTACGTACTTTCAAAGTCGATCTCATTTCTGAGATTACATCAATTGACTTACGGATACTCTAACATACGAAAACATAGGGTGTAACATCATTCCCCCCTTTGGAACATTCGTCCTCGAATGTTGACTGATCCACTTATCATTTTCATAACCCATAGCTCTTGTGAACACTTTAATACTTTTCTAGCCATATAGGCAACTATTCTTTGAATAAATCCAATGTCTAGGGTATTCCCCCTTTAGTCCTCTTTCTCATACCACGACTTGTGGTCGAACCCCTTCCAATCTCGTAACTGTTGCTCCTTTTTGTCATGCAGCCTGTACGACTTTTTCCTTGTATGTGTGCCTATGTGACTCTTTCTTTTTTCCAGCTTTTATCCAATCTCTAGGTAGCACGTTGTAAACATATACAAAGCTTGATATGTTGTCCGTCTCGGCATCTATGGGTATACTGAAGTTTTTCACTCGGTACTCTGTTAAGAGTTATACAATAACTCTTATTTCGGTTTACTATTACCGAGGTCTGCCACCCAACTCCAGGTTACTCTCTCACCGCTTATCCTATATGTATAATCCTTATTACTGTTCATCTAAAGAATGACATCATAATTTCCTCTCATACTTTGGAATCTTTATCCATCTATTATTGATTTACCTTAATGTTAATCTATAATCCACCACTGATAACTTGAAACCTCTTACGTAATACATTGCCACAAGTCTCACATCTCATCGGGGAATATTTGAAGTGGTTTTCCTAATCCACCTACGGACAATACTATACTTCAATAACCATATTTCATAGCATCTCAATGTGATTCGTTTTATGGGGGTATTCTAATCCCGTGCAATTAATGAAATCCCTTTCTCATTAAATCATTACTCAATCAAAGGCCTAAGCATCATCCTCTTATATATCACAATTACACCCTTATTCTATTGCCAGGGAAGCATTCCATCTCTTCCAAATACACCTAGTCTCAGACTTCTCTGTGTTCATTCAAGTTATACTGAGCCTTTTATAACATATATAAACCATCAACTCTCTTGTTTGATGGGCTTAATACGGAGGTCTTACCTATTCTTATCAGCTTCTAACTCACCTTTTCTCACCCTTACTCACATCTACCCAAAATCTTTTCACTCTACTATACTTTCGCTTGCGACCTACACATATTTATTTATTCTACTCAGAACCTTCCTTTAACTTGCTAGCACCTTAGATTCCCTTTTGCGCATTCTCAGCTGTCTTTAAATGTAAATAATTACTTTTTCTAGTCGTTCTGCCACTTGCTACATGGATACTTGGCTTATCATAGTGCCCACGAACACTGGAATTCCCTGTAACTCGTATGCTCTCAAGTATCACCTTTGATGTTTTTTTTTCCTTTTTTTTCTGTTCATTAGCCATGATAGGTGCCACTTTCTTATGGAGTGTATACAATATTGTAGTGAAACTATTGTTACAGGATCATTTACTCTTTAGCTTACTATGCTCAGGTGGAAACCTTCTTCCTTATTTCCTCAGCTAGTCTTTCGTGGTAGTACTTAGGATACCTTTTGGATCTTGTAAAGTTGTGATCTTGTTATACTGTATACTCGAAGGAATTTTTGATATTCTTACTCGCCTACAAACATCCTTACTTACATACCTCCATGTCGTTGTGCTCGTAGGATTACTTGTAAAATCAGATTTTGATTATCTCCTTAGTGGCACCCTCCATTATTCCCGTAATACTTATACAATACCTTTAAATATCCCAACTCCTATTTGAGTATTTCTCAAGGTTTATGACGTCATATTTGCGAGACTGAATTCACTATGCTGCGATTCACTACATTTATCTTGCATGATCTATTGATTTATCTGTGACCTCTTGTCTAGCCATAACTGGGCTCTTCCTGAATTAACTACTAATTACTCGTTGGTCCATTCTCATATATATATTATGCATAATCTCTCTTGGGATATATGTATATATATTCTGCATAATCCCTCTTAGGATATATCCTTTGTC
This sequence comes from Nicotiana tabacum, assembly GCF_000715075.1. NCBI lineage: Eukaryota > Viridiplantae > Streptophyta > Magnoliopsida > Solanales > Solanaceae > Nicotiana > Nicotiana tabacum. The sequence goes on along the minus strand of NC_134082.1, from coordinate 29,378,783 downwards.
TTAACTTATCTCTCGCCACTAGCTCTTGATGTATCAAGTGTCCATTCACACTTATTTATCAATAACATCCTGGCCGGAAACTTTTACTGCCTCTCTCCGGTGTCGTGCTTGTATAAGGTTCTGGAGTCGTAACATATCTGCAGGAACTGAATAAATGCAACATCATCCCTTTCTCCTTTTTACCACATTCTTTCTTTACCATTCCATAGTTAACTGAACCGCTTAACTCCGACTTAATACCATATCACACCATATTCCCCCTTCAGGGGAGTACTAAGATTTAGTACTACGACGATCTACCTATAGTTGTTTTACCTTTTCATATTCGGCGTCTTTTCACATTATCAATGAACCTTAATCACCTTTATGGTAACCTTCTGTACCAGGGATAACTAAATTTCTTATGCACGAAGGTGACACCTACTGTAACTGGCACACTTAGTCCCTTAAGATTAACTCTGCTCAGAGTGTTTGCTTTAGGTAAGCGACTTCCTAAATAGCCTTTAAAGGTTATTCGTCTATTATCTATTCTATTATTGTTGGAGCACGATCTTTGAAATTCTCACGATGTTGACCATTATCAAATCCTCCGGTCCCTAATTCATGTTCGGTTTTATCTTGTTCACCAGCCCATACTGATTTTTATTACTCTGGGGTCTAACCTTCCCTCCTGGTAATCACGTTGAAGTCACCATCTCATTTCTCGAAATAAGAATATGACTTTATGGCTTATACTCTTTTATTGCCTTAAGGCTTGTCACCTCTTGTATTGTCCTTCACTTTGACTATAGACTCTGCCATCGTGTCATATTTTGATTTACTATTATCACCCCTATATCACATCTTACTCATGATGCTTTATTTATTTTCTTCTTATTCTTCGGATAATATTTTTTTGTCGATCACTTTATTCTGAAAACTTCAACAAAAAGTTCTTTCCCTATAAGCTCCCCTAGCTTCATCTCACAGGCTCTTGGCAATGCCTAACATTCTTTTTTTTTACTCGGGGCTAGAGTCATACTAAGGTAAATATTTGTCCTTTCTAGGATCCCACTGCCTATCTTCTGAAATTTCTGAATATTCCAGTATTCGTATCTGATTGTACTACTCTAGAGTTCACCATCTGGGTGTCTTAGAAAGAGATCTATTACCACATTTGCACCATCTTTCGGAAATGTTAGTTAATGATAACAACCTATCCACAATTTTTGGGTTACTCTAACTCCAATTGGATCCTGATATCCCATCTTTCTCTTAAATAATATCTGTTAACTCCCATAGGATATAACTGAGATGGGTGTGGCCCGTTGTACTTACCTCTGTCATTGATGAAGGTACCAAAATGCTTATATTTTTCTGCCTGATTTGAAAATATTGGTAATCTTCATTATTTGGGTGCCTCGTACCCCTCTTCACCTTACTTCTTTTACTTGTTAAAACTTGTATCTAGCTTTTGAATTCCTCATAGATTTTCACCATATTCGTGAATAGATATCCTTGCCTTAAGTCTCCTCATTAAGAAGCATGCACATCTTAGTACACACATGATCTGTTGAAGACCTCACATTTACTCATCATAAGCATGATGTGAAATCGAGTTCCTCTGACTCAACTCTTCCATACCCATATGCAATCTCTTACCAACTGTCGTTGTGGATGTAGGTATCATTGTATTACGACTAAAGTCGATTTTAGGAGTTTGAATTCTTACAACTGAGGTCTCTTGCACGATCTAGAGTAAGAAGAAAGAGTGACAGACCTAAATGCCCTGTAGCCTCCTGCATATAAGTGTGGTGAACAACACACCCATAAACAAGACTCTACTAGACACGGCTTGTAGACTTCCTAGGACATAACTGCTCTGATACCACTTCTGTCATGTCCCAAATCAGAGGGCCGCGACGGGAACCCAGTGCCTTACTCAACCGAGTACCAACGTAACATATCTTTCTTATCATGTTATCATGAGTAAATGAGCTAGAAACCCCGTCATGAGATAAGAAGAATAAAACATAAGGGAATACTCAACATACGAAGACCCAACATGATATACAAACTAATATATGTGACATACGGGCCTATAAGGCCGACATGACCATTAGTAAACTCGAAACATAGGCCGACAAGGCCATATAATTATCCATACACCTGACATCTGTCTACAAGCCTCTAAGAGTATATAAAATCATAAAGGTCGGAACAGGGCCCCACCACACCAATCGATACATATCCAAAGCATACTGACCAAATAGGCAACTCCGGAGCAAGTGGAGTGCACAAACACCTTCGCTAAGCTGATAGCCTACTAGGAGGACTGTCAACCTATCAATCGAGACCTGCGGGCATGAAATGCAGCATCCCCAGGCAAAAAGGACGTCAGTACGAATAAAGTACCGAGTATGTTAGGCAGGAAAGCTTAAACAAGAACGGTAATGTAAAGAGAGATATAGAGGAGATAAAACCTGTAACATCTGAGTGCCTCTGGGGGTTACTGATATGAAATGCATAATACATATATATACATAAACTTTTTAAAACATTCGCATATGTGGGCATCATCATCATCATATCGTACCCGGCCTCAAAGAGGACTCGGTAAAAGCGTACCCGACCATCATAAGGTTCGGTAGAATTGTACCCGACCACGTGGAGCTCGGTAAACCTAACTGATTAGTGGTTGCACAATAGGTGCCATACCCGGCCGACTATAGCGCGGCTTGGTAGAGTAAAATAGATACATATATATAATGCATGCTTGACTCGTGGAATTACGTTCTAACCCTTTCAGAATGATGTAAGGTCATTGCACCTTCGATTAACATTATGGACATCCCTACCATCAATATGAGCCTTAGTGGGATTTAAGGATCATACAGACTTGTTCAGAATGACTTTATAAGGAAAGAACAACATGGACAACCTTAGTTTCTAGGAGTAGATCCGTTATGAATTAGCGTACCGTTTATGTTCATGTCACTTTAGATCATGCCAAAAGAAAGAAGTAAGTGCCTTAACATACCTTGTATATTCTTCCCAACCTCAAGCTATGCAATTTCACGGCTCCTTAGTCTACAATAAGAGAAATGACACTCTCGTTATCGTTTAAGCGTCGTAACTATTATGTATCGACCACAACCTATTTTACAATGAAATGGACAGAACCTCCCCTATATATATGACTTCACACTAGTCAAGACAATCACAAACAGCCCAACATACCCCTATCACTTCATACACAACATACAACCATAATAGTGTCAACCAACCCGAAAATGTTACGACAAACGACCAACAAACAACCTTGCCATTACATGGTGTTTCTCCAAAACCTTCCTCATCTCACTCCATAAAAATAGTAGTAAAAGAGACAACCCAATACCAACACGAAAAAGCCCAAAAATATTCCCACAAGTTCATCAACTCAAAAATAATTTTCAGTTTACTTAAACACGTTTCGACTTGTCTTTTCTTTCAAATTGGGAAATACAACCAAAAGTACATCATTATACCTCTTATCCAATAAACCAACTATTAATTCAACTTAAAAATAAGTTTACAACCAGTCAACCATTACACAAGAACAAACAACACACCATTCATTCGAAACTAGCTAGGTCTATTTTTTACGATCGAGTTACAACTCGCAAACGCATAGATAATGAAAGGAGAAGCATAAACTTACATTGTACTGAGTATAATCCACGAAACCTGGTCCTTTTTCATCAAGAATAAGTTCCTCAGTACAGCTACAAGAAGGAGAAAGAGAAACTAGAAAGCTGTCCGGACTTTTCAGCACTAGAATCGCGTCGTAACACCCGGAATACCCTAGGGTTTGTGTGGGATTTTTGGGGAGGAGTTGCAGGGGTTCAATTAGGTTTTCTTGGTCTGAAATATAGGTGAAATAACTTAGTTTATAATCCCTTAAAATTACCCTCTTGACCGACTTAGTTGAGGCCTCTCTTTTTGGCAAGTAGGTGATGCACCTACTTGTCACCTACTAGCTGCGCGGTCTCGCGAAAATGCGAATATCTCTATACTATGAGATCGTATTAATAAATGGTTTAATGAGTTGAAAGATAGACTCATAGATATTAAATTTCATATGTAGATCATCCCTTGATTCAAAGTATGTTGGGAGAAAAGCTCAGCTACATTTAACCTAAGTTTCAACTCATTTTTGAATGTAACTTGTGATGACCTTTTCCAACTTTTGTTCCACAACTTGCTTGACTTAAAAACATAACACACGACTATCATACGACTAAACTAACTCATAACATAACCTCATCATCATGTTAATCACCCTTGTCTCACCCCAAAAGTATAGGTTATAACATTCCAAACTTGTCGACATTCGACGAAACTTATTTTCTTTAATTCATTTAGCGCCTAAGCTTTCCAACATTTTTGGTACTCGTTATTCATGATCATAAAGATTTGTAACCTCCATTATAAAAGGATTAACTTACTTTACGTACTTTCAAAGTTGATCTCATTTCTGAGCTTACATCAATTGACTTACGGATACTCTAACATATGAAAACATAGGGTGTAACAGGTTAGTAAAAGGAAAGAAGCAACAAAGGAGCGGAGTAGTTCTTCCCTACTGCGGGGTATGTTAGGCGACATTTTTGAGGTCAGGTATGTTCCTTCCATTTTGAGGCGTCAGCCCTAATGCGGCCTTCTACTGCGTTAAACCAGGCTCGGTTGAAGATGCAGTTCTACTTACCCTCTGATCACTTCGAGGGCGGAGTCATCGATGCCGACGACGGGTTACATGGTGAGGGATTTCCTCTCATCACGTGTAGCTTTTTGTCGAATGCCTCAATCCCACCTTTGTCGGGGAGTTTCACCCTTTTGGCGGAGTGGGGTCGAAATCGCCTTTGGGCGGTGCGCCCATTGTCATCCGAGTAAAAACATTCGCACTTTACGGACTCGGTGTTCCAGTCCGAGCTCAAGCGAGCTGTGTAGAGGGAGCGACCTTCCTGATTGTTGTGGTGATTGGCGTTTCGAACCCATCAAGGATTTGAGGTGTGGGAGTGATTTGGTTCGTTAGTCCAAACGGCCTTATTGGTTTTGGCCTGACATTGTCGGTGTAGTTTGTCGAAACACATGTATTCATGAACACATACTTTACTTGGAATAGGTTAAATTAGGGAGGGGGTTACCAACGCGTGAATACGAGGCCGAGGCGAAGTCTCGGCGTCCCTTTCCCTGGATGCAAGGGTATCTTTCGGGTATATTCCCCGGACTCGCCTTTTCCTGGCGATGAGTGCTTTCTCTATGTATTTTATGGACCTTTGAAGGGTTCCGCCGCCCCTCTACTATTGTGGCCATACGCTGTGGCTTATCGGCTTCATTTTTCCCGATATCCTTCCTCCCTTAGAGTTGGATTCGAGCCTGACTACTCGATGATACTTGGTGGCGACCTCTATTGAATAGCACGATTGTTGTTCTTTTGGGCTGGCGATCCCGCGCCCTGTGGTTCTTGTGTCGGGCCATAGTTCTCTTGGAGGAGTCTTGGTCAAACAGGTCTGAGCCGCCTAGCGTTTCCATATTCACTTATGGTGATCACGATGTTCGGTACAACAATGTTGAAATCTCACTCGGATGCGCGGGTTTTCCCTACCAGCTGTGCCTTGTTGAATCTGGTTCTTTTGGAGGTTCCTCAAAGGTGGTGTCCTTGAGCCATCCCCCTGTTGTTGTGAGGTAAGTTGCTTCTCAAGTCGTTCCCTCCATTCACCGTGCATGGTTGATACCTCCATCTGCTTTGTATCAGCTCCTTTGTCGGGGGTCTGCTTGGATATACCGAACCTGAGGGGGTTCCGGGAGGGTTGTCCATGGCCTCGATTCGGGACTGGTGCCGATTGCGGGTATCCAACCAGGAGCAATATCATTTGTCTTCGACATGGTTTGCTAAGGCTTCAGGCGAGGGCCTGTGTTGGCCAGTCATCCGAGATCGGGAGTGATATCATTTGTTTTATTAGGGGATAGGGTGCAGCTTCCCGCGGTATTTTGTTTCTTTTTCGTTCAGCTTCAGGTGCATCAGGCCTTCTTGATACTACTTTGGTGGCACTGGCACGCGCTTCCAAGGAGGACCATGCTAGTATAGTAAGCAAATCTGTAAGGTCAGGTGCCAGGCAATGGCGTTGCATCACGATTCTTCTTGAAAAAGTTTCTTCAAACTTTCTCAATAAGATGGGCTCGAACCCATCGTCTCGGGTATTGCTTCCTCTGAACGAGCACGCGCAAGCGGTGGTGCGCCCATAAGGATCCAAGGTCCTATCGCACCTAGGGAGTTCAAGCATTGCGGGTTTCTGTGAAGCGAGTTCAGGGACTATTTCCTCGGCAGGCGGATGCTGTAAGAGCTTCCATGAACCTAATTCGATCCTTTTGAAGAGGTGCCCAAGCATCCTCACTACGGCAGGGTTGGTCGCTGAACCGTCGTTACTTGATCTCTCTGGTACTAGCTCATCATACGGGGGTGTCTACGTCGCTATTGCGTTGTGGGTCCCTGGGTGGCTTTGCAGTTGAGCGATAGCCAACTATCGTGCCTGCAACATTAAAGAAAATACTAAATGATACGGTGAAGAACAAGTAAGAAAATAACAAATACGAATGAGGTCTCGGGCCTGCGAGGATGAACCACTTGGAAGAAAAGAGAGAGAGAGAGAGAGATATTATTGCACTTGTGAAGAAATGGAGCAACATCATCCCTCTACAAGGTGGTGCGAGTCCTCTTTATATAGGAGGGGAGACTCGGCTACAAGTATGTGGGGGTCAGTTACAAAGTACGGTGATGGGATGGCTTGATATGATGCTTTAGCATAGACTCTAGAAAGGTCGGGCTAGTCAAATGTAGCCATGTGCCTAGAAGGATTCCCCCCTGTCCTGGCTTCGTTCTTCGTCTTCTCCGAATCAGGCTTCGACAAGTCCCAGGGTCAAGGATTCGGTTGCGACCACCTGTCCTCGGGGTCTCGGGGCATGCTCCAGAAATGTCTTGTCGGCGAGAAATTAAGTCTTCTAATTTTACCATGTACAATGCCAAGTTCCTTCTGTCTGATGCCGAAGATGGCGAGGACGGGGCCGTCGGGCTGCAGTCCCCAAGGGGTACGTCTATTTTCTTTATTTGTCTTTGCATATAGTGTTTTCATAGTACACTGTAAATGAAGCTTGTATTTTGTTACATGTATGTATAAGGGGGAAACCTCACAATTTTCGTACCTTCTGGGTTCCTCTTTACCGAGATTTTGGCCAGATCAGTCGACCTTTGAGTTGGTAGGAATCCTTAGATTTGTGATACATCCCTGGGGCTCGTTAGGCTGTCCTGTATGCTCTTATTCGCTTGGTCGATGTGACCTTTTATATGGGCTGGCGATGATGGCTCTTACGCTTTTGGTTGATGCGACCTTTTGTGTGTATGACCTTGTGTCTCATTAGGCTGGCGATAATGGTGTTTTTACGTTTGCCCTTAGGCATATTTGCTTAACTGTTTTGAGTCCAACGTCCGAATCGGGTTACGACTCGAGCTCAATTTTACCCTCAAGTTTTCAGATTTAAAGTTGGCGACAGTGGCTCTTACACTTTTGGTCGGTGCGACCTTTTATGTGTATGGCCCTGAGGCTCATTAAGCTGGCGACAATGGCTCTTACGCCTTGGTCGACAATTTGTGTGGGCTTTATTTTTCCCTCGATAAGGATAGATAGTGTTTTCCCGACTCTTCGACGGCTTAATAAAAAACCTCGATTGTGATTCGTTATATAGCGATTATCGAGCACCTCAGGAGGTTTGGCTCGGAGGCTGAGTATCTCGAAGACGATGTTTAGGAGCTGACGTGGTCGAAGCTCTTTTTCCTGTATAGAGGGTATCTTAATTAACCAGTTCTTTCCGAAGTAGATTCGGAATAATTGAAGGCCTATATGGGCTGGCGAAAATGGCTCTTACACCTTGTAGCGACGGTCGGGCGTAACCGAGTCGCGTTAGTTCGGTTGGTACAGCCATATGACTGGAGCCATTTGTGTTCGATCGGAGCCTTTGAGTCTCGAATGAGGTAGTTTCAGCATATATATATATACATCTATATCGAGGGTATGCCTTTTTAGGGGTCTTAAAAGTTCGATATTTATCCTAAACTTTGAGATCGGGTCTATGCCTTTAGTGAGGTCTTACAAATTTTACATGCCATTGAAGCCTACAGTTTTTACATGCCGTTGAGGTCTTACAGTTTTGGATACTTGGTACAAGTATTGTTCATGCCTTTCTTGAGGTCTTACAGATATAGTCACTTTGTACAAGTATGGTTCATGCCTTACTTGAGGTCTTACAGATATAGTTGTTGCCTTATGTAGGTCTTACAAGACCGAGTCTGCCCACTTGGGGTCTTATGGCCTCAAGTTTTGACAAGTCGATGGAGGTGACGCATGACGACAGTCCCAGAGTCATCAAGGGGTTCTTGACTCGGGAACCATTATTTGCAAACTATGTATTGCCTCATCGAAGGCTTACCATTTTGAAGATCCCGACCCTAAGGTCGTACATTTTTTGAGATTTTGACGCTAATCCCCAAGTACTCGGGGTACATTCGGGATTGGAGATGTTTCGTGATTTTCATGTTGCCTCATTGAGGGCTTATGAGCTTGGAGTCCCGACCTGGAGATCATTCAGGTGTTGAATTGTTAACGCCAGTCCCCGAGTGTTTTGGGACGTTTTTGGAGGAGAAATCATTTTTTCAGAGGATGTCGAGCTTCTTATGGAGTGTCAGATGCTTTGATAAAAGATATTCTTCAATTTCTTGGTACAAGTGTACATGTTTCTACTGTCGGGGGTCTGACTATGTAGACATGGTTCGTTCGACAGTTTGGCCTAGTACATCATTTTCCTGTTGTGACCCCATTTGGTGTTCCTTGGTTTTTTTAAGCGGATGGCCTTCCGGGGGGTGCCCCTCAATGGGGAAAAACAACGTAAGAGCCATTGTCGCTAGCTAAGCAAGCCTACGGGCCTCATATTGAAAGATTTGTACGACCAAACAGCATAAGGGCCATTGTCGCCAGCTAAAAAATCTTGACAACTTGAGGATTAAAATGAGCTCGAATCATAACCCGATTTGGAGACCGAATCCAAAATAATTAACTACCAAAGCCTCTGGGCCACATAATAAAAGGTCTCAGACGACCAAACGACATAAATGACGCTAACGCCCGCTAGAGAATCATGAAAATTTATGGGTTGATTATAGCTCGAATCGCAATGCGACTCGGAGACTGGACCCAAAAGCTGCAATATGCCTAAGGGCACGACATAAATTCCACTATCACCGGCCAGGGAATCAAGGAAATTTACGGGTCGATTATAGCTCGAACCGCAACATGACTCGGAGAGTGGACCCAGAAGCTATGACATGCCTAAGGGTGCGACATGAACACCTCTATGGCCAACCAAAAACTCAAGGAAATATACGGGTCGATTACAGCTCGAATCGCAACGCGACTCAGAGACTGGACCCAAAAGCTGCAATATGCATAAGGGCATGGCATAAATGCCACTATCACCGGCTAGGGAATCAAGGAAACTTACGGGTCGATTACAGCTCGAACCGCAACACGACTCGGAGACTGGACCCAAAACCTATGACATGCCTAAGGGCGCGACATGAACACTACTGTGGCCAACCAAAAACTCAAGGAAATATACGGGTCGATTACAGCTCGAATCGCAATGTGACTCAGAGACTGGATCCAAAAGCTACAATATGCCTAAGGGCATGACATGAATGTCACTATCGCCAGTTGAGTAAACCTCCGAACCAAGCGCCCATAAGGTCACTTCGACCCAAAAGCACAAAAGACATCATCATTCACCCACGAAGGCAAGAAAGAGACTGAGGGTCGATTGAAGCGCGAGCCACCATGCAACTCGGGGTCTAAGCATAAGCGGCCAGGCTAGGAACAGAGGCCCCAACACCTGCTCACGTCAAGGATCGCACTAAAGGACCACTGGGTCTGTCCTATCCATTCCGGATCTATGAGGACCTCGCCAAACACGAAAACCGACCTGACCGGTCAGAAGCAACAACAAAGAAAAAGAGTGAGAAGAAATAAAGCTTCAAATTATTTCTTATATATTACACGCAAGAAAAGGGCGCATTCTCCATCTACAGGCGTGCCCTACGTATATCAGAGACAAAGCAACAAACGACAAGATCTACACTCTGCACCAAAGAGCTACAGATTGTCAAATTCGCCCTCTGCAACGTCAACAAGAAGTAACCGAGCGGCACGCTTGTCTTCCCTTGCTCGAGCTAGTTCCTTCGAGAGAACGAAGCCCCTTGCACCGACCTCCTCAATTATCTTTCTCCGAAACCTACAGCGAACGTATTCTTTGATGCTCTTCTCCCGGTAGAGGGCTCGCTTCAGTTCAGTTTGGGCATCGGCAACATCTTTCACATGAATCGCCATATCACAATCAGCCCTAGTTCGGTTTAATGTCGCTTCTTCCCGGGCATCGATTATCTCAGCTCTGACATTTGAGAGATCGGATTCAAGTCTTCCAACCATGTCCGCCTGAATTTGGCGTTGTCATTAGTCAAGCTGAGTTGAGGCTAGAAGGCAGCGACCTTAGCCGAGGTGCTCATCTCCTCTAAAGCTCGAGCCTGCACCTGAGCCCTTAGCTCCTCGCAAGAAACTCTGACGCGATTGACGTCGCCCTTGAGGTACTCCAAGGCCTCCGACTTTTTCTGCAACTTATACGGCAAAAGGGAATTAGCCTTAAGGTTAGAACGGGGCGAAGCATGCACTACATGAAGTTACCTACTCCGTCAAATAGCTCTCATAATTTGAGCTTCGGTATGCCTCATATCGCCAACATTGCAGCTCAACTTCCTTTTGCTCGCTGAGGAGCCCGAGAGATTTGCCCTCACCTAGAATTTTCTGAAGCTTGACCCCTTGACGGAATAGCTCAGACCTGAGCCCATCACAGGCCTGCACGAGGTAGATTCAATAGAGGAAGGATGACCCTGGATACAAGGAAACTGTACATAAAACTCACCGAAAGTGAAGTCGATAGACTTCTTCGAAGTCGGAACACACTCCTGTTGGTCCTGCCCCTGAGGCCTCAGAAGAACCGATCTCGCACACATCATATTTGCTGAAAGGAACCGCCGGCTGGGAACGTGCTCTTTACTGCATAGGTTTAAGCGGTAACGTGCTCGTTTGGGTCTGAGGTCCCATTATACTTTGGGAGTTCTGGCATTCTAAACTTCTTTAAAATAAGTTTTGGGGCTGATTTCTAGGGGAACGGCCTTTGTATGAACTTCTTTGAATCCACGCCTTTCAGGACTGGGGGTGCGCCAAGAATTTGGTCGACCCTGGAGTTGTAGGTCTCAACATTCTTGTCATTGGCTTCTATCATTTTCTCACCCGATTCGATCATTTTGGTGAGCTCGTCGAGAATTTTTACGATGGTGGGGTCGGTTATAGACCCGTTATTGCTCAATCTCTCCCGTACCTCTTCGGCTAGGGGAGCTGTCCCTAGTGCTACTGTGCTTGGAGTTTTCTGGTGACTTTACAGCTGAGCAATAGCTAGCTGGTGTGCCTGCAATATTTCAAAAATAACATGAAGGCTAACCTTACGTTCTTCCCTAGTTGGGGTTTTGCGAGCTTCTTGCGGATCTTCTTGGCACACGCTCCTGTCAATATTTGAGCTTATATCATCCCGTTGGGCCTCGCATGAGGCCGCGTCCACGGAGGTTGGTTCTGATGCGTTACCAGGGTCTTGTGGTGGCACACCAATACCTGGAGCATCCACACCATTTTCTCCGTAGTCCTCAAGATTGTTGTTTTCACCTCCATTCACCGAGTTAGACATTCTGACCTGAAATCGAAGATCTTGGACAAGAAAAAGCGCGGAAGATAACTTGCGTTGTGTGACAAAACTAGAAAGAAAATAATCACTATTATTTTTAGCCCCACGGTGGATGCCAAACTGTTTACCGTAAAAATGGTAATACAAATTAAATTTGTTGATGGGATTCTAAAAATATGTGATCTATATTTATGCTAGTTTTTTACGCAGTTGATGCTATGTATGTCAGACTTTGAAACGAAATGAGAGTTAAGGATAGGGCAACAATCAAACTGTTGGGCTAGTTATCGGGTCCTCGAGATTCTCGATTTGGGGCCTCAAGATCGGTTCTGGAGCTCGGTAAGGAGTTGTCGAGGGGGGATCAGAATATGGCTAACAATTATAACAAAATTAAAGGAGGCTCTTTATGGCTAATTGTAAGCAATAAATGATGAATAAATATGAAGATAATAAATGAAAGCAATGATATCGAGAGAATGTATTAGAGAGCAAATAAAATGATCTTGTATATTTCGTGTGGAGTAATTGAAGCAACCGTGGTTACAAAGTGGCAAGGATCCCCTTTATATAGGAGGGAAATTCTAACATAGAACAAAATACATTAATGACGAAGAAGTGGAGATGGCACAGCTAGAAGACATCCTGATTAAGGGCTAGGGTAGCTCTGTTAGTCCTAGCCGCATGCCTTGGGAAATCCCCGTTTCTACCGTGGCCGAGGAAAATGTTATCCCGAGGTCGGGACTCGACGAACCCTAAGGGAGGAGACTCGATCATGACCTTGTAGCCTCGAGACATTGAGATGGTCTTCTGAGGTGCCTAGATGTCGAGAAATCGGGCTCTCCGATTTCACCGTATACAATTTTGCTTCTGTGTGATATGATTTGAACTGGTGCATGTGACCACGCCTAGAGGATTGTGTTGTTGTGCTTGTGACCACGCCGGGCGGATTGTGTTGTTAAGCCTGTGACCGCGCCGGGCAAATTGTGTTGTTATGCTTGTGACCAAGCCATGCATATTGCATTATTATACCTATGACCATGCCGGGCAGATTGTGTTGTTATGCCTGACCACACTGGGCAGATCGTGTTGTTATGCCTTCGACCATGCTAGGAGGATTATGATATTGAGCATGTGACCACGTCGGGCTGGTAGCATGTTGAATTGGTCATGCTAGTGTGTGGATATAGATCCATCCCCTTTGGGTCACCCTCTCATATTTCTCTTTTTATGGTGTACATGCAGATATTAAGGAAAACTAATAAGTGGTTGGGTGCAGATATGGAAAGGTTGAGAAAATTTGGCCAGTGTCTTGTTTGGATTTTGCATTTCGTCTTTACTTACAACTTTCAATGTTAATTGCATGATTTAACTACATAGTATCTTTATATGCTGAACATTGATTGAGCAGAGTATTTAAGTAACTATACACATACACACAAATGCTTCTTCATGCGCCTTATGACTTGATATCATTATTGTTCGACTTGCTAAAAATGCTGAAACTATATAGGTTATATCTAGTACCATTAATAATTCTTGCTTATTTTACCTCGTCGAGGTTAGTCATGATACTTATTGAGTACATTGAGTCAGTTGTACTCATACTACACTCTGCACTTAATTGTGTAGATCAGGGTGTGGGTACCATTTATTAAAAATATATTTGCTTGTTGGACTGGGCATCGAGAGGCGATGTAGAGTTGCATCCATGGCTGCAGTTTTGACTTGTCTTTTCTCATGTACTGTTGTTTTAGTTAAAATAGTATTGTTATTTAGTTTTTATACTTGTATTCCTTGTATAGCTCATGACTCCGTATTTATAGTTTTTGGGGGGTTTACCTTGTATTTGCAGTATTTTGTTACATTGAGGTTTCAGACTTAAGCTATTTATATAATTTATGTTGTTTTGGATCTTTATTATTAAGTTTCGGCTTGTTTAGTCGTTGTATTATACGCCATCACCACTGATTGGTATTTTGGGACGTGACACTCCCCCACTTAGCTCGAAGTCATAGTACACATTATATGATATCCATATCACTCTTCCTTTATAATCATCATGATCTCGCACTATTATTCAACGGAATGTTTCTTAAGCTCATGCATCACTAGTCATAAAACACCTCAATTCATCTTCCATGCACATATTCATCCTTTTGATAGTCATTTGAACTTCCTCAAGTGACTCACACTCAAATTGCGGCACATTAACTCACTGGGTAGAAAGGAAATTTTTCACAAAAACATTATAAGGGTCCCACAAACTTAGACTATTTCGTAAGAGATAGCCCACCTACTTAGCCTCAAACTGGCATCTCTCTATGACCCTATCCGGGTCAGAACCACTATGAAATCACTTAATCTTTCCGAGTCTAAACTCGTCAACAAGACATAAGAATGTACTCCATTCAACGAATGAACAACTACAAGATCCTTCAACTGATTCATAGTCTAGTTGTACACTCGTACATAAATACACCATAGCATGCTATCTTCTTCAGTCCATGAGTATGTGATTTGATATCCCTTATTCTATACATTTATTCTTGTATATGCCTTCTATCTGACGGACTGAATTTCTAGCACGTGAGTTGTTCGTGTGGATGAGTTATTAGGCATGTGAGATGTTCTTGCAGTATTATGATTATGGAAGGTGAGTTTTTTGTGCAGTGTTACACCTCCTTTTTGCGCGCCCCGTCCCCGAAGGGTTAAATGCGCGGGTGGAGTTTTTCCAATTTAACTGACAATATTCGAGATGGGATTATTTATTTAATTCAGAGTCGCCACTTGGGAAAGGTTTGGCTTTTGGTGTCCCAAGTCACCGGTTTATCTTGAATCCCAAATCGAGGAGATTTTCGACTTTTCCAAATGAAGTCTGCGAACCAGAAATTTTAAGTAAGGAATTATGTTGACCCGAGGGAAGGTGTTAGGCACCCTCGAATCCCGTGGTTCTAGCACGGTCGCTTAAATTGTTATAATGGCTAAGTATCTGATTTAAATACATGTTGTGACTTATGTGCTTTTATTAAGTTTTAACCGCTTTTATTATTATCATTTATTTTACAGAATTACAACGTCGTGAAAATGCATCTCGAACCACGTCACAATCAATGCACCCGTAGTTGTTAACACATTTTGACTCCGTTGAGACTTGAATTTGGGTCACATCAATGTGCACCCGATTTTAAGAATGTAATTTACTTAAAATCGCGCCTAAAGAATCTAAACGCGTTATTATCTTTGGGGAGGGCAGTGGAATTCACTAAACAGTCCGTCCCAAATTCTAAGTATTTATCATGATAAATTATTGAGGGCCCCGCAATTTGCATTTTTATTCGGCGAGGCTCGTCTCATTATTTTAGAAGGGTACCCTACAGTGGCTACATTTCTACTATGTTTATCTTTAAAAGAAAGATGATACCGAACTTACTTATTTGAACAAATACGGACTGAATCTTTATTATGCTTGCCAAACTTAAGTTTGTTTGATTACCCGATTGAATATTTATGAGGTGAGAGTCACCTCATACTTTGTCTTCATCGAGTAAACGCGCTTATTAATTTTCTAGGTGAGATTGCAAGCAAACTAACAACATATACTGAGTTATATTTAACGACCTCCAAGTTCTATTTTTTAACTCTAACCTATTTGAATTTGATAAACGAAATTAGCTGTTTTATTAGGAAAATTACGATTAATTGACCTCAAAACGACTACTAGCTTCCCTCAACATTCATCACATTATTTCGAAACAAGAAATCTATACCGAGACCCGACATCGAACTTATATTGGAGCACATAATCTGACAGGAAAGCTGACCTTCATAGCCAAACTCTTAATGCGACCGCATGAGAGTTTGTTTGGGATATATTTATCCCGGACCTAGTACCACATATTTGTCGATTCAGTGGTCTAGGCAAAATACGTACAAGTGCTTACCATGACTCTATATTATAGAGTCATAACTAAACCAAGCAAGTGTTATACTGAACTGAATGTATACTAAATCAAACATGCTGTCTATGTCATACTGTCATTACCGTTGAGCCATGCTATCTAACAGTTCATCTTAAACAGAATGGAAGCTAGTTTATACAGAATATTTACAGTTTGCAGTAAAAAACACAGGCCCAACTAACATTCGAACTATCTTTTTACCCCAATGCTATAACATAAACTGATGTTCATTTCTTCAACTTCAAACTTTCAACAATACATGGTTCAAAGGTTGTGTACCTGGGAATATTTGCAATTGAAGAAAAGGGCAATCAGTAGAGTAACAATGAGCAAATGCAACAGCAATAACAGCACCAACAGTAGCAGCAGGGCAGTATAGCAACAACAACAAGAAACAGTAGAGTAGCAACCACAACTCTCAAAACAATTGGAATGAGATCAACCCCAACTAAACCAAACTTTCGAGTAGAACAAACAACAAACAAGCAGATTCAGTTGTGAGAAAATCAATGTTGCACAGAACAGGTCCAGATTTAGTGAAGTTAGAAACAAAGGGAAAGGAAGCAACTTCTGGTTTTGTTTGTCTGAGTTATCAGACAAAAATTCTTTTTTAGTTTTCTGTTTCCAAAAAATTTGAACTCTCAGATATTCCCTCTTAGTATCTCTCCCTCTCTCTGTGTGTTCTGTCTGTATGTCCCTATCAGTGTGTATTCCAACTCTCTCTTTCTTTTTTTTTTCTAAAATTCTGTCTTTCCCTCTAATTCTGTATATATCCTTTTCTCTCCCAGGTCCTCCTCCTTTTATAGGCCTCAAAACTATCTCTTTTTAAACAGCCTGTTTTCAGAATATCCCAGTACCCCTCCCATGTGCCTTCCATTTCAATTCCAACTTTAGCTAATCAAGTATTAAACCCCAACAAACATTCTCTGGCAGACTTACTTTTAAAAGGTTTAACATTTTTTAAACTTAAAGCAAGGTATGGGCAGTAGAATATATCTGACAGCATATGCTGTCAAATTGTTTAAAACTTAAAAGCCTTCTTATGCAAAAAAACAGGCTATGCACAAGGCACATGAGGTGCACCAATGCACATGCTGTGCACGAGTGCACCTGCCTTCCAATTCAGAATTTAAACATAAACAATCCTTTTTACATTAACTGATCAATTCAAACAATCTATAAGTAAACAAAGCTGGTTCTTAATTGACTCAAGGCAAATGTTCATCAGAAGCAAATCGATTTACTTTGTTCAGACAGTTAAAACTAATTGACGACATATGTCGACTCGACTATATTAGCATTGACATACACAATCGTAACCAAAAATCCGACATTTAACAGTATCGATACATAGTTTGAATTATACTGACTAAGCAGAGATGCACTTGAGGAGTTAGCTAGTTAGTACAAACTTGAAACACAACCAATACACATGCCTTATCAGAATAAGAAGGGGGGATTTAGACAAACACAGAGGTTTAAGCAAAGTGGACAAACAAAAATCAAAACAAATATGAGCAGAACCCTTTTTTTAAAAAAAAAAACAAATCACACGAAATAAAACAAAAATAAAAAAAAGAAAACAAGACTCACCTCAAATCTTTTTAAGGAACAAATCAGAAGAATCCACTGGTGTTTGAACAGACCTTCTTTAAGGTTGAATGGACTTTTAAACGAAGTGCTTCTCGGATGAGAAACACCTCGATTAAGGTCCATTAGACCTTAATCTCTTCGTTTTGAACAAAACACGGAACATGCACAGGGAAAACTAGAGTTCAAAAACTTAGATCTGGGATTCGTGTTTCCCTGGTTAGATTCGGACCAAACCAAGTATGGTTTGGTCACGAGGAGGGTCCGGGGAGTGTCTGGTATGAAACTGGGGTTGGTTGGGTTAGATCGAGTTTTGACTCGAATCTTCAAATGAAGATTCGAGGACCTGGGGGTGATTCGAAGTGTGTGGTTGGTAGATTTAGGTTCAGGATGGCATGGGGGTTCTATGGTGTTCAGGTGGAGGTCACCGGCGTTCAGGCCGCCGGGTTTCTGGTGAAGGTGTGCAGGGGCGGCTAGGGTTTGAAGGGGATGGGTTTGGTGAAGACGAAGGCGGGGGTGTTGGCTAGGGGGGCAGGGTAAGGATCTAGGCTTATATAGTTAGTGGGTGGGTTGATCTCAACCGTTAGATCAATCTAGATCTACGGTTTGGATCTGATGGTCTTAAATGAAACGGTGTCGTTTTGAGGGTTGAGGGTTGGGGTCGGTCCGGGTGAGACGGGTCGGGTTTATTGGTGGGTTATGGGGAATTGATCTTGGCCGTTGATCAATTTGAGATCAACGGCCCAGATCAGGCACGACTCAAACGACGTCGTTTGGACACCCTGGGTATCAGGTGGTCTGGACCGGGCAGGCCTGGGTCTTGGGCTGTTCGTTTGGGCCAATTTTGTTAAAATTGGCCCAAATCCGGAAGAATAAAGGGACCCTTTTTTTTTTTTTTTTCTTTTTTTATTTTTTATTTTTTATTTATTTTCCTTATTTATTTAAAAACAAAACTAAAAAAATCAAAAAATTAAATACACACTCAACACAATTATATACTAAAATATTTCAAAACAAGTAAAATCAAACAAAACAAAATCACGGACAAAGATGCCCGTTTCATGATTTTCTATTTAACGACCGGATTACGGTTCGAATTATGCAGGACACATATATTTTTTTTTTGAATTTTGTTTTAATAAAGTAAATAAATAAAAATGGGCTGAAGTCACAAATAAATTAACAAGGTGCCGCACAGAAATCCAAAATTTGTACAGCAGGGCGAATTATTATTTTTTACTTCCTTTTGGAGCGATTGTCGTGCGAAACAAAAATCACGTGCTCACATGCAGCACATGAGTTGTCCATATAGTATTTGGATAAGGATCCATCTCTTTCGGGTCACCCTCTATATGTATAGGTTGCGCATTCGCCAAATTATTAATCCCAATGTAATTCAACTTGTTAGCTGGGAGTTTGAGAAGCTCTTCAAGGAAGACTTCTGGAAATTCATTCAGAACTGGCACTAACTGAAGTGTAGGTGCTTTAGCACCGGTATCGATCGCCCGAACTAAGTGGTACATGCATCCATTTGGAATAATATGTTTTGCAATAAGGTAGGAAATAAACCTATCCTTGGCATTACATCATTTCACTTCAATCCAATAACTCGCTCATTTGGAAAATATGCACCTAACAATCCTGTCTTGCATTTTATGATTACAATTCTACCATATATTTCTTTTTTATTTTGTTGGACTGATAAATGGTATAAATGCTTATAACTTCACGATAATGAATTGCGGTAATGATTCCTCTAACATTACAACCTATACCACAATGATATTGTCCATAGATCCGATTATTTCATGGATTGGTTTCACCTAATTGTCTACATTTCTATTGCAATTAATTGTCCACCGAAAAGGAAATGTTGAATGAATTGATTGTAAATTATGAGATTTAAAAGTTTTTTTGCCTATAAGATTCCATCGATAATATTAATTTATTTAAAACACACACACATATATACACACACATATATATACATATATATATATATATATGTGTGTGTGTGTGTGTGTGTATGTGTGTGTTTGTGTGTGTGTATATATATATATGTGTATATATATATACACACACACATATATCAGTTAGTTTTGATTGTGCATCTTAATGTGACTCAATAGAAGAGATTGACCTATTTCATACTACTTCAAATAGCAAAATCCAATTAGGTATAACATGAGTAGAGCTAATCGATTACCGCAATGACCTCAAAATCTATCATTACTAACTCTACAAGGTCGAGGGTTGTGTCTCGGTCATGCACTCTAACCTTTCAATCCCCATAAACCCGCATGGCCTGTATAGAGTCATTAACCAGAGTAGATATCGAGAACGGCTCACGGATTTGTTTCGGTTCTATCCCAAGACTCATAGTAACATAATGGGTGACGTAAAATATTATGGAACCTGGATCTACAAGAGTTTGCACATCATGACACTTCCCCTATGACAAATTCTGGGGATGACTTAGAACTCTGATGACCTATCATTGCATGGAAACAACCAGGTACTCCTAAACCATGTGCACCACCTCTAGTTGCGCCCTACCCGGTAGGTGCCTAAGTGCCACAAGCTAGTGGAGGTGTGGCAGAATTAGTTGCCACTAAGTTGGTTGGCTGAGCTACACCCCCATAAAACTCTGTCGATATAATGGACAATTCTTCTTCTGGTGGCCCTAGTGTCCCCAACAATAAAATTTGCATGTACCGAAACGACACTCTTCCAGGTGTCCCTTTCCACGTCGATCACAAGGTGGTCATGAGAAGATAACTAGCTTATGTTACATTAAACCTGTGGATAAATTCCCTAAAGCTCTAATTTTGTTTAGGGCAGTTTGATAGTTCTAGTTGGGCCTAGGTAATGGAACTTTCAGTGAAGACTGTAAACTGAGTGAGCAGGTCCAGTCGACACCTTTATATACAATCCTTTTCAACCACCACTAAAGGAACTCCTATAGTTACCTACAGATCGGGATTTCTTATTTTTTTTCTCTCTCTAACTCGCTCTACTATTTGCAAGTCTCAATGTTCTTTGCAATATCCACCATCTTGCAAATTCATATTGGAGTTCAAGTCGGTTATAGAAGTTTTATTGATGACTTGGGGCTCAAGGCCTTGCACAAAATGACAAACTCAATACCGTATATTAGGAAATACATATGGATCATACATGGAGAGCTTGGTGAACTTGAAATAATAGTCCCGCATGCTTATCGTGCCTTGTTCCGAATGCGCAAACTCCATGGCACGCTCTTCCCACATCTCAATGGGCAAGAAGGTATCAATGGATGCCTCGGTGAATTCCTCCATTAGACTCTTTCCATATTTCATAGCAAAAAAAGGCGACGATTTTAAATCTATAAGACGATATCTCAACGGCCTCAATTTCAGTAGCATGCATGAGACGAAGGGCCATTTGCGTCTCATGGACAAACTTTTGGGGATTTTCATCGGTCTGGGTACTCAAGAACTTTAGAGGAGATAGCTTAAGGAACTTTTCCACTCTAGAATCTGCTGAATCCTTATGTTGAGTAGCTGTAGAGGGCTTGCAATTAAGTCGATATGCTTGAGAAGCCACAATGTGGGTAAGCAACTAGATAGCTCCCCTATAGTCATCATTCAGAGCACTCTGCAAGGGAGAGAAGACTAGAGATGGATCTTGAGTGGTGGTTGTTGAAAGAGTTAGAGAAAGAACTTGATCATCTTTGGGTGCTACCTCAACATGAGTACTTAAGGCGGGATGTACATTAGCTATAGGACAACCTCCGACCACTATTTGGACACCATATATATTGGGCACCACATTTGCTGCCACCTTTTGAGTGGCATTGGCCCTTTGGCTATTCTTAGTCTTCCTTCTAGGTGCGATTTTCTGAGAATCAGAATAACACACGACTTAGAAATCAATCTATAACAACCCGACTGTCCTTTTGAGCTTTAGCATTCCATTCGGTGTTTTGAGACTTTGAGTAGCTTCATATTATGTATTATGACTTTTGAGTATGGTTGGTTTCGATTTTCAAGTGGTTTGGTATTGATTTGGAGGAATGATTCTTATTTTAGAAGCTTTATGTTTGAAGAGTTCACCAAGGTTTGACTTTTGAGTAAATAGAATCGGAATCGAGTTTGGTTTGTTCTGATAGGTTTGTAAGATTATTTTGGACTTGTACGTGCGTTCGGATTTTGTTTCTGAGGTTCCTAAAAAAATTTGACACTATTTTTGAAAGTTGGCAATTTGAAAAACTTAAGAGTTCATAAGTTTGATCAAAAGTTGGCTTTGATATTATTGGACTCCAATTAGTATTTCGATACTTTGGATAGGAGTTGAATTCAACTTGTGTGCAACGTTTGAATGTAATCCAAAGTGTTTAATTGTAATTCGGACACTCGTCTGAAAGAAAGCTTTAACAACTCAAGAGAAATTTTATTTAGTTTGAGCTTCAATTCTTTGTTGTGATGTTCCCATGGGTGTTTTAATGCTTTGGATAAGTTTGGATAATATATTTGTACTTGTTGGTATAATTAGATGGCATCCTGAGATGCTCGGGTGTGTTATTTGATCATTATTTGAAAAACTAGTTAAGCTAAGGAATTGAAGTTTGACCATGAAATGATGCGAGAGAAAGGCTTGACCTAAATCTGGCGATTTTGGGAGACCTGTGGATACTCTGATCGTTGTTATTTCATGGCTATGCCAGCCAATGGCCAGCCTACTACAAAGGCCAGTCAGTCATCTCTTGACACCACACATCCCCTCCCAACATCCATAAACCCTGCTATAATCTCAAACTACGTAAATCTCCTAAAACCTCAAGTATTAAATGCTCTCATGCAAGTTACCCACGTAAACCTAAAACTTGTGAAGTATGTACATGGAGAACTTATTATTTGATGAAAGAATATTGAAGTTCAGCAGTCCATTGCTCAATAGGGATTACAGTTAGAAGTATTGGGCAAGCTCTCGTATGGAAAGCCTGTGATTCAAGAGTTGAGGAAGGTAATTCCCATTGAAAGGGCCATGTTAGATTGGATTGTATGAAGACATACATGTTCCTATTAAACTGTCGTTGATTGAAGACTATATTCACCGGTTATCCAAGCCTGCCTTTTACTTGAAGGCACACGGTGACTTGTCGCAGGTGCGATGCACAAAATGAAACCCATGGTGGAAGCCAGAAGAAGAGAAACATATAGCCATTGCGTGCATATCGTTCTTAGACTTGCTTCCTAATATTTTTGGAAAGGAGTTTGTGTTCTCTCTAGCTAATGAAGTTTGTAGGCGTTTACATGTTGATTTGGCCACTCAAAATGGCACACGACCTAATTGTGCCAAGGTGAAAGTAAAAGTGAATCTACAAGCTACATTGCCCCAAGAATTACGATTGTTGAAGAGTAGGATGAAATTTGTCCTGGGGAATCAAAATGGGTAAAAATTAAATATGATTACATGCCCAAATATTGTGGAACATGTAAGAAGCAAGGGCAAAATGAGAACGAATGTTGGATTATTCATCAAGATTTGCATAGACCGTTTGATTAAGATGGTGGTGAACAATGTAAGGAAGGGGCTAATGTTATACAAGGAATGTTTATGGGGACAACTCCAGCTTTGACTAAAGTTTTAATGAGTGGATGAAAAGTGGTAAAGTTCTAGGAAAACCTGTACCAAATACTACCAAAAATGAGTGGATGAAAAGGAGGAAGCACAAGTATAAAAGAGACAGTAGAGGCTATATTATTGATAATGCGGGGAATGCTATTGTTGAGATAAATCATGAGAACAAGGAGTCAAAAGGAAAGGAGAAATCTGACAACAATGGTGCTACTGAGAAATAGTTGTCAAAAGTATTGCAAACTAGTAACATGTTTGCATTACTTGAGGAGGGTAGTATTGATATACACAAACAAATAAAGAAAGAATCTATAGAGAATGTTTTACGCAAGGAGCAGATTGAGGTAATGGAGGCCGCATATGCAACTCCTAGTGCAATTGGGAAAGCTACTAGAAAATCAACTCCTAAGAAGGCTGGGATTCAATTTTCGAATAAAGAAGTTTCTAATCCCAGCAAGGCCTTTGGAGAGGAGAGGGAAGAGAAGAAAACGTCCTTCGTGCAAGTGTTTTTTGCTTCTTGCGTCCTTACTAGTAAAAAAAGGGGCTCTTCGACCAAGAAGGCATTCTGGTAGAAAGGCCGACCACTACATAGGCTTGGATTGATGAGGCAAATAAAAAGGAGTCAACAATTGAATAATTTAATAGGATATTTGGGACAAGTAAGGAGGAGCTGAGGGAACTTAATGCCACTACTAATCATTCCTCACAGGACATTCTATCGCAAACACATGATGATTCCATAGACAATGGTATAAACAATTAAGTATGTGCTGATAGAGATTTATGGAGTGATGAAGTAGGGATGTTGGAGAATATTACAACTATCAAATATAGTCCTAGGAGCAAGGAGGAAAGAGGTAACAAGGATGAGAAAAAGGCAAACTATATGAGCCTTAATGCTATAGTAACCCCTAAGGGTTCACAAATTAGGGTTGCAGTTTTTTATCACTTGGAGCAAGTAAAGGATCACATGAAGAGGCTATTTCTATGGGTGGATAAGTAGGGGAGGCTTCAGCAAAAAAAAAAAGAAAACAAGCCAATGGAACAGTAAATCCTAGTGGTATTGTCCAGTTATTAGCTAAATGTGGAGGTGATCCGATGGAGCTTTCAGGTGATGTTCAAATTAGGGATATTCACGCCAAGGTAATAGACCATGCAGGGAGGAAATCTCATCAAACAACTGAAATTAGGATATCAAGGGGCAATGAAACAGTAACTTCTGAGTTGCATGCTAAAGTGAACCCTAATTTGGGTGATGCTTACAATCTTAAGTTCAAGGCGATACAAGAGGCAATGAGAATCAGGCTATTGAGTGTTGGAGGGTTCAAGGAAGCTACAGGAAAGGCTCATGATCAAACTTAACTAGCTGTTAAGGCAGGTACACTTGAAACTAGGCAGAGTAATAATGCCATTCAACTTTTTTGCTCATGCAGTTAATGATCCTAGAATTTTAGCTAGGAAAACTTTTAGTGTTACCAGCAGCATATTGGCCAAAGGGCCTTCTCATTAACAACAGGGGTCAAAGGGATCTGGGAATGGTAGCTAAGAACCATGAACCAAATCCTTTGGCAATTCATGTGGTAGGTGATGACAATGGTGAACAAGAAGACATAAGTGAGGATATTGAAGAAGAATCAACGGCTACCAATATTTAGTAGGTAACTAGGGATGGAGATATCTCACCAAGGAGTCTTGACACTAATAAATCAACTCGGAAACATGCAAGGAAACTGATGGTAGGCTATAATTATGTGTTTTAGTCGCTTATTGCACTCTAATTCACTGTACTTTACTTGTTTTAAGCTTTAGTTGGTAGTGTTTTGCACTTATTATGTGTTTTATGACTTGTAGGATAGATTCTGAGTTATGTAGATGTTATGGAGCTAATTTGATCTATTTGGATCTTTGAAACTTAGTAAAACCCTAAGGGATTATGCCGGAATTGTGTTCGGGGGTTGAGGACCAAGTGTGGACATGAAAAATTGAATTTTGATCCATACTCTATGCGGTGTGGTGTGCCGTGGATGCCCGTTTCTGTTACCTGTCAATTGTTGAGCTCTCTAAATATGTCCCCTAATGACCCACATGGCGCGTCGCCCCATGCAGCGCGCCTGTGTAATTTTTAAACAGTAAATGTCCTATTTCAGCTAGGAAAAAGTGATTTCGTTTGGGCCCAACTCTACTTTCTATAAATGCATGGGAAACCATTATTTTCTGCACTTTTGATATTTTTTAGACCTAAAAAGGCCAAGGAAGAGTTGAAAGAATACGAACATAAGGATTTCATCATTCCTTCCTCACTCAAGGCCCGAGTTTGGATCGAATTTATGCTTTCATATATTTTAATTATATTTGTTTTGTATTGCTCCAAATCTACGGAGTTGTTTCCTTTAGGGTTTGATGAATTTGGTGTATTGATAATTATTTGTGGATTGTAACTCTAGTTTTATGTATTGAATCGTTTTGGATGATATAATTATGGCATTTATATTCACTTGCTCATGTAATCGATAGAGGCATAACTTGTGATATTTTTGCATTATATTATTGGTTGAGTTAATTAATTCTTCTATGTAATCAAAAGGGGCTAGTTGAATCATTGATTAAACCTATTTAGGAGAATAATCGAAAGAGATTTTACTAAAGACCAATCTACTATGCATTCTGGCATATCCTCACCGAGGTTAAATTGGTTCATCTCGTGAGGTTGAAACTTGATCGAGAGAGGAGTTTCTACTAAATGGTTGAACTAATAATTGACTGAATTCGAGAGACTCACTTGAACATTAGAAGTGAATTATCTAGAGTTATATCTCGAAAAATTATCTTGCACCTATCATATCAAAACCCTGTTTCCTCCCACTGATAATCTTCTTTACTTATTCCTTGTTTTGATAGACATTAGTCAGTAGCATTAGGTTCTTAGTTAATTGTAGTTATTAATCATATAAACCTCAACTATTGACCATCTTGGATAGCAATAAAGTGAGAAACTACGAGAATATTGTTTAACTTCAATCCCTGTGGATGGGATATTATATTATACTATATTTGACTAGCGAGCATATTTGTGTGTGTGGTTTGTGCTAGTCAAATTTTGGCGACTTTGTCGGGGATTGATAATCAATAGTGTTTGAAATAGTTTGTAGTGCTAATTGAGGAATTGTATCTCTTTTTATTTTATTTTTCTCTTTTTATAGTTGGTGTTATTTGACTATGCGTAGGCTACATGTATAGATTGGTGCATGACCCGAGCTTCTGCGAAAGAGGTGCAACCATACGAGCCTGAGATATAAAAACAATTGCGACAACTGAGGAAGGAAACAAATCTCACTGAGAAGTTAGAAAAGGTTGGGAAATCCTCAACCAGAGAAACTATGGCGGGAGTCAATGATGATACAATAGATTTGGCTACAAGAGAGGCATCCCAACAATGCGAAAAAGTTGCACGAGTTGCTTAGGAAGCAGCTATTAGAGATGCTTAGATTATTTATGAAGAAGTGAGAGGTCGGAAAATTGATTAAAATCAACCCTTAGCTGCAGATCAGTTCAAAAATATAACTCCCAGTCCTGGGAGACCACTTGGCGATTATGCTAGACCGGTCTACAATCAAGGCCTATCAAATGTTAGACCATATCCCATTGTAGCTAACAACTTCGAGTTGAAGCAAGAGTTGATTCACACTATTCAGAATTGTTGTGTCTTCAGAGGAAATAATAACGAAAATCCACACACTTCTGCTGGACTTCGAGGAGATCATGAACACCTTTCAATACAATGGGGTGTCACAAGATGCATTGTACTTAAGGGCATTCCCCTTTTCACTTAAATATGATGCAAAATAGTTGCTTTGAAGCTTGCCCCAGGGATCGATTAGAACATGGGAGGAGATGACCAGAATTTTCTTGATAAATATTTCTCCTCAGCTAAAACAAGTAGGCTTAGAAAAGAAATCCATTACTTCTGCTAAAAAGATACGAAAAGCTATTTTTGAAGTATGGGAGAGGTTTAAGGAGATCCATCCATATCTCCTGGGATGGATTGACACCGTCCTCGCGTAGAAGATTGAGCACTATAGTTGGAGGCCCGTTGATGAAAAAGACTCTAGGGAGAGAGTTACAATTCTTTATGAGTTATTTGAAGATGCTAATCACTGGCCCTCTGGTATTCGCCAAGTTGATGCTAATACATCTGTGTAGGTACAACTTGATGCTATGGCTAAAGAAATACTGAAGCTAGCCTTAACTACAATATAAAGTGAACCTCATACAGCTTGTGATATATGTGGAAGAGGACACCCTACTCATGAGTGTCAAGCCTTAACTGAGGATGTTAATGATGTGGGGAATTATAACTTTAATTCAATCGGTCAGAAGCACCCCCGATTTTTCATGGAGTTCACCTGGGGGTACTGTAAATGCTTAGCAACAAAACAACCCTAGATTTCAAGTATAAGGAGCTCCTGGATTTATGAATCAGTAGACGTAGTAGCTTCAGTCATACATACCAATTAGCATGGTCTAAAAGATCTCATGAAGTCCTTTATTGTAAAAACGGATCAAATATTTGAAGTACAAGGGACAACAATTCGAAATATAGAGAAACAAGTGGTGAAGATTGCAACAATATTATCTGAGAGACTCCTAGGAACTCTACTTGCTAATACTGAAAGAAATCTGGAAGAAATAGTGTATGTCATAACATTGAGAAGTGGGCAAGTGTTGAAAGATCCTACCCCAGTCCAAAAAGATGTGGAACCTGAAGAAGGAAGTGGGGAGCAGCTGAAAATTTATGTTGATAAGAAGAAGAAAGGCAAGAGTGGAGCTAGGAAAAGAATAATGAAGAGAATTTAAGAAGAGAGGAACATGAAGAGAGCAAGCACATGCCTGCTTTACCTTTCCACTAGAAGCTATATAGAGAAAAGCTGGACAAGAATTTAAGAGATTTCTAGATATGCTGAAATAGGTTAATGTAAATTTTGCCATTCGCAGAGGTGCTCTCAAAAATGTCTTCTTATGCCAAACTCTTGAAGGAGATCGTGACAATGAAGAGGAACATAGAAGAGACCTTAGTGATAAAGTTCATAGAGCATTGCAGCGCAATCTTGACAAATAAATTCCCACAAAAGTGTGGAGATCCAAGGACTTTTACTATACCTTGATCTTTAGGCACTATTAATTTTGATAAGTCTTTGTGTGATCCTGATGCCTCAATTAACTTAATGCCCTTGTCTATTTACAGGAAACTGTAGAATGAGATTGGAGAGATAAGGTCAGCACCAATATCTTTGCAGCTGGCAGACCAAACGACTCTACTACATGAGGGGACAGTGGAAGATGTTTTGGTTCTGGTAGATAAGTTCTTATTTCCGATAAATTTTATAGTGGTGAAGATGGAGGAGAAAAAGTAGGTCCCCCTCATCCTGGGAAGACAATTCTTAGAAACAGGCAGAGCAATATTAGATATACACGAGAGAAAACTCATGCTTAGAGTGGGTGAGGAGACTGTGACTTTTGAGATGAATGTACCAACTGGGGTGAGAAAGGAGAAACCATCCACAAGTGATGAGTGCAAAGTGAAGAACTTGAAAGAGAAGGGTGAGGTAAGCGAGAAACATAAGTGTGGGGTGTACCCCAAGAAGGCCGAGAAGAATATATCTACATGGATGTGTGCATTAGTTCGAGCGCAAGGCATGGAGCCCAACTTCGACTCAGACCCCAACTAGATATTCATGGAAGTTTCCTACCTTATTGATGTGCCGTGGAATTTCGGCACAATTGATACCAATTAATTAGATTTTAACTTGTCTTTTAATGTAGTTAATTCTGATCAACTTTGGTTGTTTTGTAGTGCATGAGCTTGAATACCCGAAAATATGAAAAAGAAGTCAAAAAGTCACAAGAAGACGGATATGCTACAAGTATGTGGTCGCATAACTCACATGCGGACCACATATTACCCTGCTGGTCGCAAATTGAAATTGTCTTTTAAGCCAACTGAAGAAGCAAATATGCAATCCATTATGCGGTGGCATAACACCTATGCGAGTCGCATAATGGTCGCATAACTCAAGAAGAAGACAGACCTCATCATGATATGTGGCTGGATATGCGATCGCATAACATGTATGTGGCCCGCATAACTGTTATGTGATGGAAGCTAGATCTGGAACTCAGCAAGGATGCAATGGAATGTTCAATATGCGGTCCGCATAACTGGTCTGCGACCAAGGGTCGGAATTGAGTTCCGGAAGTTAGAGTAGCTCTACAGTGTTGAATGTGACGTGTGTGCAAGATTTGAGGTCATTCAAATGAGGTTTGTTAGACTTTTTGATAGAAAGCGTATTTTTAGTGTTTTTTGAATTCTTAGGCTTGAATCCGATGAAAAATAGGTGTTTCGATATTTTTTTGAGTGTTACGAAGGTTGGAACAAGTTTGAATGCAGTTATAGGATATGTTGGTAGGTTTGGTTGAGGACCCGAGGGCCTCGGGATGATTTCGGATGGTTGACGGAAGGATTTTGGGACTTTGGTGTTGCAGCTTCAGCTGTTCTTCTATCATAACCTCACCTGCAAGTGTGGGACCGCAGGTACGGAGCCGCAGAAGCGATGGATCTATCGCAGAAACGAAAAAGGAGGAAAGACAGTAGGGACCACAGAAGCGGGGTCTTCACCGTAGAAGTAGCTCCACATCTGAGAAAGGATAGCCGCAGATGCGAAAAGCTATGCGTTAAGTGAAAATTCGCAAATGCGACCATTTTTCCGCAAATGCATGACTGCAGATGCAGAAACAATTTGGCAGAAATATGAAATTTCGAGGGTTTAGTTTCAAAAGATGGAAATTCGATTTGGAGCTCGGGAGAGGGCAATTTTTAGAGGAAATTTAAGAGGAGATCATTGGGTAACGATTCTTTAACCCTTTTATAGTTATACTCCATCAATCTATAGTTAGTTTCATCATTTAATTTCCGATTGGAGATGAAAATTGGGGAAAAGTTGGAAGAAAGTTCTTAGATGAATTCAACTTTTGATTAGGAATTTGACCTTAGATTTGGATAATTTTTGTATGCATGAACTCGAGAGAGTGTGAGGATTCTGAAAATATAAATTTTACCCGATTCCAAGACGTGGGCCTGAGAGGTGTTTTGGTCATTTTACCTAATTTCGCATAGTAGCTTAGAATTTCTTTGTAGAATCAATTAGTTGAAGTGTTATTTACGTTATGAAATTGAATTGAATTAATTTGGGCCATTTGGAGTCGAGTACTTGTGGCTAGAGCGTGGTTTTGGATTGGTTATTGAGCTGGTTCGGGGTAAGTGACTTGCCTAATCTTGTGGGGGGGACCTTTCCCCTTAGGATTTGGAATATTTGGTAATTGAAATGCCTTGTACGTGAGGTGACGAGTGCGTACTTGTGCTAATTGTTGGGAATCTGGTTTTCATTAATTAATTACTAGTATGCATCTTTCTCTTTTTCTTACTAGCACTTTTAAGCCTGTTGTTAGCTTAGGAAAGCATGTCTAAGTGATTTAATTGCTTTATTTTCTCAAACTGCCTTACCTGAATTCTATGCATGCTAGACTAGAATTACTTATTGCCTTAATATGAAATTTTCCATTTCTAAATATTTTCTTGTTGCTGCTGTGTATTTACATTGGGACTACGGATGTGGAATTTCGGTAGAACCCCCTTGCCTATTTATTTGGGACTACGGATGTGGGATTTCGGTAGAACCTCCTTGATTGTTCATTTGGGACTACTGATGTGGGATTCCGGTAGATCCCCCTTTTTCTGTTTATTTGGACTACGGATGTGGGATTACGGTAGATCCCCCTGCACAGTTATATGGAACTACGGGACTGCACCCGGAAGATTCCCTCAGTACTCGGTATTTATATTTGTGACTAAGGATCAGGATTCCGGTAGATCTCCATGCACTGATAGTTGGACTACGGGACGAGATCCTGGAAGATCCTTCGGATATATATGATGGAATGCGGGACGGTCTCCCGGGAGATCCACTGGATAGATGTAATTGGGACTACAAGACGGTATCCTGAGAAGTTACCCCGGTTGTTATCTCTGTGTTGAGTTGTATTTCTTTTCAATGATTATTTTGCATCTGTTCTAGTTGTTGTTGCTCTTTCTATTCTACGTTATTTCTTACTGTTGCACTTAATTATACTGTCTTGTTCTACACTATTATACTTTGTATTTTATTTAACCTCAGTAGGGCCCTAGCCTTCCTCGTCACTACACACCGATGTTAGGCTTGGCACTTACTGAGTACCGCTATGGTGTACCTATGCCCCTTCTGCACATGTTTTCCATGCCAGATCTAGGTACTGCGACTCAGTCCTATCACCCTTGATGATAGGTCACTAATCCAGCAACTTCAAGGTACATCTGCAGCGTCCACAGATCGAGGAGTCCCTTTCTATTCTAGCTTTTAAACATTTGCCCTTCTGTATTTCTTTTCCCCGTTAGATATTCTGGAGTTAGAGTACTGTGTAGTGATCCTTAACTTGTGATTCATGGGTTTCGGATCTTGGAACTATGTATTGGTTGTGAGTTAAATATTATGTATGTCGAGCGGTACTTTTAAACACTGTTTTATCACTCTTCATTCTATTTAATCGACCGGGCAGCCCCAGCCAAGCGGACCTGGGTGCCTTTCCTATTCCACGTGTTACCCCGCGTTTCCATTTTCCATTAACCAAGTAAAATAGACATTTATACATTTGAACACATTCTTACGAGATTTATATAGCATACATAGTTACTTAGCGTGGTTTACAAGTTATACTGCCCAAAATACATAAGTACATAACCCATATTTCCTGTCTGCGGAGCCTCTAGGGATACAAAAGAGTGATACAATACTTGCCGGTAACAAGGCTCCGGCTATACCTTGAACCAAAAACCAAAACAAGACTCCGAAATAAAAAGTGGCATGAGCCACGCAAGGCCCCAGGAGGAAAAGGGCTCACCAATGCTTCTGGCGGAAAGTGAAGGGGAGCTACGGTCGGTGGAATGGAGTACCTCCTATGGATCCACCTACAATCATAATACGAATGTAGCGCCCTCGGCAAAAGGGACGTCAACACATTTGAATTGTTCTAGAATGTATGAACAAACTTGCCCTAAGTAAACTCAAACCATACACAAGTAACAAGTAGTCATGGAACCAACAATCAAATACACATGAAAGAAAACCATCAAGCAAAACAAGTTACAATCTTTCCATTTCCCCTTCAACATTTTCACATCAATGATTTCACAACTTTCTCATATTTTCATTTCAATAGTGATTTCGATCACTTTTCCACCCTTATTACCTCGGCCACCCTTATTACCTTGGCCACCCTTATCACCACAACCCACACCTTATTAATTCGTGTTGCGGTGCGCAACCCGATCCCACCGAAAAATCACAATTCATAAACAATACAACAACAACAACAACAACAACAACAACAACAACAACAACAATTCACAAAGAACAACAACAACAATTCTCAAAGAATTTCTATAGCCATCAATACTATTTCCATCATATTCAACAACTCATATGCATTTTATGTCACCGCAATAAATGTCAATACAATCCATATATGTTATTACCACAGTTGTTCCAACTGCATCATTTACGATTTCCTTCCATCATTTGTTTCTCAACTCTTACCACATAACACATTCACAATCACACATTTGGTTTATTGCCAATTACGTACACCATTATATCGGGAGACTTAACCACGAACAATCAAATCATACCAATCACAAGAATTCCACAAATAATCCACGTAGATATCACATATCAAATATTCGTACACCAAACAAAGTGACTTTACAAAGGTCAAAGTTAGCCATACATACCTCGTTTGAGCTTTCCTTAAGTTACTACGACGTTTCGGAAATTCTAGCAATCCCAATCTACTTGAGACATAACTAAATTAACACAAATTAGGAAGGTATTCATGGTTTCAGCTCATTTGAGCATTTTATCAAACACTAGTTGAGCATCTTGATTTTAAATTCCTTTTACAATCTTTTCTTCTTTCCCCAACCCAATCTTTACTTATTTATATTCATCAATCTTCCCACAAACCTAATTTGTACATGCATGTATAGATAATACTATTACCCCAAGAATTATACCACAATAACCAACCTCACAATCTCTACAATACCAACACAACCTAGGTTAGGCACCTATGACTTCCAATCCCCATCCCATAAGTTACAATACTTAATCCATACTCATATTTCCATAATAACTCCATATATGTAAGTCTAAGGTGTAGGATTACCTCTTGTAGACCAAATCTTGAAAGACAAATTTGGGGTGTTCTTGAGATTTTGAAGAAACCCTATGAAATCCAATCAAAATCATGTTGTAACTAGTGATTGAGAAGTGAAATCACCATGAAAACACACTTAAAAACTCACCTTAGGTGTGCAATTGGATGCCTTGGTCGAGTTATGGGTGTAGAGGAAGCCCTAAGCTTGAGAAATGACTCAAATATCTTATTTCCGGTATTTAGGATATTTAAAAACCTTCCAAGTGCGCGAGCTCGTGCTATGTTCGTGCGCGGGAGGTAGAATACTCAGCATAATGCGCGACTTCGCGATAATGTTCGAGCTAGAGACACCTCCCAAGTACAATGGTCATAACATTCCGTATACACCTCCAAATAACAAACTGTTTATTGCTTTGGAAACTAGACTCAAAGGGCTTTAATTTCATAGGTTATTCATAACACAACTCCTTATAGAACTGGAGATATGATCGTTCAAAGTGAGGTCTTGTGCGCACTCATTTACAGATTTCGTCTAATATGAAACTTTTCTAACTTGGCTTAGACTTAGGTCTCTCCTTAGACCCCAATTCACCTCTAATATGAATTATATGCTTATTAACATATCCAATTGATACCCATTATATCATGAATCCTCATTTCCACACAAAATGAAATAATTAGCCTACCTTGGCACGAAGAAATCTCAAATTACTTGGAAAAAATTTCCGGGGCCTTACATTCTCCCCCCTTAGGATCATTCGTCCTCGAATGAGGATTAAAGTTCACTCATTAGTCATCCTTATGTAACTTCTACTTTTTCACATTATGAAATATCAACAGCCCCGAATTTGGCTAACTCCTTAAATTTTCGAAAATTTTGGCAGAGTTCCCTTTGTAACTAGGCCTATCCACCTGTCAGAGAATCACCCAAAACCATCCTAAAAACTTATCCATAGCTCGACAAAGCACCATAATGTATATATCAATGACAAGAACCTCAGCATTACAAATACTAATTTATCACGATAATACATGCGCATGGACTGCACATTTTTAAATCATATCACCTAGAAGGTACCTTTCAAATCAAAACCAACTGCTATGAAATCAAGAGAAAATATTTTATTCCCACAACACTCTCGGCCCTCAATGGCCTGTCATATCTACAGACTTCGCCAGAACACATTCACGGGAGTAATTTCGACCCCAAAACTTACTTAACAAGGATAACAAGTAGATATTTCGCATAAGCTAACCATCCACTAACTTCACCTTCAATAATTTCCATCGGAATGATACACAATGATCCCCACCTACCTTCTTAGACATAGACATATGAATCCACAAGATATATACAACTACGGGCACAATTCATACTCCTAGTGCAGCCTAATGTGGAATACACTTATGAAATCTTTATTATCAACTCACATAACATCTTCAGAGGAAAATATTGAGAATATCCTGCTCACCCTCGAAACTCTAAATCTTTAGGCGAACACTCACACTAAACCCATGATGACCTTCAACAGTTACTCTAAGATGTGCTATTATAAACTGACCATAAAAATACCTATCAAATATATATGTGATCACATTGCGAAGCTTCCTATTTGACTTGTCTGATCTTGCAATACCTAATGGACCTAATACAATGAGGAACAATAGAGTTAAAGATTAGGCTGGAGCTATTGAGGAATCCATTAATGCGTTGAGTAGAGTATTTTTTTTGAGGTTATATGCTAAGGGAAACGAAAGTTACGACTAATAATGCTGACATGGTTAATTACTGTGACGACGTCAATTATTACACAAATGAGGCATAGGGGTAAGTAATACATTGGCAATAGGAATCATTAAGGAAGAATATTCAAGTACATGACCCAATCGTTTCCTAGGGTAAAGGGAAAATCAATTCATGCTCTGGTACCTTGAATGCGATATGGGATTCAAAATACATGAAGTGGAATTACACTCCTGACGCTAGCTGACACAAAGAATCTATGCCGTAAGCCCATGAGGATGAAAATGAAGTTGAACACTTATGAGATTATCATATTTCAAATAGCTTAACCCATCCTGATAGTTGATCCTATATGATAGAACTAAAGATACGGCAACTTGTCTTCCAAATCAATATGCTCATGATATGTGCAAAAATCTGAGGGCATATAATCTCACCCCCCTTTCATGAGTAAAACCACATAGCTCGGACATCTAAATGTTGGGATGAAATCATGTACTGGTTAGAGGCATTCTAATGGTAAACATGATGCCCCGGGGAGAAAGACAAATGACACTCTTATTCACCCAAGGAGGTGTAATACCAAGGGTAGCAAAACTCCCCTCTCATGACAATGATATAGTCAATTATTCTAGAGGCCGAGTGAGAAGAAAGCCACGTAACCCATCCAATCCGACCCATTTAAGACTTTGGAAAAAGGTATACACTTTGGTTTGAAATTATGGCAATTAAATATCGAACTTTAAGGAAAATCATTACTTACTTTTTTTTTTGAAATCCATGAGACAAGCCCTCGTAGTCCTAGAAAATCGTCAACAATGGCAATAAAGTACTTAAAACCATTACGAGTTGGTATGAAACAAGGCCTCAAAGTGCCCACATGGATAAGTTAGAATGAATGAGACGTCTTAATGCATTTATCGAGGAGAAGTAACCTGGGTTATCTAGTCACATGGATAAGCAGAGCAGGTAAATGGTTGTTATAAGAACACCTACAAAGAATACCAACAATAATTACTTATTCCAACTAAAGGAATATGTCCCATTCCTTAATGCTACCAGACTTCCTCTTTGATGCCATGAAACATAAATGAATTTTACAATGAGAGTTATCAGATGAAATAGATATTAGTCTAGCAAAAATAATGAGCACCATTTGGAACCAACAAGCTTAAACTAAGTCAAAGATATTAGAAGTCCATAATAAAGGGGCATTTACCTACTTTCAGTGTCCTTTTAGAAACGGGTATTGGTAGAGTGTAAAAAAAAGAGGTAAATTTAATCGAATCGTATAGTTGGATGACTAGTCAAGACATTGAGATAATATCGCATTGAAGGTTATGGGTAAACAACACATGATGCAAGAAAAATGAAAAGAAAGTGAAAGAGCCTTATGGAAGTCCTTTTACATTGTAACCACTAGGAATGGTGGTAATATAAAGCGATTACGAGAAGCTACATTTTTAAAAGAAGATCTCTGTATGAAGTCACGTGATGTATAACTTTGGAATTCTAAAATCCAATTATGTTTAGCAAATCTACTTCATAATGAAGTACTACATCACACTTCCACACAACCAGCTATTGCAAACCACTTTGGGAGATGCTATAAGACTTAACAGAGAGAAAGGCTTTGACATATGAATGTGTTACTAGGTGTATTTCTCCTTTGTCAACCCAAAACCTAAAGGTGGGAGTTAGACTGATAAGCAGATCGTTGGACTAGCACAAGTGTAGATAATCCATTATCGGAAAGAGATCATTCAATTTCAGTAATTGCGGCATGCTATCAACCTTTGATGAACTTGAAGTGATATGAGATCCCAATGAGATAGTATAGAATAATCATGGAGGGTTTGCAGATGTTCATAATGAGTTCTTCATGGATTTTAACTTGAGAACTACCCAGATGCTAATGAAATACAGAAAAATATGAGAAATAGGCATTGTGCTATAATAACCCCCAAGGGTGTGCTTGGTCTTGACGGAGAGCCTAGTAAGGGTCCTTACAAGACAGAAAGTGTTACAATGACTCATAGAAGGATATGTTCTCTCATGGTTATCGAACAAGTGGGGGGAAACTGGCACAATGAATTCACTAACTAAAGAACACAATGAACGCATGTTATGGAGGTGTAAGAAAAAGGTAAACATTTGTTATAAGATGGACATGCTTCTGCTATATTAACCCCCAACTGCAATATACGACCATGCCATGAGAAACCATAATACTAGGACAAAGTGAGCTACTTACTGCAGCACGTCCCAAGTGGACACGAACGTTATGGCGACACATGATCTTCCTATGACGTGGATATGTGGATCTCAAATTTCAAAGAGACTTTATGCACACGGTGACCATTTCGATTGACATGCACTCATATGAGGTGTTAAGGTATGCTCTTATGTTACTAGGCAGTGAGAAGCTTTCATGATGATATTCGCAAGAGAGTAGATTGAATGTTCAAACCATGCAAGCCATATACACAACTGAGTAAAAGAGTGACACGAGCAGGATCGCAATGCTGGGACGCTTTGCATGGAACTTGACACCACATAGGTAAACTTTACGACGGTGCAAGTATAGGCACAAACGAGTAGATTTTGTCCATTTAAATAAAAGATTCTGTAAGAAATTCATCGGATATAGTCCCTTGGTGAGAATTTAGGAAAAGCAAGTGGGAAGTATCAATCTTAGAGTTATAACTCAATTCAAGAGCATAATTATAGAACTTAATTCCACAAGAATGTAAATAAGAGAATTCATAATAGAGTGGATTTATGAATAGTGCGTCTCGTTCAAAGAGTCGATACACGCAATATTTTGTTATTCAACAACTTGTTAAGACCATGTTTATGAGAACTCTTCAATATGGATGTACGTATACAATGAGTAGAAATTTTCATTTGACTCCCTTAATGTTGTTAGGTTGATAGGGCAATAGCTTAATCGATACCCATCGACTCCACATCCCTAACGTACGTAGGTAACATACTGATATACTATATGATCTGATGGTGAAAAGACATCAATAGGGACAAGGACACTCCCCTCTTAGCGATATGTTTTACCAATCCATCCACAACTCAATACATTCTCCTACAAGTCCTTGGGCAATCCACTCGGACTCAATGGTGGGATCAATCCCTCCTTACATGCTTCTAATTCGCGGATTATGGTATCAAGGTTACCAATATTGAGAAAAAGACTTAGAGAGGAATTCAGCTCCCTAACTTGAGCTCGATCGCACGATTGGAGTATCAAAGAAGGGTGAAATTCCTAAATGTCCGAATAGCCTCCAACTTATAGATGTGGTAAACAACACACCGATAATAAGGACTCTACTAGACACGACTCCGAGACATCCTAGGACACTTTAAAACCTTAGGCTCTGATACCAAGTTTGTCACGCCCCAAAACCGAGGGGTGCGGCCGGCGCTTGACCGGGCAGCCCTAGCCAAGCGGACCTGGGTGCCTTTCCTATTCCACGTGTTACCCTGCATTTCCATTTCCCATTAACCAAGTGAAATAGCCATTTATACATTTAAACACATTCTTACGAGATTTACATAGCATACATAGTTACTTAGCGTGGTTTACAAGTTATACTGCCCAAAATACATAAGTACATAACCCACATTTCCTGTCTACGGAGCCTCTAGGGATACAAAAGAGTGATACAATACTTGCCGGTAACAAGGCTCCGGCTATACCTTGCACCAAAAACCAAAACAAGACTACGAAATAAAAAGCGGCATGAGCCACGCAAGGCCCCGGGAGGAAAATGGCTCACTAATGCTTCTGGTGGAAAGTGAAGGGGAGATACGGTTGGTGGAGTGGAGTACCTACTATGGATCCACCTACAATCATAACACGAATGTAGTGCCCCGGCAAAAAGGACGTCAGCACATTTAAATTGTACTGGTATGTATGAACAAACTTGCCCTAAATAAACCCAAACCATACACAAGTAACAAGTAGTCATGGAACCAACAATCAAATACACATGAAAGAAAACCATCAAGCCAAACAAGTTACAATCTCTCAATTTCTCCTTCAACATTTTCACATCAATGATTTCACAACTTTCTCATATTTTCATTTCAATAGTGATTTTGATCACTTTTCCTCCCTTATTACCTCGGCCACCCTTATTACCTCGGCCACCCTTATCACCACAACCCACACCTTATTAATTCGTGTTGCGGCGCGCAACTCGATCCCACCAAACAATCACAATTCACAAATAACACAATAACAATTCACAAAGAACAACAACAACAATTCTCAAAGAATTTTATAGCCATCAATACTATTTCCATCATATTCAACAACTCATATGCATTTTATGTCACCGCAATAATTGCCAATACAAGCCATATATGTTATTACCATAGTTGTTCTAACTGCATCATTTACTATTTCCTTCTATCATTTGTTTCTCAACTCTTACCATATAACACATTCACAATCACACATTTGGTTTATTGCCAATTACGTACACCATTATATCAGGAGACTTATCTACGAACAATCAAATCATACCAATCACAAGAATTCAACAAATAATCCACGTAGATATCACATACCAAATATTCGTACACCAAACAAAGTGACTTTACAAAGGTCAAAGTTATCCATACATACCTCGTTTGAGCTTTCCTTAAGTTACTACGACGTTTCGGAAATTCTAGCAATCCCAATACTTGAGACATAACTAAATTAACACAAATTAGGAAGGTATTCATGGTTTCAGCTCATTTGAGCATTTTATCAGACACTAGTTGAGCATCTTGATTTTAAATTCCTTTTACAATCTTTTCTTCTTTCCCTAACCCAATCTTTACTTATTTATATTCATCAATCTTCCCACAAACCTAATTTGTACATGCATGTATAGATAATACTATTACCCCAAGAATTATACCACAATAACCCACCTCACAATCCTTACAATACCAACACAACCTAGGTTAGGCACCTATGACTTCCAATCCCCATCCCATGAGTTACAATACTTAATCCATACTCATATTTCCATAATAACTCCATATATGTAAGTCTAAGGTGTAGGATTACCTCTTGTAGACAAAATCTTAAAAGACAAATTTGGGGTGTTCTTGAGATTTTGAAGAAACCCTATGAAAACCAATCAAATCATGTTGTAACTAGTGATTGAGAAGTGAAATCACCATGAAAACACACTTAAAAACTCACCTTAGGTGTGCAATTGGATGCCTTGGTCGAGTTGGGGGTGTAGAGGAAGCCCTAAGCTTGAGAAATGACTCAAATATCTTATTTCCGGTCTTTAGGATATTTAAAAACCTTCCAGGCATGCGAGCTCGCGCTATGTTCGTGCACGGGAGGCAGAATACTCAGCATAATGCACGACTTCGCGCTAATGTTCGTGCTAGAGACACCTGCCTAGTAAAATGGTCATAACTTTCTGTATACACCTCCAAATGACAAACTGTTTGTTGAGTTGGAAACTAGACTTATAGGGATTTAATTTAATAGGTTTTGAATCATACAACTCCTTATATAAATGGAGATATGATCATTCAAAGTGAGGTCTTATGTGCACTCATTTATAGATTTCGTCTAATATGAAACTTTTCTAACTTGGCTTAGACTTAGGCCTCTCTTTAGACCCCAATTGACATCTAATATTTATTGTATGCTTATTAACATATCCAATTGATACCCATTATATCATGAATCCTCATTTACACACAAAATGAAATAATTAGCCTACCTTGGGACGACGAAATCTCAAATTACATGGAAAATTTTTCTGGGGCCTTACATCAGGATTGCTTCCCCTTACTGCAGCTACATCTCAGGCTGTGGGAGGAGAACAAACTCCCACCGCCTGTACTCCTGAGCTATGAGTGCATGCTGAGCAGGTCCCTGAGATTATTCTTATACCACCTGCAGTGCCAGTTCATCCCGAGGGCAGGGCAGTGGCTTCCGAGGAGGAGCAGCTGAGGTTTGAGAGGTTCAAGAGGTACAAGCCTCCTGTATTCAGCGGTCTAGCATCAGAGGATGCTCTGGGATTTCTAGATGAGAGTTACCGCGTTCTCTGTACCATGGGTATATCAGGATCGAGTGAGGTTTCCTTCACTATCTTCTAGCTTCGAGGAGCCGCCTATGAGTAGTGGCGCACCTATGAGTTAGATAGTTCGGATGAGGCTTCTTTGCCTACTTGGACTCAATTTTCAGATATGTTCCTGAGAGAGTATGTTCCTTAGAGACGCATGGCGTACAGAGTTTGAGCATTTGCACCAGGGTACTATGACTGTCTTAGAGTATGCTGTTCATTACACCAGTTTGGCAAGGCATGCACCATCCTTGGTTTCTACTATTCGCGAGAGGGTTCACCGGTTTATTGAGGGCCTTATTCCCAACATCAGGTCTAGCTTGTATCATGAGGTTGAGATGGATATTTCTTATCAGCAGGTGGCGAGCATTGCTAGGACGATTGAGGGTATGCATGCTAGGGAGAGAGAGGAAAAGGAGGTCATTTTGGTAGGGGTTATATGAATCGCCCTATTCAGCCAGCTCTTCTAGCAGTCAGTGGCATTCCAGCTCCTCCTAGACCTCAGGAGCCTTATTATGAAACACCAGTATCTAACGCACCTCCTACGCAAGGTGCTTTTAAGGGTCAGTTCAGCGAAGC
Source organism: Nicotiana tabacum (assembly GCF_000715075.1). Taxonomy (NCBI): domain Eukaryota; kingdom Viridiplantae; phylum Streptophyta; class Magnoliopsida; order Solanales; family Solanaceae; genus Nicotiana; species Nicotiana tabacum. The sequence continues at coordinate 29,337,030 of NC_134082.1, read as the reverse complement.
TGGCCTGAGCCAGTCACAACCACCACGTCCTCCTAGAGCTTTTTTTGAGTGTGGTGACACACACCATATGGTGAGGGGTGCACCTCCACAGACTTCCCAGCCACAGTGTGCCCTACAAAGTACTCAAGCTATGATTATAGCTCCATTTGCTACCCCACCTACTCAGTGAGCTAGAGGTAGAGGTCGGGGAGGTAGAGGTCGCCCTAAACGGGGAGGCTAGGCCAGATACTATGCCCTTCCTGCCCGTACTGAGGTTGTTGCCTCCGATTTTGTCATCACATGTATTATATTGGTTTGTCACAGAGATGCCTCGGTTCTATTCGATCCAAGCTCCACTTACTCTTATATTTCTTCTTATTTTGCTCCGCATTTGGGTGTATCTCGAGATTCTTGGAGTTCCCCTGTTTATGTTTCTACTCTTGTGGGAGATATTTTTATTGTGAATCGCGTTTATCGGTCATGTTTGGTTGCTCTTAGTGGTTTTGAGACCAAAGCCGATCTATTGTTACTCAGCATGGTAGATTTTGACATTATCTTGGGTATGGACTAATTGTCGCTCCATTATGCTATTATTGATTGAAACGCCAAAACCGTAACACTGGGTATGCCAGGTGTACCGCGTGTTGAGTGGAGGTGTAGTTTAGATCACACTCCCAGTAGAGTTATTTTTTTCTTAAAGCTCAACGTATGGTTGAGAAGGGGTATGACGCATATTTAGCTTATGTGATAGATGTCAGTATTGATACCTCTTCAGTTGATTTAGTTTCAATAGTACGGAAATTTCCCGATGTGTTTCCGGCTAACCTTCTAGGCATGCCGTCTGATAGAGATATTAATTTTGGCATTGATCTTTTGCCGGGCACTCAGCCCATTTCTGTTCCTCCGTATCATGTGGCTCCTCTTGAGTTGAAGAAGTTGAAAGATCTAGTACTGGAATTGCTTGACAAGGGTTTTATTCGGCCTAGTGTATCACCTTGGGGTGCTTCTGTCTTGTTTGTGAAGAAAAAAGATGGTTCTATGCGTAGTGTACTGATTATTGCCAGTTTAACAAGGTTACAGTGAAGAACCATTATCCTTTGCCTCGTATTGATGATCTGCTTGACCAGCTTCAGAGTGCACGGGTGTTTTCTAAGATTGATTTGCGCTCAGGTTACCATCAGTTTAAGATTCGAGAGCCAGATATCCCGAAGACTACTTTTAGGACTCGATATGGTCATTACGAGTTCCTTGTTATGTCATTTGGGCTGACCAATGCCCCAGCAACCTTTATGCATTTGATGCATAGTGTGTTCCGACCATATCTTGACTCGTTTGTCATTGTTTTTATTGATGATATTCTAGTGTATTCCCGGAGCCGGGAAGATCATGAGTAGCACCTGAGGACTGTGCTTCAGACTCTGAGAGAGAAGAAGTTATATGCTAAGTTCTCGAAATGTGAGTTTTGGTTGGATTCAGTGTAATTCTTAGGCCATGTGGTATCGAGTGAGGTCATTCAGGTGGATCCAAAGCAAATAAAAGCCGTGAGAGTTGGTCCAAACAATCCTCAGCTACAGAGATTTGTAGTTTCCTTGGCTTGGTGGGTTACTACCGCCGTTTTGTTGAAGGGTTTTCATCGATTGCAGCCCCTATGACCAGACTGACTCAGAAACGTGCTCTGTTCCAGTGGATGGAGGTGTGTGAGGTGAGCTTTCTGAATCTTAAGACAGCTTTGACCACAACCCCAATTTTGATACGGCCTACAGGTTTGGGGTCTTATACCGACCTTGAGTTAGCTGTCATTGTTCACGCCCTGAAGATTTGGCGCCATTATTTTTACAGGTTTCCCTATGAGATTTATACTGACCATCGGAGCTTACAGCACCTTTTCAAGCAAAAGTATCTAAATTTGTGCTAGAGGAGGTGGTTAGAGTTGCTAAATGACTATGGCATCACTATTTTGTATCACCCGGGCAAGGCTAATGTGGTGGTTGATGCTTTGAATCATCGGGCAGAGAGTTTGGCTTATTTACTAGCATCGGAGAGGCCCATAGCGATGGATGTTCATGCCTTAGCAAGCCAATTTGTGTGATTGGATCTTTTGGAGCCCAGTCGGGTTCTAGCTTGCGTGGTTTCACGGTTTACTTATTTGATCGTATCAGGGAGCGTCAGTATGATTACCCTCATTTGATTGTCCTCAAGGACAAGGTTCAGCACGGTGATGCCGGAGATGTGACTATTGGTGATGATGGGGTGTTGAGGATGCAGGGTCGGATTTGTGTACCCAATGTCGATGGGCTTCGAGAGTTGATTCTTGATGAGGCCCATAGTTTGCGATATTCCATCTATCCGGGTGCCATGAAGATGTATCAGGATTTGAGGCAGCACTACTGGTGGAGGCGGATAAAGAAGGATATAGTTGGATTTGTAGCTCGGTGCCTCAACTATCAGCAGGTGATGTATGAGCACCATAGACCAGGTGGGTTGCTTTAGTAGATAGAGATTCTGGAGTGGAAGTGGGACCGGATCACCATGGATTTTATATTTGGGCTCCCACGGGTGATTGTGGATCGGCTGACCAAGTCCGCTCATTTCATTCCTATGTGTACTACGTATTCTTTGGAGCGGTTGACGGAGATATATATCTGAAAGATTGTTCGTCTGCATGGTATTCCAGTGTCCATCATTTCAGATAGAGGAACTCAGTTAACATCACGGTTCTGGAGGGCCGTTCAACATGAATTGGGTACTCGAGTAGAGTTGAGCACAACATTTCACCCTCATACGGACGGATAGTCCGAGCGCACCATTCAAATTCTTGAGGATATGCTCCGTGCGTGTGTGATTGAGTTTTGAGGGTCTTGGGATCCGTTCTTGCCATTGGTGGAGTTTGCTTACAATAACAGCTATTAGTCCAACATTCAGAAGGCACCGTATGAGGCTTTATATGGTAGGCGGTGTAGATCCCCTGTAAGGCCCCGAAGATTTTGCCAAGTAATTTTGGATTTTGTGGTACCAGGTACGCTAATTATAATATATTATGTACTATTAACATGATGGGAATCAATTGGATTTGGTAAATAAGTGTATAAGCCTTATAATGTGTAATGTGGGGTTTAATGGGAGGCCCAAGTCTAAGTAAAATTGGAAACTTTCATACTAGGATAAAATTCCTAATGAGTTCGCACAAGTCCACACTTTGGATGAGAATATCTAAATATATATAAGGTTTTATGTGGTGAACAACCTATCAAATGAAATGTATTCGAATCTAATTTCTAACGCTTCAAACCATTTGTCATTAGACATTTTTACACAAAGTTATGATCAAATTACCAAAGTCTGGATTTGCGACAAATTTTGCGATCGCAAAACGACTATGCGGACCTCATATGCGTCGCATAATGAAGTAGTGTCGGGCAAAACATTATGTTGTTGCATGTTGATTATGCTGTAGCATAATCGATTATGATGTTGATTATGCTATCGCATAATGATTATGCTACAAGAATGCTACCCACATTTCGATTATGCTATAGCATATATAATTGCACCACATATTTGACTTCGGAGGTCATTTTTGGAAATTTTCATATCCGAACCCACTTTGATAAATAGGCTTTGGGGCTTCATTTGGGACCATTTTACACTAAATCTAGAGAGAGGTGAGAGTATTTTATAGAGAGAAAGAGGGAACCTAGCCTCCTAATCATCAATCTTGCACAAACCCTCAAGAATCAAGCATGCTAATCTGTAGCTCACTATCTTCTGGGTAAGTGCTACTTCTAATATTTCATATATGAGATTATGAGTTCAAAAATATATTGTGGGGTTAGAAATAGGCCATGCATGTGATACTAAGCTATAGTATGTGGGATTAATGAACTATTTTGGGTAGTTCTTGATGAAATTGGATGAGGGAAGAAGGAATTTCCATTGTAGAACCTTGTAGTCTATTTCACATGATTAGGTGTTTGATGAAATTCCTAATATAGTTATACCATGGGAAATCCTTCTAAATTATTAATTGATTTCGCTTTCTCCTTATAGATTGTTATTGCTAGAGGTGTTGGTGGATTGTAGAAACTTAAGAAAAGCTTAAACAAAGTATGTATGGCTAAAAACCCCTCTTCTTAGAAAATGAGATCCTATGGTGTCCCCAAATATGTTGTAAGTTCGGAATTTGATTTTCGTAATATTTGTTATTTCAAAGGATTTGGTGGTGCAAGAAAGAATATATGTGAAATGTGTGTCTCAATGTGTTCAATATGCTATTCTTGGTAAATCAGGGATATGTGAAGAATGTGAACTATATGCTAAATTTCCTAGATTTCAAGTCAAGTTTAAATTATGATTATTATGTCGAATCATAAGAATTCCTCTTTGTGCTTACAACTTGAATTGCTCTTGTATGTGCCCATTATCTTAAATTGCATGTTTGATGTTGAAAGTGAAAGTGATGTGGAATGTGAGTTATGAAATGTGGCCTAATGCCAAGTATGATGTGATAATTATGGCCCTAAGTTCCTATGAATTGATATATGTGAAATAAAAATTGAAATGAGATGATTAATGAGAAAGAAACAACGCCTTGGTAAGGCGGCCTAGCCGATTGGGCCGTGATCGGACGCCATGCCGCACACATGGTGGTATTGTGCTGATATTGAATTATGGAAAGTGAGAATGAGATTGTGATTGAGGTACATGTCTCAAATGAGGAAATCTAGCCGATCGGGTCGTGATCGGACTCCGCTCAAGAAAGCGGTGGTATTGTGAATGATGATGAACAATATTAAATGGCCCAAATTAAAGCTATGGAAATTATGTGAAAGCTATGTGATTCCTTTTATTTGATGATGTGGTGATTGTTTAAAGCTTTTGCTGAAACTTTATGATTTCTTTGTTCTTGTATGGTTGTTCTTTCTAATGAGATGGTGTTTAGTTATACATACTAGTGCTATTCGATGGAACTAATGTGCCTTTTGTTGGGGGCGCTACGTCTTTAAATGGATAAAGCTGGTTCCATATCAGGCAGTGGTGGTCGCAGCTAGTGACGCATCTTCCTTTCAGCTGACATGGTGAGCCCCACTTCATTTCGGGGTCCTATATAAATTGTATATCGTGTACTTTGTATTTTGAGGTATAGCCAGAGCCTTGTTGCCAGCATTTCCATATTACTCTTCAGTTGTATTTAGAGGCTCCGTAGACAAGTTGTGGGTGGTGTTTGATAAAGGGGAATTGAGTTAGAAATCTTGATATTTGGCAAAGATTTATAAAACTTGTAATATTTTGATAATTATGAATTAAGTTGCTAATGGAAATAAAATTGAAGTTGTTAATGAAATACTTACAAAGTATGATTAATGGAGTCCATCTCATATTTATTCATTAATTAGTTTGGGTAGAATGAAATCTAAGACGTTTGTTCAGTCGGGTTTACTCGGTTGAGCGTCGGTCGCGCTCCTCATTTTTAGGGCGTGACAAACTTGGTATCAGAACCTAAGGTTTTAAAATGTCCTAGGATGTCTCGGAGTCGTGTCTAGTAGAGTCCTTCTTATCGGTGTGTTGTCGACCGCATCTATAAGTTGGAGGCTATTTGGACATTTAGGTATTTTATCCTTCTTTGATACTCCAGATCGTGTAGTAGAACCCAAGATATGGAGCTAATTTCCTCGCTATGTCATACTCTCAAGATGAGTAGTCTTGAAACCATAATCCACGAGTTTGAAGCAGTAAGGAGGGAATGACCCCACCATTGAATCTGAGCGAGATTGCCCAAGAGTTTGTTAGAAGAATGTATCGAGCCATGGAGGGATTGGTAGAACTTGTTGCTAAGGGGAGTACCCTTGTTCCTATTAATGTCACTACACCACCAGATCATGTAGTATATCAGTATATTACGAATGTATGTTACAGGTGTGGAGTCAGGGTGCATCAGTTAATGCATTGCCCCACCAATATAAAGTTACCAAGTAAGTCATTCCTTGCTACATCATTATGAACACCGCACAATTTCCTTTTTGTATATGTGCACCCATATTGAAGAGTTCTCATGAACATGGTCGTAATAAGATGTTGAGTGACAAAACATTGCATGTGCCTACTCTGTGAACAAGACATATTATTCGTGAATCCACTCTATCACTAATTCTCTTATTTACACACTCTTGTGGAATTAAGTTCTATAATTATATCCTTTAATTGAGGTATAACTCTAGGATTAACACTTTTCACTTACTTTCCTAAATTTTCAACAAGGGACTATACCTGATAAATTTCTTACAAGATCTTTTTATTTAAATGGACAATATCTGTTCATTTGTGCCTATGCATGCTCCGTCGTAAAGTTTAACTATGTGGTGTCAAGTTCCATGTAAAGAATTCCAGTGTTGCGATCCTTCTCGAGTCACTCTTTTACTCACTAGTGTATATGGCTTCTATGGTCTGAACCGTCACTCTACTCTTTTTCGAGTATTATCATGAGAGCTTCTCACTGTCTAGTAACATAAGAGCATACCTTAACACCTATCACATGAGTTCATGTCAATCAAAATGGTCACCGTGTGCATAAAGTCTCTCTGAAAATTGAGATCCTCACATCCCCTTCATAGGAATATCTTGTGTCACCATCTTAATACAACTTTCGTGTCAACTTGGGACATCCCGCAGTAAGTAGCTCACTTTGTTCCTAATATTGTGATTGCCTGTGGCTTGGTCGTGTGTTACAGTTGGGAGTTAATATAGCAGAAGCATGTCCAGCTCATAACAAATGTTTATTTTGTCTTTACACCTCCACAACATGTGTTAATTGTGTTCCTTAGTTAGTGAATTCATTGTGCTAGTTTCCCAATACTTGTTCGATAACCATGAGAGAACATATCCTTCTATGTGTCATAGTAACACTTCCTTTCTCATATGGACCCTTACTAGGCTCTCCGTCAAGACCAAGCGTGCCTTTGGGGGTTATCAATGCACAACGATTATTTCTCATGTTTTTCTGTCTTTTATTAGCATCTAGGTATTTCTCAAGTCAAAATCCATGGAGAACTCATTATGAAGACCTACAAACCTTCCATGATTATCTTATACTATCTCATTGGGTTCCCACCTCACTTCAAGTTCATCAAGGGTTGATTGCATGCCGCAATTGCTGAGATTGAATGATCTTCTTTCGATAATAGATAATCTACACATATGCTAGTCCAACGATCTGCTTATTAGTCTAACTCTCGCCTTTTGGTTTTGGGTTTACCAAGGAGCAATACACCTAGTAACACATTCATATATCAAAGCCTTTCTCTCATCCAAGTCTTATAACATCTCCTAATGTGGCTGGTAATAGCTAGTTGTGTAAAAGTGTGTTGTAGTGCTTCATTGTGAAGTAGAGTTGCTAAACTTAATTGGATTTTTCAATTCTGGAGCTATACATCATGTGACTACTTACAAAGATCTTTCAAAAATGTAGCTTCTCGTAAGCCATTATATTACAACCCTTCCTAGTGGTTGCAATGAAAAGGATACTTCCATAGGCTCTCTCACTTTCTTTTCATTTACCTTGCATTATGTGTCGTTTCTCCATATTTTTCAATACGATCTTATCTCATTTTCTCGACTAGCTATCCAACTATATGATTCGATTCAATTCACCTCACTTTTATGTACTATACAAACCCCCTTTTCAAAAAAAAGACACTAGAAGTGGGTAAATTCCCCTTTACTATAGACTTCTAATGTCTTCAACTCAGTTTAAGCTTGTTGGTTCCAAATGGTACTCATTAGTTTTGCTGCCCTACTATCTATTTAATCTGATAACTCTCATTGTAAAATTCATTTATGTTTTATGGTATCAAAGAGGAAGACTTATAGCATCAAGGATGGGTACATATTCCGTTTGTTAGAATAAATAAATATTGCTGGTATTCCTTGTAGATGTTCTTCTAACAACCATTTACTTGTTTTGCTTGTCCCTGTGAGTAGATAACCCAGGTTACTTTTCCCTGATAAATACATTAAGATATCTTATTTTTTCAAACTTATTATGTGGACACTTTGAGGCCTTATTCTACACCAACTCGTAATGGTTTTAAGTACTTTCTCTCCATTGGTAATGATTTTCTAGGGCTACGTGAGCTTGTCTCATGGGTTCCAAAAGTAATTATTTCCCTTAAATTAAGGCTTATATTGCCATGATTTCCAACCAAAGTGTGTTCCTTTTTCAAAATTCTTAAATGGGTTGGATTGTATGGGTTACGTGGCCTTCAGCTCACTCGGCTTCTAGGATTATTGACGATGTCATTGTCATGTGCAGGGAATTTTGCTACCCTTGGTATTCCACCTTCATGTGTGGATAGGAGTGTTATTTATCTTTCTCCCCGGAGCATCATGTTAACCATTAAAACCTCTCTAACTAATACATGATTTCGTCCCAATATTAAGATGTCCTAGCAATGTGGTTTCACTCGTGAAAGGTTGAGATTAGATGCCTTTAGATTTTTGCACATATCATGAGCATATTGATTTGGAACACAAGTTGTCATATCTTTATTTCTCTCATAGAGGATCAATTATCAGGAAGGGTTAAGCTGTTTGAAACATGATAATCCCATAAGTGTTCAACTTTTTTCATCCTCATAGGCTTGTGGCATAGATTCCTCATATCAGTTAACGATAGGAGTGTAATTCAACTTCATGTACTTTGAAACCCATATCGCATTCAAGGTGCCAGAGTATTCTCCTTCCTGATAAACTGACTTTCCCTACACTCCAGGAGACGGCTGACACGTACTTAAATATTCCTCTTTAATGATTCTTATTGCCAATGTACTAGTTACCCATATGCCTCATTTGTCTAATAATTAATGTCGTCAAAAGAATTAACCATGTCAGTATTATTAGTAGTAATATTCGTGTCTATTAGCATATAACCTCATGAAATACTCTGCTCAGTACATTAATGGATTCATGTATAATTCCAGCCTGATCTTAAATTCCATTGCTCTTCATTGTATTAAATCTAGTGGGTATTGAAGGTTCAAACATGTCAAATAGGAAGCATCCCCGTGTGATCACATATATTTGATAGGTATTTTCTCTTGATTGTATAGCAATTGGTTTTGACTTGAAAGGTACCTTCTAGGTATTATGATTTAGAAATGTGTAGTTCATGTCCAAGTACCATTATAATAATGTAGTGCTTGTCATGGTGAGATTAGTATTGTTGATATATACATTGTGGTGCTTTGTCTCGTTGTGGATGTGTTGTTAGGATGGTTTTGGTGATTCTCTGGCAGGTGGATAGGCCTAGTCACAAAGGAGAGTCTGCCGAAAGTTCGGCAAAATTGGAAAATTGGAAAATTTCATACTAGGCTAAAATTCCAAATGGGTTCGCACAAGTCCACACTTTGGACGAGAATATATAAATATATATATAAGGTTTTATATGGTGAACAACCTATGAAATGAAAGGTCTTCGAGTCTAGTTTCTAACGCATCAAACCGTTCGTCATTTGGACATTACTACACAATGTTATGATCAAATTACCAAAGTTTTGATTTACGACCAATTTTGCGATCGCAAAACTACTATGTGGACCGCATATGCGTCGCATAATGAAGCAGTGTCAGGCAAAATGTTATGCTGTCGCATGTTGATTATGCTATTGTATAATGATTGTGCTGCAAGAATGCTGCCCACATTTCGATTATGCTAAAGCATATATAATTGCACCACATATTTGACTTCGGGGGTCATTTTTGGAAATTTTCATGTCCGAACCCACTTTGATAAATAAGCTTTTGGGCTTCATTTGGGACCATTTTACACTAAATCTAGAGAGAGGTCGGAGCATTTTAGAGAGATAAAGAGAAAACCTAGCCTCCTAATCATCAATCTTGCACAAACCCTCAAGAATCAAGCAAGCTAATCTCTAGCTCACTATCTTCCGGGTAAGTCCCACTTCTAATATTTCATATATGAGATTATAAGTTCAAAATTATGTTGTGGGATTAGAAATAGGCCATGCATGTGACACTAAGCTATAGTAAGTGGGATTAATGAACTATTTTGGGTAGTCATGATGAAATTGGATGAGGGAAGAAGAAATTTCCATTGTAGAACCTTGTAGTCGATTTCACATGATTAGGTGTTTGATGAAATTCCTAAGAGAGTTATACCATGGGAAATCCTTCTAAATTATTAATTGATTTCGTTTTCTCCTTATAGATTGTTATTGCTAGAGGTGTTGGTGGATTGTAGAAACTTAAGAAAAGCTTAAACAAGGTATGTATGGCTAAAAACCTCTCTTCTTAAAAAATGAGCTCCCATGGTGTCCCTGCATATGTTGTAAGTCCGGAATTTGATTTATGTAGTATTTGTTATTTTTAAGGATTTTGCGGTGCAAGAATATATGTGAAAGGTGTGTCTCAATGTGTTCAATGTGCTATTTTTGATAAATTGAGGATATGTGAAGAATGTGAATTATATGCTAAATTGCCTAGATTTCAAGTCAAGTTTGTGATTATTATGCGGAATTCTCAAGTTTGTGATTATTATGCCGAATCATGAGAATTCCTCTCTATGCTTACAACTTGAATTGCTCTTGTATTTGCCCATTATCTTAAATTGCATGTTTGATGTTGAAAGTGAAAGTGATGTGGAATGTGAGTTATGAAATGTGGCCTAATGCCAAGTATGATGTGATAATTGTGGCCCTAAGTGCCTATGAATTGATATATGTGAAATAAAGATTGAAATGAGATGATTAATGAGAATGGAACAATGCTTTGGTAAGGCGGCCTAGCCGATCGGGTCGTGATCGGACGTCATGCCGCACACATGGTGGTATTGTGCTGATATTGAATTCTGGAAAGTAAGAATGAGATTTTGATTGAAGTACGTGTCTCAAATAAGGCAACCTAGCCGATCGGGTCGTGATCGGACTCCGCTCAAGAAAGTCGTGGTATTGTGAATGATGATGAACAATATTAAATGGCCCAAACTAAAGCTATGGAAATTATGTGAAAGCTATGTGATTCCTTTCATTTGATGATGTGGTGATTTTTTAAAGCTTTTGTTGAATCCTTTTGATTTCTTTGTTCTTTTATGGTTGTTCTTTCTAATGAGATGGTGTTTTTGTATACATACTAGTGTTATTCGATGGCACTAACATCCCTTTTGCCGGGGGTTACATCTTTAAATGGATGTAGGTGGTTCCATAGATGGCAGTGGTGGTCGCAGCTAGTAACACATCTTCTTTTCAGCTGACATGGTGAGCCCCACTTCATTTTGGGGTCCTGTATCAATTATATATCATGTACTTTGTATTTTGAGGTATAGCCGGAGCCTTGTTGTCGAAATTTCCATATTACTCTTCAGTTGTATTTAGAGGCTCCATAGACAGGTTGTGGGTGGTGTTGGATAATGGGGAATTGTGCTAGAAAATCTTCATATTTGGCAAAGATTTATAAAACTTGTAATATTTTGATAATTATGAATTAAGCTGCTAATGGAAATAAAATGGAAGTTGTTAATGAAATACTTACAAAGTATGATTAATGGAGTCCATATTCTATTTATTCATGAATTAGTTTAAGTAGAATGAAACCTAACAGGCTTACTCAGTCGGGTTTACTCAGTTGAGCGCCGGTTGCGCTCCTCAGTTTTTGGGGCGTGACATCCCCGGTGGATTTGTTTGAGCCGGGTGAGGCTAGACTATTGGGCACAGACTTGGTTCAGGATGCTTTGGAGAAGGTCAAGGTGATTCAATATAGACTCCGTACAGCCCAATCAAGAAAAAAGAGTTATGCGGATCGGAAGGTTCGTGACGTTTCCTATATGGTTGGAGAGCGGGTTGTGCTTCGGGTTTCGCCTATGAAGGGCGTTATGAGATTTGGGAAGAAAGGGAAGTTGAGTCCGAGGTTTATTGGCCCTTTTGAGATATTGAGGCGTGTTGGGGAGGTTGCTTATGAGCTTGCCTTACCTCCTAGCTTGGTAGGAGTTCATCTGGTATTGCATGTTTCGATGCTCCGCAGGTATCACGGTGACCCGTCACACGTGTTGGATTTTAGTTCAGTCCAGTTGGACATGGATTTATATTATATTGAGGAGCCAGTGGCAATATTGGATAGGTAGGTTAGAAAGCTGAGGTCAAAGAACATTGCATCGGTAAAGGTTCAATGGCGGGGTCAGCCGATTGAGGAGGCGACCTGGGAGACCGAGCGGGATATGCGCAGCCGTTACCCTCATCTTTTCACTACTTCAGGTATGTCTCTATGCTCGTTCTAGGATGAACGAATATTTAAGTGTAGGAGGATGTGACGACCCGACCGGTAGTTTTAAGAATTTATGCCCCGATCCCCCATTAACTGTTTTCCCCGAGTTTATTTCAGCTATTTTGATTTACCGAGATGTTCAGTTTTGAGTTTCGGAGAGTTTTGGGATACTTAGTCCCTAAATGAGAGCTTAAGTGTTGGAAAGTTGACTGTAGTTGGAACAGTATGAAGACGGTCTCGGAATGGAAATCTGGTGGTTCAGTTAGCTCCGTTGGGTGATTTCAGGTTTAGGGGCATGTTCAGATTGTGTTTTGGAGGTCCGTAGCTAATTTAGGCTGGAAATGCCGAAATGCTGAATTTTAAAGTTTCCGGTTCGATAGTGAGATTTTGATTCGAGGGTCATAATGGAATTTTGGAAGTTGGAGTATCTCCTCAGTGTTGAATGTGACGTGTTTGCAAAATTTCAGGTCATTCAGACGAGGTTTGATAGACTTTTTGATCGAAAGCGTATTTTTAGAGTTTTTTCTTAGGATTGAATCCGATGAAAAATAGGTGTTTCGATATTGTTTTGAGCGTTTTGAAGGTTGGAACAAGTTTGAATGAAGTTATGGGATATATTGGTAGGTTTGGATGAGGTCCCGGGGGCCTCAGGATGATTTTGGATGGTTGACGAAAGGATATTGGGACATTGGAGTTGTAGCTTCAGCTGTTCTTCTGTCATAACTGCACCTGCGAGTATGGAACTGCAGGTGCGGAGCCGTAAAAGCGGCGAATCTACCGTAGTAGCAGAAAAGGAGGAATGGCAGCAGGGACCGCAGAAGCGGGGTCTTCACCGCAGAAGCGGCCCCACATCTACAAAAGGATAGTCGCAGATGCGAAAAGCTGGGCCTTAAGTGAAAAGTCACAAATGCGACCATTGTTACGCAAATGCGAGACCGCATATGCAGAAACAACTGGGCAGAAATATGAAATTTCTAGTGTTTAGTTTCAAAAGATAGAAATTCGATTTTGAGCTCGGGAGAGGGCGATTTTGAGTTGAAATTGAAGAGGAGATCATTGGGTAACAATTCTTTAACTCTTTCTAGTTATACTCCATCAATCTATAGTTAGTTTCATCATTTAATTTCGGATTGGAGATGAAAATTGAGGAAAAGTTGGAAGAAAGTTCTTAGACCTAGAATTTGACTTTTGATTGGGAATTTAACCTCAGATTTGGATAATTTTGGTATGCATGAACTCGGGAGAGTGTGAGAATTTTGAAAATATAAATTTTACCCAATTCCGAGATGTGGACCCCAGGGGCATTTTAGTCATTTTACCTAATTTCGTGTAGTAGCTTAGAAATTCTTAGTTGAATCAGATACTTGAAGTGTTATTTATGGTATGAAATTGAATTGAATAGATTTGGGCCATTTTGGAGTCGAGTACTCGTGGCAAGAGCATAGTTTCAGATTGATTATTGAGCCGGTTCGAGGTAAGTGGCTTGCTTAACCTTGTGTGGGGGACCTTTCCCCTTAGGATTTGGTATATTTGGTAATTGAAATGTCTTGTACGTGAGGTGACGAGTGCATACTTGTGCTAATGTTGGAAATTCGATTTTCATTAAGTAATTACTTGTATGTTTCTTTTCCTATTTTTCTTACACGCACTATTAAGCATGTTGTTAGCTTAGGAAACCATGTCTAAGTGATTTAATTGCTTTATTTGCTCAAACTGCCTTACCTGAATTCTGTGCAGCATGCTAGGCTAGAATTACTTGTTGCCTTAGATGAAATTTGCCATTTCTGAATATTTTCTTATTGTTGTTGTGTATTTACATTGGTACTACGGATGTGGGATTCTGGTATAACCCCCTTGTCTATTTATTTGGGACTACCGATGTGGGATTCCGGTAGATCCCCTTTATCTATTTATTTGGGACTACGGATGTGGGATTCTGGTAGATCCCCCCTGCATAGTTATATGGAACTATGGGGCTGCACCCGGTAGATTCCCCCAGTACTGGGTATTTATATTTGAGACTACGGATCAGGATTTCGGTAGATCCCCACGCACTGATAGTTGGAATACGGACGGGATCACAGGAGATCCTTCGGATATATATGATAGACTAAGGGACGATATCCCGAGAGATCCACTGGATAGATGTAATTGGGACTACAAGATGGTATCCTGGAAGGTACCCCAATTGTTATCTCTGTGTTGAGTTGTATTTCCTTTTCGTGATTATTTTGCCTCTGTTCTAGTTGTTGTTGCTCTTTCAATTCGACGTTATTTCTTATTGTTGCACTTAATTATACTATCTTGTTCTACACTGCTATACTTTATATTTTATTTAACCTCAGTAGGGCCCTGACCTTCATCGTCACTACCCGACCGAGGTTAGGCTTGGCATTTACTGAGTACCGCTGTGGTGTACTCATGCCCCTTCTGCACATGTTTTTCATGTGCAGATCCACGTAATGCGACTTAGTCCTATCACCCTTGAGGCGAGGTGAGGCGACTGCTCCATCGACTTCGAGGTACATCTGTCGCGTCCGCAGACTGAGGAGTCCATTTCTATTCTTGCTTTTAAACATTTGCCCTTCTATATTTCTTTTCCTTGTTAGATATTCTAGAGTTAGAGTATTGTTCGTGATCCTTAGCTTGTGATTCATGGGTTTCCGGGTCTTGGAAGTATAACTTGGTTGATAGTTAAATATTGTGTATATCGAGCGACACTTTTATACACTATTTTATCACTCTTCAGTCTGCTTTAATTTATTTTTATTCCGCACTTTTGTTATCTTCCGCAATTTAGGCTTACCTAATCGTAGAGGACTAGGTGTCGTCACGATGGTTCATGGAGGGCGAACCGGGGTCGTGACAGGATGAGTGTTTAACATTGAATATGTATATAATGGTTGGTTGATATTTATTCAATTCTTGTTCTTTATTTATGGTTGGTGGTTGCAAACATTAATCTATTCCATTTTACTCTTTCTTTACTTTGGAAAAGTGAGTTAGAGTTTGGTAGAATTGAATATCAAGAACTCAAGACGTTAAATTTTGTTTAATAGAATCGCTTAGGAATAAGTGGGTTCTACTTGGCATAAATTGATTGTTCTTAATTTGCAACTCTTTTATATTTGGAAAAATCATAAAGGGAAAATACTACTCAACTATTGGAAAGTATTGGGTAGTCATTTAGAAATCATTTGCATATCAAAGGACCTTCCATTAGAAATATATCATATTAACACCGATACCATTACATTCCATTAATGGGGACGCAATCTTGGTTTCCTTAGTCAAATCGTTTACATTCTCAAAGTTACAATTAGTTATCTTTTCAATTCACAATCATATAATTCTCTTGTTACGTTAACGGAATAGAATTATGGCCTAAGTCAAGTATCACACCACTCGACTAACCCTTCATGCCTATTCCCTGTGGGATTCGACCCCAACCTTGTTGGGTTACTGTATTTTACACCGACGCCTTACACTATTTAATTAAAGTGTAATTTGAGCGTATCACTTATTGTTTTTAATGTGTGTCATGGGGACATGCAACAACTTAAAGTGTGTGGTGGGGGATATTTGTATGTATATGTGTTTCTTTTTGCTTAGGTTTAGTAGTTAGATACAGAAGAAAAAAATTAAAAATTGTAATAATTTTAAAAATTTTGTTTTGTCCCGACGATGGATATCGTCGACAGGTTTCTTGAGGAATTAAAGTCGAAGGAAGACCAAAAAGATTTTCTTTTGTTAGGTAGTATTATAATTCCCCCTTGATTTTTCTTTGGGCCGAGGTTCTTTTCCAAGGGTTTGTTTGAACCGGGAGTAGTTAATATTTATTTCAGTTAGGAAGTAGGAAACCTTGTGATATGTTTTGAGTTGAAGAAATATCTCTTGATTTTGGTATACCTTGAGAATAGTGAGTGCTTTGGTTGTGACGCTTAGACTCAGTTTTTGACTCTTGTATAAGGACCTTAATTTTTATATCTTAACAATGCTTAACTAGTTTGACTAGAGTGTCTTGATAGTTCGATCCTGTGAGTTATGCGCCATGTGTGTGTGAGGTTTTGTATTATTCATTATATTACATTTGATGTCTAGAACTTGACACGTGTGTTTGCAAAACGAAATACTAGTTTTATTCAGTCTTGGAAGTGATACAGGCATTTCTTTGTAGAGCCAGTTATATGCTTTCACCCACCTAATTGTTATGTATCTTAGTTAACTCAGTTGATCCTGTAATCTTATTTCTTTGGGAATCACATTACAAGCCTTACCCTTGTGTTTGAATTGACCATCTATTTGAACCTTTTACCTCACGCAATCACTTGAATTTATTATGAACTTTGTAAAAGTGAGAGTGTAGGGCGTTGGATTGGCTTTTGAGTGGAACTAATGATATATGGATAAAGGTGCACTGTTTTGAAAAAGTATGAGCCACTTGAATTGAAAAAGAGAACAAATAATTGTATGATTGTGAAAAATATCCCTTGAAAGTGGTAACTCTTGATATAATTGTGCTTAAAGAAGTAGGGCTTTGATGTATATTTATATGAAGGTGGAGTTATGGTTTGAGACAAGTCTGTAGTTTTTAATGGATAATTTTATGTATTGAAGTGCTTAGGGCGATGAAGTCACTCTTATATCCAAGTGTATTCTACCCATCCCGCAGCCTACATTACAACCAAATAAACTCCTACTTGATCCTTGACTACATGTGCTTGATTAGTAGAGTAGTACACTACGGGCAAGCTTGTGGTATGTCTTTTATGGCATATGAATGTTGTTTGTGAGAGTGAGTGAATTCTTTCTATCTTGAGTTCTGTATGTGGTGAAATCAGAGGGGTCTATTTCTCGCCGCTAAGGTGCATTCGGGGAGTCATATCAGCACATCGAGGCTGCAGGATTGCGATCGAGCTCCTTCCTTCGAGATTCGTTCGCGGCCCAGCAAAAATTTCGAGGTTGGGGAATTTGTTCATGATCCAACAAAGGTTCCAAGGATGTGAGATCCCCGAGGCGAGCAGCTAGAATCAACAAACACTATCACCGCGCCTAGTCGTCCCATCCCCGTATCTTTGCATTTAATGCACTCTATACTATATTGTTTCCCCTCCCCCATATAAGGGAAATATATGCCACTATGTAGAGGGCTGATGTTGCTCCAACTATTCTACTCAAGTGCAATAATATCTCTCTCTCTCTCTCTCTCTTCTTTCTAACTTGCTCGTCCTCACTGGCTCGAGGGCACTTTAGCATTTGTCGCCTTCTTACTCTTTCTTCCTTTATTGTTTGGTATTGGCCATAAGGAGCCTTGATTAATCATATCTTAATTGTTATCGTATTCCCGACTACCCCCGATAGCTCGATATCGAGCCCAGATATCGACCCTGAGGTCCTCCATTGACCGGTCCGAAGCTCGGACCGTAAGCCTTTAGGTTTAATTATTACTTTGTTTTAGCTCGGATTTCATCGTTAAACATCATATTCTTAGCATCATCTGCTCTAACAACTAGCATAAAAATAGATCATGTATTTTAGAATCCCATTTATAAACTAATTGTTTTTACCATTTTCACGATAAACAGTTTGGCACCCACCATGGAGCTAAAAATAATAATGATTATTTTCTTGCTGGTTTCATTGCACAAACGCAAGTTAACTTTCACACTTTTTCTTGTCCAAGATCTCTTGATTTCAGGTCAAAATGTCTGGCTCGGTAAACAGAATCGAGAGCGACAACCTCAAAAACCACGAGTAAAATGGTGTGTCTGTCCCAACCGCTGGAGCGCCACCACAGAATTTTGATAACGCACCCGGACTGATTCTAGCGGACATGGATTCATAGGACGCACAACAAGTCGACGAAACTTCCCACACCGACAGGAGCCTATGGCACAGCGACCGATAGGAAGCCCAAAAAATCCCAGCTCAGGAAGAACAGAAAGTTAGTCTTCATGTTACTTTTGAGATGTTACAGGCACAACAATTGGCCATTGCTCAGTTGCAAAGCCATCCAAAGACTCCCAGCACAGCAGCGCCATACTAAAGATGATTGAGGACCTCACCAGAAGGATCGAATCGGGTGAGAAAATGATTGCAGCCAACGATAAAAAGGTCGAGACCTACAACTCTATGGAAGATCAAATCCCAGGTGCACCCCCAATCCTCAAGGGCTTGGATTCGAACAAGTTCATAAAGAGGCCGTTCCCAAAGGAAGCGGCCCCAAAGCCCATCCCAAAGAAGTTTAGAATGCCAGAACTCCCAAAATACAATGGGACCTCGGATCCCAACAAACACGTCACCGCCTACACGTGTGCGGTGAAGGGCAATGACATAAAGAACAATGAGATCGAGTCAGTCCGGATGAATAAATTTGGAGAAATGCTCTCGAAGGGGGCCATGATGTGGTACCACAACCTGGCTCCCAAATCCATGGATTTGCTAGCCATGGTGGCGGACTCTTTCGTAAGGGCGCACGCCGGCGCCATCAAGGTAGCAACAAGGCAGTCCAGCATATTCAAGATTAAGAAAAGGGAGAACGAAATACTGCGAAAATTCGTGTCTCGTTTTCAGATAGAACGAATGGAGCTCCCCCGGTCTCCAATGACTAGGCAGTGTAGGCCTTCACTCAAGGCCTGAACGAACGAAGCTCGGTGGCATCAAGGCGGCTGAAAGCGAATCTGATCGAGTATCCTACTATAACCTAGTCGGACGTCCACAACCGATACCAGTCAAAGATCAGGGTCGAGGACGACCAGTGGGGAGCCCTTTCGGGCTCAGTATACCCGAGCAGGCTCTTGGTGAAGGAGTCAAGATCGAATAAAGAAAGTTACCAGCCATACCCCGATGATCGGAGAAACGTTCCAAAGCGCAATCTGCCCCGTAACGGCTGATTGGTAAACCAAGGACAGAACCCTCAGGGACCCCTCAATAGGGGTGGATTCGGCGGGTACACAGGGCCAACCGGGGCACCCTGCCTATTAGAGTATAGCTTCAACATCGATATGTCAGACATCGTGTTCACCATTAGCAAAATCAGAGATGCCAGATGGCCAGACCGGTACATTCGGATCCTTCCCACATGAACTACAATTTTATTTGCGAGTTACAAAACTCACACGGGCACCGAACTGAAGATTGCAGGCAGCTCCGAGAGGAAGTGGCCCGATTGCTCGATAACGTGCACCTTCGGGAATTTCTCAACAACTAGGCTAAAAATCAATCGCGAGAAGGAGAAATAGCCAAAAGGAACAAAGCATATGAGCCCCAGCACGTCATCCACACGATTTTTTTATGGTCACCCCAGACGCATTCAAATGAAGTACCACTTGGCAACCGCCGAATAAAGCGCCAGAACTCAAGAAGCGTTGTCGCCACCAAGGTATAATCGCCCATCCCTCTTTCCATCTTCTACTTCATGATAACTCTTGTGCAGGTCCACGGCCAAAGTAATCAGGACGACACTCCGACTCAAAGATCCTGAGGCTTCAAAGCGTTTATTGCGCTCTTTTCCTTTGATCGGTTTTTATCTCGAAACGGGTTTTTACCATCAGGACTTTTTAATGAGGCAACATCCACGCACTTCCCAAGGAGGATTCAGCGAGCCCACGGGACATTCTTTACAACCATCCCACTCCAAGAAATGACGAACGGAGCCCTAATAGGAAATGATGCACCGGACCGAACGGTCCAAGGAGCCGCGCCCGTGCAGGTCGAGCTCGCAACAACAAAATACCATGTATTTACGCCAAGCAATAAAGAATATATTTTGGCATCTCGTATTCCGGAAAAGGGGATTTCAACATGCTCGCAACAAGGGCCCCTCCACCGAATGCATCCCAAAATACTCGGAGATTTAGTGTCAACAATTTGGCACCCGCACGGCCCGAGGGTCAGAACTCTGGGCTCATAAAGCCACAGAAAGATAACTTCGAGCTCACAAATAATGGCCTTCGAGCCTAAGCAAACTCGATGACTCAGAGACTATCGCCAATCGCCTTACACTGGAAAACCCGAGGCCATAAGACCCCGAGCGGGCTGACTCGGTACAACTAGATCTATTCTACATAGTAACACAAACTGTAAGACCTCAATAGGCAAGAAAAACTATAAGACCTCAACAGGCATGACAAACTGTAAGACCTCAATAGGCATGAAACTCAAAATCCTGAAGTTTAGGCTATACATTGCATTTGTAAGAATCCCGAAAGAGCATACCCTCGGTGTAGATGCCTAAACTATCACTCGGGATCGAAAATAAGCTCTGGCCAAATGCATATGACTACATTCAAAATGGCTGATCTAGCAAAATTAACGCGACTCAGGGATGCCCGATCATCGCTAAACAAAATCGCAGGCCACTACTTCGAATATACTTCAGAAAGAACCGGTTAAAATAGGTTTCCATCAATAGGCAAATGAGCTTCGACCATGTCAGCTCCAAATCAAAAGCCTTCGAGATACTTACCCTACGAGCTAAGTACCTTCCGAGGTGCTCGAATATCTCCGCTAATGACTTGAAATTGAGGTTCTTCCAGAACTGACGATGGGTCAGGCAAAATCATTTCAAAAAGACCTTAACAAGAGGAAATAAAGCCTACAAAAATCCCACAAGCAAAAGCATAAGAGCCATTGTCGCCAGCCAAATGAGCCTCCAGGCCACACACTAAAAGGTCTTAACGACCAAACAATGTAAGAGCCATTGTCGCCAGCTTAAAAATAGAAAACATGAGGATTAAATTGAGCTCGAATAGTAACCTGATTCGGAGACCGGATCCAAAATAGTTAACCACACATTCCTAAGGGCCACACATATAGATGGTCGCTTCGACCCAAGGCGTAAGAGCTACTATCGTCAGCCCATGAAAACATAAAACTTGAGGGCAAATTAAACTCGAGTCGAATCCCAACTCGGAGACTGAACTCGAAGACGGTTAAAGCACGCAAGCCTAAGGGCAAAAAATGAAAGCCGCTATCCCCGGCCTATTAAATATCGGGGATACATTGCAGGTTCAGAGGTTTTTGCCAATCCAAGGTCGAATCGACTCAATTGAAACCCCAACGAGCGAAAATACAGAAGATACAAATTGCGGGGTTCCCCATCTTAGTTTAACGTATTGACGATGGAGTGCATTCTCAACCTACGACATATAATGAAATCTATATACACAACGAAGGAGGCAGGGAATAGACGTTCCCCCTTTTCTGCAACTATGGCCCGGTGGTCTCCTTTTCATCATCCTCTGCACTTGATAGAAGGAACTTGGCATCATACTCCTCTACTTTGGCTTGCTCGATCTCCCCCGAGAGAGTAAAACCCCTCGCATAAATCTCCTCGAGGATTTCCCTCTAGGATCTGCACCTCACATACTCCCTGTTATTGTTTGCACGATCGAGGGTCTTCTTCAGCCCAACCTTAGTAGCAGCAGCGCTTCTTGAATAAGTCACCATTTTCTATCCCTGGTATTGTTCATCACAATCTCAGCCTGGAAATTCACCACCTCGGTTTTCGTCCTCGAAAGCTCGGATAAGACTCTTGTGATGATCTTCACCCGAGCTGAATTATTCACATGGGCGGTCTGGATTTGAGCCTCAAGAGCGGAAGTCCCAGTCTGAGCCCTCTCTTTGGCCACAAAATGGGCATTCATATGCACCTACAGCTCAGTGAATTCGCGTTTGGCTTCGCCAACCTCACCCCAGAGTTGTTCCAACTCATCCGCCTTATCCTTCAACTGAAATAGTAAAACATCATGGCGACAAGACAAAAAGGGAATGCAGGCCAACATGAAATGCAGGGTACCTATTTCTCCAAAAGGGCCTCTCGGGCCCGGCTCTGTTCCACCTCATGCCGTAAAGATACAAGCTCGTTTTCCTTTGGTGCACAAAGAATCTTGAGGGATTTCTCCCTATCCCGAGCCTCCCGCAACAGAGCCTCGCAACGAAGCAGTTCGGCTTTAAGCCTGTCAAAGGCCTGAGAAAGGAAGCCAAATAAAAAAAAAAAGGGGAGCGCAGGGCCATCACATTCTCACAGCAGTCGAAACTCACCATAAGGCAAAAACGCTAAGCCTCGCCGAAGGCCGAAGCAATGTCCGATAGTGTACCACTATCGGAAGGTTGTCAATCGACTGAATTGCTCCCCCTTAACCGCTGCGAAGAAGTCACCTCACTACAAGCCTTCTCGCACCCCGAGGCATCTTTCTTTTTATTGGCACTCCTTGACCCCGAGGCCAGCAACCTCTCCTCCTCCCCCGGAGGACTGGACCTTGCCACGAAAGCACTCCTGGCACCTGCAGCAGATAAATCAGATGAGCCAGCAAGAAAGAAGCCATCTCTTAGGGGGCAGAACGCCAGGAACCTACCATGATGCTTCGCCTCCCATCTCTCTTTTGATAGATCTCGCCACCGGCGCCTATCATAAATCAAGCAAGATGCCAACTTACGAGACCACTCGGCTAAATCAGGGACCTCGCCTGGCGACCAATGAGTTGCTATGAACAAAGAATAGAAGGATATCATTACGGAGCCAACCTCATCTTGAGATAAAGGCAGTTCAAACAAAGCATTTATGTGCGAAGTTCCATTTCTCAGGAAACGGCAAAAATTCTTCAGGGATAACGTCGGTCGTTCATATTTGAATGAACCAATTCATCCATCCACGGTCCTCATCCCCCTAGCTACCGATTATAGGAGCTCGGGTGGATCTACGCTGAAGAGCAATAAGGCCCTGATAGCACAATGGCCGGTACAACCTCACGAGGTGGCTGAGGGTAAATTCTATCCCGGCCTTTTCAGCAAAAAATCTCATCGACTGCACTATTCTTCAAAGAAAGGAATGAACCTATGCCAACGTTACTTGATTCTTCAACAAAAATCAAGCACGACCCAGTCTGGGGAACCCGACGTAAGAACATGAATATACACACTCAAGAATTTGTCAACATATGTCATGATATTCTCCTCGGGGAAGGTACTTGCAAAATCGCGCCTTCTCCCCATCCGCATTCTTCTTTGATCATCTCAAGGTTTTCCTCCCCATAGATGAAATAATCCTCCACACATGCTCTTGATGGCCCAGAACAATAGGAGGTTTCCCCGATATGACAGCCCTTCTCGAGGAAGGGTACCCTGAGCCTCGCTCTCTTGACATTGGAGGCGAACTCTTGATGCCGTCCAAATATGGAGCACAAGAAAGACTCCCCTCCGATCGATGACCAGGCATCGAAGCAGCGGCCATGAATACCGCAAAATAGGGGAGAGAAGATGAGGATTCAGGCAAAAATTCACTGAAACAGGGAAATGGAAGGACTAGCACAAAGCGCCAGGCTCTGTAGAGGAGATAGGCTTATCAAGAACTACAAAATCACCATTAAGAGATGAATGAGTAAATATATAGAGGCAAAGAGACAACTGCCCGCTTACCCAAGAGGGCCAATTAATTCTGGTCGTGTTAACGTCACCCTCTCCTAGGGGAGTGTACTGGCGGAATCACCCCGGCTCCCCCATGTCTCAGAAATCTGCAGGACATTGGGAGACCCTCGACGCCACAAACATTGGTTCGAGAGGAGCTGCTGACTCAACCGCGGGACATGGCCAGTTTTAGGGCCCCGGTTTATCTAGATAGAAGGCCCTGAAGGGCCGATGCCGGAACGCAAAAGAAAAAAGGCAAGGAGAATGGTTGTTAGAATGAAAGCTCCTTTTATACATTGACAAAAAGAAAAAACATCTTTACACTGTCCATTTCCCATGGGGCGGCATACAAAGGGGGGGGGGACTCGGAGCTACTCCAAGTCAGTATTGTCTTTGACCTTATCGGGGGCAATCAAAAGTGCTAATCTGTCCTCCACTGCATAGACCTCCTTAAGATCAGCTAACAGGTTGATGCCTATGGACCTGAGTTCCTCTAAGGTCTCTCTCTTCACCTCCGCTTTGGAATGCTCGATAGCTCGGATTAGTTTCTGCTCAGCTGCCATGGATATGTCACGAGCCATTATATGCGTTGTGGACGCATCTTCCTGATAAGTAGCAGGATCTCGTTCCGCCTCAGACTTACCCGCGACCAAAGCAACAATCTCCCTACGAGTATCCGTGAGAAGATCCCAGGATGTCACCAATTTCCCGGCCACTATTTTGTTTTGCTCTCTCACCCTGGAGATCTCCGCATTCAACTGATTAATATGCGAGCCACTCTGCTCGACCTACGGGATAAAGGAAAGTCAATGAATATACGAAAACAGAACGTGTGTGAATACGAGGTAAAAGGTTGGCTACGATCAAAATATCTGAACAACAAGATTGGCCTTCTCCCGGAGCGCCGTCTCCAAAGCGGTCCGAAGCTTTGTCAGCTCTTTATCTCCCTGGGCACAGCAGGCCTCCGAATCCTGCAGCTTCAAAATAACTTTCTTATGCTCCTTTTCATGATAAGAAAACTCCCCGCGAAGCGGAAGGATGGCATGGTCGCACATCTCCTTACATTGTGGCACAACAAAAAAGTTAGAAATACGATGAATGACGCCTGAGGACGAAAGAAATGCGCAGGGAATGACTATCACCTGCTGCATGGACTTCTCCGCCACTTTAACGATGCCAGGAATATCGAGATCAGCTCTGTCGATAACGCCATCGAAAATGTTGGCAATAAATTCTCCCCCCTAGAAGAAGTCCTAGGTGTGGCACCGATCATCCTGTGGGCATCTCGCAGTTCCCCTGATGAAACCGGAAAGTTCGAAATGAAGTCGTTCAGTTTGCCGATTTCTCCAAGTGGAATCCCGTATTCCTGGAAGGCCCCGAGCTCCGATCCCTTAGGATCGACACACATGGTCCCCCTAGCAAAAGCTGCATCAAATCCGGTTGCACGATTCAAAGATTTATCAACGTCCTCTTCAAGGACCCCCGGCCCATGAGCCTGGCCAGAGCTAGGTGTTCCGGACTTAGCAACCTCCGCCTGGGTTTCCTGCAAATCTCTCGCACTTGAACTTGTTCTCCTCCTTAACGGACTTCAGTCATCGTCCTCTCCTTCAGTATTAGGATTCGACCCTAAGGTTAGGGCAGCAGTCCCGATAGTGGCTCGGCGCTCGAGTGTCCTTGTTTTCTTTGCCGCATGACGGACAATGGCTGACCTACTTTTCCTTTTCTTGCTTTTGCCAGGCTCCAAATCCCATGCTTCACCATCAGGGGGTGGACTCATCTGCATATTCTCGCCAAGACCTGTGCCAGCACAATAACCGCAATACACGTTCGCTAAGGGCTCAGAAGGAAACACAAAATACAAAGCATAGGCGGTAAAGAAACCTCAATGCGGTACAGGAATTTCTTGCTCAATTGCCCGATCCATCTCAACAAAACTGGGACCACCTCCGGATGACAAGTAGCGGCTACAAAAAGCACAAAGAGATTATTATGTCAAACGAAAGAGTAGTCGAAAAGTGGCTAAAGGGAAAATCGCTTATGTCGGGCGTTCCACCTCTCTGGAAAGGGCATCCTCTTGGCTGGGATGATATCCTAGGTCCTCACTAGGATAAAACTACTCATCTATCCTCAGTCCTTTCCCTCATCGACGCTCGTGCAAAAAGAATTCTTAGACCGATGGCGGAGCTTGATTAAGCCTCGATACAGTCGAGGGCTGTACATTCTGATCAGATGATTAAGGGTAAAAACCTCCCTTTCAACTCCCTCGGTGAAATGTCTAAGCATCAACACTATCCTCCAAAAAGAAGGGTCAATCTGACCAAGTACCACCTGGTATCGGTCGCAGAAGTCAAAAATAACCGGGTCGATCTCTAGGGCAGAGACTCAATGGATTTATCAGGGCCCAGGGTGAATGGGTAAGTGTATACATAAAGGAAGCCAGCCTTAAAGTCAGTGATATTATCATTGGGACCGGGAATCTCCACCTGCACTGCCTTGCTCCATCAACAGTCCTCCCTCACTTTGCAAATATCGGTCAAAATGCTAATATATCGGGACACTTGCTCACACCGGCCCAGCATAGATAAGATAGTATCGACATCGAAATCCCTTGATGTGTTGAGATCATGTGGGGTACATTGTTCCAAAGTGGGGATCAATCTGGTTTCTTCCTTAGGTCATCGGGACGATGATGCAATATCACTCCATCGGGGACCCGTCCTAGAAGTCCTAGCCATGTTAATGGTAAAAATCCTTCTATGAAAAGACGAAAGAGTGTCAAATACAAAAATCTAACTCGTGGCCTTTTAAGTGGGGTGAAAATGGGAAATATCTAGCAACCAATGCATTTATAGGAATCGTTGGGGAAGTAGAAAGGACGAGCCAATGGTAGTTCGTGGGTTTTCTCGATTACTGCATTTGACGGCAGCCTTGCACGGTTCTTTGGGGCATGGCATTTAATGCTCTTAGATGGTTGACGTTACAACAATGATGACCTCGAGACAACGATTCAATATCATTTCCTATTACTTCAGTCTAGGAAATGCAGAGACTATCTATATGTGGTGAAATTAGAGGGGTTTATTTCTTGCCGCTAAGGTGCATTCGAGGTGTGATATCAACACCTCGAGGATGCAGGATTACGATCGAGCTCCTTCCTTTGAGATTCGTCTGCGGCTCAACAAAGATTTCGAGGTTGTGTAATTTGTTTGCGATCCAACAAAGGTTCCAAGGATGGGGGATCGCCAAGGCGAGCAGTTAGAATCAACAAACACTAGCACTGTGCCTAGCCGTCTCATCCCCGTATCTTTGCATTTAATGCACTCAGTACTATATTGTATCCCCTCTCCTATACAAGGGGAATCCATGCCACTTTGTAGAGGGCTGATGTTGCTCCAACTATTCTACTCAAGTGCAATAATATCTCTCTCTCTCTTCTTTCTAACTTGCTCATTCTCACTGGCTCGAGGCCACTTTAAAATTTTTCACCTTCTTACTTGTTCTTCCTTTATTGTTTGGTATTGGGCATATGGAGCCTTGATTAATCATATCTTAACTATTATCCCATTCCCGACTACCCCCAGTAGCTTGAGATCAAGCCCAGATATCGACCCCGAGGTCCTCCATTGACTGGTCTGAAGCCCGGAAAGTAAGCTTTTCGGTTTAATTATTGATTCGTTTTAGCTCGGATTTCATCGTGAAACTTCATATTCTTAGCATCATCTGCTCTAACAACTAGCATAAAAATAAATCACATATTTTTAGAATCCTATTTATAAATTTAATTGTTGTTACCATTTTCATAGTAAACAAGCTCCTAATTGTTCTTAATTTTATTGTGTGTGGAACTGCTCTCTATTGTTGTGTGAGAGCACTTGATTCACGAAGGAAAGGTAATGCTTGACCCCTGTGTTAGAGTAAGTGAGTGGGTTATAAAGAATGCATGGTTCTTTTGAGTCAAATATTGAGGCTAAGATGTAACAATATTGTGCTTAATCTGTTTAAATATTTATGGTGTGATGAGTTATGAGAGTTGTTGAAAAGGTCGTGTTCTATGTGAAGTGTAGTTTTTGCTCGACGACGAGCAATGGTTTGAGTGTGGTTTGTTGATGGTAGGATATAATTACGTATTTTAGTCTCTTATTGCACTCTACTGTACTGTACTTTACTTGTTTTGAGTTTTAATTGATATTGTTTGCACTTATTATGTGTTTTATGCCTTGTACGGCTGATTCCGAGTTATGTAGATGTTGTCGAGCTAATTTGAGCTATTTGGAGCTTTAAAGTCTAAGTAAAAGCCCAAGGGATTAAACCAGGATCGTGTTCGGGGGTCAAGGACCAAGTTCAGACTTCAAAAATTGAAGTTTGATCCGTAATCTGAGAAAACCTCACTGCCACGGTATGTGGGGCACCGAAGCTGCCCAATTTCTGATGCTTCTCAATTGTTGAGCTCTTTGAAGATGTCCACTAATGGCCCGCATGGCGCATCTCCCTATGCGGCGCGCCTATATAATTTTAAGAGTAAATGTCCTATTTTGGCTAGGAAAAGGTCAATTCGTTTGGGCCCGACCCTACTTGATATAAATACATGGAAAAGTGTTATTTTCTGGACTTTTGATTTTTTTAGACCCAACGAGGCTAAGGAGGAGTTGGAAGAACACGAGCATAAGGATTTCAGCATTACTTCCTCACTCAAGACCCGAGTTTTGATCGAATTTATGTTTTCCTGTATTTTAATTATATTTATGATGAATAGCTCCATATCTATGGAGTATTTTCCTTTAGGGTTTTATTGACTTGGTGTATTGATATTTGTTTGTGGATTATAACTCTATTTTTATGTATTGAATTGTTTTGGATGATTTAATTGTTGCATATATATTCACTTGTTCATATAATCGAGAGAGGCATAACTTGTGATATATTTGCATTATATTGTTGGTTGAGTTCATTAATTCTTCTAAGTAATCGAAAGAGATTAGTTGAATTATTGATTAAATTTAGTTAGGAGAATAATCGAAAGAAGTTTTCCTATAGACCAATCCACTATGCACTGTTGCATATCTTTACCGAGCTTAAATTGGTTCATCTCGTGAGGTTGAGACTTAATCGAGAGAGGAATTTCTACTAAACGTTTGAACTAATAATTGAGTGAATTTGAGAGACTCACTTGAACATTAGAAGTGAATTATCTAGAGTTAGATCCTGAACAATTATCTTGCACATATCCCATCAAAACCTATTTTCTTCAACTGATAATCTTCTTTGCTTATTCCTTGTGTCGATAGTCATTAGTGAATAGCTTTAGATTCTTAGTTCATTGTAGTTATTAATCATATAAACCTCAATTGTTGACCATCTTGGATAGCAATGAAGCTAGAAGGTACGAGAATGTTGTTTAACTCCAATCTGTGTGGATACGATATTATATTATACTATATTTGACTATCGAGCATATTTAAGTGTGTGTTTTGCGCTCATCAGAAACAAAAGGAAAAGACAGTACCAGTAAGCGTACAACCAAAGAGAAGTGGGATCTCTATAACCAAATAATTTTATGGATAATGCTCTAATTTGGAATGTAAGATCAATTAACACTCAAAAAGCATTCACTAGGTTGCTTAACCTTCACAAAAAAGTACAAATTTTATTTGATTTGTTTGATGGAGCCTTGTAAATATTTTAACAAGCTATAGGAATATAGAAGAAATCTAGGAAGACGTGCTGGCTATGAAAATATGAATGGCAAGATATGGGCGTTTATTGATGAAGATATTGATGTGGAGATTATCACGGATATGGAACAACAAATGACTTTAACCTCATTTCACAAAAATCTTGGAAAAGAATTGATAGTGTCACTTATATATACCAAATTAGATGTTGTGGAGAGAATTGAACTATGGGATTCTATGGACTACCTTGCTTCAGACATAGAGTCACCTTGTCTAGTTTGTGGTGATATCAATGCTATTCTATCTTAAGAGGAGAAATATGGCAGCCTTCCTGTTTATCTGAGGAAAGTAGTAGATTTTGCTCAATGTATAGACATTTTTGCATTATATGATCTTAGATTTAAAGGGAGTCTATACACTTGGAGGAATGGGAGGTTGGATGTGGACTATATATTCAAAAGACTTGACAGGTATTTGCCTAATCAATAGTTTCAGGATATGTTTCCAGCATTGGAGGTTGAACACTTGATCAAGTAGTATGGTTCTGACCATGCTCCTCTAGTATTATCTTGTAATGCTAACACGATCCAAGTTAAGAAGCCATTAAAGTTCATTAATTTTTTGACAAAACATGATACTTTCCTAAGAGCTATTAAGGAGCATTGGCGCACTTATAGTATGGAAAATCCTTTCATATTGTTGCAAAACAAAATGAAGAATGTGAAGAAGGTATTGGCAGCTTGGAGAAAAGACACATTTGAGGACATATTTAAACAGATTGCAACTCTAAAAGATATTATAAAGGGGCATATAATTGACTTTGAGCTTCATCCAACAGCTCAAAATAGAGCCAAATTGCATAAGGTGAAGGCAGATATAACTAGATATTACCATCTAGAAGAAGAATTCTGGAGGCAAAAGGCTGGTTTGTAGTCGTTCAAGGATAGTGACAGAAATACCAAATTCTTCCATACTCATGTTAGAGGCAAAATGAAGAAGTTGCATGTATCTAGAATATTGGACAACAATGGCAATTGAATTGATTCACATGATGAGATGGTTAAGGCTGTTGAATTCTTCAAGCTCAATTCACTGAATAGAGGACACCAACAATCTTTCATATAATTAATCATGTACCAAAGATGTTCTCTAAGGAGCTTAATTTACTGAGGAGAGGACACCAACAACCTTTGATATAATCATTCATGTACCAAAGATAATCTCTGATAATCTTTGCCCGAGAAGAAAAATGTGGAAACCTGCTCAGACACGAGGCCAATAAGTTTGAGTAATTTCTCAAACAAGATCATATCAAGGGTGATTGATGAAAGGATACTTGATTTATTGCCTACTCTTGTATCTCCTAATCAAGATGGCTTTGTAAAGGGTATGAGTATTGTGTAAAACATTCTCTTAACACAAGAAATAATGACTGATATAAGGATGAGAGGCAAACCATCCCAACTTAGGAAGAAGATATAAAAAAATAAGAAATAACCTAAACTTAATGTTAGAAAAAGAAACTGTAAAACTAGAGGATAGTTTAACCGCCATAGTTAGAATAACAAAAGGAAACGAAGAAATAGATAGAAAATGAGAGATTAAAGAAATACAACAGCAAGCTAAAGAAGAAATACAACAGATAGAGGAAGTAAAAAACACTAAAATAACAGAATTAGAAAAAGAATTAGAGATGCTAAAACAGATGTATGCAAATAAACTAAAAGAAAAGGAAAAACGTAAAGAAGAAGAACAAGAACTAAAACTAACAAATGAGATAGAAAAGTTCAAATTATAGTTAGAAGAAGTACAGGAGAGTCCATCAAAAATAAGTATAAACGAAATAAATGACCAAAGTGATAAAGACACAGAACTAGGAGAAAACTATTCAGAAACAAGTGAAACATACACAGAACTTATAGAAAAAACAGAAAAGATAAAAATAAACCCAGAAATAAATACAGGAGATATGAACGAG
Source organism: Nicotiana tabacum (assembly GCF_000715075.1). Classification (NCBI taxonomy): domain Eukaryota; kingdom Viridiplantae; phylum Streptophyta; class Magnoliopsida; order Solanales; family Solanaceae; genus Nicotiana; species Nicotiana tabacum. The sequence goes on along the minus strand of NC_134082.1, from coordinate 29,305,728 downwards.
GATAAACCAAGCACATCAGGAGTAAAAAATCTGAAACAATTAAACCCAACCTATTGCAGAGTAAGTTATGATGCATATGATAGAAACAAAACATAATGGGATAAAAGGTTAAATAAGAAATGGGCTCCAAGACAGATAACTGAACAATATAATTTTTTAGATCTAGATTGTGTAGCAGATATAAATAAAACAATACAATTATGGATAGGATATATCTCAAAACAACTAATAGATAATAAAATAGCAATAGCGGAAACACCAGGATATATAGAAAGAACATTAATAGGAACTGTAAAATTATGGTTACAAATTTTATCAAGTGAAAGCTTAGACACATTAAGGAGTAATAAAAAACTTGACGGTACAACTACAACAACAGTTACAGATATATTAAATAAATATGAAATAGCAATAAGAAATGAATTTAGTAGTATGACAACAGAAGTAGAAGAACAAAATAAAGAAAAAATTACAGATAGGAATTTAATGACTAAATTAGCAATATGTAATATGTGTTATATAGATGAATATACTTGTGCATTTAGAGACTATTATTATAAAGGAACATATAGTCCGGATGAGAGTAAAGAGATAAGAAAATTATATTTTACAAAATTACCAGAACCCTTTAGCTCAAAAATAATAAAAAATTGGAACGAAGCAGGACTAGCAGATACATTAGGAGCAAGGATAAAATTTCTACAAAACTGGTTTATAGAATTATGTGAAAAATATAAAGAAAACATGAAAATGGAAAAAATATTAGTAAAAAATTTGGCATGTTGCAAAAGTAGAATAGCACCCCAATTTGGCTGCACAGATAAATATTACAAAAAAGAAGGAAAGAAAAAGAAATTTAAATCAAAATATTCAAAATATAAATATAGGAAACCAAGAGGAAGATATTATGTAAAAAATTATAAACATAAAAAATCATATAGGAAAAAGAAAAAACTAACAGAATGTACTTGCTATAATTGTGGAAAGCTAGGACACTTATTCAAAGATTGTAAATTACCAAAAAAACCCAAAGAAGAAACAAATTACCGAAATATTGATAGATAATGATAAATATACACAAGTAGAATATGTAGATTATGAATTAAGCAGTGAAGATAGCATATATGAGATATCAGAAAACGAGTTCTCTGAAAATGAAAAGAAAATAAACAAGGATATAGAAGAATCAGATGAAGAAAACTAGGACTGAAAAAGATATACAAATTATACAACAAGAAGAACACCAAGATAAACAATCTTCAGAACAAAAAATAATATTTGACGCTAATGTATTTGAACAAATAAAAGGAAAAGAATTGGATCTAAGCATAGACAAAATATTAGAAGTACCAACAATAAAGAATTGGTTTAAAAGACAGAAAGAAGAATACTATGTAGTAAGCCAACATATAATAGATTGTAAATACATCAAAGGTAAAGAACAAATACCAATTTTAAATAAAAGACTACTAAATAAAGAAATACAAGATATAAAAGCAAAAAATCCAATAAAATATGTACACTTAGGAGGAACGGAGATCCTAATAAAAGCATGTTTTAGGGAAGGAATAGATACCTCTTTAGAAATATACTTGGCAGATGATAGAATTGTACAACCTATAGAAAAGAGTATAATAAGTGACGTAAGAGGTAACTTAATATACCAAAAATTTAAATTTATAATAAGTGCTAACTATTCAGTAGCAGTAGATGATAAAAATATAGATAAATCATTAGTACTATACTGGAAAATGTCTGGAATAAAATTAGCACCAGGAAGTAAAATATTCACAGCAAGATGTAAAAATCTATATGTCTTAACAACAAAACATAAGATAACAGCTAAAAATAAAATAAAAATAGAAAATCCATTCGAAATAATAGTATCAGTTATAGACAACAATGATTACAGTTATACGGAAATGGACATGGATGAAGATTTAGAAATAGTAAAAGAAAGATTAAGCACATCAAAACGAATAAATAATGAAATGCCAGAAACGTCATCAAGAATAAGTACATCAAGAAGTACATCAAGAAGAATAAATTATACCACTCCACAAAAATTAATAGAACAAAAAATAGAAGAAATAAACCCACACCATTATTATATAACAGGAATAATGGACCAAAGAAAATATTTAATACTAATAAATACAGGACAGGAAGAAAATTATGTTATAAGAGAACTAATACCAGAACAAGAGATAGTAACAATAGAACAGCAAAATTCAGAACTACCAAAAGCGTTAAGAAAAAACGAAGAAACAACTGAAAAAGAATTAATTATTGGAGGAAATAAGTATTAACCCGATTAGTAGTAACCTGAAAAAGAACTAATACCTGCCCTTGTACATTCAGCACCTCAACCTAATCTACCGGGTCAAGAGATGATAGATGTTATTCAGCTATTAACCCGATTAGTAGTCGCCCAGGCTCGACATCAGGAAATAAGTATTGGTTATACAGATAAGTCCATCAGTGCGAGGGTTCGTGACTTCATTAATTTAGACCCCCCAGTATTCACTAGGGCAGATCTTAACGAGGACCCTCAGGTACTTATTGATAGAGTGCATAGGTTGATACGAGCAATGAAGGCCATTAATAATGAGTCAGTTGATCTAGCTTCCTATAGACTCTGAGATGTTGCAGTTAATTGGTAAGAGTCTTGGGAATTGTCCAGAGGTGAGGATGCCCCTCTAGCTGTATGGCAGGAGTTTATATAAGCTTTTCTTTGTCATTATATACCCCCAGAGCTTAGACGGGCTAGAGTTGATAGGTTCTTCACCCTTCGGTAGGGTAACATATGTGTTTGGGAGTACAGTCTTCAGTTTGATTCGTTGGCTAGGTATGTACCCACTATTGTATCTAAGATGGAGGATTAGGTTCACCGGTTCGTGATGAGATTAGAGCCTTACTTGCTTAACGATTGTATGTAGGTCTCACATCAGTCAGACATGGATATTTCTCGTATTCAGGCATACGCTCAGGGTGTAGATGAGCGTAAACAAAAATAGAGGGCCAATAGTGAGCATGATAGGGCCCGGAATAAGAGAGCGAGGTCTTCGGGTCATTTTGGTTAGTTTCGAGGTGGTCAGAGGCAGCAGTGCCCGAATTATCTAGCCCAGCCATCGGCTAGCGTGCTTCAATTTGAAGGTATGATATTAGATTGTTCCTCATATTCAGGGTCTGGTTAGAATTTCAGGGCCTCAGGTTCTTAGTAGAAGGGTGATGAGTCAAATCAGATGAGGCCGCCCTTGCCACAATGTGCCCAATGTGGTAAGCAGCATACCGGGCAATGCCGTATGGGATTAGGTATTTGTTATACTTGTGGTTATCTAGGCCACGTTATGTAGGATTGTTCGACGAGAAGTGATGCAACCATAGCTTAGCCATCGAGATATGTATCTAGTTTGTCATCATCAGTACGCCCCCTGGGCAAGATCTACAAGCACCAATGAGTCGTGGTAGAGGCAGAGGTGGAGCATCTAGCTCGAGCAGTCCTCAGAATCGCATTTATGCATTGGCAGGACGATAGGACCAAGAATCATTGCCTGATGTTGTTACAGGTATATTATCAGTCTTCTCATACGATGTATATGCACTGATTGATCCAGGTTCCACATTATCATACTTACTCCATTGGTTGCTAGTAAGTTTGATATAAAACCTGAATTGGTTAAACCTTTTGAGGTATCTACACCAGTTGGGGACTGGGTGATAGCTAAGCAAGTATACAGGGGTTGTATAATAGTAATTCATGGTCGATCTACCATAGCAGACTTAATCGAGTTAGATATGGTAGAATTTGATGTTATAATAGGTATGGATTGGTTGGCTTCTTGTCATGCCAACGTTTATTGTAGATCAAAGATAGTCCGATTTCAATTTCTAGGGGAGCCTGTTTTGGGAGTGGAAAGGTAACACGGCATTGGCGAAAAGTAGATTTATTTTCTATCTCAAGGCAAGGAAGATAATCAATAAGGGTTGCATTTATCACTTAGTTCGAGTTCAGGATATGGAAGTAGAGTCACCAACCATTCAGTCCATCCCAGTAGTTAATGCGTTTCCCGATGTTTTTCCAGATGAACTTCCGGGTCTCCCGCCAGACCGAGAAATTGAGTTTGCTATTGACCTACTACCAGATACTCACCCAATATCTATTCCTCCCTATAGAATGGCCCTCGCAGAGCTGAAAGAGTTGAAAGAACAACCATAGGACTTGCTTGAAAAAGGCTTTATCAGAGCTAGAACATTACCATGGGGAGTACCTGTGTTATTTGTGAAGAAGAAAGATGGTTCCTTACGGATGTGTATTGATTATAGGCAGCTGAATATGGTGACGATCAAGAATAAGTACCCGCTCCCGAGAATTGATTATTTATTTGATTAGTTACAAAGTGCCAAGTGTTTTTCAAAAATGGACTTGAGGTCCGGGTACCATCAGGTAAGGGTTAAGGAGTAATATATTCTGAAGACTACATTCAGGACCAGATACGGGCACTTTGAGTTTTGTGTCATGTCGTTTAGTTTGACCAATGCCCCAACAGTATTCATGGATTTGATGAACCATGTGTTCATGCCCTTTTTAGATTTGTTTGTAATTGTATTTATCGATAATATATTGGTGTATTGTCATTTAGAGGCTGAGCATCTCTGTACTGTGCTCAGAGTTCTACAAAAAGAGAAGTTGTATGCAAAATTTTCTAAATGTGAATTCTAGTTGAACTTTGTAGCTATCCCTAGGCATATCATTTCGGGTGAAGGAGTCCGGGTGGATATGCAAAAGATTGAGGCAGTGAAGACTTGGCCTAAACCCACAACACCGACGGAGGTTCATAGCTTCCTTGGTTTGGCAGGCTATTATAAGAGAATTGTAGAGGGATTTTCTTCCCCTTCAACACGTTTGATAAAGTTAACTTAGAAAGGAGAAAAGTTTCAATGGGCTGATGCTTGTGAACGGAGTGTCCAAGCATCAAAGGACAGATTAACTTCAGTATCGGTTCTAACACTCCTAGAAGGGACCGATAGTTATGTTATCTATTGCAACACTTCAGGCATTGGATTTGGTTATGTGTTGATGCAGCATGGTAAGGTTGTGGCTTATGCTTCTAGACAACTAAGAAAGCATGAGAAGAACTACCCAACCCACGATTTAGAGTTAGTTGCGGTGATTAATGCACTAAAGGTGTGGAACTACTTGTATGGAATTCATGTTGATATCTATACGGATCATAAGAGCCTCCAGTATATCTTCAATCAAAAGGAATTGAATCTACGTCAAAGGAGATGGTTGGAGCTACTTAAAGACTATGACGTTGATATTTTATACCATCCAGGGAAGGCGAACGTAGTAGCTGACGCCTTCAACTGTAGATCTATGGGCAGCCTGTTGTAATTACAGCTAGAAAAGAGGGGAATAGCCCATAAGGTTCATCAACTAGCTAGTCTTGGAGTTTGATTACTGGTCAGGTTATATTGGGATTACCATTCAAGATACGGCAACATCCTCTTTAGTAACTGAAGTAAAAGAATGCCAGTACAAGGATCCTGTGTTAGTTCATTATAGGGATACCACCTTTCTGAAGGAAAAGACACTGTTTGAAATAATAGAAGATGGAGTCCTCAGATATCGAGGACGATTATGTGTTCCTAATATTGTAGGGCTACATTGGCAAGTTATGGGAGGAACTCACTATTCTCGCTATTCTATCCATCCAGGAGAGACAAAGATGTATCATGATATCAAGGAAGTGTATTGGTGGGACGGAATGAAAAAGGATATAGCGGAGTTTATTTCTTAGTGTCCTAACTGTCAACAAGTTAATATCGAGCATCAGAAACCCGGTGGGTTATTGCAAGCTATGGAGATTCCGACTTGGAAATGGGAAGTAATCAATATGGATTTATCGTAGGCTTACCTCGTACCCAGCATAAGTTCGATTAGATATGGGTGATTGTTGATAGGCTTACTAAGTCAGCCTATTCTCTGCCTGTTAGAACTAAATAATCCTCAGAGGATTATGCAAGGCTTTATATTAAGGAGATAGTACGATTGCATGGTGTCCCTGTATCTATTATCTTGGATAGATGAGCTCAATTTACAACTAACTTCTAGAGGTCTTTCCAAAAAGGATTGGGGACTCAAGTAAGTCTTAGTACAACATTTCATCACTAAATAGGCGGACAAGTTGAGCGTACTATTCAGATACTAGAGGATATGTTACGAGCTTGTGTATAGACTTCAAAGGTAGCTGTGATAATCATCCATCGCTTATTGAGTTCGCATATAATAATAGTTACCATTCCAGTATTTAGATAGCTACATACGAAGCTCTTTATAGACGAAAGTATAGGTCGCCTATAGGGTGGTTCGATGTTGGAGAATCTAGATTACATGGGCCCGGCCTAGTTCAGCAAGCCATAGAAAAAAGCAAAGCTTATCCGGGATCGACTATTGATAGCTCAAAGTCATCAGAAGTCATATTCTGACATGCGGCGATGAGATTTAGTGTTTGGGGTTGATGACTGGGTATTCTTAAAGGTGTCACCTATGAAGGGTGTGATGATGTTTGGCAAGAAATGTAAACATGGCCCACGGTATATTGGGCCTTATAGGATCATTTCGAGAGTGGGCCAAGTAGCTTATGAGTTAGAATTGTCCTCGGAGTTGGAGTCTGTCCATCCAGTTTTTCACGTATCTATGTTATAGAAGTACATTAGCGATCCTAGCTGAGTGGTGCCCACGGATGATGTACAAATTACAAAGGACTTGTCATAAGAGGAAATTTCGGTTGCCATCTTAGACCGACAAATCCACAAGGTACAGAATAAGGAGGTAGCCTCAGTGAAAGTACTTTGGAGGAACAACAATGTGGAAGAATTGACTTGGGAGGCCGAGGAAGACATGAAGTCTAGATATCCCTTCTTATTTCCTCCTCCAAAGAAGGTTTTGACTGAGACATCATAACCATAAGGTACGTGTACAAATTCTTTTATTGGTTATTATCGTTGGTCGGGCGAGGCGATTGTCGTTATTGATAATTATGGTCTTGTGTGGCATTGGATTACTAAACTTCTACGGGGAGAGTTGGTAGTAGTGTTGTTAGAAAGGTGACCCTGCCAAAGTTATATAGGTCTCGGGGAGTTGAACACTCGAGGACGAATGTTTCTAAGGGGGAAGCATGTTACATCTCGCATTTTCGTACGTTAAAAGCTTCGTCTACAGTTAATTGAAGTAGACTCGGGGATGAGATCATCTTGACGTTAACGTACTTACTCTATTTATAACAAGCAATAAATAAGTGTTATGAAGGATAAATGGGTAGACAAATTAAAGAAAACGAGTTTCGTTGAAAGTGCCTAATTTGGAATAAAATACGGGTCGAGCGATAATACCCAATAATTATAAACTAGTACAATGAAAGGTACCATATAACCATGGTAGTATAATAAAGTATATATGAAGTATATTAAAAATAAGTAGAATTTTAAGTAATTTGTGGTAAGTTTTAAATTAGTAATTGATTAATTACCGGTGTAGTAGAACATTATCCGGTTAACTAATAAGTGGATAAAACTTAATTAATTATACCCCAAAAGAAACGTGGCACAAGGCCACTAATCAAGAAAGATGACTCATAGTAATATATGTGTAGGTGTCTACCTAAGAACTAAAATAAAACTTAATATAACCAAGATAAGACTTAGTTCAAAAAAATGTGATATAACAATTTTAGTATCAAAACATCCCATAAATCATCATTGATATTATAGTCTTAGTTCAAAGAAACGTGAGGAGCAGAAGCTAAATGTCGTTCCATAAAGCTTCATAGGATCGGAAGCTATTTCATTCAAAAATTACAAAGAATCAAAAGTAAGATTTCGTTCATCAATTTCAAAACGCAGAAGCTTAATTCAATTTTTGGGTTTCTAAGTTCAATCCATGAAGGTTTCCAACAGAATATTATATGGAGTTTTCCCTACTCCAGGTATGTTAAGGCCATCCCTTCTTTTGGCATGGTCCAAATTATACAGAAAAAACGAGCATAACGCATAATTTTCATAAATTACTCTATTCATACAATACTAGGTGTGTCTATATTCTTGATTTCCCATGAGAATTATTATTATCTTGTGTTCATGGGTCTCAGAATAATACGCAGTTGAAAAAGTTTATCCGGAAGGAATATTGAGATTGTTACGTATTTTTTCATGCATTTCACCCATTTATACATGTGTATTGACCAATGACCAGATGGCGTTATACGCTTATATATGTAAATATATGTATATGGGATATAGGTAAAGGTTACGGCGTTATATACGCACCACCACCCGATCAGCTGGGATATGTTTATGATGTTGCCCACAGTGGCCGAGACGATATGATGGGATGTCCTCAGTGGCTTGACGATATTGGGTACACCCATACCTATGTATGACACATCATTTATACATACGTGCATGACATTATAAATGTTTCAGAATTTACAATGTTATTTAGATTTAAAGATGTGTTTCTTTATTCCATGTCTCATCTATGTCTTTTACATACTAATTTCATGCCTTACATACTCAATATATTTTTTGTACTGACGCCCTATTTCACGAGGCCTGTGTTTCATGCCCGCGGGTGCAGGTAGGCAAGCTGACGATCCCCCTTCTTAAGATTCCTGATCAGCGAGAGTTGGCATGCTCCACTTGATCTAGAGCTGCTTTTGATTTTGGTACGATACATTTGTATATATGTATGTTTATGACGTGGCTTAGTCCCTTCTTTGTACAGTTATATTTCTATTAGAGGTCTGGAGACAGTATGTCTAGTTAAATAGTATGTGGCCTTGCCGGCTTCCAGTTTTGAGATGTATAATTGTCTATAGCAGCCTTGTCGGTTCGCCCTATGTATGTTACACGTATATGTATGTATGCCTTTTTGGCAGATTTTCTTCATGTACATTATTCTCATAATTCAGCAGATGTTATTTAGATTTATATCTTATACGCATGCTTAGGGGTGTTTGACAGGTAGGACTCGGGCACCCGTCGCGGCCCATCGGTTTGGGTCATGACATTCACTTAATTGGGTTGTCCAATATCCTATAGTAGAAGGCAGAAAGGGTTCTATAAAGATATAATTTTCAAAGTGCAACAAAGACTTCAATCCTGGAAGGGTAAATTATTATCCATATGGGGAAGGACAGTTTTAATCTCACAAGTACTAGAAAGCATGCCTATTCACTTATTGTTTGATGTGAATCCACATGTATATGTAGTTGCTGAGCTACACAAGATGTTTGCTAGGTTCTACTGGAGTAATCAAGGAAATTCATGGGCAAAATAATGGGCTTCATGGGATTCTTCATGTTTTCCTAAAGATGAGGGTGGTACTGGATTCAGATCGCTTTATGATGTGTCTAAAGCCCTATTTGCAAAGCTATGGTGGAACTATAGAACTAAAGATACATTATGGACTACATTCACGAGAAATAACTAATTTAAAAAGATCAATGAAGTATTGGTTCCTAGGAAAGCTAGATTACATGTATTGAAGAAAATGCTTTAAATGAATTGTGGAACAAAAGTCGACGAAAGTCGTCACAAGTTACCTTCATAAATTGTATTGAAATTTAGGTTTGATTTCACTAAATTTTTCCACCAATACACTTAGAGTTAGGGGTGATCCAGCCACCAAGTCAAATATATATGAGTCTAGTTTGCAATACATTAAATCGTTTTTCGATAAGATATTTGAGTAGAGAGATATTCATATTTGAGTAGAGAGATATTCATATTTTCGTGGGACTGCGCAAATAGCTCCGTTTGGCACCCACAAGGTCGGTTGAGAATTATCTTGCTATATAAAGTTGTGGCCTTCGTCTCCAAGCAACTAGACTCATATCAGTCCATCACCAAGCAACTATACTCGTCTCTAGACCTCCTAAACATATCCTTCGGATTTTTAATCAAGTTCATCATCTACAGCAAAAAAGCAAGAAGCGAACATATTAATGCGATCCTTACGACATAGGGAAGACTTTGTCATGCTCCATTCTCCTTATAACTCAAGTTTTGGAAAGATATTTGTGGATAATAAAGCTTTTTGCCTCTGTATTTTAGCTATAAAAACATAAGGGAGGGTGTTTATCAAAGGGTACAAGGTTTGGAAGCAAGAACAAAAGAGGTATGTAGAGTTTTCGTTTCGTTTTCGGCATGGTTTGGTTTCTCTATGCTCTAGCCTTTCTTATTGATCCTTTAAGAGTTGTTCAAGGGAAATTTCAGCATGTATTGTATCATTGTATATTATTAAATTCCATATGTGAATTATGGAAGAAAATAGCGTTGGGTTGGAACTTTAAAACACAACAAAAAAAGGCGAATCGTCCATTTGGCCTATGCCATCCGGACTTCTATTTGTTCCGTTCCTTTGATGTTTTTATGTACACCTAAACCCCATATGATCCTAGTAGCTTCATTTAAGATTACATAAGCTTAATTATCATGTTTTATGCGTGTATTATTCCTAAATCATATTTAGACTTTCATATCACAAGTTAGCCAGTATGAACCGACATTACATTCATACTTCCATTTGTCGATCGTTTGACACTATTGCAGATAACTGGATCTTCTTTAATTTGATGTTATAATCTTGGCTAGGTATACATTCTCGTGGATATTGTGGTGCTTTCTGTTTTTTTTTGGGATCATCCAGTTTTAGGGAAAACTTTATCGAAAGTTTTGGAAATTCAAAGAGCTTGACAAATTCTGATTTCCTTTATTCTAAATTGTTTCTAGAGGGATCCTACTGATTTAAATAGCCTTAGTATCCCCTGCACATACTCAGTTTCTCCCTAAAATAGGGATAGGCTCCTCCATCCAACTTATAGATGATGGGCGTCAGATTACGTTCGTGATTCCGTTATGGTTTCCTTCAGGATTTCTTGAGTGCATATGATACTGCCACATGTGTTATGCCTCATACATGATACATTGATTATGTTGGGGGATATATCCCATAATGGCAGTGAGGCCTATTGATTATATGCTGATGGGAGATAAGCCATAACACTAGTCGGGCCTATTGATTATATATTAACCTGTTGGGGGGATATAGCCCATAACGGCAGTCAAGCATGTTGTATACACATATTTAGCTATAGTTTACATTGCATGACTTTACCTAAGGCTAGTTCAGATGTACCATTACCTGATTAGGGGGATATAGCACATAACGCCAGATAGGTACCAGTTCAAATAGTGTTTCAATTTCAACACAATTTCAGCTTAAACTTTGGTTTTGTTTCAGATCAGTTGCTTGTTCAGATTCATGTTTAGATTTTAGCTTATATTCAGATTCACAACTTATAGTCATACTTTAGTATGCTTTAAATATGCTTTCCACCCCAACATACTTTGTACATATCGTTTTCCCGTCCATTCTAGGACGTTGTGTTTCATGCCACACATGTACCGGTAGATCAATTGTAAGGCCACGTAAAATTTGGGGTTTTGTGGTGCCTAGGTAGTCTCGCCGCAGTACGGACTTTTTTGGGTTGTGCAATAAGTTGGGGAGTTGGATGAAATAATTTTTGCAGAACATGACAATTTTACGGTTCGTTATGTGCCCACAAAACTACTATGCGGACCGCAGATCCACTGTAAAGGGCAACAAAAGTAAAGCAAATTTTTGGAGGTTATTTTGCAATCCACTATGCGACCACATAATCATTTCGCAGGCCGTACATCCGTCATAGATTCAACATGAAAAATTTTGGAGGGAGACTTTTGTGGCGCGTTATGCAACCACATAAATGGTATGTGGGCCACATACCTACCGCAAACCTAACCCAAATAGAGCTTTTGGGACCATTTTTGCAGTCCACTTTGCGGATCGCATACCGGTTCTACGAACTACTATGTGACCACAAAGTTTAGTTCGAAGGGTCAATTTTATATTTTTGTAATCCGATCCCATTTCTTATAAAACGACTGTGGGGTTTTTTGGCTAGTGTAATGGATATTTTAGAGAGAGGGGAGTGCTTTAGAGAGATCGGAGGAATCCCCAAGTGCTTTGATCAACAATCCTTTCCCCAATCTTGAAGATTCAAGGGAATCACTCATTAGAGCATCAAATATCCAGGTAGGACCTTGTCCTTAAACCTTCATGCAATTGTTATGGGTTCAAGTAAGTTGTCGAGTTGGAGATAGGCCATGCATGTGCCAATAGGAGGTAGTATGCGGGATTGTTGAACTATTTCGGGTAAATTCTTGTTGAAATTTGTTGAGGGAGGAAGGGATTACCATTGTAGAGCCTTATAGTCGATTTTGCATAGTAGGTGATTGACAAAATTCCCAAGAGATATATATCATGAGAATCCTTCTAATTAAGATTCGATTTTTATCATTTTCCTATAGATTGAAATTGATATGGGTATTTTGACGTTATAGTAACCTAAGTAAAGATCGAGCGAGGTATGTTGGCTAAACTTCTATTGTAGAGTTGAATTCCATGATGTTCTTGTATGATTCAAGTATGATTGGCTCAAGTTCCTTATACCCATGTTCCGAGCCATTCCGAGTATATTCAAATACTCCAAAAAAGCATTGTGTCGATAAATATATGCTCAAAATGTGTTTCATTTGCTTCACTCATATTATGCTCTCCTTCGAGGAATATATTCAAGTATGGTTTATGTATCATAATGCTATAACTTCAATTCATGGTTAAAATGCAAGATTTATTATGCCTTATTCTTGGAAGGAAAAGTCGATGTGTTTAAAACTTCCATTGCTCATATACATGTTTAAAGTATTGATTACAATTGCCCTCATTGTTGATAATCCATGATGATGCTTGAAAGTTAAATAAGTGACTATGAAATATAAAACATGGCCATCATGCCAAGAATGAAAATTACACTTGTGGTCCATGGAGCCAATGTAGTGAAAGGAAGTGTAAAAGGTTATGAAACGAGTTGTAACTTCATTATATAATAAATATTTCGGGAGTATCGTTTAGTAACCGAGGAAGGATATGTTTAAATGACTTAACCCTGATACTACACATGCCGGTGTAGGAGTTATTGATGGGTAAATCCCCATGATTGATGTGTTGAGATTATTACCCTAATTGGGATGAGATTTATTTGTTGAGATTATTCCCCGTAACTGGGATGAGATGATTAGTAGAAGAATGTGATATCGACCCACATGACATTGTGGTGAATGGCTTAGTCGATCGGGCCAAAATCGGGCACCATGTAGCGCACATGATGGTGTTGTCATTGGAAGGTTTGGGGAGAGATGGCTTAGCGGATCTGGATGAGATTGGACTCTGTGCCAAAAGAACGGTGGTGTATCAGTACTAAAGATCTCCCAACTCAAATATATTGATATTCCATTGAAAAATTATCTTTCTCTTGAACGGATGCTTTAATATTGTTTGAGGCTCTTATTAATGCTATATTTCTTCCTCCTTGTACTGTTACTCGATTCATTGAGAGGGTGTCTAGTCTTACATACTAGTACTATTCCATGTGTACCAACGTCTCTTTTGCCGGGGGCGCTGCATCTTTAATAGATGCAGGTTGTTCCATAGCAGGCGGCATCGATCAGTGATAGCGATACACTCTCTTCTCAGCTGACTTGGTAAGCCCCATTTCATATCGGGGTCTTTTATCTCTTGTTCCTTATGCATAATGTTTTGAGGTATAGTCGGGGCCTTGTTGCTGGAACCATCACATTACTCTTTTGTATCCATTAGAGGCTCTGTAGACATAGGGTGATTTGTATTTTGATTTGGGTAAGTCAAACTTGAAATGTTGTACTTGTATCACATGTTTCCACTTCTAAACTATGAATGTGTATTGTACTGTTGGAAATTATAAATGAAGTAAATAATGGTAGTGAAATTGGTGTTGTTCATGAAATTCCCTCATTGTCTAACTTGGAAGGCATCAAGTAGGCTTGCTTGACTGGGATATCTTGGTTGAGCGTCGGTCGCGCTCCCAAAGGTCAGGGCATGACAAGCTTGGTGTCACGACCCAAACCGATGGGCCGCGACAGACACCTGGTACTTTACTCAACCGAGTACCAACATAACATATCTTTCTTACTACATTATCATATACACGTGACATATGGGCCTAATAGGCCAACATAATTATTAATAACTCAAGACATAGGGCGACAAGGCTGTACAATCTTTCACGTACACGATATATGTCTACAAGTCTCTAAGAGTACGTAAATGTCATAAAGGTTAGTACAGAGTCCCGCAATACCAAACAATACACGTTTAAATCATACCAGCCAAACAAGCAACTCCAAAACAAATGGAGCGCACCAACATCTTCCGCTGAGCTGATAGCCTACTTGGAGGGCTCCCGACCTGTCTATTGGGACCTACGGGCATGAAACGCAGTGTCCCCAGGCAAAAGGGACGTCAGTACGAAAAATGTACCTTGTATGTAAGGCGCATAAATATGTACATAACAGATATGGAAGAAATATAGTGTACTTGACTCAACCTGTAAGTCTGAATAACTCTGTAAATTATAAAATACTTTTAGCGTCATTGTTGACACTCAATTTTGTCCATCCTTACTCCATATTATTCTAATGAGCTACTATTTTATTTAAGAGTCATAATAATATTTATAGCATTTTTTAAATACGATTACAAGTATTATTAGCTTATTTTGCTATGTTACCCCATATATTTTAATTTGCACCACATAATTTGTCAATTTAATTTACCAATTTTAGATATTTAGAATATTGTTTTAAGCACATTGAGATGGTTATACAGAATAATATTTAATCTGGTATTCATTTCTCAATTCATGCATTTTTATTTGTCTAGTCATTATTTATTAATTAAATTTTTTCTATTATTGTTATTCTGGCATTTTAATTAAAATAGTATCTATTTCATTTAGCCCACCAATCCAACCAAAAGGGCACTCCAATGTCGAGTGTGAATCTTCTAAATTTCACAAAATCCTCACCCATATCGCCATGATTGAAAAAAAAAATCTTTCCTTCTTTTGGGAAAATATTACTCTTTCGATGATCTAGTAGTTTTTCCCTTTGCTCACATCCCCTACCAACGACTCTTTTCCCTCCCCCATCTATTTATATTCCTCTTTCTCAATTTTTATAGGGACAAGTGATACCCTAAGGTGAGGAGAGAAATACATACGGACATAACCAAAAAGATGAGAGATACCCTACCCTTAGAGTCCCAGGCCGCCTTTCTCCACTCTCACCTCTCTTTCGCATGCCATTATCACTAGTACTGCCAAAATCTTACTGTCCCTTCAACCATGGATACTTGCACTTTTACGTTTCAAATGCACCACCTTCGGCACTCATCATCCTCACAAAAGAATTATCGCTCACGAGTTCGTGTTGTGACGCCGAGGTTGGTTTCATGATTAGAAACAAGCAACCTGGAATTCTTCGAAATTAAAGAAAAGTATTTCAATTTTCAGTTTCTGCTGATCTAGTCGACAAAGGTTATCGCTTAACTTTGCGCATTTTTAATACTTTATCTTGATTTGCAGTCGAATATTTAATTTTCATCTCTGCTCGGTTTGATGTTTTCCGATTTTCGGAGTTTTGGTGTAGGTTCGTAACTTCATGTTATTATGAATATGATTTTTGCTTTGTAGTGAAATATGCATCTGGGACATGTATTGGATCGTGTATTAAAATTACATTATTTTTTTTATTTCTGCTTTCAACTATGGTTTCAATTTGGTTCAAGACATGCATAGACTGATAATGACACTCAAATGTTGATGCTTATGCCTCTTGCTATAATTTTTACCATTAAAGTTATGACCTACTGGAAATATTCTTTAGTGATATGGTAATAGAACTCAAAATAACTCTTGTGAGTGCAATAGTCCTATTTTCATTATTATATGATTCCTCTCTTCCGATTATAATATTTATTACTACTTCCTAGAGTCCAATCCAATCATTATTAATATCTTTTAGAACTGTTATACATTATATGGAGGGATATATTGAAATAGACTTGTAAGGAGAAGCTAATGACTAAACGAGTTGTGGGGCTTTGTACTGACTTATGCATTTTGTTTAACTTAATAACCTACTGCTAAGAGTTGGTATTTCCTTTTAGGGTTTTGATTTGTCAAATGAATTTTGATATTTAACTAGCATAATCCAGTTGGTATATTTGTTCTGCGTGTGGATCTACTCCAATGTCAATTAATGACTTGTGGGAGGTTAAGGACTTTGAGGTCGAGTCCATAAACTAAAAATAAATAAATAAAAAATTTACTTTTTTATAAAAAAATGACTAAGCCGATCTTTTTTTTTTTGTTTTGTTAAAACGATTTAGTTAAGTCTTTTCTTATGGTGAAATCTTGTCTTACTACGTGCTACAATATTTACTAAACGTCAGCACACTTTATTTGGCTATGTATTTATTTAATTGCATAAAAGTAATGTATAACGTATTATGTGTTATCCTTTTTCTTGACCGGCTAGTCAAACTACTTGCTTTACGTGCTTATATATTAATTTTTAACCTCATATTAAAGTCGCCATTAAGTTCAACGGCACGTGATTAACAACTGTCACAAAGCCATGCCTCTAAGGTGGCGCGCATTTTTACTAACCATTTTTATTTTTTTTGAGCCGCGATTACCATGGAATTCACCGGAAGCAATTTTGTCGTGGAGAAGGACAAGTTCATCCCGTTTCATACCTCTCTTCTTTAACGAACATGAGATTTGTAAATATACAGTGAAACAATATTTTATTGGCGATGAGCAAAAGGTTTTACGAGCTGGTATTCTACAAATGAGTAAGATTTTCTTTAGATTACTTCAAAAGGTCATTATTCTTATTTTGGTTATAAGGTTTCTCTATTTGATTGTTATACTTTTACTACCTGAAGGATTCTTTGTATGAACACCATGTATGTCTTTATTCGGTGTAATCATGAATTATGTGTCTTTAATGTGAATTATGGATATAACTGAAACAATAAGTTTGAAATTATTTCAGCATTTGGGTTTCAAAACAGTAGTTCATTCATGCATCGACATACCACTTTGACAATCTTTTTTTCTTTTTTTATTTTAATTATTCTGATCCAATTTTTGGTCGCAAGCTCTGGCTTATTATATTACCATACTTTTAACTATTTTATTATATTATGCTTCGGACTAATTTACTTTTTCTCAGTTGAGTATTTAAATAAAAAAATCGAATATATATTATAAAACTACTTCACTACTTTATTTATAAAAGAACATCGTAGTCACTTTCTTTGTTATAAATGCGTTTCTGTCCAAGTTATCCTTTTCATGCTAAATGCTATTTTGTTGCCCAAACTCTTTTCTTTCTCTTCGTCCTTTATTTTTTTCAACACTTTCGCTTAACATACTAATTAATTATTTGCATGTTCAATCACTTTGCTTAACCTATTAATAATCCCACATAGTTTAAGATTCGGTCGGGACTTATAGTTGTGGACTTCGAAGTGTGCCTAACACCTTCTCTTTGAGGTAATTTGAGCCCTTACCCGATCTTTGATGACGTTGACTAGTCAAACAGAGTTATTTGCAAATAGGTGCCCTAACGCACCTTAAAATCGTTAGGTGGTGACTCTTCTCTTTTAATACTCATTTAAAAGAGTTGTCATATGTCGAAGCCCGCTTTCGCGAGAAAACGGGGCGCGACAGCATGGCGATTCTGCTGGGGAAACTGTAGGCTTTTACCATTTCATGCTATTTGTGACCTTACATTTCTTTACGTATCTTCTTTTAATGCCTTTACACATTTAATTCTTTCTTCTACTATGAAACTGACTTGGCTCTTTCTTTCTTTCTTTTCTTTTAACGCTTTCCTTTACCGCTTTCCTTTAATACTATTGTAAATTCTGAGGAATTATTGTAATTATTACTTTATGAACGTGCAAATACGTGACAACTTGTTTATTGCATAAGCATGTTTTCAACATCATATTCCACTCGTGCCGTAATTATTACTTTATGAACGTGCAAATACGTGACAACTTATTTAACTATTGCATAAGCATGTTTTTAACATCATATTCCACTCGTGCCAAACAAATACCATAGCAACGCTTATAATGAGTGGTTGCGCTCTTCCGATATTATCACCCTTCAAATCCGGCAAAGGCGTATCTGCGGTAAAACCAGTCGATCAATTCCGTGCCTTTCCCTCTTGAGTTGTCCGCTCAAGGGTACTAGTCTAATAGCCCAAAGAAACATTTACTCTGTTTAACTGTGCATGTATCATGGTCAAACATAGCCGAGTCGGTTATGTTGTCCGCATAACGACTCTTTAGGATAGCCTTATCCAAAGTCCACTGGGGTTCATTGAAACCCAAACGGTCACTACCACGTTTTGTGCATTTATTTGTAGAACTAAATATTTTTATGCCAATTATTGATATTTAATAGTCGAGTCTGGTGGGGGTAAGGGCCTAACATTTTTGTCTTGCAGAAATATGAGGCACGAAGTCCCCAGATTCGGCATGGTCACAAACATCCACCCAAAGTTGTTAAACTGGTGGGAAGATCTTCATTCCAGTGATCAAACTCTTGTCCGGAAATACCTAGGAAATCTACCTTCTCATTTGGAAATCCAACCCAACAACAAAATCATAGAAGTGGCTACTCTATACTGGGATGGTGATAGGTCTGTGTTCCGCTTCGGGGATATTGAAATGGCACCTTTGCTAGAAGAAATAGGAGGACTGGCTGGTATACCAGGGGAGACTCCGGGTTTGTTAATGCCAGAGAATATTTCTCAAGATGATGGGTCTAAAGAAGAATCCAGACTTGACATGTTTGAAGGAGTCCTACATTCCCTTTGATTATTTGTACGAGAGGTACGGTCACAACAAATCATACCGTACATATTCGGACGAGTTCGCCCTTACATCATTGGGGCATATTCACCGAAGGGTCTTTGTCTACATGTTCTGCTTCTTGGGGATGACAGTGTTTCCAATGAAAAAAGCAAGGATCCACACTAGGCTAGCCATGGTTACCAAAACTTTGATGGAGGGAATTGGTGAACAACCATTTAGCATAGTGCCCATGATCATCGCAGAGATATACCAAGCCTTTGAAAAATGTCAACAAGGAGCCCCACACTTCGAGGGCTGCAACTTTCTACTCCAGCTCTGGCTCATAGGGCATTTTCAAAGGGGCGAATATCTGCAATAGATTCAGCGTAGAGACTGGGACGATCATATAGCCTTCAATCAACCAAGGCGAATGAACTACATGCCCAACATGTTTGCTCACCCAGAAGATACCAAGTGGTGGGTGGAGCTGTTTGAAAATCTAACTGAGGATCAAATATAATGGATGTTGGAGTGGTTCCATACTAAAGAGTTCATAGACCGATCCAGGGATGCACTATTTCTGATACTGATCTGTTTGAGAGGAACCTACCCTTATGTCCCTTTCTGAGTCATGAGACAGGCTGGTAGAAAGCAGGTTATACCAAGGGTCGACAAGATAAGTCACTTCTGGGCTGACTTCCAAGATGATGAAAGTCCTTATAAATGCAAATCTCAGCATATGTGGCATTGCAAGATCATCATGGGAAGAGATACTATCGAACCAGACAGATACCGTGCTGGCTGCACCCCATACTATTCAGGCTGGCTAGAGGATAATCACAATGGTTTGGGCCAACCCGGGTTTGTTCGAGGTCACAGAATCATCGATTAAAGGGCTGAAGCAGAGGTCAAATACAACCAACTGCGCAAGAGGATTCGGGAATGTGAAAGTGAGCACCATGAGATTCAAGAAGCCCACCAAAAACTGAATGAAGAGTGGAAAAACATTGTTGTTAGTGCCAACAAGTGATTAGGATACCTAGAACGAGGTTTGGTGGAGCTGGAAAGGAAGTTTCTCAAGAGGATCGAGGACTGCTAGAATGCTGAAGGAAACGAGGGTGGACACCTAGCCAGAGCCTACCTGCTGCTGGGACTTCACGAGCTGGTGAAGCTGTTCGATGGAGCCAGAGATGCCGAGTCTAGGGAAGGTCCTTCTGGGACCAAATAGATAGGAGTTTTCTTTTATTTTATGAAATGTAATAAGGCCAATAGCCACTAGTGACATTTTATTCCTTGTTATTTAGCGTCGTTTTGGTATTTGTCTACTTTTTATCAATAAAATGAGGCATTTATCATTCTAAGTTCTCCAAATCAATTTGTCGCTAGGCCTACCTCGGGCACAACAAGGTTCCCAAATTAAGACGCAATTTACATTCTTGCACTATGTGTTTAAATATCGCAACACTTTCTTATATTCCACACTGACTTGTTACCTTTTTTGTTTTTACTTTTGTTTTATTTATTCCCCTCCCCAAAGGTTTGTTTGTGCTCTCTGGCATCATTATCCTACTCCACAAGATCAAAGGGCCCTCCACCCACTCCTCATCCTAGTCCTGTCAGAAGCAGGAACAAGGGAAAGATGGATGATTTGAGCAACATAGGAAAGGAAAACTCAGTTGAACGGGTAGAAATCACTCAGGGTACTCAGGTCTCCAAAGAAAGTACGTCCCAATTCGAGCAAAAACTGTTGAAATTTCAGGAGGAACTTGATCAGGTCCAAAACTTGGCGAGCTTATCATTTTCCCTCACCACTCCAGATGTCAATTTTCCTAACGCTCAGAACCCCACACCTCCACAAAGCATCCCGAAACCATAAATCCATCCCGCTCCTCACCATCACTACAACACCTGCCATACTTCCAACAATACTCTATTGCTCATCCCAGAACCTTTGAACTACACAAATGACCATTTCCACACTCATAACACCCCCATCTATGTGGAGACTATACTACACTCCACTCAACCCATTTCAATTACACCTGAGTCTGATGACAAAGACTCACTCATCAGGAACCTGGCTGCAGAACTCAAGAAGTTGACTAGTCGAATTCAGGGTTTCGAAGGAAGTAAGGGGATCGAAGGGTTGAACTATGAAGACCTTTGCATACAACCAGATGTCGAACTGCCCGAGGGGTACAAACCTCCTAAGTTCGAGATTTTTGATGGTACAAGAGATCTGAGAGTTCACCTGAGAACATACTGCGACAAGCTGGTCGGAGTAGGGAAAGACGAAAGGATTTGAATGAAACGTTTCATGAGAAGTCTGAAAGGAGATGGTCTGTCTTGGTACATTATCCAAGAACCGAAGAAATGGTTGAATTGGGTGAGTATAGCATCTGACTTCATGGACAAATTCAGGTTCATCATAGAAAATGCACCAGATGTGTTCTATATTCAGAACTTAAAGAAGAAGCCCACGGAAACATTCCACTAGTATGCCACTCGCTAGAGATCAGAAGCTGCTAAGGTTAGACATGCTTTAGAAGAAGAACAAATGAACAAGTTTTTCGTCCGAGCTCAAGACCCGCAGTACTATGAAAGGCTGATGTTAATTGAGAGCCAGAAATATTCCGACATCATCAAGCTAGGGGAAAGGATCGAGGAAGGCATCAAAAGTTGTATGGTTACGAACTTTGAAGCTTTGCAAGCTACCAATAAGGCTTTACAGTCTAGTGGTACGTCCAAGAAAGGGGACATAGGTTCCGTAATGGTTGCACAAAGAGCCAAATCCCCTATCAAATACCAAGCCTATCCGATACGTCCACTCACGTATCAGCCTACCCAGAATTACCAAGCACCATCACACCCTTACCAAGCTCCATCACCTATTTACCCAATCACCCCCACCTCCTACATATCAACCTACTTCACCCAGATATTCCCAACCCGTACATGTCTACCAAGCCTACAATGCTCAGCCATCCTACTATCAATCACCTCCCACACGTCAAAACTTTCCTATACCTTGACAAAATTTGGACCGCAGACCCCCCAAACAGTATACCGCCATTGCTGAACCGACTGACCAGCTGTATGAAAGACTCAAAGCTGCCAATTGCGTCACCTCTATCCCTACTATAACCCCTAAAAACCTTTCTCAGTGGGTTAATCCGAATAAATCCTGTGCATACTGTCACACCTCCTTTTTCCGCACCCGCGAGGGCGCAGGGGAGTTTTTCCAATTAAAGGACAATCGAAACGGGATTTGTTTATTTATTTCAGAGTCGCCACTTGGGAGATTTAGGGTGTCCCAAGTCACCAATTTTAATCCCGAATCGAGGAAAAGAATGACTCTATATTACAGTCTGCGTACCAGAAATCCGGATAAGGAATTCTGTTAACCCGGGAGAAGGTGTTAGGCATTCCCGAGTTCCGTGGTTCTAGCACGGTCGCTCAACTGTTATATTCGGCTTATTTATCTGATTTTAAATACAATTATGAACCATGTGCAAATTTTATCTTTTAACCGCTTTTGTCATTATTATTATTTTTACGAGAATTGCAACGTCGTGAAAACATATCTCGAACCACGTTACATCAATGTACCCGTGGTTATCGATATATCTCGACTCGGTTGAGATTTGGATTTGGGTCACATAAATGTGCACCCGAATTAAGGAAAATAAATTGTTAAAGGCGCGCCTAAAGCAACTAGCGTCTTGTTATTTTGGGGAAAGTCGTAAAAATTCGTTAAACGGCACATCCCGAATTCTAAATACTTTAATATATACATGCATCTAGAGGGCCCCGCAGCTTTGTACATTTTGTTTGTCGAGGCTCGTCTCGTTCTATTTTTAAAAGGAATTTGCGACGTCATGGACATGCATCTCGAACCACGTCACAATCAATGTACCCGTGATTAGAAACACATTTCGAATCCGTCGAGATTTGGATTTGGGTCACATAAATGCACACCCGAATTTAAGAAGGTAAAATTATTAAATACGCGCTTAAAGAGGCTATCGCGTTATTATTCCGGGAGGGTCGTGAGATTTGCTAAACGACCCACCTTAGGGACTGAATGCTTCAACATATATATATTTAACAAGGGCCCCGCAATTTGTGTGTTTTTCTTTATTTTTGTAGAGGCTCATCTCGTCCTTATTTTAAAAGGATATCCTATAGCAACTACGTTTCTTGTTGCGTTTGTCTCTACTAATTGAAAATAGTAGATAGCCCCAGTTAATCACATGCTTGCAAGTTATCTATACAGAATTCCGAGTGCTTGCACAAAATCAGAAGCACGGCCACGTACGCAGTCGGCAAAGCAAAAATTAAGGGCCCAAATCCAGCCCATGCGTGATGGACCAGACCTGGGCCATTGTTTGTTCGATGCAGGCCTGCTTGGTCTGTTTCAACCCTGGCTCGACCTTCGTGAGGTTGAGATTGCAGTCTCCGTGTTCTTTGTCTTAAAACATGGTTTACTAGTTATATGAAGCAGTTTATCAGAAAGGAAAAAACTTAACTAATAGAGTACGATTTTCATGCTTGGCCTACATTAAAGGACATACTACAAAGTAAAACTAAGTCTAAGATACAACCTATTTCATTGGGAATATTTTCACCTATCAGCATACATATATAAACTATCATTCAGCTAATCTATATTGATATACACTGGGCATACAGGCTACTTCTATTGTCAACACAGGAATGAAAATTATTATACAGTACATGATATCTAATGTAACAATCTATGTATGAAAGTCAACTTCAGGTCTTTTCTTTTTGTATTCATGCTCAATTTTCCAATTACATTTGACAGTGTATTGGTTGTGTACCTGGTATAGAGGACAAAAGAAGAAAGGAATGATCAGCTGGGCAGTATGCAACAAACACAGCAACAGCAGATACACAGCAACAACACAGCAACAAACCAACAACCACAAGTGTTTTCCACAGTCCACAGACAACCAGCAACAGTTTCCAGAACAAAGAAAACCAACAGATGGTCGAGCACCAAACAAGTAATCCCAGAAAAGAGTAGTGAAACAACAGAAATAACAGAGTATTCGATGCAACAACACCAGCAGTTCAACAATCACAAGCAGCTCAATCAGGGCAAACAACAGAACTTGGCCAAGACAGCTTGACCAATATGAATTCTTCTGTAGTTTTCAGACAGTGTTTGGTTACAGTGTTTCTGGAAATTTCCTTATATTTTTTCAGTTTTCTTCAACTCACAAGACCTCTCTCAAGACTAAAATTTCCAGCCTTTCTCCTCCTCCTCTTTTTTAAGTTCTGAAATAGCCTATTTATAAGCCAAACAACCAGTGCAGTCTTGCAGACTGCCCATACCCTTTAAACCCCATGCCTAAGCATCTTTTTGATGCCAGCCATTTGTTCCCCACGCCTGGCTTATTCCTTTTGTTCAAGAGTATGGGTTCATTTAAGTATTCATTTTAAACCCCATACTCTTGTGTCTTGTTCCCCATTGGCATTAGTTTAATCCCAATTTAGTACCCTACTTATCAGCTTATTTAAATTAAGTTTTTCTGTTCTTTTTAAACCCCAGACTACCCCTGTTAGCCCTTGATTATTATTGTCCTGCCTCACTGCAGTATCAGGGCCTTTTGAACTTCTGGAAGTCCAAATTCAAGACTGCCCTAGCTTGATTCTTTTCATTGTTTACAATGCAGTTATAGGCTAAACTTAGGCAATGTCGAGCATCCAATTATCAATCAACAGGTTCGTTCACTTTGTACGAATTAGAATATTTGGACATTTAGTCGTAGGAAGTCAATCGACGACATTTATCAAGTCGACTATACTAATTATAACAGGTAACAATCAGTCGTTCATATAAACAAATACATACAGGGACCTAGAGGGCTTCGGACAACTTTGATCAATCACTAGGAACCTATATAGATTATTTATGCGACGACTATCCTAATCGGACATGTTTATCATAGGATACATTCAGAACACAAACAGAAAACAATTGACCAAATAAAAAGGACTTTGACAGAGATGGAAGAAATTAGGAAAAATAACAGATAATAACAAACAATCACAACAAATCATGCTAACAACTCAATCAAAACTAAAACAAAGAAAAGAGGAACACTTACTGGAAAAGTTTAAACCAAAATGACCCAAGTCCGACTTAGCTTTGACCATTTGAGGCCGAACAAACTTTAACCAGGGTGTTCTCACATGAGAACACCTTGATTAAGGTCTATTAGACCTCGAACCCCTGTTAAGGCCAGCCGGATTCCAAGGCTATTCGTGTTCTAGGTTTTGGATTTTCAGATCTGGTTTTTTAGGAGTTGTGGGTAGATTCGGACCAAACCAGGTCTGGTTTGGTCACGAGGGAGGTCAGGGGAGTGTCTGGTATGAAGATGGTGAGGTTCGGCATAGATCGAGTTTCGTCTCGAATCTTCAAATCCAGATTCGAGACGATGGGAGGTGATTCGAGGTACATGGTTAGTGAATTCGTGCTCAGGGTGGTTGGATGTTTCAGGGGTGTGAAGGGGGTGGTCACCGGCGTTCGTGCCGCCGGGTTCTGGTGAATGGGAAATTAGGGCGGCTGCTAGGGTTTCGGGGGGGTGTCAAGGCTTGGTGAAGAAGATGAGTAAAGGTGGGGTTCGGATAAGGGGCGTGGGGTGAATGGTCAAGTTTATATACGTAAAGAGTAATTAGATCCTAGCCGTTGGATGCATCGAGATTGATGGCCAGGATTTTTTACTTAGAACGGAACGACACCGTTTGGCCTCGGTTAGGGGTTGGTTCGGACTGGTTCTTGGGTCGGGTTTGGAAACGGGTTACTGATAGGGAGCCTGGGCCGTTGGATTGGATTGGTTGGAACGGCTGAGATGAGCCGTCCTTGAAACGACGTAGTCTTGGTATTGGACGACGTCGTTTCGATGACCTGCGGATGGGTCTTGGGTTGGTTGACTTGGACTGGTTTTGGGCTTTCAAAATTTTGAAATATCATAGGCCCAATCCGATTTCTTGCACTTTTTTGTTTTTTTGTTTTTTGTTTTCTAATTTTTGAAATACAACTAAATTAAAAATGAATTTGAAATACCCATTAATCAATACTTAACACAATTATTCACACACATATATATATAAAAACTTTTAAATGGTTAAATTACAACCTAGAAATGCATACATATTTTTTGTATTTTGTTTGATAATGATTAAATGCAAAATGGATAGACCCACAAATGACTAACAACACATGTCGCGGAAAACTCGAAAAATTGTACAGCAAAGTCATTTGTCACTATTTTTTTTATTTTCTTTTGGAGCGGTTGTCTGTGAAGCAAAAATCACGTGCTTACAGCTGCCCCTCTTTGCACGAAGACACGAAGGGTTTTCGCGCAAAGATAAATCGGGCGATTTTTGCTCGTCCGAGTACTCCGTGTGAAGCATTTTTGAAAAAGATTTGACCGAACCTTTGCTTCAAAGGTTTCCTACATATCCTGGGCTGAACAGGAATCAGGTCAATGTAGTTCGGGAAACTTTGGTAGCTGGGACTACCGTGTGATTGTAGTGTTTGCTGCTGTTGTGCGCTGTTGCATGCTGCTGTAGGATGCTACCGCTCACTGATCTCCTTGTTACATTGTTCTGAAAGGAAAAACAAGAAGCTAAGCTAGACTATGGATCATGAGATCTCATCTATCCTCGACTTGTTCTTGTTGCCTTGCTTTCTTGTCGGCCAACGCTTTCCTCTGATGCCTTTATTTTGTGGACTTGGGGGATGATACTGGTCCTTCGCATTTTCTGAATGCCAGTTTTCATCACCGCGCTTGATCTGCTGGGGACATGGCCCCCTTTCTTTAAGCCTTTCAATGGTTTCTTCAGTGGTTTGGCTTTCTACATCAAAATTGTTATATTGGGCCTGCTATAATGCTCCCGAACTGCTTCTTTTGAGGCACATTCTTTCTTCTTTTTGAGTCGCGCGCTTGCCTTTGCAGCCTTCTGCTTCTTGGTGCTGGAGATTTTTGTTTCCTGCTTGGGGGTCTCTGTTGTAACCTTCCGCCTTCAGGTGGGGTTACTGATTCCAAAATTTAGAGCTGAAATGTATTCCCGCATTATACTGGTGGGCGACCTAGAACTTAAATGTATTCCCGCATTATACTGGTGGGCGACCTAGAACTTAAATGTATTCCCGCATTATACTGGTGGGCGACCTAGAACTTAAATGTATTCCCGCATTATACTGGTGGGTGACCTAGAACTTAAAAGTATTCCCGCATTTTACTGGTGGGCGACCTAGAACTTAAATGTGTTCCCGCATTTAACTGGTGGGCGACCTAGAACTTAAATGTTTTCCCGCATTATACTGGTGGGCGACCTAGAACTTAAATGTATTCCCGCATTATACTGGTGGACGACCTAGAACTTAAATGTATTCCCGCATTATACTGGTGGGCGACCTAGAACTTAAATGTATTCCCGCATTATACTGGTGGGCGACCTAGAACTTAAATGTATTCCCGCATTATACTGGTGGGCGACCTAGAACTTAAATGTATTCCCGCATTATACTGGTGGGCGACCTAGAACTTAAATGTATTTCCGCATTATACTGGTGGGCGACCTAGAACTCAAATGTATTCCCGCATTATACTGGTGGGCGACCTAGAACTCAAATGTATTCCCGCATTATACTGGTGGGCGACCTAGAACTTAAATGTATTCCCGCATTATACTGGTGGGCGACCTAGAACTTAAATGTATTCCCGCATTATACTGGTGGGCGACCTAGAACTTAAATGTATTCCCGCATTATACTGGTGGGCGACCTAGAACTTAAATGTATTCCTGCATTATACTGGTGGGCGACCTAGAACTTAAATGTATTCCCGCATTATACTGGTGGGCGACCTAGAACTTAAATGTATTCCCGCATTATACTGGTGGGCGACCTAGAACTTAAATGTATTCCCGCATTATACTGGTGGGCGACCTAGAACTTAAATGTATTCCCGCATTATACTGGTGGGCGACCTAGAACTTAAAAGTATTCCCGCATTATACTGGTGGGCGACCTAGAACTTAAATGTATTTCCGCATTATACTGGTGGGCGACCTAGAACTTAAATGTATTCCCGCATTATACTGGTGGGCGACCTAGAACTTAAATGTATTCCCGCATTATACTGGTGGGCGACCTAGAACTTAAATGTATTCCCGCATTATACTGGTGGGCGACCTAGAACTTAAAAGTATTCCCGCATTATACTGGTGGACGACCTAGAACTTAAATGTATTCCCGCATTATACTGGTGGGCGACCTAGAACTTAAATGTATTCCCGCATTATACTGGTGGGCGACCTAGAACTTAAATGTATTCCCGCATTATACTGGTGGGCGACCTAGAACTTAAATGTATTCCCGCATTATACTGGTGGGCGACCTAGAACTTAAATGTATTCCCGCATTATACTGGTGGGCGACCTAGAACTTAAATGTATTCCCGCATTATACTGGTGGGCGACCTAGAACTTAAATGTATTCCCGCATTATACTGGTGGGCGACCTAGAACTTAAATGTATTCCCGCATTATACTGGTGGGCGGCCTAGAACTTAAATGTATTCCCGCATTATACTGGTGGGCGACCTAGAACTTAAATGTATTCCCGCATTATACTGGTGGGCGACCTAGAACTTAAATGTATTCCCGCATTATACTGGTGGGCGACCTAGAACTTAAATGTATTCCCGCATTATACTGGTGGGCGACCTAGAACTTAAAAGTATTCCCGCATTTTACTGGTGGGCGACCTAGAACTAAAATGTATTCCCGCATTATACTGGTGGGCGACCTAGAACTTAAATGTATTTGAAATTGTTTCCCCGTTCTTCCGAGAAATTTTTTTGACAATCGGCGGAAAATTTTCTGCCCCGGTTTTTGGTGATTTCCCTGGCGTTGCGTCTTGCTGCCAACATTAATCCTTTGTTTCCCTGCAGCCAACAAAAGGAGCTAGTTAGTTTCAATAGTGGTGGGAGGAGGTGTCCTTCCGGCGGATGATTTTTCCTCTCTTCCCCTTTTTCTTGCTCTATGTCCCCATAATTGGTTGGGTGGACAAACTTGCTTGCTGGGGGTTTCTGGCCTGCTGGGGGCTGGTTTTCAATTTATCCCCCTTCCTGCTTTCTCTTTAAGTACATGCTGTGGGAGTCTGCTTCTACTCCCGAAACCACTCCCTTTAGGAGCTTACTTCCTCCGAAACTGCAAGGCACGATCATTGCATTGCCTGGGGCCGGCCTTTAAGACTGTTTGTGTTATCCTGCATTGGATGAATTCCCCTTCGGTCTCTGGTAGTAAGCTTTGAAAAATCCTTTTCAAGACAAATTTTAGGAAGAGAAATAAAAGATAGAAAAAGGAGAAAATCTTTCTGAACCAATATTTGGTGGGAGAAGAAACTCAGAAAAACTTATCTGGAGGACATGACTGGTCCCCGTGATCATGACATGCACCATAGATTCCCGACCCAGTCTAGTTGTATCAATCGATTTGACCGATGGTCTGACTTGCTGGGGATGATAAATGAGTGTCCATTTCCTTGCGAATGTGGTTTTTTTTTGTTGATCTGTCTTGTCGCCTCATAGTGCCCTTCGAGGGGTTTTCACTAATGAGACTCTCTCTTTTCTCTCATCTCCCGGCGCCTTATGGTGCCTGTGAAGGTTTTCACCGATAAGACTCTCTCATTTTATATCTCTCATCTTGCGTCGCCTTTCGGTGCCTGTGAAGGTTTTCACCGATAAGACTCTCTCATTTCATTTCTTCATTGAGGAATCGAGGTGTTGTCGATACGACCCTCTCTTCTGGAGATTCCTTTGACCACCAATTCATTCCCAGTCTTATGATCTCTTCTTTGCTGGGGATCGGTGTATTATTCTCGTCTTTATTTGCCTGACTTGGCATCTCTCGGATATTGATCGGGAGGTCTTTTGGACGTCGATGTTGGTTTTGGTGTGGGGCTAAAGAAAGGCTATCAAAAAAATGAAATAATTTGATGGGTGATCTGCTACAACTTTTGGAATCAAACCTTTGTTGGAACTTAAACATAACCTCTGTCCCAGTTTTCTTGCTTGGGGAATTTTATTTTTTTACACTTATGTTGAGCTATGTGCGTTACGCACACTGTGCCTCTTATGCACCCTATGTACATTATGCATCCTATATACACTATGATGCACACTATGACCGAGCCATGAGGCGCCTACGTATCCTCTTTGAGGAATCAGGTCAAACGTAGTTCCCACGGTTTTGTATTTCTTATGATTTTATCTTCTTTTTTCTTTTTTCTTTTTTTTTTCTTTTCTTTTTCTCTCTTTTTTCTTTTCTTTTTTTTTTCTTTTTTTTTTTTGTCTTTTCCATTAGTGATTCCAAAAGAGGGGTATGAAAGAATAACTTAAGGCTCAAAAGGGGAAGCAAGGGTTAAAAGTGTTTGGATAGAAGAAAGAATTGCCTCCGTCATCTCATTATCCAATAAATGCCAAATACAAACAAACGAACCAATAATTGCCATAATTAAAAAAATTACGCATAATATCTTTTGACTGCATCAGAATTGATAGCCATGTCGACACATCTCCTCTCGATATCTGTCAAACACAAAGCACCGTTGGACAATACTCTGGTCACGCTATAAGGCCCTTGCCAATTTGGGGCGAATTTGCCTTTTGCCTCGACCTGATGTGGGAAGATCTTCTTCAATACCTGCTGCCCTACTTCAAACTTCCTGGGGCGCACCTTCTTATTATATGTTCTCGCCATTCTCTTCTGGTATAGCTGACCATGGCACACTGCTGCCAATCTTTTCTCATCTATCAAGCTCAACTGTTCTAATCGAGCTTTGACCCATTCATCATCATCAATCTCGGCTTCAGCGATAATCCGGAGGGACGGAATTTCGACTTCTGCTGGTATTACGGCTTCAGTTCCGTACACCAACAAATAAGGAGTTGTACCTATGGAAGTCCGGACGGTAGTGCGGTAACCCAACAAAGCAAAGGGTAATCTCTCGTGCCATTGTCTGGATCCTTCCACCATCTTTCGCAGTATCTTCTTGATGTTCTTATTGGCTGCTTCGACCGCTCCATTCGCCTTGGGACGATATGGGGTGGAATTGCGGTGTGTAATCTTGAATTGTTGGCGTACCTCTCTCATCAGGCTGCTATTAAGATTCGCACCGTTATCCGTGATAATTACTTTTGGGATCCCAAATCTGCAGATGATATGGGAATGAACAAAGTCCACCACTGCCTTTTTGGTTACCGACTTGAAGGTTTTAGCCTCAACCCATTTGGTGAAGTAATCAATGGTCACTAGAATTAACCTATGACCGTTGGATGCTGCCGGCTCGATGGGCCCAATGACATCCATGCCCCATGCCACAAACGGCCAGGGTGCTGACATCGTATGTAACTCTGTTGGCGGAGAATGAATCAAATCTCCATGTATCTGGCACTGATGGCATTTCCTCACGAAAGTGATACAATCGTGTTCCATGGTGAGCCAATAACACCCTGTTCGAAGGATCTTCCTTGCCAATACATATCCACTCATGTGTGGCCCACAAACTCCAGCATGTACCTCTACCATAACCGTCGTGGCTTGACCGACATCTATACATCTCAACAATCCCAAATCCGGGGTTCTTTTGTACAACACTCCTCCGCTGAGGAAGAAACCATTCGACAAACGCCGAAGGGCTCTTTTTTGGTCTCCAGTGGCCTGTTCTGGATATATCCCCCTTCTGAGGTATTCCTTGATATCATGAAACCAGGGTTCGCCATCTGGTTCCTCTTCTACGGCGTTGCAATAAGTGTGCTGATCATGGACCTGGATGTGCAGAGGATCAACATACATTTTGTCAGGGTGGTGCAGCATTGATGCTAAGGTGGCCAAGGCATCCGCAACCTCATTGTGAACTCTCAGGATATGTTTGAACTTCACCGATCGAAATCGCTTGCTCAGATCATGCAAGCATTGTCGGTATGGTATAAGCTTTAGATCTCGTGTTTCCCATTCACCCTGAATTTGATGTACCAAGAGGTCCGAGTCTCCCAAGACCAAGACGTCTTGGACATCCATGTCCGCAGCTAAGCGCAGACCCAAAATGCAAGCTTCATACTCGGCCATATTATTGGTGCAATAGAAGCGTAGTTGAGCCGTAACAGGATAATGGCATCCTGTTTCAGAAATGAGTACTGCTCCTATTCCAACCCCTTTCGCGTTTGCAGCTCCATCGAAGAAAAGCTTCCAACCCGGTTCCTCAGTTAATTCTATCTAATTCGTATGCATTACCTCCTCGTCGGGAAAGTACGTTCTTAAGGGCTCGTACTTTTCATCAACGGGATTCTCTACCAAATGGTTGGCCAGCGCCTGGGCTTTCATGGCTGTCCTCATCACATAGACGATATCGAACTCTGTGAGCAGAATTTGCCATTTTGCTAACCTTCCCGTGGGCATAGGTTTCTGAAAGATATACTTCAATGGGTCAAAACGGGATATGAGATAAGTAGTATATGAGGACAAGTAATGCTTCAACTTCTGAGCTACCCAAGTTAGGGCGCAACATGTTTTCTCGAGTTGAGTGTACTTGACCTCATGTACTATGAATTTCTTGCTAAGATAGTAGATGGCCTGCTCCTTCCTTCCTGTGTCATCATGTTGCCCCAGTACACAACCAAATGAATTTTCCAAGACCGTCAGGTAAAGAATTAAGGGCTTCCCAGGCTTAGGCGGGACCAATACGGGTGGATTAGACAGATACCCTTTGATTTGGTCGAAGGCCTCCTGACACTCTGTCGTCCAACCTACCGCAGCATCCTTTCTCAGCAGCCGGAATATGGGCTCACAAGTTGCTGTGAGTTGAGCGATGAACCTGCTGATGTAATTGAGTCTACCCAGCAAACTCATTACCTCTGTTTTGTTCCTTGGCGGTGGCAAATCTCGGATGGATTCAATTTTGGATGGGTCTAACTCAATCCCCCGTCGACTGACGATGAATCCTAGCAGCTTTCCTGATGGAACCCCGAACGCGCATTTGGCCGGGTTAAGCTTGATATCATACCTTCGGAGTCTTTGGAAAAATCTCCTTAGGTCTGCTACATGGTCCTCCTGACGCCAAGATTTTATGATCACATCATCGACGTACACCTCGATTTCTTTGTGTATCATGTCATGAAATACAACAGTCATTGCTCGCATGTACGTTGCCCCGGTGTTCTTCAATCCGAACGGCATTACCCGATAGCAGTAGGTTCCCCATGGAGTAATAAACGCTGTCTTTTCCGCATCCTCCTCGTCCATTAGGATCTGATGATAACCCGCATAGCAATCCACAAAGGATCCGATCTCGCGCCCTGCGCAATTATCGATCAGGATATGAATGTTGGGTAACGGAAAATTGTCCTTGGGACTTGCTTTGTTGAGGTTGCAGTAGTCGACGCACACCCTGATTTTTCCATCCTTCTTTGGGACTGGTACCACATTGGCCAACCACTCGGGATATCGAGTGACCCGAATGACCTTCGCCTGCAACTGCTTAATCACCTCTTCTTTGATCTTTACACTCATTTCTATTTTAAATTTCCTTAGTTTTTGCTTGACCGGAGGGTATGCCGGGTCAGTGGGCAATTTGTGAACCACTAAATTGGTGCTTAATCCAGGCATATCGTCATATGACCATGCAAAAACATCCTTGAATTCCATGAGGGTTTTGATCAATTCTTCCCTGACCTTCGGCTCAATGTGGATGCTGATTTTGGTTTCTTAGACGTTATCAGCGTCTCCTAGATTTACAGCCTCAGTGTCATTTAGGTTAGGCTTGGGTTTTTCTTCAAATTGGCATAGTTCTCGGTTTATCTCTTCGAAGGCTTCACCTTCATCACATTCAGATTCATCCTCACAAACGACCTCTTGCATTATTGAGTCAGATTCAGATTGATTTATTAGACTAGGTCGAAGATCCGCTGTGCATGCCATGTCATTAGAATCAGTAAAAAGAGAACTGTTCAGAAAGGAAAAGAACAAAACAAAATTAAAATAGGCAAAAGGAGAGAATTTTATTAAATTTGCGGGATAAAAGGGTTCACACTTTTACAAAACAAAAGTAAAATTTGGATTACACCCTGAAATAATCCGGACAAAACAAAACACACAAAACATAAATCAAAGCCTACTACCAAGACTCCCCTCGGACAGGAAGAGGAGTAACTGTCCAATTGTTGGTCTTGGCCTCAGGCCCCACAAACTGTATCTCTGTTCTGCTGGAACCTTCTCCAGCTTCTACCACACTGACATCAGCGAATAGCCTCTCAAAACACTGATTCAGGTCCCTATCCATACCAATCAACGGTCCTAGGATCTTCGGGACTGGCAACCCCTTGTCACTTGCTTTGACAAAAGACCTTGAGAGACGTGGCACCGGCTTAGGCAGAAACCAAACCCTTTTCTTCATTTCTCGCGCTTGCTTCCTATCTGCTGCGGTTGGTTTGAACCCCAATCCGAAAGTTTCCAGATTTTTAGGCAAGGTGATAGGTTGGACAATCCGCTGAAGCTTGACTCCTAGGCCCTTTCCCGGCACGAATCCATTACCCAACATTTCTGAGACCATCATGATTGTCGCGGCAGCTACCCTAGGGTGCGGGATGATTTCTCCTTCAAAATTTTTGTCGGCCGACCCTGTATCGAAAATCTGGTAGACCCAAGGACCTTTGTCATCAGCGGTCTCTATGATAGGTACAATGGCTCCGCCCGTGGTGCATGTTGTATCCTCGCCGTGTAACACGACTTCTTGTCTCTCCCACTCGAACTTCACCATCTGATGTAGGGTGAAGGGCACCGCTTTGGCTGCATGAATCCATGGTAGTCCCAACAGCAGGTTATAAGATACTGTGGAGTCTAACACCTGGAATTCCATGGTAAACAGGACTGGACCAATAGTCAGTTCAAGTACAACATCCCCCACAGTGGCTGTTCCATTTCCGTCAAACCCTCAGACACAGATACTGTTCTTGTGGATCCTTCCGTGGTCGATTTTTAACTGGCTCAGGGTAGATAGTGGACAAATATTGGCACTTGAGCCGTTATCCACCAATACTCGAGTTACCACCGAGTCTTCACATTTGACAGCTGGGTATAGAGCTTTATTATGCTCCGTACCTTCCATCGGCAAGTCATCATCTGAGAATGTCACCCTGTTCACCTCGAAAATTTTGTTGGCAATGGTTTCCAGGTGGTTTAAAGAAATCTCATTGGGTACATGAGCTTCGTTCAATATCTTCATCAAAGCCCGTCGATGCTCCTCAGAATGGATCAGTAATGACAGCAACGAGAACTGGGCCAGTGTTTTTCTCAGCTGTTCGACCACGGAGTAGTCCTGCACTTTCATCTTCCTTAAGAACTCCTCAGCCTCTTCTTCGGACACAGGTTTCTTGGTTGCAACTGGGTCGGTTCTTCTTAGCTCCACCGGAGCAAAACATCGACCTGATCGAGTCAGCCCTTACGCTTCACAACTAACTTCTTCCACCTGTTTTCCTTTATACATCACCACCGCCTTTTCATATTTCCAAGGCACAGCCTTGCTATCAATCATCGTCAGCTGGACTACAGGCTTTATGGTGACCGGTTCTCTACATACTCCTTTCAACACTACTGCAGGTGTGGGCGGAATCCCTGATATTACCAACTTGTTTGGCTTGGGTTTGCTTGTTATGGCGGACGGGCTCTTTCCCAATATCACTACTGGCTTGACGCCATCTCCCTGCGACTGTACCCTCGTTCCTCCACTGGTTGAGACTTCTTTCGGGGCGACCTGGATCATCATCACTGTTTGTGAGGGTTTTCTCAACTCTCCTCCCTCATATACCAACTCAATCATGTGAGTCTCGTGGTGCACTGGTAGTGGGTTCTGGTTGATGTTAGGAGCCTCCGGCGTCTGGACCTCGATCTTATTCGTGTCAATAAGATCCTGTATGACATGCCTCAATTTCCAACACTTCTCGGTATCGTGCCCGAGCATCCCTGAGCAGTATTCACAACTTATTGATCGATCCAAATTCTGAGGTGGGGGATTTGGTTCTCGAGTTTGGACAGGACTAACCAAACCCAATTGCCTCAGCTTGTGGAACAAAGCGGTGTAGGTTTCTCCCAACTCCGTGAAAGTTCTCTGCTTCCGCAACCTGTCATTCCTAGCATCTGGATTTCCCCGAAAGCCTGCCCCTGAAGGGTTTCTATACGCCCTCGGTGGAGGGTAGGTGTTTTGTGGTGGTGCATATATGTTTTGGGGAGCCGGCGCGCGCCATTGCGGGCGAACCGGAGGCTGAGTGTATGCTTGGGCATGGTGTACGGAACAATGTGGTTCTCGAGGTGGATAGAAATTTTGTGGTGGGTTGTATGGGTAGTTTGACCTGTGAGGACTGGGTTGGTTGTAGTGTGGCCGGCCAGCCCTGGACCAACTGCCTGCCTCGATCGTGGCAACCTCTTCTTTCTTTCTTCTCAGCGCACCTCCCGTGCCGCTTTGAATAGCCTGGGTTGTGGCCTTGAGTGCCGAATAGTTCAAGATTTTGTCAGACCTCAGACCTTCTTCTATCATGACCCCTATCTTGACCACCTCGTTGAAAGATTTTCCAACTGTTGTCACCAAGTGGCCAAAGTAGGTTGGATCCAATGTTTGTAAGAAATAGTCCACCATCTCTCCCTCTCTCATGGGAGGATCGACTCTAGCTGCTTGTTCTCTCCAACGGAATCCGAACTCGCGAAAGCTTTCCCCGGGCTTCTTCCCAGTTCTCAATAATGTGAGACGGTCAGGGACTATCTCGAGATTGTACTGGAAATGACCTGCCAAAGCCTGCGCCAGATCATCCCACGTGTACCACCTGCTGGAATCCTGCCTGGTATACCATTCTAGTGCAGATCCGCTCAGACTTTGGCCGAAATAAGCTATCAGCAGCTCATCCTTGCCGCCTGCCCCTCTCATTTTGCTACAGAATCCCCGCAAATGTGCCATGAGATCACCGTGCCCTTCATATAAATCAAACTTAGGTATCTTGAACCCAGCCGGGAGTTGAACGTCTGCGAAAGGGAACAGATCTTTGTATGCTACGCTGACCTGGTTGCCCAAACCGTGCAGGTTCCTGAAGAACTGCTCCAGGCTTTTGAACTTTCTCAATACCTCATCCTGTTCAGGGGCCTTGACCGGGTTCTCAATCTCTGCCGGCACTTCCAAGTGTGGATTGTAAGCCTGTAGCTCGGGAGCGTGAAACGTAGGCTCGGGGGGATAGTATTGTGTATCGTGAGCCTGAAACAATGGCTCACTGGTCGTTCTTTGCAAAGGGGCTGATGTTGGTCCCACAAAAATGGGAATATTGGGTGTTGGGAGAGGTTGATGGGGTGGTGGAGCTTGGGAATCATGAGGGCTTCTTTCTTGATGATAAAGGGGATTTGGGCGGCTTGTGGAAGGGCCGGAGTGAGGGTATTCTGGCATGTGTCCCAGTGTTTCAGGGCTCTTTTGTGTTTTGGCTATGGCTAGCTGCATTGCATTCATCTCTAGTCCCATCCTTTCAATCTTTTCCATCGCTTCTTTTAACAACTGGCTCATCGGCCTCTCTTCCTCATTACTATTCTCTGAAGTAGTCATGCTTGTTGCTATCGATTCTTTGGATCTGGTTTGATAGGAGTGTGTTGCCAGAGTTCTTTAACAACTAACTTGTCTGGATCAGACAACAACAAACTTTGTTAGCGTTAGAGTTTAACAGATTTGATCATAACACATAAAGGATGCCATGCTCCTAAGCAGTTAACCGTTTCTACATGCTTTGCTTCGAACAACATGCGTCATCCCGGCTTGCTCATTTGTCCTTTTATTGTTATTTTTGTTTTTTTCTTTTCTTTATTTATTAAAGCGGTCGAATCTTATGGGGATTGCCTACGTATCACGTCCCCGCGCGAATCAGACCAGGCGTAGTTCTGCCATGAGGCTAACATTTTCATTTATAAAAAGATGAACAAACATTACACTTGAAAACTTTGTACGAAAATGTCTTGAAATACACACATTTAAATCGAAATAAAAAGATACAATTCTTAACATCTCACAACGTGCCCCACTTTCCACTTGTGTTGTAAATTATTAGATCTTTTGCTCAAGGCGGGGCTTGACATGGATGACCTCCCAACGTACGATACATCCTTTCCAACTCCACTGCTATATGACGGGCAAAAGTGGGTGCATGCTCTGTAAACCTTTCATAATCCATTCCTTGGCAGTTTACATAACTTTGAGAGGTATAGACCGCCAGGTCGTGGATCTGTGCTCTGAAATCTTGGAGATGTTGGCCTTGATTCTGCAATTACTGCTGGCGAGTGGTGGCTATATCTCTAATACGGTCTTCACAATCTAGGGCTGACTCTAGTAGAGCTGGGAGTCTGGCCTGCTCTAGTCTCGCCTGCGCTCTTTCTTTGTTAATGTCTGCTTGTTGATGCTCTCTGTACCTTCTTGCCTCTTCTAGTTGTGCACGAAGTTGGTCTTCTGATCGTATCCAATGGTCTTTTTCCTTCTTGAATTGTGCCCTGTCTTTCTCGGATTGCCTATTTTGGCGTTCCTTATCAGATCTGGCTTCTTCGTTTAATTGTTGGATCCTTTCTTTTGCTTTGCTCAACGCCATTTCATTTGCATCAAGAACGGAATCATAATCTTGCATTCTTTCAAAAAGATTGGCGATGGTTTTTTGATCCTTCCAATTCCTCATTGGCGTTTCAAAAGCCTTTTTCATTCTCAGAAACCGAGCATGAAGACTTTCATTCTCACAGGCTAGACTTTTCTTCTCGCCTTCAGCTTCTTGTGCTTGCAAATCTTTCTCCAGACTGAGGTTCCTCAGATTTTCCTTTAGGGCATGGATAGTTGCTTTGTACCCCTTTTCTTTTTCTCCCCAGATCAATAGCTCTTGGATTTTATCATTAAAGCTTTGAATATGGGGTCTTTTGGTTGGCCTTCTTAGCTCAGGTTCTGGTACATCATCCACGCGAGATCGTTTCTCGAACCACCTTGCATATCCAGGATTTATCTCACCCTTTGATGTGTCTGGGATTTGAGTATCACTTTTCAAGTATCGACATCCATTCCACATCTGCTGGAGCAGAGCCTCAGGAATAGTGGCTTCTGGGTGCAATTCGATTTCTTGCGTACTCAAATCTTCATCATCAGGAACTACTTGATATCTCCCTAGTTGTCTTAGGACTCTTAATGGCGCATACGGCTGGATGCTTCTCAATCCCAATAGTAGAAGATAACTATTTGAGGTTGACATGTGTATCACTTCCCTCATCGGGAGCCATCCCAAAGTCCATTCAATTTGATTTGCCGTTAAAGCCCTTAGATGAGATACCCATGCTTCTGTCCCTTCTGGAACCTGATAATTTTTTACTCTTTCCTCATAACCCTCGATGCAATTATCGTTGCTTGGCCCATACTGTATGATCTTGGGCTGTTGTTGGAGATGTTCCATCACCCACATTTGCAACAAAATTTTGCATCCTTCGAAGACTTTCGCTCCTGCTTTACATAAAGTTAAAGCCCGATAAATGTCTGAGAGAATGATGGGGACAAGGGTGTGGTTTTCTTTGGTGGTGAGGATTTGCACAACCTTTGCGGTGCGAATATCGATTGTTCGCTCTTTGTTTGGGAAGACCATGATTCCTAGAAAAGCCACCATGAAAGCGAAACGACGGTGAACCTGCCATGCGTCTTTGTCTTGCTTGTTAGTAAGGCCTTTCTCATGAATTTCGAACCCATCTGACTTTCCGAACCTTGAATACAAAAAGTTGAAAGAACAACATCCATTGATGACATTGCTTTTCCTGATTTGACTGCTGATGTTCAGAAGACCGAAGAATCGATGTACCGAGGGAGCCTTTGTGAATATCAAGTTGTGATTCCTTAAACTTCCATCAAAACCAACATATCCAGCTATCTCCTCTAATGTAGGAGTGAGCTCGAAGTCAGAGAAACGAAAGACTTTGTGAACAGGGTCCCAAAAAGTTACTAATGCCGCAATCAGATCATCACGGGGTTTAACTTTCATAATATCCGGGAGATTTCCCAAATGCTTGATGACCCACTTTTGACCATCTTCGCCTAATTCACACCACCATATTTAAAGCTGGAATAGAAACTCTTCTGTATTTGTGGATAAGGGGTTTTGTGTGGTGCTCATTTTGTATCTGAAATTTAATTTAATAAAGTCAAGACTCATTTTGAAAATATACTCTAATCATTTTCAGTTAAAACTATTTTCAAGATTTAGAACTATTTTGGGAATTTTTCAAACTATTTTCAAGATTAAATACCTTTATTTCAAGATTTGAAACTATATATATATTTTTTTTTATTTTTTTTTAAAAAAAACACAACCCACTTTATTCCTCAGTTCTCACCATGATTTCATTTAAGCCGGTCAACAAGCATGTTCGAGGCAAATGAATGCACAGGTAGCAAATAGGATGCATCAGGACGGTCTTTTTATTTCGGGTTCACCTATCCTAGACAGACCCAACCCCTGTGTTGAGTCTCCAAGGTCGGATGTACATGATGCAAATAGACGTTCCTACTAGAGATCTGGTACATGGCTGAGTTATTCTAGGTAAAAACCTGAGGCATATTGTTCTAAACCTGGCTTATCCAAACGGACAGTTTGAGCCGAAGTGGGGGCAACATACCGGGAGCACGAAAGTCTACCCGGCCTAGTTACTTGTCCCAACTTCGTCTTATTTGGTATGACTTTAACAGAAAGGTGGGTCACGCGCACGTGTACACCATAAATTTAGAAGACTCAGAAAGAAGAAGGGTTTCGCAACAGTTTTATATACACAATTCAGATAATATTAAAGCGGTAAAAGCATCATTTAGCACACTAGGCATGTAAAAATCAGATAAAAATAAAGCCAGCTATAACAGTTATTTTAAGCTCGAATTCTTGAACCCTGAACCAGTGGTTCTGGGTAACTTTAGTCCCCAGCAGAGTCGCCAGAGCTGTCACACCTCCTTTTTCCGCACCCGCGAGGGCGCAGGGGAGTTTTTCCAATTAAAGGACAATCGAAACGGGATTGGTTTATTTATATCAGAGTCGCCACTTGGGAGATTTAGGGTGTCCCAAGTTACCAATTTTAATCCCGAATCGAGGAAAATAATGACTCTATATTACAGTCTGCGTACCAGAAATCCGGATAAGGAATTTTGTTAACCCGGGAGAAGGTGTTAGGCATTCCCGAGTTCCGTGGTTCTAGCACGGTCGCTCAACTGTTATATTCGGCTTATTTATCTGATTTTAAATATAATTATGAAC
Source organism: Nicotiana tabacum (assembly GCF_000715075.1). Taxonomy (NCBI): domain Eukaryota; kingdom Viridiplantae; phylum Streptophyta; class Magnoliopsida; order Solanales; family Solanaceae; genus Nicotiana; species Nicotiana tabacum. The sequence continues at coordinate 29,264,490 of NC_134082.1, read as the reverse complement.
CATGTGCAAATTTTCTCTTTTAACCGCTTTTGTCATTATCCTTATTTTTACGAGAATTGCAACGTCGTGAAAACATATCTCGAACCACGTTACATCAATGTACCCGTGGTTATCGATATATCTCGACTCGGTTGAGATTTGGATTTGGGTCACATAAATGTGCACCCGAATTAAGGAAAATAAATTGTTAAAGGCGCGCCTAAAGCAACTAGCGTCTTGTTATTTTGGGGAAAGTCGTAAAAATTCGTGAAACGGCACATCCCGAATTCTAAATACTTTAATATATACATGCATCTAGAGGGCCCCACAGCTTTGTACATTTTGTTTGTCGAGGCTCGTCTCGTTCTATTTTTAAAAGGAATTTGCGACGTCATGGACATGCATCTCGAACGACCGGCTCGTGAGATTTGCTTTATTCCGGGAGGCTATCGCGTTATTATTCCGGGAGGGTCGTGAGATTTGCTAAACGACCCACCTTAGGGACTGAATGCTTCAACATATATATATTTAACAAGGGCCCCGCAATTTGTGTGTTTTTCTTTATTTTTGTCGAGGCTCATCTCGTCCTTATTTTAAAAGGATATCCTATAGCAACTATGTTTCTTGTTGCGTTTGTCTCTACTAATTGAAAACAGTAGATAGCCCCAGTTAATCACATGCTTGCAAGTTATCTATACAGAATTCCGAGTGCTTGCACAAAATCAGAAGCACGGCCACGTACGCAGTCGGCCGAGAAAAAATTAAGGGCCCAAATCCAGCCCATGCGTGATGGACCGGACCTGGGCCATTGTTTGTTCGATGCAGGCCTTCTTGGTCTGTTTCGACCCGGGCTCGACCTTCGTGAGGTTGAGATTGCAGTCTACGTGTTCTTTGTCTTAAAACATGGTTTACCAGTTATATTAAGCAGTTTATCAGAAAGGAAAGAACTTAACTAATAGAGTACGATTTTCATGCTTGGCCTACATTAAAGGACATACTACAAAGTAAAACTAAGTCTAAGATACAACCTATTTCATTGGGAATATTTTCACCTATCAGCATACATATATAAACTATCATTCAGCTAATCTATATTGATATACACTGGGCATATAGGCTACTTCTATTGTCAACACAGGAATGAAAATTATTATACAGTACATGATATCTAATGTAACAATCTATGTATGAAAGTCAACTTCAGGTCTTTTCTTTTTGTATTCATGCTCAATTTTCCAATTACATTTGACAGTGTATTGGTTGTGTACCTGGTATAGAGGACAAAAGAAGAAAGGAATGATCAGCTGGGCAGTATGCAACAAACACAGCAACAGCAGATACACAGCAACAACACAGCAACAAACCAACAACCACAAGTGTTTTCCACAGTCCACAGACAACCAGCAACAGTTTCTAGAATAAACAAAACCAACAGATGGTCGAGCACCAAACAAGTAATACCAGAAAAGAGTAGTGAAACAACAGAAATAACAGAGTATTCGATGCAACAACACCAGCAGTTCAACAATCACAAGCAGCTCAATCAGGGCAAACAACAGAACTTGGCCAAGACAGCTTGACCAATATGAATTCTTCTGTAGTTTTCAGACAGTGTTTGGTTACAGTGTTTCTGGAAATTTCCTTATATTTTTTCAGTTTTCTTCAACTCACAAGACCTCTCTCAAGACTAAAATTTCCAGCCTTTCTCCTCCTCCTCTTTTTTAAGTTCTGAAATAGCCTATTTATAAGCCAAACAACCAGTGCAGTCAAGCTGCCTGGATCCTGCCCTTTGCAGACTGCCCATACCCTTTAAACCCCATGCCTAAGCATCTTTTTGATGCCAGCCATTTGTTCCCCACGCCTGGCTTATTCCTTTTGTTCAAGAGTATGGGTTCATTTAAGTATTCATTTTAAACCCCATACTCTTGTGTCTTGTTCCCCATTGGCATTAGTTTAATCCCAATTTAGTACCCTACTTGTCAGCTCATTTAAATTAAGTTTTTCTGTTCTTTTCAAACCCCAGACTACCCCTGTTAGCCCTTGATTATTACTGTCCTGCCTCACTGCAGTATCAGGGCCTTTTGAACTTCTGGAAGTCCAAATTCAACACTGCCCTAGCCTGATTCTTTTCATTGTTTACAATGCAGTTATAGGCTAAACTTAGGCAATGTAGAGCATCCAATTATCAATCAACAGGTTCGTTCACTTTGTACGAATTAGAATATTTGGACATTCAGTCGTAGGAAGTCAATTGACGACATTTATCAAGTCGACTATACTAATTATAACAGGTAACAATCAGTCGTTCATATAAACAAATACATACAGGGACCTAAAGGGCTTCGGACAACTTTGGTCAATCACTAGGAACCTATATAGATTATTTATGCGACGACTATCCTAATCGGACATGTTTATCATAGGATACATTCAGAACACAAACAGAAAACAATTGACCAAATAAAAAGGTCTTTGACAGAGATGGAAGAAATTAGGAAAAATAACAGATAATAACAAACAATCACAACAAATCATGCTAACAACTCAATCAAAACTAAAACAAAGAAAAGAGAACACTTACTGGAAAAGTTTAAACCAAAATGACCCAAGTCCGACTTAGCTTTGACCATTTGAGGCCGAACAAACTTTAACCAGGGTGTTCTCACATGAGAACACCTTAATTAAGGTCTATTAGACCTCGAACCCCTGTTAAGGTCGGCCGGATTCCAAGGCTATTCGTGTTCTAGGTTTTGGATTTTCAGATCTGGTTTTTTTAGGAGTTGTGGGTAGATTCGGACCAAACCATGTCTGGTTTGGTCACGAGGGAGGTCAGGGGAGTGTCTGGTATGAAGATGGTGAGGTTCGGCATAGATCGAGTTTCGTCTCGAATCTTCAAATCCAGATTCGAGACGATGGGAGGTGATTCGAGGTACATGGTTAGTGAATTCGTGCTCAGGGTGGTTGGATGTTTCAGGGGTGTGAAGGGGGTGGTCACCGGCGTTCGTGCCGCCGGGTTCTGGTGAATGGGAAATTAGGGCGGCTGCTAGGGTTTCGGGGGGGTGTCAAGGGGTGTCAAGGCTTGGTGAAGAAGATGAGGAAAGGTGGGGTTCGGATAGGGGGCGTGGGGTGAAGGGTCAAGTTTATATACGTAAAGAGTAATTAGATCCTGGCCATTGGATGCATCGAGATTGATGGCCAGGATCTTTTACTTAGAACGGAACGACACCGTTTGGCCTCGGTTGGGGGTTGGTTCGGACTGGTTCTTGGGTCGGGTTTGGAAACGAGTTACTGACAGGGAGCATGGGCCGTTGGATTGGATTGGTTGGAACGGCTGAGATGAGCCGTCCTTGAAACGACGTAGTCTTGGTATTGGACGACGTCGTTTCGATGACCTGCGGATGGGTCTTGGGTTGGCTGACTTGGACTGGTTTTGGGCTTTCAAAATTTTGAAATATCATAGGCCCAATCCGATTTCTTGCACTTTCTTTTTTTTTATTTTGTTTTCTAATTTTTGAAATACAACTAAATTAAAAATGAATTTGAAATACCCATTAATCAATACTTAACACAATTATTCACACACATATATATATAAAAACTTTTAAATGGTTAAATTACAACCTAGAAATGCATACATATTTTTTGTATTTTGTTTGATAATGATTAAATGCAAAATGGACAGACCCACAAATGACTAACAACACATGTCGCGAAAAACTCGAAAAATTGTACAGCGAAGTCATTTGTCACTATTTTTTTTATTTTCTTTTTGAGCGGTTGTCCGTGAAGCAAAAATCAAGTGCTTACACATACCATTCAATAATGAAAGGGCATACCATTGATGAATGCCGCTCTCTAAAAGACAAGATCCAGACTTTGATTGATAACAAGATCATTGTGGAAAAGGAGCCTACTTCGAATGTCCGCAACAACCCTCTGCCGGACCATAAGGGTGGAGGTGTTCACATGATTGAAATAGAAGATGATTGGGATTCCAAAGGATCGATCGGTTTAATCACAGAAGATGACGGACCAAAAAAGCCAATAGTCACCCTTAATCCGATTGTAGTCTAGACTCAGTCTTCTGGGGATGTCGAGGTAAACATGTCTGTACCACTTGAGTTTGAAGCACCACCTCCTACAAAGACACCAACACCAATTGAGGTCGAGTTTGAGTCTCCAGCAAAAGCACCCGTACCGTTTGAAGTTGCGGTTTTACCCTCCAAAATACATGCTCCATTCAGAGTAAAGGTGCCCCTTATAGTAGCAATGTCGGCCATAACACCGTTCCATACAAATTCCATACCTTGGAATTACACAGCCGAGGTGAGAAGAAAAGGGAAGGTCAAGTTCGGGGAAGCCGTTGCAGCACAGGGTATGGCAAGAACCGATAGGGTTTATACTTTAGCTGAGTCGAGTAAGCAGGCCTCTGGTCGGCTGACCATCACTGAAACCGGTCCCGACGATCTCTGGAAAAAGATACAAGCCAAGGAATACTCAGTCATTGATCAACTGAACAAAACACCAGCATAGATTTCTATCATAGCTTTGCTGCAAAGTTCCGACGTATATAAGAGTGCCTTGTTGAAGGTGCTGAGTGAGGCATATATACCAAGAAACATCACTGAAGGATAAATGGCAAACATAGTAGGGCAGGTATTGGAAAGTCACAAGATCACTTTTCATGAAGATTAGCTGCCACCAGAAGGGTTGAGTCACAACAAACCATTGCACATCACCGTACAATGCGAAGATTATTTTATCACTAAGGTCCTGATTGATGGAGGGTCCAACCTCAATATTTGTCTGTTGCTAACACTCAGAACATTGCGAAATGGTCTGCATGAGATCAAGGATGGGGCCATCAACGTCAAAGCTTTCGACGGTTCCCAAAGATCCACCGCTGGGGAGATCATCCTGTGTTTGCAAATGGGGCCTACTTGGTTCGACATAGATTTTTAGGTTATAGATGTGCCGGCGTCATACAACTTGCTATTGGGACGGCCGTAGATTCATACCACTAGGGTCGTAGCATCAACACTGCATCAGGTGGTGAAATTTGAGTGGAGCCACCAAGAGGTGATCATTCACGACTATGGTAGCAATCCCATATACAGTCGCCAAACCATCCTAGTGATTGGAGGAAGGAGAAAGATAGGCGGGAAAACCTATCACCACATCTAGCGAGTCAACGCTGTTGACAAAGACAAATGGTGGGACAATAAAATTCAAAGCATATTGAATTGGAACGGATATGAACATGGCAAGGGGCTTGGCAAGAACCTCCAAGGAATCGCCAAGCCGATCAAACTGAAGAAACATGGCACCACTTTTGGTCTGGGATATGAGTATACTTGGGAGGAATTCAACAATTGGTCGCCACCATGGCGCGGTCCATACTACCCGCTGGAGCAGCCATTACCACATTTGGAGCAGACTTTCCAGCCGGCCGATGTTATCTATGGGTCAGAAGAATAGGAAGCACTGGCAGCAGTAAGAAATTTGTTCTTAAAAGATGATGACATGGATTGTTGTGTCATTTTCGAGGAAGAGGGGGAGGAAGGTCCTTCCATACAGGCCGTAAGCCAAGGAGCATGCCTCAACAATTAGACCATCAGAACTACCAAAGCCCGAAAAGCCTCGGGGTAGCAAGGTTGGACAAAGCATCATGCACTATCTTTTATTTTTACTAGTTGATTTTCCTTTCGCATTTTTGAATTTTCACAATAAGATCTTCCAATGTTCAAAATAGTTATGAAATTTATCAAAGCATTTCGGTTTCCTTACAAATCTTACTCTTATTATTTTCTCTCATTACTTTACTTATACAGCATTACTATTACCTATCTTGATGAACCAATGGCTGTGACATGCAACGAGACAACGCAACAAACGGACATAGATTCAGAGGAAGATGATATACAAGAAGAGATTGTTAAAGAGGTTGAAATTTTTGAGAACAGACCTAAGTCCAACTTGGACAAGACCGAGATTGTTAACCTGGGAGATGTAGAAAATATCAAAGAAACTCTGATCAGCGTTCATTTGTCATCGTCAGAAAGGAAGAATATACAGAATTTCTGAAGGAATATGAGGATATATTTGCCCGGTCATATGATGACATGACTGGTTTGAGCACATCTATTGTGGCCCACAAGCTGCCAACCGATCTAACATATCCGCCAATAAAGCAAAAGCTCAGAAAGTTCAAGCCTGGCATGAGCTTGAAAATCAAGGAAGAAGTCACTAAGCATGTCAAAGCTAAGGTTCTCAGGGTAGTAGAATATCCGACATGGTTAACCAACATTGTGCCAGTACCGAAGAAAGATGGGAAGGTTAGAGTCTGTGTTGACAACCGGGATCTCAACCGGGCCAGTCCAAAGGACGACTTCCCCTTACCGAACATACACATCCTGATTGACAATTGCGCCAAGTATGAGCTGCAGTCATTTGTAGATTGCTTCGCTAGGTACCATCAGATATGGATGGATGAAGAAGATGCTGAGAAAATGACTTTCATTACGCTGTAGGGGATGTACTGCTACAAGATGATGCCATTCGGGTTAAAGAATGCAGGGGCCACCTACATGAGGGCCATGACTACTATCTTCTATGATATGATACACAAGGAGATTGAGGTGTATGTAGATGATGTCATCATAAAGTCTAAGAAAGCCACTAACCACATGGAAGATTTGAGGAAGTTCTTCAACAAACTGAGAAGATACAACCTAAAACTGAATCCCGCAAAATATGCATTTGGGGTTCCTGCCAGAAAAATACTTGGGTTCATTGTGAGTCGCCGAGGGATAAAACTGGATCCACCTAAGGTCAAAGCTATTCAAGAACTGCCACCGCCAAAAAACAAGAAGGACGTAATGAGTTTCCTGGGAAGACTTAACTACATCAGCCGATTCATAGCACAATCTACGATCATCTGTGAGCTGATCTTTAAGATGTTAAAGAAGGATGCCACTACCACATCGATTGATGATTGCCAAAAAGCTTTCAACAGAATCAAGGAGTACCTATCGACACCCCTAGTCTTAGTTCCACCTAAGCTGGGTAGACCTCTATTACTCTACCTTGCAGTATTGGATGGAGCATTCGGTTGTGTTCTAGGCAGCTTGATGAGACAGGGAGGAAGGAGCAGTCCATCTATTACCTCAGTAAGAAGTTCACCCCTTACGAGGCTTGGTATTCTCTATTAGAGCACACTTGTTATGCTTTGACTTGGGTAGCTCAGAAGTTGAGGCACTACTTCTATGCCTATACTACATATATCATATCAAGAATGGATCCCTTGAAGTACATCTTTCAGAATCCCATGCCCACTCGAAAGCTAGTTAAGTGGCACATCCTGTTGAGTGAATTTGACATTGTCTACGTAACTCAGAAGGCAATCAAGGTACAGGCACTAGCAGATCACCTTGCTGAAAATCCCGTAGACGGAGAATACGAACCCCTGAAAACATATTTTCCTGACGAAGAGGTATCATTCATAGGAGAAGACATTGCAGAATCCTATGACGGTTGGAGAATGTTTTTCGATGGAGCAGCAAATCATAAGAGCAGTCCTAGTATCAGAAACTGGTCAGCATTATCTGGTATCTACCAAGCTCAGGTTCCCGTGCACCAACAACATGGCCGAGTACGAAGCCTGCATCTTAGGGCTCAAGATGGCCATTGACATGAACATCCATGAGTTGCTAGTAATTGGGGAATCAGACTTGCTTATACATTAGGTCTGAGAAGAATGGGCGACCAAGAACTCCAAGATACTCCCTTATCTACATCATGTGCAGGAGTTGAGAAAGAGGTTCACAAAGACAGAATTCCAGCATGTTCCCAGGGTTCAGAATGGATTTACCGATGCATTGGCTACCCTATCATCCATGATACATCATCCAGATAAGAACTTTATTGATCCCATTCCGGTAAAGATCCATGATCAGCCAGCTTACTGTGCTTATGTCGAAGAAGAAGCAAACAGAAATCCTTGGTTTCATGATATCAAGGAATACTTGGCAAAAAGGGAATACCTAGAGCTCGCAAACGCTATTCAAAAGCGCATGCTTCGTAGGTTATCCAACAATTTCTTTCACAGCGGGGTAATCCTGTACAGGAGGACTCCTGATTTAGGATTATTAAGGTGTCTCGACGCAAAGGAAGCATCCAAGCTATTAGAGGAAAATCATGCAGGGACCTGCGATCCACATTCTTAGCAAAGAAAATACTCCGAGCTGGTTACTTTTGGATGACTATGGAAACAGACTGCATCCAGTATGTTCGAAGGTGCCACCGCTGCCAAATACACGCAGACATGATAAATGTGCCTTCAAATGAGTTTAATGCAAAGAGCTCGTCATGGTTGTTCGCCGCCTAGGGAATGGATGTTATCGGACCAATCGAACTCGCCGCATCAAACGAGCACAGGTTTATCCTAGTAGCAATTGATTATTTCACCAAATGGGTTGAAGCAACATATTGCAAGGCAGTGACTAAAAATATCGTGATGGATTTCGTCCGCAACCGTATCATGTGTCGGTTCGGAATTCCATAGTCAATAATTACTGTAATGGCTCCAACCTCAATAGTGATTTAATGAAGTCCATGTGTGAAACCTTCAAGATCAAACACAAGAATTCTACAGCTTACAGACCTCAGATGAACGGAGCCGTAGAGACTACCAACAAGAATACCAAGAAGATACTAAGGAAAATGATAGAGAAGCATAAGCAGTGGCACGAGAAACTGTCATTTGCTTTATTCGTATATCGCACCACAGTCCGCACATCGATCGGGGCAACCCCCTATATGCTGGTCTATGGTACAGAGGTTGTTATTCCCGCTGAGGTATAAATTCATTCCCTAAGGATCATACATGAAGCTGAACTCGACAATGCAGAATGGGTGAAAAGTCATTGCGAACAGCTATCTCTTATAGACGGAAAAAGAATGAATGCAATTTGCCACGGTCAGCTCTATCAGAATAGAATGTCCAGAGCCTTCAACAAAAGAGTCATGTCGAGACAGTTCACACCGGGGCAGCTGGTGTTAAAGAAAATCTTTCCACATCAAGATGAAGCCAAAAGGGAAGTTCTCTCCCAACTGGCAGGGTCCGTACATGGTTCAGCGGGTTCTAACAGGAGGAGCCCTCATACTCATAGAAATGGACGGAGAGGTATGGCCAAAGCCGATCAATTCAGGCGTAGTCAAGCGATACTATATGTAATCTTTATGATTTCCTTGTATGATGTAATTTGAATTACACCTGACCTGATTCCCGTTTAAGAGTGGATACATAGGCAGCCCTATGGGTTTGGTCACAATTCAATAAAATTTTCATTTCCCTCCGCTATTGGAAACTGGGGCAGAATTTTGAGAAGGACCCTCAAAATTCCGTAGCAAGAGAAGTTGCAATGATTTGAACCACGTCGCAGTCGTTGGTTCATCTAAGGAAAACTATTCTTAATTACGCATTTATATTATGCTTTTACTAAATCATGCATGTCTATTATCAAAATTGCTTTGTTCAGCAACGCTACCCCAAGGATACACATAGTATCACCAAAACGGAGACAAGCAGGTCAAGCAAAGCCAGCGGGGAGACGAACTAACCTTCCCCCCTTTTTACAAAACTGACAATTTTTCTTTGAATGTAGGCACCCAAGTCGCAAAGTCATCGAATATATTTATACACTCATACTTTCCAGAAATACAACTCTTAGGACCGCCACACCTATTCATAGTTACCATCCACACACAACATCCACAGCTGCCACAATATCAGCTAAGGAACTTTTATTACTATTTGCCTTTTATTTCCTGCATTGCATAAGGCTACCATTCTGCCTTCCGAGACTAAGCTCTGTCTCTATTTGCATTCTCTGCATTGCATAATGCTACCATTCTGCCTTCCAAGACTAAGCTCTGTCTCCATCTACATTCTTTGCATTGCATAAGGCTACCATTCTACCTTCTGAGACTGAGCTCTGTCTCCATCTGCATTCCTTCATTGCATAAGGCTACCATTCTTCCTTCTGGACTAAGCTCTGTCTCCATATGCATTCTCTGCATTGCATAAGGCTACCATTCTACCTTTCGAGGTTAAGCTCTGTCTCCACCTGCATTGGCTGAAATGTCGTCACCTTTTATTTACATCTTGCATTGGCTGAAAGATCGCCACTTCATTTATACCTTGCATTGGCTGAAAAATCGCCAATTTATTTACATCTTGCATGGATGAAAGATTGCCACTTCATTTACATCTTGCATGGCTGAAAGATCGCCACTTCATTTATACCTTGCATCGGCTGAAAGATCGCCACTTCATTTATACCTTGCATCGGCTAAAAGATCGCCACTTCATTTATATCTTGCATGGGTGAAATATCGCCACTTCATTTACATCTTGCATGGCTGAAAGATTGCCACTTCATTTATACCTTGCATCGGCTGAAAGATCGCCACTTCATTTATACCTTGCAACGGCTGAAGGATCGCCACTTCATTTATACCTTGCATCGGCTGAAAGATCACCACTTCATTTACATCATCTCATGGGCTGAAAGATCGCCAAATTATCCGAGGGCATCATTATTCAGAGGCACCATTTGCATAGCCCGAGAACACTATGCCATGGCCCGAATATCCCTTTTAATCTTTTGCATACCATTATTCAAAGGCATCATGGTTCGGAGGCATCATCCTCATAGCCCTAGAGCATCATTTCATGGCCCGCGAATCCTCTATTATACGCTTCATGGCCCAGGACATCATGATCCAAGGACGTCATCCTAACCCTCCAAAGATAGCATTCATGGTCTAACGGGAACTTGCATCATGTTTAAATTTACGCACAATATACACTTGTATTGATTATTTGCAGATAAATCGGCAAACCACGATCGTCTCAGCAGGAGCGATCTCGCTCCAGTTCCCGCAGCCCTATTAGACTTTAACCACCCATCCCAACCTGAGTAACGCGTTCGTCCTTGGGAAAACCTTCATCGGCATATTCCGCCTACGGATCCTGAACTACATATGGCCTGGTTCCTATAAGATCAAGGATATGTAGGTAGCTCAGGAACCAGAGCACCGTCAAATTCTTCAAAACATTTCGTTCGGTCAAATTTTTAAAAGCTAAATTGCATATAATTACAATTTTAGCCTACTTTAAGATTTAATAGCATTTTATAATTATGAAATTGATTCCAGTATTTTTAATTTAATATTTATATATTATTAATTAATTCAGTACCTTCAATTTATTTCAGAAATAATTTTACTATTTTTTATAAAATAAAAAGGGAAAAAGTGGCTATTTAAAACTTAGCCCTAACTATTTCAATTTTAGCCTAAAATCAGCCCCAATTAAACCCAAATTCCAATTCAAACGGACCAGCCCAATTCCTAAAATTACCCGCCCCTAACCCGTTTAGTTTACCCGCTCGGCTTCCCCTTTTGATCCAGGCCGTTGATCATTTTGATCAACGGCCAGAATTCCCTCTTTCCTTTTTAATTCAACAACCTGCACCAACCCTATCCCATTTCTCACCAACCGCCGCCTCTGAAACCCCTCTCATCTCCCAAATTCTCTCGAACATTCCCTAACCCTAGCCACCTCTCACCGTCTTCAACCTGGATACCCACCGGAACCCATGGCTTCTCAGGCCATGGGAGCCCTATACTCACCTCTCCTAGCTCTTATACGCTCGATACTTAAAGATTCGGTAGCCCTGACCTCGAAGGTTTTTGCCCAAACCACTACTAATTCATGGTTTCACATCCATCTTCGGCCTTGCTCCGGCGTACCATGGTGTTTTGAGCGTGGTTCTGACTTCTCCGACTCAGATCAGACCTTTTCCAAGCCTTTCTCATTTCTAGGGCTCTTCTGAAACCCTAACTCTTCTAGGTTTTCTCCGATATTTTCAGATCTGTTGTGTATCTATTCTCTATTTGAGCTTTCAAATGATTTCCCCAACTTTGTTTCAAAAATTACTTTCAAAATCGCTTCTTTTTCGATTTAGGGTTTTCTGAAATGCTTAAAATATTTCTCTGACTTTTTCTTTTCCTTTTCAGTGTGTGTATTCGTCTCTACTGTGCTCATATGCTTCCTTTTTACCACACATTTTCTTCTGTGCTTTATGTCTTTCATTTTCCTACTATATTTCTATACCATGTTCTCACATGTTTGTCTCACTGTGTTTTCCTATATGTTCTTTTACTATACTTTTCGGGTGTTCTTGTGTTCTTCTACTGTATTTTCTCTACTAAGTTCTTAAGTCTCTTTGTTTGCCTTCTACTGAACCTTGTTTTAATTTTCTTCTAAAAGACCCGTTTAAGCAATTTTTCCTCTACTATGCTTCGAATTTCTTCACTCTGTTTGCTTTGAACTTTCTACTAAAGTTGCTTGTTTTCTCATGAGTTTCTGAAAGAAATCTCTGATCCTGTTTTAATTACTTACTTCCTCATCTCTGTATTTGACTCGAGGTGGAAACCCTAGAATTTGGGGTTCTGCCGAGGTTTGGTCATGTGATTGAACTAGGGTTCTGTTTGAGAACCCTTGACTCTTTTAGACTAATCTCTGAGTCTATGAACTAAGTTTGAACTTCTTTGTTTGCATACGATTCAAAGTTTTTAAATTCTTCTATATTAGACTCTTCTACTGATTGGCATGACAATTTTCTTTCATACTTAACGTGTCTATAAACTTTTTATATGTGATAAGTCTTTTTTCAAAAAGGTTTACCAATTTGTGATTGGTTCAGAATCCCTTTTTAATAGGACTAATTGATTGTTGCTAATTTTCCTTAAGTAAAACCTTTCTTCACCTTTTCTGACTGGGTTCATTCCGACAAATTTGGACTTCTGATTTCTTGGCTGTTAATTGATTCCCTTGCCTTATTTGCACAAACCTGTATTGTCAAGATGTTGTCCTTAAATAGAACTTTATGTATTTGCCCCTATTATACTACTTTGCACAAAGTGTTTGATTAATTTCTTTCCTTAATGGGTTTATACCTGTTTGTAATCTGAATCCCTTAATTAAAGGGAAAACATGCGTAATTGATTGACAATCGATTTTCAAACTATTCTCTTGCCTTATTTCTGCTTGCCTTCTATACTATTAAAGGGCATGACCCCTTTCTCACCACACACTCTCAACTCAACACTTTTACACTTCAGACTTCCCACCCACAATCTCAATTCTCTTATAAACTCATCGTATTCTGACTGCCTGTTTGCAATTTGGCTTTACAAGAATACTGCTTTCTTCTTACTTGTTTCTTTAAGACTGGTATGTTCTAGTTTTAGCTTCAGTATCATCCCAATGTGTTAATTTATAGCCTTTACATCCATGTCTATTTTACTAGCTATGTGGAGTTAAATGTTTAACTGGCATGTTAATTTCTTTTTACTTGTTTCTGTTGTGAATCCCTTCACCCCTGTTTCCTTCTATGTGCTTTGAGTTGTTGTTCAGGATATGGCAATATGCAAGTTATTGTTCATGTTTGGAATTGATCCCTTAGGGGATCTTGACTCCCAAAACAATGTGTTTTAACAGGCTTGTAGGGTGTGCCAGCACTTCTCATTGCTAGGTATGCCCACTGGCCTGTCCTTGCTTCTGTACCACTTCCCTTTCCCCTTTTTCAAACTCTACACTTACACTCACTCTTAGCTTCTAAGTTCTGCCCCCCTCATGTGAGTCTTGTGAGCCTTGCCTTGGGACCTTGAGTTCCCTCTGAACTTGGACACCTGAGGGCTAGCCCTTCCACACTACACTATGACTTAATCCTGCACATTTGGGTGTGAGCACTGCCCAGAGTCCATTTGAGGCTCTTAGGGAACTCTGACACATCCAAATGAGAGAAAGGCTTTGGATCCTGATCTTTTGAGTTGGTTCATCACATATTTCAGACATGGAGTCCGAATTAGGCTCCCCTTGGTTGTACTATTAATTTCTGATGTAATTTTGCTTTTCTTATTCATCTGGGCTGTAATAATTTGTAATAACTATTGGGAGTGGCTAGTGAAAGGGGACGGGAATGACTGTATGCAAAAGGGGTAGATATCATGCCTATAGGCTTATTAATTTCTGTAGATACCATGCCTATTTCTGCATTCTCATCTTTAGATAACATGCCTATAGGATTGTTAATTTCTGCATCCACATAGATATCCTGCTCATAGGTTTACTTACAGAATTCTGCACTTGCATATAGACACCATGGCTATAAGAATTCCTGCATTATATAGATACCATGTCTATAAGAAAGTTCTGCATCTCTCATATAGATACCATGCTCGTAGTTAACTAGAAATTCAAATCCTGCATATGCATCCGTCACTAGACAAACCTGTCTATAGGATTTAAATAACTAACAACATTTAGATATCATGACCATAGGATTTCTGCACTCTCGCTACATCTGTAAAAATGTTTAAACCTGTAGATATCATGTCTATAGGTTTCGTCTAACACTTAGGCAAACCATAAGGTAAACCTGTAAACTGAACTAGGTTTTGTTAATTACAACCAGCGGGCAGGCCAAATTCGGACTTCTTATCTGAAAATATGTGATAAATCAGCCTGCTTTAACTTATTAAGTTTGATTAGACCTTAATCATTACATGCAAGACATGCTAAACTCTATATTTTTCTTTGATTTAAGGAGGTCTATTTGAGCATTGCTATCTGTTTATGTGCTTTCCCAATACTTGCTACATATATGTTTTGATTGTTGCCTTAGAATTTAGTCCTTTTAAAACTATGAAACCTCATACCCCTTCCCTTTTAGGAATAGTAGTCCCAAGTACCTCCGGGACTGAGAGGGTTGGGACGGATAATAGCATGCAATAAGTAAACGAGACTATTCCACGCTTTAATACCTCAACGGGGTGGGAAAGGGTAGATATGGATATGATGACCACGCGATAACATCTTGTGTAGCCCCTCTTTGAGGAGTGATGTTGTGTGTGGTGATCCATATTATTTGTAAACCTAGGACCCCCTTCCCTTTACTTGTTTATTTTATTACTTTCAGAATCTCCCAAACTATCCTCTCAAAAAATTCAGCTTTCTTTTATTTCTTTAAACTTTAATCTATTTGCAACCATTATGTGAAAACCCCTTCATATTTGAAACTTTTTACTTGCCTACTTGTTATTTACACATAAGATCACAATTATAATATGGCTGAGAACCACACTAGTGGATCTTGAGAGGTGCCTAACACCTTCCCTTCGGGATAATTTCAAGCCCTTACCCGATCTCTAGATTTCTAAATCAAACTCTTCTTAGTGTCCTAATGCACTTTAATCATTAGGTGGCGACTCTTCTCTTTTAATAACCGTTAAAAGAGTTGTCAATGTCATAAATCCAATTTCGCGAGAAAAAGGGGGCGCGACAGTTATGCATATGCATATGAATGTCATGTCATGCATAGGTACATGTCTCATGACATCATCAGCCTCTGAGGGCATCCCATCATATCATATCATATCGGCCACTATGGGCAAAATCATCATCGTATACCAGCTGATCAGGTGGTGGTGCGTATATAACGTCATAACCTTTCCCATATCCTATATAAATATACATACATACATACATACATACATACATACATACATACGCGTATATAATGTCGTTCGAATAATATTTTAGCCACTGTGGGCAACATCATCAATATATACCAGCTGATCAGGTGGTGGTGCGTATATAACGCCGTAACCTTTTCCCATATCCCATATACATATATTTACATATATACGCGTATATAATGTTGTCTAGTCATGGGTCAATGCACATGTATAAATGAGTGAAATGCATGAAAAATACATAATAATCTCGATATCCCTTCCGGATAAACTTTTCCAACTGCGTATTATTCTGAGACCCATAAACATTCTCATGGGGATTCAAGAATATAGACACCCTACTATTTCTATGAATAGAGTAATTTATAAAAACTATGTATTTGCTCGTTTCTTCAGTATAATTTTGGACCATGACAAAAGAAATAAGGAATAGCCTTAACATACCTGGACATCCTATGTACCTTATATGTATATGCACCCGTAACCTTTAGTATTACCAAAGGCTAAAAGCAAAAAAAAGAGCCATTGTTATTTGTTACCTTGTTGGAGCCCAAACAGTGCTCAATCTTCAAGGCTTAAAGGCGCCTCTGCCGAGCTATGATAACATCCCTGGTTGATATTGAGTCTAAAGTTTTTAACATTTTGGCTTTAGGTATTTTTATGCATAAGTATGTAGATCCAAATGGACGGATCCTTTAGGAATTTGCTAGATGTTCTTACATGGTCGAGTGAAGAATCTGTTGGACATAGCCATATTCTTAGGCATAGACTTGTTGAATTTAGGAATTATCATTTCAGAAAAGAGTACTGTTCCATCTTAAATGTGGAGCTAACGTTTTCTTGGACTCTCTATACTTTAGGAAACACACCTACTTAAAGAATAAATTTTGCCACACAAATTCCTTATGTGACACATGTAAAGAATGACTAATGAGTCATTCTCCAAAAAATAGGCTTGCTATCACGTGAGAGTGGGGTGGGTAATTTTAATCCTCATCCACTTATTAGGTAATTAGGTAACATTCCGTTACCCAGTAACTAACCAATTACCCGCATAATTTGGAATTATCTCCAACTACTTAAAATAGTACTCACTTTTAAAACACCTTATACACCTTACTATCATGGCCATGTTGTACCTTGTATGACACTAGTCCATAAATATCGAGTATTATAGCTCGGACGGTATTTTATCCCAAAATGCCAAATTTCGACGAAATTCTTTTTCTTCGATTTGCTTACCCTCTCACTTTCACGAATTTACTCATCATTTGTTTAAAATAGCGTAATACTTATAATCTCACAATAATCTCATTCCTGAATTATGTCATTTAACTTACGATGAAACTTTAGCGTACAAAAATGCGAGACGTAACATCTCATTTCCGAGCATCCATTAATTTATTTAAAGTATACTTTCATGTAGGAAAACATGGGGTGTAACATCATTCCCCCCTTTGGGACATTCGTCCTCGAATGTTGACTGATGCACTTATCATTTTCATAACTTATGTGTTTCGAATACTTTAGTAATTTCCTGGCCATCTAGGCAACCGTTCTGTGAATAATTCCAAAGTCTAGGGTATTCTCCCTTTAAGTTTTCTTTCTAATATCACGACTTAAGGTAGAAATCTTTTCAATCTCGTAACTATTGCTACCTCCTGTCATGCAGCCTGTATGACTCTGACTTTGTAAGTGCGCCTATGCAACTCTTCTCTCTTTTTCCCTCAGCTTTTAGCCGATAATTAGGCCTCACTTTGTAAATATATATAGAGCCTGACGAGATATCCCTTTGGGCATCTATTGTTATACTTGAAGTTTTTTGCTCGATACTTTGTTGAACTTACGAATATTGATATATCTTATTTCATAGATCCGTTTATCCACCCGTATGACTTTACTGAATCTAGCTGGGTCATACTATATCATGACTCTTACTTCGATTTTTAGTTACTGAGGTCGAAGACCAAACTCCAGGTTACTCTTTCGCTACTAATCATATATGTATAAGTCTAAGTCCTTTAATACTTCCTCATTACTGTTCAGAGTCTAATCTCATCTCGTACTTTGTAACTTTTATGCATCCATTGTCTATTCACTTCAATGTTTATCTATAATCTTCCATCGATAACTTGAAACTTCTTACGTAATACATTGCCACTAGGGCATATGTTGCATCGAGGAATATTTGAAGTGGTTTTCCTGATCCACTTGGGGGAGATACTGTACTTCAATAATCATATTTAATAGCATCCCAATGTGATTCACCTTGCATGAGTATTTTAATTCCGTACAATTCGTGAAATCCTCTTCAAATCGTTACTCAATCGAAGGTCCGAATGACATCCTTTATGTACGACAATTAAACCCTTATTCTATTACTAGGGCAGCATTCCATCTCTTCTAAACGCCATTTGTCTTTGACCCTTTGAGTTCATTCAGGCTATACTAAGCTTTGTATAACTTAGAGAAACTATCATATCTTCTTGTTTTCATAGGCTTAATCCTGAGGACTTATCCATTTCATCACCTTCTCACTTGTCCTTTCTTGTCCTTACTCTTGTCTTCCTAAAATCTTGTCGCTCTACCATACTTTAGCTTGCGATCCATATCTAAAACCTTGTCGTTTTGCCATACTTAAGCTTGCGATCCACACATATATATTTATACTTGTTCGCAACCTTCCTTCATCTTGCTTGCACCATAGATTTCCTTATGTTATTCTAGAACATCAAGCAATACATCACATCGTCTCTAACTCTTCTTTACTCTCTTGACTAGATCTCTCTGTACTTAGAAACCATAGGTTGGAAGGTATGCCATTGACTACTTTGCTATCATTCTTGGATATTGAGTCCTAGTGCTTTTAGCCTTCTATCTGAAGCATGGACTATTCACGATCTTCATCACCTTAGTATCTAGTACGTTGTTCACCTTTAGCTTACTTACCTTAAAATCTCACATCACATCTTTTATCTCTTTCATGACCTCCCTTCCATATACGTATAATTCACGTTCACAACTTGAAGCTCTATTATAATACTTGTACCTCTAGGTCCAATAATCGGATTCCTTATATCTCCCGATCTGTGGTTCATGGTATTAGTTATCCTATTTAGCCTTTCATGGGCGCTGAGAAATATGCATGATATAGTCCTTTAATAATCTAATCCTTCATTTATGACCTAGCTTAATTCTTTCTTTTAACGTATACCAGAATCTTCTATGGTTGTATATGCTGCATGTATAAATCTTCGAATCCTTAAGTGTGTTCATAACGTAACCAACTCTGGATCATTGATCTAATAATTTCTTTCGTTCCATTTTAGCTTTCTTTCACTGTATGCTATTACTTTTCCTGGTCTTTCTGCCCCCTTGTTGTGTCCATACTTAGCTTATCTTAGTTCCCACACATGCCAGAGTTTTCGTGCAACTCATATGATCTCGAATATTACTTTTATCTTTACTTACCGTTCATTAGCCATGGTAGGTGCCACATTCCTTTAGAGTGCTTACAACGTTGTTGTGAGACTGTTGTTACACGACTATTTCCTTTTTAGGTCGTTGTGCTTAGGTTGAAGCCTTTTTCCTTATTTCTTCAGCTAGTCTTTCGTTGTTGTACTTAGGGAGAACCCTTGACTCACGTAAATCTATGGGCTTATTACAGACCTTTTTGATGTCCTTACTTGCCTATAATCATCCGTAGATGCTTACTTCCATGCCCCTGTGCTTGTATGGTTGCTTCTGAAATGATATTTTGGCTGCTTTCCCAGTGGCACTTTCTTTTATCACTGTAACACTCATACAGTACCTTTAACTATCCCGAATCTTATTTGAATATATATCAAGTATTATAATGATATTCATTGAGGCTGAATTCTCCATGTTGGGTTCTACTATGTTTATCTTACACGATATGATGACTCATCTATAACCTACTACTTAGCCATAACTTGGATCTTCCTGACCAATTACTAACTACTCGTTGGCCCATATTCATATCAATATTCCTTGTAATCTTTTTTCAATTATTTCCTTTGTTTTGACTTACGTCTCGCACTGGCTCCTTATTTATCAAAAACATCTCGGTCAAGAACCCTTATTTCCTTTTCTTGGTGGAATGCTTACATAATGTTCTAGAATCATAGCATATTTTTAACATTTGAATAAGTACAAGCTCACCCCTTTCTCATTCTGATCGCATTCTTCCTTTATCATTCCATAGTTACTAGATCCACTTAATTTTGACTTAATACCACACCATTCCATATTCCCATCTTTAGGGGTGTACTAAGAGTTGGAGCTACGACGACCTGCCTATAGATGTTTTACCTTTTTATCTTTGGCGTCCTCTTACACCATCTTTGACCCTTACTCGCCTTGCGGTAATCCTTATGTACCAAGGATAACAAAATTTCCTCACTAATTTCTATTATTATGGGGTCTAACTTTTACTTCTGGTAGTCGTGTTAGAGTTACGAACTTAATTCTCAAAGTAACGATATGACTTTATGGCCTATACTCTTTTGTTGTCTCAAGGCTTGTCACCTCTTGTATTTCCATTCACTTGACTATAAACTCTTTAATATTGTCATTTTTTTCTTTTGATCTACCATTGTCATTCATGTATCACATCTTACTCACAATGCTTTATTAACTCTTTTCTTATTTTCTTGCTAACATTTCTATCAATCACTTTATTCTGAAAATTGGAATAAGACATTCTTTTGCCTTTAACTTCCCTTTGCTCTATCCATTGGTTCTTCAAGTTACTTAACGTTCTCACTTTACTAGGGACCTGAGCCATACTAAGGTAATATGTATCCCTTCAAGGCTTATAGTGCATGTCTTTGTAGTACTCATATCTGCCTACACTATTTTAAAGTGTACCATCTGGGTGTCTCACAAGGAGATCTATTAGCACATTTGCAATATCTTTCGGAAATGTCAATTGACACAAACAATTCATCCATCCTACCTTCTTATACTACTTCTATTAACCCCCACATGGCATATCTGGAATGGGTGCGACCAATTGTATATACCTCTGTTACTATTGAATATAACTCAAAAATCATATGTTCCTCTGCCTCAGTTATAAACGTTGTTACCCTTCATTAACTGGGCGCCTCATACCCTTCATCACCTTGCTTCTTTTACTTGCTAAAACTTGTATCTACCTTCTGATTCTCTTGTTTCTTTTTACCGTAAGAGTGGATATGCATTCTTGTCTTTGGAATCTTTATCAAGAAACTTACACATCTTATTATACACAGATTTGCCAAATACCTCATATTTATTCATCCTAAGAATGATGCAAAAATGGAGTTCCTCTGACTCAACTCTTCCAAAACAATATCTCTTTCCAACCTTCTTTCCGGATATAGGTATCGTCTTATTACGAATATGATTTAGGAATTTGAATTCCTATAACTAAGCTCTACAACACGATCTAGATTAAGAAGAAAGAGTGACTATCTTAAATGCCCTATAGCCTCCTGCTTATAAGTGTGGGGCACTACACACCCATAAACAAGACTCTACTAGACACGGCTTGTAGACATCCCTAGGAAAGAACTGCTCTGATATCACTTTTTGTCATGACCCAAACCGATGGGCTGCGACGGGCACCCGGTACTTACTCAACCGAGTACCAATGTAACGTATCTTTCTTATTACATTATCATATATACGTGACATACGGGCCTAATAGGTCAACATAATTATTTATAACTCAAGACAAAGGCCAACAAGGCCGTACAATCTTTCACGTACACGACATATGTCGATAAGCCTCTAAAAGTACATAAATGTCATTAAGGTTGGGACAGAGTCCCGCCATACCAAACAATACACGTCTAAATCATACCAGCCAAACAAGCAACTCCGAAGAAAATGGAGCGCACCAACATCTTCCGCTGAGCTGATAGCCTACTTGGAGGGCTCTCGACCTGTCTATTGGGACCTGCGGGCATGAAAAACAGCGTCCCCAGGCAAAAGGGATGTCAGTACGAAAAATATACCTTGTATGTAAGGCACATAAATATGTACATAACAGATATGGAAGAAATATAGAGTACTTGACTCAACCTGTAAGTATGAATAACTCTGTAAATCATAAAATACTTTTAGCATCATGCATATGTGTATGCATGTTATGTCGTTCATAGGTACATTCTCATAACATCATCAGCCTCTGAGGGCATTCCATCATATCATATTGGCCACTATAGGCAAAATCATCATCGTATACTAGCCGATCAGGTGGTGGTGCGTATATAATGCCATAACCTTTCTCATATACATATATATACATACATTATACGCGTATATAACACCGTTCGAATCATATTTCAGCCACTGTGGCCAATATCATTAACATATACCAGTTGATCAGGTGGTGATGCATATATAACGCCGTAACCTTTTCTCATATCCCATATACATATATTTACATATATACACGTATATAACGTCGTCTGGTCATGGGTCAATGCACATGTATAAATGAGTGAAATGCATGAAAAATATATAATAATCTCGATATCCCTTCCAGATAAACTTTTCCAACCGCATATTATTTTGAGACCCATGAACAGAAGATAATGATAATTCTCATGGGGAATTGAGAATATAGACACCCCTACTATATCTATGAATAGAGTAATTTATAGAAACTGTGTTTTTGCTCGTTTCTTCAGTATAATCTTGGACCATGCCAAAAGAAAGAAGGACTAGCCTTAACATACCTGGAGATCACATGTACCTACTTAAAGAATAAGTTTTGCCACCCAAAATCCTTATGTGACACATGTAAAGAACGACTAATGAGTCATTGTCCAAGAAATGGGCTTGCTGCCACATGGGAGTGGGGTGGGTAATTTTAATCCTTATCCACTTATTAGGTAATTAGGTAATGTCCTGTTACCCGATAATTAACCAATTACCCGCATAATTAGGAATTTTCTCCAGCTACTTAAAATACTACTCACTTTTAACACACCTTATACACCTTTCTATCATATCCATGTGGTACCTTGTATGACACTAGTCCATAAATATTGGGTATTATAGCTCGGACGGTATTTTATCCCAAAATGCCAAATTTTGACGAAATTCTTTTTCTTCGATTTTCTTACCCGCTCATTTTCACGAATTTACTCATCATTTGTTTAAAATAGCATAATACTTATAATCTCACAATAATCTCATTGCCGAACTTATGTCAATTAACTTACGATGAAACTTTATCGTACGAAAATGCGGGAATATCATTTCCGAGCTTTCATTAATTTACTTATAGTATACTTTCATGTAGGAAAACATGGGGTGTAACACTTGCTATCAGAGCCTAAGGTTTTAAAGTGTCCTAAGATGTCTCGTAGCCGTGTCTAGTAGAGTCCTTCTTATCGGTGTGTTGTCGAACACATCTATAATTACGAGGATACTAGGGAATTTAGGAATGTCACCCTTCTTTGATGTTCTAGATCGTGCAATAGATATAATTGTAAGACTGTTCCTCCTTTAACTCATGCATTGTTCTAATTTTCAATATATGGCGCCTAATAAGAAAGCAAGAATTGGCCACAAAGCCAATGCCACCTTAGGAGTGGCAGTCATATACCTGTCCATAACACTGCCTGATTCTAATACTCCTGCTCAGACTGCACCAATCCCTACTCCTACTGAGGGTGCAACTATTCCACCTCCAACTGATACTCTGGTTCCACCTCCAGCCTCTGCTTCCTGTCCTAGTGTTTCTGATAGGGACCTTAAGGGAGCCATATAGATGTTGGCTAAGATAGTGGTTTCCCAGGCCCAGAGATCGAATGTTGAACCTACTTCTTCCAGCTAGCAAGGGGATTCCGCAAATTCCGGGGTGAACATGTTTCTTCAGTTGGATCCTCTAGTTTTCATGGGTAATTATCCCGAGGAGAACCCCCAGGGCATTATAGATGAGATGCATAAGAATCTTCGTGTTATGCATGCCAATAATAAGGAAGCAGTATAGTTGGCGATAGGAAAGGAGGTAGCATATTCTTGGTTTGAACTATGGGCGGAGTCCCGCGAGGAGGGGAGTCCTCCGGCAAAGTGGAATAAGTTTGCGGATGCCTTCATTGATCATTTCTTCCCTGTTAAGACTAGGGCAGCCCACACCGCCGAGTTTGAGAGCCTGATACAAGTTAGGACAAGTGTGTGAGATTACCATATGGAGTTTTTGCGCTTGTCCAAGTATGCCATTTACATGTTGCCAACTATGGAGATGAGAGTGCGCTAATATGTGCAGGGCCTCAGTCCTTTAGTTATTAATGAGGCTGCTACAGTTGTCCTAAACACTTATATGAACTATGGGAAGATGGTGGAATTTGCTTAAGCCACAAAAACCCAAAAAATAAAGAATAGAATGGATCAAAAAGGTAGCAATAAGGCTTGGTCCGTAGGCAACATTGGTGGTTCTTCCAGCGGTGTTAGTGGTGGAAGGTCAGCATTTAGGGGAGGGTCATTCGGGCCATCCTAGTCCTTTGCTCAGTCTTCAGTCAGTGCACCGGTATCAGGGCTCGGTCAGCAGCAGTGGATCCACTTCAGGCCTAGTAAGGGCAACATGGTATCCTACCAGCAGTGTGAGCCTGGTGGGAGATTCCATCAGCAGTGGAGGCCTCCATGCACTAGGTGTGGGAAGATGCACTTAGGGGCCCGCTAGCGTGGCAAATGAATTGTCGCACCCTTTTTTTCTAGAGCGAAATCGGGTTTATGACATTTGAAGGGACAACTCATTCCTTTTGGGAATTGGGTTTGCATTTGAAGAGTCGCCATCTAATGATTAGGGTGCATTAGGACACCAAAAAAGTTTGATTTTGAATAACTAGAGATTAGGGTAAGGGCTTGAAATTATTCCAAGGGGAAGGTATTAGGCGCCCCTCAGAATCCACTAGTGTGGTTCCCAGCCAAACTATTATTGTGAATTTGGGTTCAAATAACTTATTGACAAATAAGGTTCAAATAAGAGGGGATTTCACATATAAATGTTTGAAAATAAACAAAATTTGGAAGAGCACTTAAGAAAGCTGATTTTAGAAAATAAGGAGTAAAAAATGCTAAGGAAATAAGAATAAAGGGAGGGGGTCCTAGGTTTATTAAAAATATGGATCACATCAATGCAATACCCGGTAATCACTCCACAAAAGAGGGATTACACATGGTATTAGCGCACCGGTCATCATATCCATATCTACCCTTCCCACCTCATTAAGGTATTTATAGCGTGTATTAGTCTCGTTTACTTATTGCATGCTATTACCCGTCCCAATTCTATCAGTACCGGAGGCATTTAGGACTACTAATCCTAAAAGGGAGGGATATTAGGCTTATTTGTAGTTCCAAAGGTAAAAACCCTAAAGCGACATACAAAACACGTATTGAAAATTGGGGGAAAGCACATAACAAGCAGAGGCTCAGATATACCTCCTTAAACAAAGAAATACATAATCAACATGACTTACACACACTGTTTAGGTCTGATTATAAGTATTATATACGAAGAAGGGCGGTTGGTGAGGCAGTTTTAGTTTATTACATAACTTCGATAAGAAGTCTGAATCAGGCCTGTCTGCTAGTTGTAACAACTAACAAAAGCAGATTTAGTTTATAATTATACTCTAAGGCCTGCCTAAGTGTTAGACAAGGATCCTATAGGCATGACATCTACTGGATTCAAAAAAACAATGAAACGGTAAGGCTCGAAATGAACAATTTGAATGCATACTCGTTAAACTTGCTAAATGATAGAATCAGATTATTAAAAGAGAGGCAAGATTTAAGCGAATTGATTAAAAGCTCTACAACTGACAGTACCCATTATTACTAATTTTAGATTTATGCTTAAGTGAAGTGGATCGGATTCGATTAGGAATTCCTATAGGCATGCTTTCTATGCGTTGCTGATTTTAAACCTTGTAGACATGGTGTAAAAATGCAAAAGCCTTATAGACATAGTATCTAAATGCATAAGACTGGTTTTAAACCTAGAAACATGGTATCTAGCTTGCAGAATTTGTTTAAGACATATGAGCATGGTATCTAGATGTAATTGAATAGGCAGAATTGACAATCCTATAGGCATGATTTCTATATGAAGTTGAGTAAGCAGAATTCAGAATGGACCTATAGGCATGATTTCTATATGCATTTTGAATATGCAGAATTTAGAACACCTATAGACATGGTTTCTATATGAAAGTTGGATATGCAGGAATAGAGTAATCCTATAGTCATGATTTCTACCCTTTGCATACATAGTTACCCACCTTTTTTCACTAACCATCCCTAAGTGTTTATTAGAAATTATTACCACCCAAAATAAATAAAAATACATCAGAAACAAAAAAAATACAACCAGAGGAAGCCTGATTTTTGACTTCCTCTCTGAGTTATGAGATAGACCAACTCAAGAGACCATTTATCCAAAGCCTTTCTCCCATTTGAGTGTGTCAAAGTTCCCTAAGAGCCTCAATGGGACTCCGGGCAATGCTCACACCCAAATGTATTATCAGAATGGGGACAAGGGCAGTGTGGAAGGTCCAGCCCTCAAGTGTCCAAGTTCCGAGGGAGCTCAAAAGGGTCCCAAGGCAAGGCTGACAAGGGGGGGGCAGAACTTAAGGACTAAGAAAGTGTGTAAGTGAAGAACAGAATTCTAAAAGGGGGAAAGGAGAGGGAAGCAACTACAAATAAGTACACAAAAAGGGGTTCAGGGGGAATAGGGAGATTGTAAAGAGCCTATTGCTTAGGCAAGGGCAGGCTTTAGGCATGCCCAGCAATGAAGGATGCTAGCATACATATAAGCCTGTCAGAACACACACTATTAGAGGCTAGGATCCCAGGGGATCAAGTTTCATTCATGGACAATAATTTGCAGTATTGCCATGCCTCGAACTATAGCATGAACACATAGGGGTAGGGGTTTGGGATTCATAGTAGAACAGGCCGAAAGAAATTTCAGCATGCTAGAGTAAGTGCATTGAACTACACCTAAGTAGTAGGCAGACATGCAAGTAAAGGTAGTAAATAAACACATTGTTGTGATTGCTGAAAATCTTAATCAGAACATACCAGTTTAAAGAAGCAAATAGAGAAAAAGTAGGCGGTAGGACTTGCACACAGGCCACTATACAAGTAACAAGAGAGAATACTTTTGAGTGTAAGTGTGAGTTCAGAAAAAGCTACGAGTGTTGGTGTCCTTGTGTCAATGAAAGATTCAGTTATTTATAGTGTGAAAACAGGCAAAAAATAAGGTAAGGATTATAGTTCAGAAATAATTAAGGAAATATGTGTCAATTAAAATCAAACAAGTATCAAAAACTTCCTTTAATTAAGGAATTAAATCAAACGGTAGCATGCAAGTGCTAAATAAGGGAAGAAATCATATAGGGCTGACTATGACCAATAAGGAAATATTTCCAACATAGTACAAGTACGGAGTAGGTAATAGAGGCTAGGTTCATCAGACTCTAATCAATGAAAGGCCTGTAAGAATCCCATACCAATGTAATCAAGGTAAAGGGATCAAATCGACTTATGTAGAAAAGGTAGGGGTCGAAGGTTCGAAGGAAATTATTCAAATAAATCCAAGAAACAGGGAAGTTAGAAAGAATCAATTACAAGAGTACAATCAGAATTGCACAAAGAGATTTGAAATCAGTCCACAATCAAAGTTATTTTGAGAGGGAAATTTAGCATATAAAGGAGTGCATAACATTAGGCATGCAAGGCTGAACTCATGGAAAAGAGAATAATCACACGACAGTCACATATATCAAATTCACCGTCTTAGTAATAGAAAAGGGGAGAGTATCAGAAGCATGCAAAAGGGTCAAGTAGAAAGATTTTCTGAAAACTGTAATCTAGTTCCAATGAGAACAGGAAATCGAAATCACATAAAGCACAGAAGTTAAAGCAGAGATTTCGAAACTTAGTCGAGAAACAGATGAAGCAACTTCAGAAACCCAAATAGGTCCAAAGAGATTAGGGTTTTGAAACCAAACAAGTTCAGAGATGAGGAACCAACAAATCACGTAGCAAATAGCCTTAAAACTCGGATGAACCCCCAAATTCTAGGGTTTTTACCATTAACCGAGTATAGAGACGAAAACAAGGAAATCGGGCAGAAATACTAACGAAATATGTTCAGAAATCCCAAAAGGGAACTAAGACTCTTAGCATGCATTTTCCAGTAGAAGAAACTCATGAGAAACCTAGTAAAAGAACAACATAATAAACACAATAGAAGAACACATAAACAGACATGGTAGAAAAAACTCATAAGAAATATAGTAGAAGAACCACATAAGAAATATAGTAGAAGGGACACATAAGGAAACCAGTAGAAGAAACTCATGAGAAACACAGTAGAACATGTTAAAGATCAGAAAAACCCTAAATCGAAAAAGACGAAGGTTTTGAAAGCAGAGTTTTTGAAAGAAACTTTTGAGAAAATGTTTGCAAGTTTAGGGTAAGCACAGATCTACAACGAATCTAAAAGTATCAGAAGAATCTCAAAAGTTAGGGTTTCAGAAGAAACCCAAAGAGTGAGAAAGGCTTGGAAAACATCGATCTAAGCAAGAGAAGTCAATATCAGGCTCGAACAACCATGGCTGGCCGGAGCAAGGTCGGAGACTGCCATGGAACTCGAATCGAACAACGTCTGGACCCGCTTTTCATGGTTAGGCCTTGAAACTTCAGTAACCAGGAGTGTAGGAGTTATAGGAGGCCGGTATATGACTTCAATGGCCTTGGAAGCCATGGATTACGGTGATTTTAGGGTAGAAGTGGAGGGAGGTGGCTAGGGTTCGAGAAGCTTTGAGAGAGAATTGAGAGAAGAGAGGATTCAATGGCGGCTACCGAAGCAAATGACATAGGGTTTAGGGGCTAGGTCAGGTTAAAAATAGAAGGGGTGAATATGAGTCGTTGATCTAAGTGATCAACGACTAGGATTAAAAAGGGGACCCGGGCGGGTTATTAAAATGGGTTGTGGGTCGAGTAGATTTAGTATTTGGGTTGGGTAATTAGGTCATTAGGTTGGGTTTAATTGGGGTGCCAAATCTGGCTAAAATTAAAATGCAAATGGGCTAATATTTAAATAGCCATTTTCCCTTATTTTCTTTATAAAAAATAGTAAAATGATTTCTGCACATAAATTAAAAGCACTAAAATGATTAATAATACATTATTATCAAATGAAAAATACTGGAGTTAATTTTATAAACATAAATACGATTTATATTTTAAAAGAGGCCAATATTGTAATTATATGCAATTTAGCTTTAAAATGCAAAATAAATTTGTAAAAATACGCAAAAATTATGTTAGCTATATTTTAGCACAAATATGAGAATCCAATAAATGAATTACCAAAAAGATAATTTTGGGAATAATTATCGGGTTTTCTTGATAAAATAGGGTATAAATTGATTTAAAAAAATTCTTAAAAATTAAGGAAAAATAAGAAAACCTTTGTACATACTTATATATGCATATACATGATATTTTGAAAGTATTTTGCATATTAAAAATATACAAGGAAAAATTGGGTATCAACAACTACCCCTCTTTACCCGGAAAGGATGAAAAAGTTGTCGGGTAAAGATATGATGAGGCAGGGGCATGACACAGTCAGCCAGTTCTGCAGCTACTACATCCGCAGCACCTCTTCCAGCTCGAGGTACTCCGGCACTCGCAGGGCGTGGTGCAGCTACAGGTGGTATAGAGAGTTCAAGAGGACCTAGCTGGTTCGATGCTATGAGGGGTCGCTAGATCTCAGAGGCTTCTGCAGAAGTTATCACAGGTATATTGACTATCCAATCTCATGATGTATATGCTTTTAGTTATCACGGTTCCACTTTGTCAGATGTCACTCCCTATGTTTCTATGGAATTGGGGGTAGAACAGGAACAACTCCATGAGTCGTTCTGTGTATCTATTCTAGTTGGTTACTCTATTGTGGCCGCATGGGATTATAGGAATTGTGTTATCACGGTGCATGGTCGAGACACCATGGCCGATCTCATTGAATTGGGAATGGTTGATTTTGATGTGATAATATGGATTGACTGGTTTTATTCATGTTTTACCAAGCTTGATTGCCAAACCAGAACTGCTAGGTTTGAATTTCCAAAAGAGCTAGTCATTGAATAGATGGGGAATGGTGTGGTGCTGAAAGGTAGGTTTATTTCTTACCTTAAGGCTACTAAGATGATCAACAAGGGGTGTATTTACTATTTGGTCCGGGTGATGGACACCGATACTGAGGCACCTACACTTGAGTCCGTGCCAGTTGTGAATGAATTTTCTATGGTCTTTCCTAATGAGCTCCCTGGGATCCTATCAGTTAGGGATATTGATTTTGGGATCGATGTGTTGCCAGACACACAACCTATATCTTCCACCTTATAGAATGATGCAAAATTGAAGGAACTAAAGGAACAGTTGAAGGATTTTCAAGAGAATGATTTTATCTAACCGAGTGTGTCGCCTTGAGGTGCATTGGTTCTCTTTGTTAGGAAGAAAGATGGGTCATTGAGAAGGTGTACTGATTATCGGCAGCTCTACAAAGTCACAATCAAGAATAAATACCCACTGCCAAGGATAGATGACTTCTCCGTCAGAATAAGGTTAGGTTCCAAGAAGCCAATAACACCTTCTCTAGTCCCAAGATGGTACTCGATCTCGAGGACCTCCGTCATAATAAGGTTAGGCTCAAAGAAGCCAATGACACATTCTCCAGTCCCGAGGTGGTACCAGACCTCGAGGACCTCCGTCAGAATGAGTTAAGGCTCCAGGAAGCCAATAACACCTTCTCCAGTACTGAAGTGGTACCCAACCTCGAGGACCTCCACCAGAATAAGGATAGGATCCAAGAAGCCAATAATACCTTCTCCAGTCCCGAGGTGGTACCCAACCTCGAGGACCTCCGTTTGAATAAGGTTAGGCTTTAAGAAGCGAATAACATCTTCTCCAGTCCCAAGGTGGTACTCAAGCTCGAGGACCTCCGGTAGAATAAGGTTAGGATCCAAGAAGCCAATCACACCTTCTCCAGTCTTGATGTGGTACCCGACCTCGAGGACCTCAACCAGAATAAGGTTAGGCTCCAAGAAGCCAATAACATCTTCTCCAGTCCCGTAGTATCCTACCTGGAGGACCTCAGTAAGAATAATGTTAGGCTCCAAGAAGCCAATAACACCTTCTCCAGTCCCGATGAGGTACCTGACCTCGAGGACCTCCATCAGAAAAAGGTTAGGCTCCATTAAGCCAGTGATATCATTACAAGACCCGAGGTAGTACTAGTCCTCTGGGGTTTCAGGATCCAAGGAAATAAGCATTTAAACCCCACCCGTATGGGCTTGGCCTTAGGGTACCATCTGAGATCGGACAAACCCTCTTTCAAAATCTATTTACAGCACCCTAAGGCTATTTACGCTAAGCCCAAAGCAAGTTTCCAGGTGGTCCGAATTTGAACGAACCTCCACTCGGGGACTGCCCTTGAAAGATCAAAGGCATCCCCTGTCCACGGGCCTCCGCGCAAATTTCTTCTCAAAGGTTACCACAGAGTTTAACTAACAAACCATGATTCCAAGGCCCAAAACATTACTTTCATTCTACTCGAAGTCTAGGTCCCGGCGACCCGAGTCCATCGGCCCAATTCAGGTTTGATCCAAGGGATCGCAAAAGGTTTCGTGCAAGTTCATATTAATCGTCCAAGGGATAGAAATAATGCTTGCACCCGGGTTTGGTATTGGCAATAGTAGACGGAGCCATGCATTCAGAGTCTCCACAAACATAAAAGAATATAGCAAGCATCGAAGACAAATTGGAGAAAATATCTTTGTATTCATGAAACATTCAGTTACAAAAGCCCACGAGGGATCCTTACATATGATTACAAAAGCGCACGAGGGGTTCATACACAAAAATAAATAAGCAAGAAGGTTTACATATAATAAAAGCCTAGGATCCTAGCCTATTATCAAAGGTGCATCCTCAATAGCAACATTTTCGGGCATCGTCTCCTCAGGCACACGTCCTCAAAGACAATATCTTCCAAACACAACCCCCTCGGGAGTCTTATCTCGATTCACCTGAATGGCATATTCAAAAGGGGAGACGACGAAGAGGAAAGCGATGGAGAAGAGCAAAGTGTCGCGGAAGAGGCAGGAAGCAACGAAGAAGTGGCTGGGTAAAAAACCTGGCTAGTATGGATTTTGCCAGGCTATTATTCTAAAGCCACTTTTTGAGATGTTGCCCCGGTACAGGATGCAATAGTTAGTAGATAGTACCAACTCACTCCATGGAAAATGAAGGGGGCGAGGCACCGTACTATATAACCAGGGGAGGTGAGCAGCGGTGTATGGTCCGAGCCCCCTCTTGAGCAGCGGTGTATAACCCAAATATTTACTCGGGTCAGAGGAAATAGGCCATCTGCTTCGTCATCCCGAGCCAACGACGATGGCAACAATAATAACAATAACAACAAAACAACATAATCACACTCGACTAGAGAAGGGTCGGGAGATAGGCTGCGACATGCCTGATAGAAGTACCGCCATACAATCTTGAGGCCATGTGCCTCAAATATGGTGAACGACATTGAATAAAGATAGCGAGGAAGGAAGGATGGATAGGTACGGGAAGATACTTGGGTAAAAGGCTGACCCTAGGAGGCCCTATTTATAGAAAGGGGGCAACGTAACTGACATCGCCATTATCGCCCTCGAAAAATGTAACGATAGGTGCATTAAATGCATCTCTGGGAGCTGAATCGACGATGACATTATGACTTTGGAAAATGAGAAACCGTAATATGTTGAATGATCCTGGTGAAGCAAAACGACGAAACGTTTTAGTGATCATGGGGGCTTGCATCATCAGTATGACATCATCATGGGAAGTCCGAAGATTCGGATGTCAAATTCATTTCTTGTTGCTCTTTTCTAAGAAATGCGGGGACTATCTGTATATGGCAAAATCGAAGGAACCAATTTCTCACTAATAAGGAATTTCAGAAGATCACCTCGAAGGCTCGAGACCACGGACCGAGTATCCTCCCTCGAGGTCTATCAGCACTCGACCTAGGGATAACGTTGGCCATAAACCCAACGGTCATGGTGAGTTTCCAAAGAGTATAGTCGGGGCCGGCAAAATCTGTCAGGCTAGTCTGAAGCTAGTCTAAGCCTGCATTATGAAGTTAGCCAGATGTCCCATCCTATTTTCTTTATCATTAATGTATTTTGTACCATGTTTAGGTTTCCCTTCCTATATAAGGGGGATCCTTGGCACTTTGTAACTCTCTGTTGTTCTAGCCGCTCCATAAGAAATATAGAGGAACATACTCTTTGCTCTCTCATACTCTCTTGATATTATTGCTTTCATTTATTATCTTCATACTTGTTCTTCATTTATTGCTTATCATTGGACATAAAGAGCCATCTTTAATCGCCTCATAACTGTTAGCCCTACCACGATTACCGTCAATAGCTTGCTTTCCATAAATTCTATTCCAATTGTACAGTTTATGCTAAAGATGCTCCTTTCTAGTAATATAATATTTATAAGGTCACGATTGGTGATGTTTCCATGCTATGTTATGTCATTGGATTATATATATGTTGTTAGGATTTGTTTCTAGGATTATGTGGCAAGTGTATCGACCCAAATACAGGGGAAACTTTGCCAAAATTACTTGAAATGTAGAGTGCAACATAAACAAAGCCAATTTTTGGAGGTAATTTTACGGTCCATATGTGCGTGGGCCATACATTCGTCCCAATTAAGAAAGAAAAATTCTGGAGGGAGACTTTTATGATTCGTTATGCGACCGCATAATTGGTCTACGGGTTGCATACCTACTACAGACCTAACCCGAACAACCTAGTTTTTGGGACCTTTTTTGCGGTCCACTTCGTGGACTACATACATGTTATATGATCCACTCTGCGACCGCGGAGTTGAGTTTGGAGGGTCCATTTTCTATTTTTTTAACCCTACCCTATTTCTTATAAAATGACTTTGGGGTTATTTTGGGTGCTTTAAATGATTATTCAAGAGAGATGGGAGTGATTTAGAGAGAGAGGAGGAATTCCCTAGCGCTTTGATTATCAATCCTCTCCCTAATCTTAAAATTAAAGGGAATCACTCACTAGACAATCAACTATCCAGGTAAGACCGTGTCTTAAAACCTTCGTGCAATTGTTATGGGTTTAAGTTAGTTGTGGAGTTGGAGATAGGACATGCATTTTCCAATATGAGGTAGAATGTGGTATTGTTGAACTACTTTGGGTAGATTCTTCTTAAAAATGGTTGAGGGAGGAAGGGATTATCATTGTAGAGACTTATAGTCCATTTTGCATAATAGGTGTTTGACGAAATTCCCATGGGACTTATATCATGACAATCCTTCTAATTATGATTTAATTTTTATCATTTTCCTATAGATTGAAATCGCTAGGAGTATTTGAATGTTGTAGTAACCTAAGTAAATCTCTAGCGATGTATGTTGGCTAAACTCCTCTTGTAGAGTCGAATTCCATGATGTTCTCGTAAGATTAATGTATGATTGGCTCAAGTTCCTAATTCTCGTTTTCCTAGCCATTCCGAGTGTATTCAGTTATTCCAAATAAGCATGGTGTCGACCATTATATGCTTAAAATGTGTTTCATTTTCTTCTCTCATATTATGTTCTCCTTTGGGAATGTATTCAAGTCTGGTTTATGTATCATAGTGCTGTAACCTCAAATCATGGTTCAAATGCAAGATTTAATATGCCTTTTTCTTGGAAGGAAAACTCGATGTGTATTAGACTTCTATTGTTCATATACATGTTTAAAGTCTTGATTACAAATTTCCTTATTGTGTATAATCTTTGACGATGCTTGAAAGTGAAAAAGTGAGTATGAAATATAAAACATGGCCATCGTGCGAAGAATGAAAATTACACATGTGGCCGATGGTGCCACTGTAGTGAAAGAAAGTGTGAAAGGCTATGAAACGAGCTGTAACTTCATTATATAATAAATGTTTCAGGGGTATCGTTTAGTAACCGAGGAAGGGTAGGTTTAAATGACCTAACCCCGATACTTTGCATGCCGGTGTAGGAGTTATTGAGGGGTAAATCTGCATGATTGATGTGTTGAGATTATTCCCCTAATTGGGATGAGATTGATTTGTTGAGTTTATTCCCCTTAATTATGATGAGATAGTTGGTAGCAGAATGTGATGTCGACCCACACGACATTGTGGTGAGATGGCTTAGCCGATCAGGCTTGGATCGGACTCCATGTAGCGCATATGGTGTTGTTATGAATGTATGTTTTGGGGGGAGACTGCTTAGCTGATCGGGCCGAGATCAGAGTCTATGCTAAAAGCATGGTGGTGTATCTGTACTAAAGATCTCCCAACTTAAATATATTGATATTCTATTGAAAAAGTATCTTTCTCTTGAACGGATGCTTTAATATTGTTTGAGGCTCTTATTGATGCTATGTTTCTTCCACCCTCTTCTCAGCTGACTTAGTGATCCCCACTCCATATTGGGGTCTTGTATCTTTTATTCCTTATGTATAGTGTTTTGAGTTATAGCCGGGGACTTGTTGCCAGCACCATGATATTACTTATTTGTATCCGTTAGAGGCTCCATAGAGATAGTGTGGGTTGAATTTTTATTTGGGTAAGTCAAACAAGCAATGTTGTACTTGTATCGCATGTTTCAATTTCTAAACTACGAATATGTAATGTATTTTCGGGAATTATAAATGAAGTAACTAATGGTAATGAAATTGATGTTGTTCATGAAATCCTCTCATTGTCTAAAGATGGTATGCACTCTCAATTTATTCATGGGTAAGGTCGGGTAGAAGGTATCAAGTAGGCTTGCTTGAACAAGATCTCTTGGTTGATCGTCGGTTACGCTCCCCAAACTTGGGGTGTGACATCAATGCTTGAGCCACAATAGTAGGTTATTGATAAGTTGGTATTTTACCAACTTATCATGTCTTTAAGTTTAGATTTTTGCTATATTTGAGTGATAAAATATGCAAATGCAAAGTCAAACCAGGCAGCCAACCTTCGCAAATACGAAGTCTTGATCGCAAATGCAAAGGTCAACGGGATAGTCAAAGTTCGCAATTGCGAAATTTTGTTCGCAAATACGAAGATCGCGCTTCTGCTTTGGGTAGTTCTGGAATTTCCTGATTTTGACCCCAAACCGTTTAATACACAAACCAGCTCATTTGTGCAATATCTTTGGCTTAATTTTCATACTTTGGACTAGAGAGAACAAGTTTGGAAGCTAGAATTCTTGCACACAAAAGGTACTAGTATGTATAACTAAACACCATCAAATTAGAAAGAACTTTCATACACAAATAAGGAAATCACAGGTATCACTCCAAAGCTTTAAATGATCACAACATTATCAACATGAAAGAATTACACAACCTTCGCATCACTTTTCCATAGCCTTTAGTTGGGAATTTCATACTGTTCCACATCGTTCATATTGCCACCGCTATCTTAAGCGGAGTCCGATCTCGACCCGATCGGCTAGGCCGTCTCCTGGAGACATTACCAATATTCTATTCACACTTTCCAGTTTCAATCATCAATGCATAACCGCCATGTGTATATATCATGGCATCCGATCACGGCCCGATCGTCTAGGCCTCCTTACCGAGGCATTACCATTTTCCATTATTCATCACACTCCAATCTTTGGTTACAGATGTATTAGTTTACCGACACTTGGGACCACAATTTTCACATTCCACAATTCACGTTTCACATTGTTCCCATTTTCAACATCAGGTTTGTAATTCAAGAGAGTATGGCACACAAGAGCAAATAAGGCTATAGGTGTAGATGAGACTTCATGTAAATGGCACAACAACTCACTTCAATTTCAATATAAGGTCTAAGCATTTCGATACATGATTCATAGTCCTTGCACCTTTTCAAATTATCAAGAATAGCACGTTGATCAATTTGAGACACAGTCTCCACGCATATAAGGTTGCAACACCAAGTCAAGTGAAATAGCAATCAATACAACAATTCAATTTAATCTTACCGTACTCACACAACCAACGATGAAGCTTAATTTCTAAAAGATGGGATTTTAGCCATACATACCTCAATAAAGCTTTCCTTATTCCTTACCAAATTCTGGAACTTTTAGCACTTCGATCTATTGTGTAAGAATTACAAATTAAACCGAGAATTAGAGACGAGATTGAGATTCTAGCTTGTTTTGAGCATACTATCAAACACTAAAGGTGCATTGTGATCATAGGCCCTTTTGAGAGAAACTTATATCATTTTATACCCCTCTTGCTTTCTTTTTAGTTCACTACCTCTCAATATTCTATGGTGTGATATGCATGCAAGAAATTCATTCTTATACCCATGAATTACTTCACTAGTGATCCCTTATTCCTAAGTATAGGAACAAGAGCTGAGGTAATGAAATCTTACCTCTTGGGATGAAGATTTAGGTTCCCTCACTTGATTATCTTTAAAGATTTGGCAAGGTTTCATGGAGTAATTTGATGGGAAGCACCTCCCTCTCTAGGACCCTCTCTCTCTCTCTCTCTCTAAAAGCATCAGGAAATATGCTCAAAATGAGCTATAACACTGAATATATTGATAAGGGGTCGGGTTTAAAATTTAGAAAATTGGAGCCCCGAGTCAGGTCTGCGATCGCATTTGCAATCGCAAAGTGGAATGCGGCTCGCATAATGGACCGCAAAAGTGTTCCCAAAATCTGAACATTCTGTCTGGGTATGCGGAAGAAATGTGGTCCACATACCCGTTCTGCAGGCGCATAATGCACCGCAAAATTGCTCCTTACAAAATTCCAAGGAAATTATGTGATGACTATGCGGTCCGCATATCGGTTATACGATCGCATAATGGACCGCACATATTTAACCTCAAATTTGACCAATAAACTGACTCACTTTGCAGTGATTATGCGGTTCGCATACCTGATATGCGATTGCATTCTCGACCGCAGAATCGCATTTTTTTGAAAACATTATTTCTTGACTTTTTATAGCATAGATCAGTCCAAAAAGGTCTGAACCACGATGAGCTTAAATTTTACGCATCTCTAACACATGATTCTTATTGCCACTACGAGCTTTTGGGTTTAGGGTGGAAATTTTTCACGGAGCCTCACATCCTCCCCCACTTAAGATCATTCGTCCTCGAATGAGGATCAAGGTTCGCTTATTAGCGATCTCTATGCAACCTACTGCTTACATACTATTAGTCTCCAAATTTGGTCAACTTCCTGAATTTCTGAAAAATTTCGCCAGAGTTTCCTTTGTATCTAGGCCTTATCCACCTGTCAGAGAGCCCCAGAACATATCCTAACAACATAACCATATTTCATAAATGTAACATAACTTGTGCAATCATCAACCATGGCCGTATAGGCAACATTATACCAAAAAGGGGACAGTTTTACATGGATCAAGTCTAAAGATAAGAGTTAAATGGAGTTAAATACATAAAAGCTATTACATGACTATTCAAACAAATGTGGATACTTCCTTTTCATTTCATCCTCGGCTTCCCAAGTGGCTTCCTCAACTTGCTGGTTCCGCCATAATACTTTCACGGATGCAATTTCCTTATTTCTCAATTTTCGAACCTGCCTATCATGAATGGCAACTGGAACTTCTTCATATGACAGTTCTTCATTTACCTCCATAGTTTCAACTGGCACAATAGTGGACGGATCTCCCACTACCTTCCTCAACATGGACACATGAAAGACCGGGTGTACTTGTTACGCATCTTTAACACATGATCCTAATTGCCACTATGAGCTTTTGGGTTTAGGGTGGAAATTTTTCTCGGGGCCTCATACTTTCTATGTTAGTTTACATTTTCGCATTTAGCTATAAATATTCACAATCACCCTTTTTAGTGTTTGGCATTGCATAACAAGTGATAATTCTCTTAAATTTTCTAATCGCCTACATATTGTTCACTGTGGGATTTGACCCCGACTCATAGTTGGGTAAATTATATTACATGCGACCGTATCCATTTACATTTTAGAATTTTTGGAGTTGATTTGAGCAGATCGAAGTGGTCCGGTAAGTCAAAACCAGTGGCTACTGAAATTGCAGAAGCAGTGTTCACATTTGCAAAAAAGGTTCGCATTTGCGAACTGGGAACCTTCGCAAAATTGACGAACGTGTCGCATTTATGAACATTGTTGAAATTCTAATGTTGGCAATTACGAAGTAAGTGTCGCAAGTGCGACTTCAGGAGCCTTATATGGGTAACTGTCCCCATTTTGAACAAAAGTTGAAAAAAATATGGGGCTCTCAAAACCTAGGTTTCAAATGGGTCCTTCTTCGGTCAGAAATTGTTCAAAAAAAATTGCTCAAATCATTGATTTCTGGGTGAGATTGGTTGAGAGTGTGAGTCTAATTCTTTAAAGTAAAAATGGGGAAGTCTGAGTACCCATGGCCTTGTTAAATTAGGAGTGGTTTTGTGAGCTTCCTTTGTGATCGGTGAAAGGCCCGAATGAGATTCTTGGCCGAATCATTGATATTGTTTCAATTTATGGTTGTCTATGAAGTCCACTGCATGATTTTGTGTTTTAAAATGGATTGGGTTATCTAAAAGTGTGCTTTTGTTCAAGTATTTTGGGTCTTGGGACTGTTCTCTGAGAGAGGATTGGCTGGGGACGACGAGATTGCAATTGCGATGGCCACTTCGCATTTGCGAAGAGGTGGTCGCAATTTCGAAAACTATTAACTCTAGCCACCTTCACAATTTCAATCTCTTGGGTTTCCTGTTTCCTTCACATTTTCGATGAATTGTCCTCAATTGCGGGCTTTGCTGGCTTCCCAATTGCGAAGAATATGTCACAATTACAACATCAGAGAGCAGGGAGTTCCATTTTTGAAATCTTGAAATTTTTTCTAAGGTTGGGTTTCAATTGTCCAATCATTTCTTGACCATATTTGAATCATTTTTGGAATGTTTTTCATAGTCATACCATGTTTTCGCTCCAATCCCTTGTTTACAGGTACCGTAAGCTAAAAGTGAGCTCTAACTCCGATGAATCACCAAATAAAAACCCCTTTGTGAGAAGAGGAGAATTATGACCAACAACGGTTCTTGTCATTGGAATACCAGGAATGGTACTATGCTGGGCTGATTTCATATTAAGTGCTACCAGAAAGGCGTATAGCACTGCATAATGTCCCAGAACGTCTTCCCGAGTTCCATTAGAGGCTTGTGGACATGGGATGGAACTGCTTTGATCCTCGACCTTGTAGAGCCAATAAGCAATGGGTAAGCGAATTTTATGCAAATCTCCCAGCAATCTGGTTAAAGAAGCCAAAGATGCGGATTTGCGAAAAAATTGTGCATTTCGGAGCTAAAACTGTGAACTAAGTCTATCATCAACATGACCATGACATGGCCCCATTTCATGCAAAATATTGTGCCTCAGGCGAGTGGTTGATTTCCAATTATGCACCGGTGTAGATGATCCATGAGCAACTGAGAAGAGAGGGATCACATCCAAATAATTCACTGCCGATGCAAAAATATGGCTGGTCGTCATCTGTAGTCGCATCTCCACTGCAGGGAATTTATGGAATGTATCAGTGACCAGAGCTCAAATGATGATATCCTCCATTCTTGACGGTATTCGGCTCAATGTTGGTGAAATTTGCATTAGTGAACTGAAGGAGTATCTGACTCTTGGGGGTCAATCATTGATGTTCTCATCTCTCATCATTGAGTTGTGCCAACTTGCTGGAGTTGAGGAGGATCCGAAGACAACTAGATTGATCCGAAAAATCCTATTCAACCATTGAAGAAAAGAGGAGAGGTAGGCGTCGTCAAGAGAAAAAAAAAAGAAAATTGGGATATTCTTCTCAGACCGATCAGGGTAGCTAGCCATCATCTTCTTAAGGAGGACCATTTGTTGTGCTTGCCAAGGAAATGCGGGTAATTCACGACCTAGTAGCTGGCCTTCCATTGGGACCTCGGGAACATCTGAGGGACCCTCTGTATTAATTTCAAAGAAAGAATTTCAAAAGTATCTTGATGACCAGAAGAAGTAGGGGGATCACCTTAAGCAGCAGGAGAAGGCATATACTGATTTAGTCGCGGCATACGGTACTTTAAGCACCTATCATGACAATTTGGCAAAGGCACACACCAGGATGAAGAAAAGGGAGAAGAAAAGAGATAAATTCTTCATCCGCATGTGGAAGGGTATGAAGGGGCTGTGGAAAGTCCTAAAACCTCACGATCGAGTGCCATCGACCAAGCCAGAAGATGATGATGATACTCTAGTTCATTAGTTCGAGGAAGAAGAAGGAGAGGAGGATGTGACTGAGTCCGACAGCGAGGACAACGCTTGATGCAGTATTCAGGGAGCACTTTCCACTATTTTACTATATTGTGTTTAGTTGCATTGGGGACATTGCAACATCTTTAGTTGGGGTGGTTTCTTGTATAACTATTGATCTTGTATAATTGTGGATAACTGTGGATATGGTAGACTGGTATTTTTTTTTATTTTCATGCGATGTTATTGTGTTTTCATGTGATGTGTTATATTAGTATTTTTACTAGCTTCTTGAATTTTTGTTTTTTTATATACTATGTTTTATTGGCTTGATGTTTATTAGCTTCTTAATTTTTTTGTATAGTATGTTTTTTTTGTGGCGATATCCTTCATTTTCTTTGTACCATGGTTCTTTTTTCGAGGATGCCAATTTTCTACTTGAACTGGATAACTGTTAGTAAATTTTTGTCGACTTTTCCTGATGATGGATAGCTAGGAAACATTCTTAAGGGGATTAGTTTTGTAGTTTAGATATAGTTTATGTTAATTTAGGAAGAATAAGTAGTTTGAGTTGGTGTTTGTGCCCATTGGTCATTTGTGGCTTGCTTGCTACCAACATGACTTAAATCTCAGCATATGAATTTTGATTTCTGAAAAAGAAAAATGATTGCAGTAAAGATCATTGTCATGACATTTAGACTCAATTTTTGGCTCTTTGATTCACTTAATAGCTTCTTAGGATATATGTGACTTCCTTGAGATTCATTGGTTTCAATTGGATTTTTGATTTGTATTCCCCTTGAGTATTCATGTGCCATGTGTGGCGAGACTTATTGTGAAGGTCTTTTGCAGTAGTCTAGAACTTTCCCGGTATGTGCTTCAAGGCGAAATCCTAGACTAACTTGGGTTGAAAAATGATGTTAGGCATTCCTTGGACCACTATTGTACCCTAAATTTCCTACCCTTGTATATTTTCCCTAGTCAACCCCTTTTGAACCTTTAAGCTTTTTCTTTGGCAACCATGTTACAAGCAATCATTCTGTATTGATTTTTTTGGCACCCTACCTCCCTAAGTACTTTGAAGTAAGAACATAGGCTAAAAGCCTAAGTTTGGGGTGAAAGTTGGAAAAGTTGTCATTTGGAAGTTGCTTAAAAGGTGAAAGGTGATATAAAAAAACAAAAAAAAGAAGAAGAGAAAAAGAGTAATATTTGAAATAAAAAAGACAAATAAAAAAGAGAAAGAAGAATAAGGAATTGTGAATAAATGGAAGAATAGGTGATGAAATAAAAAAAATGAAAGAAGGGTGGAAAATTTCTTGAAAGAAGCGTACTTTGATTGTTGAAAACTTGCAGTGCTTTGGGAGGTTTGGAGTCACTCTAACCAAATTGTGCCCTACCTTAACCAAAAGCCTAAACTACAACCCTTTAAGTCCTAATAGATTTTGAACCAAGTTAGTCTATATTAGTGGAGAAATACATTAAGGGCAAGCCTATGGTACTACTTGTGTGCATTTGAACATCTTTATGAGAGAGAGTAAATTCTTTCCATTTTATATCCCATTTATGTTTTGAATTGAAATTTATCAGTGTGGGATTTTCTCTTAAGTGTGAGGGCACATGAGATTTGAGTTGTGAATTTAATCGCATTTTTAATTGGAAGGAATGAACAAGGAAGTTAATTGTGATAAAGAGATAAATTTTGAAGCTTTAGTGCCATGACTTGATTGCTACTTTTATTTGCATAATGTTTGAGCACTTGAATCGTAATGAAATTCATGAGAAGTGTTTGGTAATTCATATGCTTTGGGTTAATTATTGGTAGCAATCGGAATCATGTGTTTGTGCTTACAGTAGACCTTTTTGACTTGTCATTATATTGATGCACTATTGAGTTAAATACTTGGAGGAGATTTTGTCGCTTTTATTGCTTGAGGACAAGCAATAGTTTAAGTTTGGGGGTTTTATAAGTTAGTATTTTTCCAAATTATCATATCTTTAAGCTTAAATTTTTGCTATGTTTGAGTGATAAATCTTGTGTTTAATGTCGTTTACTTCTATATTACAGTTCCTATGTTATTTAGACGTGATCTTGAAGAAACAAAGTGAAAACAAGTCAAAAAGAAGTCGCAAAGAAGAAAATCTGGAAAATGACCTCAGATGTCGCTATTGCGACCTAGACCTGGGAAATGCGAACAAAGCAGTCGTTGCAAATGTGAGAAAAGCCTTCATAAATGTGAAGTCAAGCCAGTCAAGCTATGTTTGCACATGCGAAGAAGACTTCGCAAATGCGAAGTCAAACCAGACAGTCAACCTTCGCAAATGCAAAGTGTTGATCGCAAATGCGAAGATGGCGCTTCAGCTTTGGGTAGTTTTAGATTTTCATGATTTTGACCCCAAACCGTTTGATACACAAATCAGCTCATTTGTAAAATATTTTTAGCTTAATTTTCAGTCTTTGGACTAGAGAGAACAATTTTGGAAGCTAGGGCTCTTGCACACACACTTTGGTCTTGAAGATTTGAAGTTTTTGTTTGAGAATTTCTTACCCATTTATGTTCATCTCTTCATTTCCTTTCTTTATATTGAATATCTATGTGTGTAGTATTTATTTCAACACTTGAATCTTTTTTATAGAAATATTCATGTTTAAAGTGTGGATTAAATATCTTGTTGTGCTTATGTAATGAACGATTTTTATCTTTTATCAAGTGAGTTATTGTTTCTTTAATTATTCTTGTTCTTTAATGTTTCCAAAGGGATTAGCTAACCCTAGGACTCTCCCATTAACTTTGAATTAATTTTGGAAAAGATTATTTGGGGTTGGGTAAGATTAATTAACAAGAACTTGAGGCTTTAACCCTAATTTTTTAGATTCAACCTAGGGATAGGATTGAGCTACTTGTAGCCATATTCGAGTGTGGTTAATATCTTAATATTCTTAGGGATAATTCAATTAGGAAGTCTTGTTAGTCTTCGGAAGAAGCTAATATAGAAATATTACTCGAGGTTAATTGACATAAACTCGCTCATATTTGTTAAATCATGAAATACATTGTATCGTTACTTCAGTGTAATTCCCCGTGTAATCATACTTGTAGCCATTGATCATTTTACTTGCTTTTTAGGTTAGTTTACATTTTCGGATTTAGTATATTTTCACAATCACCCTTCTTAGTGTTTGGCATTACATAACAAGTGATAATTCTCTTACATTTCTAATTGCCTACATATTGTTCTCTGTGGGATTCGTCCCCGACTCATAGTTGGGTAAATTATATTGAATGTGACCATTTCCATTTACTTTTTAGTGGTGGATTTGGACATCACCAGTTATCCATCAGCTGTTGGAGTCGCTCCGCTTACTATTCTACAGAAGATCAATTACAACTCTCTCTCTCTCTCTCTCTCTCTCTCTCTCTCTATTTTCTCTCTAACTTACTCGCTCGAGACTACCTCTTTCATTTATTACTTTCATACTTATTCTTCATTTATTATTTGGTATCGGCATAAAGAGCCTCCTTTAATTATATTCTAACTATTAGTCCCTTCCCGGGTACCCTCGATAGATCAATCCCGAGCCCAGGCATCGACCTCGAGGCCCTTTATCGGTTAAGCCCGAGGCCTAGACAGCTAACTCATCGGTTCGATTGTAACATTGTTTTAGCTCACATTTCACCTTTATCTTCACATAT
Organism: Nicotiana tabacum; assembly: GCF_000715075.1. Classification (NCBI taxonomy): domain Eukaryota; kingdom Viridiplantae; phylum Streptophyta; class Magnoliopsida; order Solanales; family Solanaceae; genus Nicotiana; species Nicotiana tabacum. The sequence continues at coordinate 29,219,844 of NC_134082.1, read as the reverse complement.
CTAACATCCACTTCTCTAATAACCAGCATAAAAATAAATCACGTATTTTTAGAGTCCAATCAACAAATTTAATTGTTATTACCATTTTCATGGTAAATAGTTTGGCGCCCACCGTGGGGCTAAAAATAATAGTGATCATTTTCTTGCTGGTTTTGTCGCATAATGCAAGATATCTTTCACACCTGTTCTTGTCCAAGATCTTCAAATTTTAGGTCGAAATGCCTAACTTAGTAAATAGAGATGAAAATAACTACCTGGAGAACCGGGGAGAGAATGATGTGGCTGTTACAACTTGGGCACAAAAATAGGTCCCTCGGCACGTCGTTCATACGATTATTGGAGGGGTTGACATTCCCTAAGTGCCCATGATCAAGCAGACAAAAATATCCGCTGCAATAGATAGGTCGATCCGAGACTGCGTGGCTGAAGACACCCTCGTGTTCAGTGAACAAAACCTCGCGACTTTGACACAACCACATAATGACGCGCTGGTAATCTCATTTATTTTGAACAATGTTCAAGTTAAACGTGCGCTCGTGGATCCAGGCAGCTCAGCCAACGTAATCGGGTCAGGGGTAGTGAAACAGCTTGGGTTAATTCTATTATAACTGTTAGTCATATTCCGACCCCCCTCGGTAGCTCCCTACCGAGCTCCGATATAGACCTCGAGGCCCCGAATCGACAAGCTCGAGGCCTCGATAAATGGCCCAATGATTTGAATATCGCCCTATCCTTAACTCTTATTTCGCTTCTAAGTCTCACATGCATTACATCATCTGCTTAACAAACTAGCATAAAAATAGATCACGTATTTTTAGAATTCCATAAACAACTTTAATTGTTATTACCATTTTTGCGGTAAACAGTTTGGGCCCACCGTGGGGCTAAAAATAATAGTGATTATTTGCTTGTTTGTTTCACTACATAACGCAGGTTATCTTTCACACTTTTTCTTGTCCAAGATCTCTGATTTCAAAACAAAATGTCTGGCTCGGCGAATATAATGGGAAACCAGAACCTCGAAAACAGCAAAGAGAAGGACATGGCTACCCTAGATGTCATTACACCACAAACTCGACCTGGGCGGAAGGGGAGGCTCTCCGACATGACGTTTACATGATTATTGGATAACCTGACATTCCCCAAGGACCTTGTTCAAATGGACGAGAACGTCCAACACGGAAGAGGGACCGACCCAAAACCGCGTGCCCAAAGACACCCTCATGTTCAGCGTGGAGGACCTCGAGGCCATGATAGAAGCACACAACGACGTGATGGTGAACTCATTTCTTTTAAACAATACCAGGATAAAGCGCGTGTTCGTAGATCCAGGCAGCTCGGTCAACATAATTAGATCAGAGGTAGTAGAACAACTGGGGCTGCTCAATCGAGTAACCCCTATCCCTCGAGCCCTCCACGACTTCAACATGACTGGCGAAGTAAAAAAAGGAGAGATCACCCTCCCGATCAACACGTCCGGCATGATTCAGAACACCGAGTTCCAAGTCATTGACGGCGATATGAGGTATAATACATTACTCGGCAAGCCTTGGATACACATCATGAGGGCAGTACCGTCAACCTTACACCAGGTGATAAAGTTTCCCACGAAGGACAACATCATAACCATACACGCAGAATAGCGGGCAGCAAAAGAAATGTTCGCAGTCCACCATAAGGCGTCCATCCCCACACGCTGGATCTCAGATGAGGCTAGGAATACACAGGCCCCCGAGGACGACGAGCAAGATTTCTTTGCTCCTCGAACCTTCGTCGCCCCTGAAGAATTGGACGCGACTAAATCGATAGTCGAAGAGATGGAGAAGACCATTTCAATCGAGCACCTCCCGGATCGTAAGGTATACCAGGGAACGGGGTTGACCCCCGAACTCAGGACAGAGTTCATTCAATTTCTTAGTAACAATATCGACTGTTTCGCTTAGTCCCACATAGATATGACAAGAATTCCGCCGGAAATAACCTCCCACACGCTGAGCGTCGATCCTAAATTTAAACCCGTGAAGAAGAAGAGAGGACCGTAGTCCAAGGCAAAACATGCCTTCATCAAAGAAGAGGTAACGAAACTTCTTAAAATCGGATCCATTAGAGAGGTAAAGTACCCCGAATGGCTGGCCAACGTAGTAGTAGTGCCTAAAAAGGGAAACAAGCTAGGAATGTGCGTAGAATATAAAGATTTGAATAAGGTGGACCCCAAAGATTCCTTCCCATTGCCTAATATCGATCGTCTGATCGATTCTAGGCCGGCCACGAGACCCTCACTTTTATCGATGCCTACTCAGGGTATAATCAAATCCAGATGGACCCCGAGGATAGGGAAAAACCTCGTTCATCACAAAGTATGGTACCTACTGCTACAACGTAATGCCCTTCGGGCTAAAAAATGTAAAGGCAACGTACCAACGCCTAGTTAATAAAATGTTCGAGCATCAAGTAGGTAAATCAATGGAGGTGTATATTGATGATATGCTAGTCAAGTCCCTCCGCGCAAAGGACTATTTAACCCATTTGCAGGAAACTTTTGACATCCTCAGAAGCTATAACATGAAGCTCAACCCCGAGAAGTGCGCCTTCAGAGTGGGTTCGGGCAAATTCCTGGGCTTCATGGTTTCAAATAGGGGGATCAAGATCAATCCTGACAAAATAAAGGCCATCGAAGAAATCACGATGGTGAACAATGTAAAGGTCGTCCAACAGCTAACAGGGCGAATAGTAGCCCTGAGCAGATTCATATCAAGGTTATCAGACAATAGCCATTATTTTTTCTCTTTACTCAAAAGAAAGAGTAACTTCGAATGGACTTCAAAATTCCAACACGCCCTAGAAGAACTAAAATGATACCTGACCATCCCACCTTTGTTGTACATACCAAAGGAGGATGAAACAATATACCTATACCTGGTCGTGTCTGCAATAGCGGTAAGCAGCGTATTTGTTCGAGAGGAGGAAGGTACACAATTTCTTATTTATTATGTAAGTCGAACCCTGGAGGACGCCGAAACCCGGTATCCCTATCTAGAAAATTGGCTCTCGCACTGATAAGCGCCTCGCGTAAGCTGAAGCCCTATTTTCAATGTCATCGTATCTACGTTCTGCCAACGTACCCCCTCCAGAGCATACTGCATAAACCCAAGCTATCAGGCTGATTGGCCAAATGGGCCATCAAACTCGGAGGGTATGATATCGAGTTTCAACCTTGAATGGCCATCAAGTCCAAAATTCTGGCGGACTTTGTGGCCGATTTCTCTCCATCCCTCATACTTGAGGTAGAGAGAGAACTTTTATTAAAATCGGGCACATCCTCTGGGGTATGGACCCTGTTCATGACGGCGCCACAAACATAAGAGGATCCGAGCTCTATATAGTCCTAAAGCCACCCGTTGGCGGCGTAATAAGACAATCCATAAAAACTACAAAATTGACTAACAACGAAGCCTAGTACGAGGCTATGATTGCAGGTTTAGAATTGGGCAAAAGCATGGGAGCCCAGACCGTTGAGGCAAAATGCGATTCTCTCCTCGTAGTAAGCCAGGTGAATGGGAGCTACAAAGCTCGAGATGACAGGATGTAGAGGTACTTGGACAAAATCCAAATCGCATTACGTTGCTTCAAAGAATGAACCTTGGTCCATGTGCCTCGAGAACAGAATAGTAAGGTCGATGCCCTCACAAATCTGGGATCTTCTGCCGAAGTAGAGGACTACTCCCTGGAGCTGTTGTCCAATTGATTAAATCAGTGGTCGAGGAAGGTCAAGCAGAGATTAATTCCACCATTATAACATGGGATTGTAGAAATAAATATGTTGATTATTTAAGAGACGGGAAGTCGCCCGCAGATCCAAAAGAATCGAGGGCCCTGCGAACCAAAGTAGCCCGGTTCTCACTCAACGAAAATGAGCTCTGTACAGGAGAACTTTCGATGGCCCCCTGGAGATATGCTTAGGGCTAGGTGACACAGATTACGTGCTTCGAGAGATCCACGAGGGTACCTGTGAAAATTATTCCGGCGCCGAATTCTTGATTAGGAAAGTCATTAGAGCAGGCTACTATTGGGACAACATGGAAAAAGACACGAGAGAATTCGTCCAAAAGTGCGACAAATGCCAGAGATTCTCTCCTATGATCCACTGACCTTGCGAGCAACTGCATTCCGTTTGATCGCTATGGCCATTCATGAAACGAGGGATGGACATCGTCGGCCCTTTGCTGACGGCACCAGGTAAGGCCAAATTCATTTTATTTATGGCTGACTACTTTTCAAAATGGATGGAAGTATAGGCCTTCATAAAAATAAGAGAAAAGGAAGTCATCAATTTCATATGGGATCACATCATATGCCGATTCGGAATCCCATCCGAAAGAAAGTGCGACTATGGAAGGCAGTTCATCGGGGGCAAGGTAACACAGTTCCTTGAAGACAACAAAATCAAGAGAGTCCTGCCGACGCCTTACCATCCATGTGAAAACGGCCAGGCCGAATCCACGAATAAAACTATCATTTAGAACTTAAAGAAGAAACTGGGGAGCGTCAAGGGAAAATGGAGAGAAACGTTGCCCGAGGTGCTATGGGAATATCGAACAACTTCAAAATCAAGCACCGGGGATACACCTTTCTCTCTAGTATACGACGCCTAGGCTTTGATACCAGTGGAAGTCATGGAGCCGAGCGCTATATTTCAGTACATTAATGAGGTCTCAAACAACAAGGCCATGACAACGGCCCTCGAACTACTCGACGAAAATCGGGAAGCCTCGCTGATCCGTATGGCCGCCCAGAAGCAGTGAATTGAAAGATACTATAATAGATGAACAAATCTCCGGCATTTCGGGATCGTAGACTTAGTCCTAAGAAAGGTTACACTTAACACCCGAAACCCTAATGAAGGAAAGCTGGGCTAGAGCTGGGAAGGACCGTACCATGTCCTCGGAATAGTCGGCAAGGGAACCTATAAGCTTGGCACCATGGAGGGAGAATAGCTTCCGAGCAACTAGAATATATCGATGCTAAAATGGTATTACTGCTAGGGTACCCGATCGAAAAATTCTATAAAAATCCTCGAGCAAACATTGCACTCTTTTCCTTTGACCGAGCATTTTTCCCGAATAGGGTTTCATCGGCAAGGTTCTTAACGAGGCAACGTCCACGCGCTACCTAAGGAGGACCCAACAAGCTTATAAGGCTTTCTTTTGCAATCAATCCCGAATAATGGAGGGCACCCCATTGAATGGTCATCCACTCAGAGGAACCAGGGAACGACTAACTACGTTCCAACAAGAAACAATGTACCGGGCCAAACGGTCAAAAGAGCTATGTCTGCACAAACTAGGCTAATGGCAACCAAACAACATGTACTCATGCCAAACAATCAAATAATGTCTTTCACCAAAGCATTTTGTACTCCAAAGAAAATTCAACATTTTCACAGCGAGGACCTCTCTGCCGAGAACGCCCTGAAATACTCGGAGACTAGCATCAATAATTTGGCACCCATATGGCCTCAAGGTCAGAGATCCATATCCATAAGCCCTCAATGAAGTAACTCCGAGCTAACGCATAACGGCATTCGAGCCTAAGCAAACTCGATTACTCGGATACTGTCACTAATCGCCATTCATTAAAAAAACCAAGGCCATAAGACCCCAAGCGGGCAGACCCGATCTCAAATAAAAACTCGCATCGAGTATCTTCAACTACAATTGTAAGACCTCAACGGCATGGAAAAACTGTAAGACCTCGACAGGCATAGAAAACTGTAAGACCTCAACAGGCATGAAAATCCTGTAAAATCTCAACGACATAAAAAATTGTAAGACCTCAACAGGCATGAAAATATAGTAAGACCTCAAAAGGCATGAAAAACTGTAAGACCTCAACAGGCATGAAAATATTGTAAGACATCAAAAGGCATGAAATTTTTTAAGACCTTACTATAGGCATAAAATTAATCCCAAAGTTTAGGCTATATGTCGCATTTGTAAGACTCTCGAAAGGGCATACCCTCGATATAGATGCCTAAACTACCACACTCGGGATTAGAAATGGCTCCGACCAAACACAAATGACTATGATCATATGGATGTACCAGCCGAATTAACGCAACTCGGGGATGCCCGACCGTCACTATAAAATCACAGGCCATTACTTCGAATCTACATAGAAAAGAACAGGTTAAACAGGCTACCCTCAATAGGAAAATGAGCTTCGACCACGTCAGCTTCAAATCACAGGGTTTCGAGATACTTAGCCTACGAGCTAAACCTTCTGAGGTGCTCGAACATCGCCGCAAACGACTTGAAATCGAGGTTCTTCTCGAACCGATGACGGGTCAGGCAAAATTATTTCAAACAGGTCTTAACGGGAGGAAAACAAAGCCTAACAAGCCTCAGGGCCACACATTGAAGGTTGCAACGACCAAAAGCGTAAGAGCCATTGTAACCAGCTAAATATTTTGAAAGTTTGAGGGTTAAAATGAGCTCCAGTCGTAGACCTTTTTGGAGACCGGACCCAAAATAGTTAACTGTACATGCCTAAGGGCAATGCGTAAGAGTCGTCGTCACCAGCCCATGCAAATACAAACTTGAGGGTCAATTCCGCTCAAGTCAAAATCCAACTCGGAGGCTGAACCCAAAATAGTTAAAATGCGAGAACCATTGTCGCTCACACATGCAAACACAAAAGCTTGAGGGTTGAATGAGCTCGAGGTGAAGCCCGACTCAGGGAATAAACCAAAATAGTTGAGAGAATCTTAAAAGCTCTAACGCCAGCTTATATTAAAGGTCGCATCGACCAGGCGCATAAAAGCTCCCGAGTCTGCCTAACGAGCCCCAGGGCCGTATTACGAATCTAAAGATTCTTGCCAACTCTAAAAATAGGAACACCCGATTGAATTCCGAACAAAAAAGGGGAATGGAAGAAACAAAGTCACAGGGTTTACTTTATACATATGCCAATATGAAAGTACTATATGCAAACAGGGAATTGATAGGAAAATAAACAGGATCCTAATCTATTGCCGAGACTACATTCTCAATGGCTTCCCAAGGGTTGCACCCTAATAACTACGAGTCCCCAGACAACCCCTTCTCAACGGGCATCTTCTCTCCCCAAGGATCCACCCTAATTCTTAGCACCACCCGAGCTGCCATCCAACACACCTCCAATGGTCTGCTTTCGGGGAACTGGCAAGGAACGATCCACATCTCGAGGTAAATTCGAGCTAGCCCCCTCAGACACCCTCTCAACGCAATCATTTGCGACAATAGCTCCCTCCCTGTGCGAGGATACAAATGCCTCAACTTCGGCTTTGATCCGAGACAGTGCTGCCACCATTTCTAAATGGAGACCTCTGTACTTGTCACTATCCTCCTTCGCATACTGGAGCTTACGCTCGACTAAGGTTACCTTCCCCTTGAGGGTGTCCCTCTCGGAAGTGATTTCATTTATGTACAGACTGAGCTCGGAAATTTTAGCATCCCTGGCCCGAAGCTCCCCTCTCAGCACAACATTTTCCTTCTCAAACTGCAAAAATCAGGTCCGGGATATTAAAAGCAATAGAATTTCACAAAGATTCAAATAATAGTAAATGGGGGATGAGTAACCTTCTTAGTAAGATAAGCTTTCTCACACTCACGACGGTTCACCTCATCATGGTACTAAGCGAGAGCCTGGCTGTAAAGCGTTTTAGCCTGAAGCCACAAAAAGGGGCAAGTTAGAAAAATAATGATCGGAGCAGCCCAGAGCGGCGGACAAGGTTAGACAAAAATTACCCTCTTACAAAGTTTGCCCATCTCACCGAAAACGAATGAAGCATCAACCTCAGGACCTCCATAGAGAATGGTCGGCAATCTCCTGAGCGAATCTCTGCCTTTGACTAGTGCACCTGCTCTAGAAGGCTTTTCACACGGGGCATCTTGCACTCCATGCGGTGGTAGGATCACTCCCTAAGGGGAATCAACAATGATCACAGAGCTAATAGGACCAGTCGAGGCCTCCGCCCCTTGTTCACTCTGGATCCCAGAGTCGGGCCCCTCCAAACTGCCCACCAAAGGTGCCTTAACTCGGGGAGAATTTTGGCCACCAGCCGACTTGGGGGTAGTGCTCGATACTCCATCCGTTGCCTCCCTATCGCAAAGGTTGGCCACAGCGGTATCAGGCTCTGGCTCGGAAGCCTCCATCCCCACGTGCCGAAGATCGGCAGAGTCTATACGCTCCTCGGGGGCCGTTGGGTAGCTGCCTTCCCCCTCTCCTTCAGCTTGAGGTTTTCCCTCCATCACCGAGGTCAGAGCTACCAGGTCAACCTTGGATTCTTCTGCCTTAACCATCTTGAACTCCGGAGGCCCGACCAGCAAACCCCCCTACCGTCTCTTCTTCTCGCCAGACACTAGGACGTCCCCTTCAACGGGTGGTGCCTTCTTCATCAAAGGGATTTCCCCCATACCTACACAAATACAGAAGTTAAACACAAAGAATGAAGAACGCTACTAATAGTAGTTCGCGTCAAAGTATGCAGATACAACAAGGTTCAAAGCTTACAATGATCTTTGGCTTCCCACCGAGCTCGGGATAAATCTCGCCACGCTCGTTCGGCATATGGTCAAATTGAGTATAAGTGGCTAACCCATCCCTAGAGGTCTGAAAATGCACCAGGGTAGGTTGCTACGGCTAAACAATCAAGAAGAATAGAGCTAGATACTTGAAGAAATATTGCCATAAAGAAGCGAAGGAAGACCCGACAACACGTTTACTTACGCCCAGCATTCCACTTCTTAGGGAACGACAACTTTTCCACTAGAATCAAGTTGAAAAGTACTCACTCGGACGAATCAGCTTATCCATCCTTCATTCCCAAGCTCCTCGGCGCAAGCAAAAAGGGACCTCGGGGCTCGACAGCGAAGCTTGATTAAGCCCCCTCGGAGGAGACGGGGGCTATACATCTGAATCAGATGGTTGAGGGTGAAGGGCATCTCCTCTATCATGTTTGAGTAATGCCTTATCATATAAACAATGCGCTAGAACAAAGGATGAATTTGGCCCAGAGTTACCTGGTAATGTCGACAGAAGTCGAGAATCACGGGGTCGATCGGGGTCAAGGATGGCGCCAAGGTGAAAGGATAGGTGTACACACTCAGAAAGCTGGCTTTGTGAGCCGTAATATCTTCCTCCCAAGTAGGAATCTCCACTAGCACGGTATCCCCCTAGCGGCAATGTCACGCCCCAAAAATCGAGGAGCGCGATCGGTGCTCAATCAAGTAAACCCGACTGAGCAAGACTGTTAGGTTTATTTCTACCCAAACTAATTCATGAATAAAGAGGAGATAGACTCCATTAATCATACTTTGTAAGTATTTCATTAACAACTTCCATTTTATTTCCATTAGCAGCTTAATTCATAATTATCAAAATATTACAAGTTTTATAAATCTTTGCCAAATATCAAGATTTCTAACTCAATTCCCCATTATCAAACACCACCCACAACCTGTCCATGGAGCATCTAAATACAACTAAAGAGTAATATGGAAATGCCGGCAACAAGGCTCCGGCTATATCTATCGCGCCCCCGTTTTTCCTTCCATGGAAATCGGGTTCATGACATTTGGGTATGGGACAACTCATTCCTTTTGGGAACGGGGTTTGCATTTTTTGAAGAGTCTCCACCTAATGATTTTAAGGTGTGTTAGGGCACCCATAAGGTTCATCTACAATTACGTTTGATAACCAGAGATAGGGTAAGGGCTTGAAATTATCCTAACGGAAAGGTGTTAGGCACCCCTCAGGATCCACTAGTATGGTTCCCGGCTACACAATTTTTGTGATTTCATGAAATTAGCAAATAAACAAGTAGGGCTCAAATAATAGAGGATTTAGATAAACAAGTGTTTGAAAATGATTAATAAAAGCAATGCTTTAAAAAGAGTTACGATCTAAATGTGCTTATGAAAGCAAATGAGGTGTCCTAGGTTTGTTTGTAATATGGATCACATCATTGCAATACCCGGTATGACACTCCTCAAAAGAGGGGCTACATGTTATATTAGCGCACTGGTCATCATATCCATATCTACCCTTTCCCACCCCGTGAAGGTAATTAGAGCGAAGATTGGTCTCGACTCTTATTGCATGTTGTTACCCGTCCCTTCCTATCAGTCTTAGAGGAATTTAGGGCACATATCCTCTAAGGAGGTTCTAGGCAGACCCTGAGGTTTAATGTCAAAATGCTAAGGCGCACAAAACAAGTAGAACTACATTTAAAAGGGGAAAACACATAAAATAAGCAGAATGCTCAGTTATACCTCAACAAATAATGCACACAGACAGCACGACTTATATACAGTTAAGGTCTGAATTTAAAAATCCTAAAGCAGGGTGTTTAAATGGTAACATCAGAACCAGATTCATTACATAACTCAGAAAAGAAGTCTGAATTAGGTTTGCCTACTGATTTTAATAGTTGATAATTATACAAAGGCAGTTCCAGTTTAAGTTATTACCTAAGGCGTGCCTAGGCGCAAAGCGAGATGCAGCAGTTATTCAGAATTTCTAAAAGATGGTTTGGAGCTTATTTTACCCTAAGACCATGTTGCTCTAGTTGCAGAGATTATTACAAGTTATTTTAAATGGGATAATAAAGTGTGAAGCTGTTTTACCTCTTTTATAATCGGCAATTTACACTAAGTGTAAGTGCAAATAAGATCCTAAAACATGATATCTAAAATGCAAAATTCCTAGAGCATAATTTCTAAATACGTATGGCAAGATTAAAGAATTTCCAAAGAGCAGGATTTTTAAATGCATATGGGCAGGAATGCAGTATTTCCTAAGAGTAGGATTTCTAAGTGCACATGGCAAGAATGCAGATAATAATAAAGTACTAATTATTAGCAGATTTTAAAACATGATGTTGTAAATGTGCACATGCTAAAACAATAATCATGAGACGTAGGAGCATGATTTTTAGTGTATGCATGAACCCTAAGCATGGTTTCTATTGCGCAATTAGGAACATAAACCTAATAATATGTTTTCTACCCTTAACATGCATATTTACCCTATCCCTTTCACTAGCCACCCCAATACTTGTTTATAAATTATTGCAGACCATGTGATTGAATTACATGAGAAATGCAAAATAAGAAGTTACATCTATAGGAAGCCTGATTCTGACTTCCTCTCCAAGTTATGTAATAAACCACCTCAAATGCCGATATTGTTCCATAACCTTTCTTATATCTGGGTGTGTCAGAGTTCCCTAAGGACCTCATGGGATCCCGGGCAGTGCTCACACCCAGATTGCATAACCAAAATAGAGTGAGTGTATTGTGGAAGGGCCAGCTCTTATGTGTCTAGGTTCAGAGGGAGCTCAAGGGTCCCAAAGCAAGGCTCACACAAAAGGGGCAGAACCTAATGATCTAAGAGTATAGTGGAAGTGTAGAACACATGTTTGAAAAGGAGTTTGTTTTAGAAAATAGTTTGGAAAATGATTGGTTTGAAATAAATTTGCAACAGTAACAAAAGTGTTGCTTAGGGAAGATAGTTTATAAAGGGGCAGGGGATAGGAGCAACAACAACATATATCAGAGCAAGTCCAAAGAGCAGTACAACTTCAGTAGTTACAAACAGGAAGTAGGGGTTGGGGACATAGAGAACCCAAATCAGAAACACATAATTACTCATGAATCAAGTACATTAGGAGACATGTTAATCACACTTAAACAAAGGAAGGCAGAATTTTAAGCATGCCGAGTAAAGCAGTAAACAAAAGTACAATTTAACAATATGAGCCATTAAGTCAGTGCATAAAGGTACAGGGATTGTCAAACAAAGGAACACATATAGTTGAGTTTCAGGTTTAAACTAGGAACATACCAGTTGAAGAAGCAAAGTACAAAAAAAAGTAAAGCAATCAGAGTTCCACAGTCTAGCCTTGGCTTTCGGCCAGCTAGACAAAGCAGTAGCACAAGTAGCAAAGAATGAAGAGAGGGTAGAGTATTTATATCTTTGAAAATGAGTACAAAATAAAGTAACAAGTAAAGGTTTTGCACAATTATAGAAGTAATTACCATTAGAATCCAATCTAATTAGTACAAGTACTTCCCTTTAATCAAGGAGTTACTGCTCAAATGGATACTAACAGGGATAATTAAGGAAAGAAAATTAATTTGAGAAACATTGATTTTTGACCATATAAGGGATAGTAAAAATATAGAGTATACAATTGAGTCTAGGTACAGAATATACTTAATTTGGGGAAAGGATTTAGAAGGGGTGAAACATCACAGCAAATAAAGGAAGGGAATCAATCAACTCAAACAAACGAGTAAAATTAGGGGTTTGTAAGAAAACCTTTTCAATCAACCGTAACTTAATAAAATCAAGATCGATCAAGAGGGAGTTATGATTCTATACTTTGACATATAAATAGGCAAAAAAAAGAACAGGAGTATCAGACATGCAAGGTCAACCATATTGACGAAAGAAGCAAAGTAGATGAATACAAACATATAGCAGCAACATGAGTAGGCTAAGGGCTCAGTAGTAAAAGAACCCACTCGAAACATGGTAATCAACAAGTCAAGTTGTCATGGCTAACACATAGAACTAGAGCGGAAAACCAAACTAATAGGTAAAGAAGGTCAGATAAAAGTAAAGAAAGCCTTTAAACTCATAGTAATAAGTGAAGAAAAACTTTAAGAAATTAGGTTTTTAACAAAGTTGGGTCAAAAAGAGGTAAGAACTCGGAATCATTCAAGACAAACAAAGAAAAGGGATCTAACCATAAAGAACCCAAATCGAAACAGGTATACATACAAAATAAACAAAGACAGTTCCAGAACCCCGGACAAACCAAAAATACTTAGCGTTTTCAACACGATGAACCAGATAGAAGAAAACATAAACATACCGTTTAAACCTAGTAAAATCATATGACAATACTGAAAATTAGAGGAAAAGTCTTTTAAAAGAGATTAAGAAAACCTTAATTTTTGAAGGGTAAGAGTCACTTTGAAAAATCGGAGAAACCTTTGAGGAAAACACCAAAAGGTTCATAACATACACGGATCTAAGATAAATCTGAAAGAAAATCAAAAAATCTTTAAAGTTAGGGTTTCGGAGAACCTAAAAAAAATGAGAAGACTTTGAAAAGTTACTGATCTAGCTGGAAAAGCCATGGATCTGACTCGAATGGCCATGGATGGACGGAAAAAGACCATGGTAGAAGTTGAGTAAGGTATGGGCTAGATCTCTTTGAGATATTTCCAAGAAATCACAAAAGTGCCCACCAGGAGGCGTAGGAGACAAGTACACATCTCAAACAACCATGTGGGTCCATGGATTGAGTGAAGATCGAATGGGATTAGGATTGGTTTGGGTGGCGGCAGCTAGGGTTAGCTTCAGGTTTCACAGAGAACTGGAGAGGAAAGGGGATTAAAAGGCGGCAGGTTGGTAGGAAATGAATTAGGTTAGGGGGTCATTTGGGTTTTAAAATAGTAATGGAAAAGGGGACCGTTGATCTGAATGATCAACGGTTAAGATCGAGTGGGGTAGGTGGGGATCCAGGTTTGGGCTTGGTCCGGTGGATTTTCAATTGGGTTGGGACCCGGTTTTAATTAAAAATAATGGGCTAGAAATTGGGGCTTGATTTGGTTATAGTTGAAATACAAAAGGGTTGTTATTTAAATAGCCAATTATCCCTTTTTTATTTATAAAAATAGTAAATAGTTTATGAAAAATAAATTGAAAGTACTAAAGTGATTTATAATACCTAATTAACAATTTAAAAACATAGGATCCTATTTTATGTGTATAAAACACAATTAAACCTTAAAAGGGCTAATATTGCAATTATGTGCAATTTAGCTTCAAAAATACTAAATAAAATTGTAAAAATATGTAAAAATTGCATTAGCCATATGTTGGCATTAATATAGAAATCCAATAGATGAATTATCAAAATAATAATTTTGAAAATAATTATTGAAGATTCTATGGGTAAAAAGGGAGAAAAATAAATCAATTTAAACCTTTAAAAATATGGAAAATAATAAAACCCTTAGACATGCTTATATATACATACATATGCTATTTTGAAGGTATTTTGCATATTGAAAATATATAGGGAAAAATTGGGTATCAACAGCTGCCCCTCTTTACCCGGAAAGAATGAAAGAGTTTACGGGTAAAGAAATGATGGCCAATTTTGACTGAGCGAAATGGTTGGAAGAGGATTAGGCCGCATCCTAGCTTCTGAGATGCCTACATATCCCTGGTTTTACAGAAACCTGGCCATATGTAATTCAGGATTCGCCGATGAGGCGATTTCAAGACCGGACGCAACATCTAGGGCTGGATGAGTGGATGATTTATGGGAATGGTTAGGTTTGATATGGCTGAGGGAACTGGAGCAGGATCGCTCTTGCCGGGATGGTCATTGCTCGCTGGCTTACCTGCAAATAAACAGTACAAGTATATATTGTGCGTAAATTTAAACATGATGCAAATTCCCGTTGGACCATGAATGTTGTCTTTGGACGGTGAGGATGACGTCCTTAGACCATGATGTCCTGGGCCATGAAGCGTACGATAAGGGATTCGTAGGCCATGAAATGGTGTTCTTGGGATATGAGGATTTGGAGAACTTATAGTGCTAAATGCCTCATTTTATTGATAAAAATAGACGAATCCCAAAATGACACTAAATAAGCAAGAAGTAAAAGTCACTTATGGCCATTGGCCTTATTACATTGATAAAGAGAAAAGGATAAACTCCTATCTACTTAGTCCCAAAAGGACCTTCCTCAGATTGAATTTCTCGTTGATTAAATCCTCCAGTTCGCGTAGGTTCACCAGTAAAAATGCCTTTGCCAGGTGTTCTCCTTCGTTTCCCTCAGTGTTCTGGCAATCGGTGACTCTCTTCCTCACTTTCCCTTTCAATTCTAGCAGACTGTATTCTAGATATTCCAACTTTTCGTTAGCTTTGGCGGCCCTCTCTTTCCACTTATTGATTTGGTCATTTGACGGAAGGCTCCTCCACCAGTCTAGAAAGAGTGGGAGCGTGCTAATCATACTGAAACTGGAGACCTCGTGCCTCATTTTTCTGCAATGTACACAAGGTTAGGCCCTTACCCCCACTAGACTCGACTATTAATATCAACAATTAGCATGAAGCATTTAGTTCTCCAAATAAATGCACAAAACGTGATGATGTTCGTTTGGGTTTAGGGAAACCTAGTGGACTTTTGGACAAGGCTATCATAAAGGATCATTATGTGGACAATATAACTGATCTAGCTAGGTTTGACTATGATACATGCACAATTTAAACATAGTAAGGTTTCTATGGGGTTTTAGACTGGTACCCTTGAGCGGACAACTCAATGGGGAATGCACAGAACCGTCGACTACACCATTTATCGACTAGTTTTACCGCAAATATGCCTTTCCTAATTTAGGGGGTAATGACGTGGGAAGAGCGCAACCACTCATCAAGCGTTGCTATAGTATTTGTTTGGAACGAGTGGAATATGATGTTGAGCATGATTATGCAATAATTAAAAGCATGTTGACTTGTATTTGCATGTTAAGAAAGCGATAAATACAACAATTATATAATTTAAAGCAGTAGTTAAAGGGAGGAATTAAGAAAGATATGTCAGTTTTGCTTTTGAAAAAGAAATGGAACGCTTAAAGAAATTAAGCAGGTAGTTGTACATAGTGAGGTATAAATTCACAAGAACAATCTGATATGATAAACGTCTAAAAAATCCACAGCAGAGTCGCCATGTTGTCGCGCCCCCATTTTTTATTCCGCGGAAATCGGTTTCATGATATTTGGGGATGGGACAACTCATTCCTTTTAGGAACGGGGTTTGCATTTTTTGAAGAGTCACCACCTAATGATTTTATGGTGCGTTAGGGCACCCATAAAGTTCATCAGCAATTATGTTTGATAACAAGAGATAGGGTAAGGACTTGAAATTATCCTAAGGGGAAGGTGTTAGGCACCCCTTAGGATCCACTAGTGTGGTTCCCGGCCAAACAACTTTTGTGAATTTGTGCAATTAGCAAATAAACTAGTAGGGATCAAATAATAAGGGATTTAGATACACAAGTGTTTGAAAACGATTAATAAAAGCAAGGCTTTAAAAAGAGTTACGATCTAAGCGTGCGTATGAATGTAAATGGGGCGTCCTAGGTTTGTTTGTAATATGGATCACATCAATGCAATACCGGTATGACACTCCTCAAAAGAGGGGCTACACGTGGTATTAGCGCACCGGTCATCATATGCATATCTACTCATTCCCACCCCCGTGAAGGTAATTCGAGCGAAAATTGGTCTCGACTCTTATTGCATGCTGTTACTTGTCCCTTCATATCAGTCCCGGAGGAATTTAGGACTCCTATCCTATAAGGAAGTTCTAGGCAGACCCTCAGGTTTAAAGGCAAAATGCTAAGGCAACATACAAAACAAGTAGAATTGTATTTAAAAGGGGAAAACACATAAAACAAGCAGACAACTCAGTTATACCTCCAGAAATAATGCACATAGATAGCACGACTTATACACAATTAAGGTCTGAATTTAAAAATCCTAAAGTAGGGAGTTTAAGTGGTAACATCAGAACCAGATTCAATACATAACTCAGAAAAGAAGTCTGACTCAGGTTTGCCTACTGATTTTAACAGTTGATAGTTAAACAAAGGCAGTTCTAGTTTAAGTTATTACCTAAAGCTTGCCTAGGCGCAAAACGAGATGCAACAGTTATTCAGAATTATTAAAAGACGGTTCGGAGCTTATTTTACCCTAAGAGCATGTTGTTCTAGTTGTAGAGATTATTACCAGTTATTTTAAATGGGATAATCAAGTGTGAGGCTTTTTTATCTCTTTTATAATCAGCAATTTACACTAAGTGTAAGTGCAAATAAGACCCTAAAATGTGATATCTAAAATGCAGAATTCCTAGAGCAGGATTTCTAAAAGCGTATGGCAAGATTACAGAATTTCCTAAGAGCAGGATTTCTAAATGCGTAGGGGCAGGAATGCAGAATTTCCTACGAGCAGGATTTCTAAGTGCACATGGCAGGAATGCAAATAATAATAAAGTACTAATTATTAGAAAATTTTAAAACATGATGTTGTAAAGGTGCAAATGCTGAAACAATAAACATGCGACCTAAGAGCATGATTTCTAATGCATGCATGAATGCCTAAAAATGGTTTCTATTGTGCAATTAGGAACATAAACCTAATTACATGTTTTCTACCCTTAACATGCATATTTACCCTATCCCTTTTCATTAGCAACCCCAATACTTGTTTACAGATTATTACAGACAATGTGATTGAATTACATGAGAAATGCAAAATAAGAAGTTACAACTATAGGAAGTCTGATTCTGACTTCCTCTTTGAGTTATGTAATCAATCATCTCAAGTGCCAAGATGGTTCCATTGCCTTTCTTATATCTGGGTGTGTCAGAGTTCCCTAAGGACCTCAAGGGATCCCGGGCAGTACTCACACCCAGATTGCATAACCAAGACAGAGTAAGTGCAATGTGGAAAGGCCAGCTTTTATGTGTCCAGGTTCAGAGGGAGCTCAAGGGTCCCAAAGCAAGGCTCACACAAAAGGGGCAGAACCTAATGATCTAAGAGTATAGTGGAAGTGTAGAACACATGTTTGAAAAGGAGTTTGTTTTAAAAAATAGTTTGGAAAATGATTGGTTTGAAATAAATTTGCAACAACAACATAAGTGTTGCTTAGGGAAGACAGTTTTGAAAGGGGCAGGGGATAGGAGCAACAACAACACATACCAGAACAAGTCCAAAGAGCAGTACAACTTCAGTAGTTACAAACACGAATTAGGGGTTGGGGACATAGAGAACCCAAATCAAAAACACATAATTAGTCCTGAATAAAGTACATTAGGAGACATGCTAGTTGAGGGACATAAAAAGGAACAAGTAAACATGCTAATCACACTTGAACAAAGGAGGCAGAATTTTAAGCATGCTGAGTAAAGTAGTAAACAAAAGTAAAATTTAACAGCATGAACCATTAAGTCAGTGCAGAAAGGTACAGGGATTGTCAAACAAAGGAATACATAGAGCTGAGTGTCAGGATTTAAACTAGGAATATACCAGTCGAAGAAGCAGAGTGCAGAAAAAAGTAAACCAATCAGAGTTCCACAGTCTAGCCTTGGCTTCAGCCGGCTAGACAAAGCAGTAGCACAAGTAGTAGAGAAAGAAAGAGAGTTTGAGTGTGTATGTGTGCGTTCTGAACTAGTTGTTTGTCTGTTTAGAGAAGAGAGGGTAGAGTATTTATAGCTTTGAAAATCAGTAGAAAATAAAATAACAAGTGAAGGTTTTGCACAATTATGTAAGTAATCACCATTAGAATCCTATTAGTACAAGTACTTCCCTTTAATCAAGGAGTTAGTTCTCAAACGGATACTAACCGGGAAAATTAAAGAAAGAAAATCAATTTGAGAAAGATTGATTTTTGACCATATAAGGGATAGTAAAAGTATAGAGCATACAATTGAGTCTAGGTACAGAATATACATAATTTGGGGAATGGATTCAGCAGGGGTGAAACAACATAGCAAATAAAGGAAGGGAATCAATAACTCAAACAAACGAGTAAAATAAGGGGTTTAAAAGAAAACCATTGCAATCAATCGTAACTTACGGAAATAAACATCGATCCAGAGGGAGTTATGATTTTATACTTCGACATATAAATATGGAAGAATGAACAGGAGTATCAGACATGCAAGGTCAACCATATTGATGAAAGAAGCAAACTAGATGAACACAAACATACATCAGCAACAAGAGTAAGCTAAGGGCTCAGTGGTAAAAGAACCCACTCGAAACATCGTAATCAACGAGTCAAGTAGTCATGGCTAACACATAGAACTAGAGTGGAAAACCAAATTAACAGGTAAAGAAGGTTAGGAACAAGTAAAGAAAGACTTTAAAATTGTAGTAATAAGTGAAGAAAAACTTTAAGAAACTAGGGTTTTAACAAAGTTGGGTTAAAAAGAGGTAAGAACTCAGAATCATTCAAGACAAACAAAGAAAAGGGATCTAACAAAAAAGAACCCAAATCGAAATAGGTATACATACAAAATAAACAAAGACAGTTCCAGAACCCTGGACAAAAGAAAAATACTTAGGGTTTTCAACACGATGAACCAGATAGAAGAAAACATAAACAAACCGTTTAAACCTAGTAAAATCATATGGCAATACTGAAAATCAGAGGAGAAGTCTTTTAAAAGAGATTAAGAAAACCTTAATTTTTGAAGACGAAGAGTCACTTTGAAAAATCAGAGAGACCTTTGAGGAAAACACCAAAAGGTTCATAACATACACAGATCTAAGACAGATCGGAAAGAAAATCAAAAAATCTTTAAAGTTAGGGTTTCGGAGAACCTAGAAAAAAAATAAAAAGACTTCGAAAAGTTACCGATCTAGCCGAAAAAGCCATGGATCTGACTCGAACGGCTCTGGATGGCCGAAAAAAGACCATGGATAGAAGTTGAGCAAGGTATGGTCTAGATCTCTTCGAGATCTTTCCACGAAATCACAAAAGAAGCCACTAGGAGGCGTAGGAGGCAAGTACACGTCTCAAAGTCCCATGGGAGTCTATGGATTGAGTGAAGATCGAAGGTGATTAGGGTTGGTTTGGGTGGCGACGGCTAGGGTTATCTTTGGGTTTCAGAGAGAACCGAAGAGGAAAGGGGATTCAAGAGCGGCGGGTTGGTAGGAAATGAATTAGGTTAGGGGGTCATTTGGGTTTAAAAATGGTAAGGGAAAAGGGGACCGTTGATCTAAATGATACCTAATTTTAGGAAGATTCAACATCATCTAAAACACGTCTTGAACCACATCACATAAATGCACCCGCGGTCCACGACACATTTTATCTAACGTTGTTGAGATTTGGATTTGGGTCACATAAATGCAAACCCGAATTTGAGAATTAGGTATCATGACTATGTCACGGGAACCGTACCCATAGTCACAATCTTTTATTATTAATTGCGCCTAAAGTAACTAGCGCACTTGATTATTTTCCTAATCTTTGAGATTATTGTGATGCCAAATTTATGATGGGGAGTGAATAGGCTAGCTAACATGATCTATTACTTGGCCAGATTCCTTATGGTTCAAGACCCACCTTATGGCCCATTATAATTCCTTGCCAAGAAAGAAACAACTCTTATTGTTTCATCTACCCAATTAAAAGCATTTGATCAAGAACCCAAGAATACATGCATCACAATCGAAGTAATACTAATTAAAACAATTTAAAGGAAAACTAAGACATGTTACCCAAATAACGTAGAATCACAAATTGACAGTGTAAACGAGTCCTCAAAATAACGAGTAAATTACACATTTCTTTGGAAAATTAACTGAAAAGTGATCGAACACTTGAGCCAATTTGGATCTACTTAATTAAGTGATTGTAAAACCATTTTTTAAGAAGACGAATACAAATAGCTTACTGGCATCGTCAAAAGGAAAATTCAGCAAAATAATTAACCTTCACTTGGATCTTACAACTCATGCAATCATTGTAGTAATAAATAATAACTCAATACTTAATAGATACAAATAAAAGTATTAAACAAAACTAAAATTAAAAATTATCAAAATAAAGTGCAATAATAATTCACAAAAAAAACACTGCAAAACACACAACCAAAATGTACAAAATTTCTAACACATCAACAGACCAACAATAAAGTTGAAATCGTGATTATAAATCCATCAAAAATTAAAATCTAGATCTATTTTACATCAACAGGAATCAATGAAGATCTAAGAAACATACAAAAGCCATGATAGGCGAGCGGAAACAACGAAACTAATGAATTGGAACCTCGACATGGAAGCCTCGAAACTCGCCGGAAAGTGAAAAAAGAGAGGCGTGACTGTGTATGTGCGTGTATGGCTGCTTAGGGTGTGTTGTTTTTGTGTGTCATTTAGTTTTGTTTGCCACTACTAGAGCTCGTTAACCCTATGAGTTTGGGGCTGATTCGACGGCGGCTGAAGCTAGTTCAGGTCTTCGTTCCTCCAAGTGAAGGAGAAGATGAATCCGATGGGGAAGGGGGTCGTTTTTGTTCTGTGGCGGGTCTGTTTTCAGATTTTCCCTAGGTATTAGGCCTATTTTTCATTGTCTTTTTCGGCTCTTTTCAAGTGTATATTGGCTGATTGTTCAAGTCTCCATGTCTCCTTTTTCTTGTATTCGTTTCTTGACTCACCAGATGAAGAAGATCATTTGGGATGGGGTTCTAATTTTTTGGGAAAACGGCGGACAATATTTTTTGGGTCCCCCTCAATTTAGGGATTAGGTACTATTATATAGGGGTAGGGATTAGATTAGGGGTATGGGCCTAGGAATTATGGGCTAGATCCTAAATTAGGCCTAAAAATGGGTTGCTCGAGTCCAAGTTTTATTCTTTCCTCGCGAACGAGATTAAAATACGATCTCATTTATTAATTAGTCCTACTTAAGTAAAATAACAGTTAAAATGAGACTGTCCGTTAAAAAAAAACTATTTTTTGGTATTTTTCAAGATTAAAAATGACTACAACACATTAATGAAACTATTTTTTGTAATTTTTGTTTTCTTGTAATAAAATAAAGTAAAAGAGTAAAAATTAGTTGAAATAGTGATATTAGGCCTACATTAAATATTTACGTGCTAAAATATAAAAAATCTTGGGGAGGGTCAAAAATCACATGTCTACAACTGCCCCTCTTTGACTGGAAACGCGAAGAGTTTTCAGACAAACAATGACTAGGTAGGTTTTTTAACCCGACCCTTATTTAAGGAGACCAAAAGAAAGGAGAACGTGACCGAGCCCTGGTATCTGAGATGCCTACATATCCTTGGCTATAGAGGAATCAGGTCACGTGTAGTTCAGAAGTGAGTGAGATGATAGAGTATGCCGAGGTGGAGAGCCAGTCGAGGTGCCATTCCGCCAAGGTTCCGGTCCGAGGTCCTGTTATTACATCAAAAATCAAAACATGAAAAAGACTAGCTAAGCCTGTCAACTACGAGTTACAAGATTCCTATCTATAAGTCTTCTGAAACTTGATCTTGAGTCTTGAATGATTGTTCATGCAGACTTTAGATTTGAACCTCGGCGCTTGTTAGCTGCAGGTGCTAGCTCGTTCTTCTTTAGCTTTTGGATCAAGATCGGACATGCAATGCTTATTACCTCAGTCATGTCTTGAGCAATCCGCCTCTTGTTTTAGCTTCTTCATTTTAGCTTCACTCCCTTTTTCCCTTTTTTCTTTTCTTATTATTTATTTTTTTGTTTTTTTATTCTGGACTAGGATTACTTCCATTGATCATCTCGTCTGTTGACTCGCCTTCTTGCTGCGAGCTTCTGCTACTTCTAACTTGAACTATTTTCCTTTGAGACTTGAACTGCTTTCCATTGAAACTCAAATTGTATTGCCTTGTTCTCCAGGTGGACGCCTGATTGCTGAAACTTGAACTATCTTCCTTTGAAACTTACAACTGCTTTTCCTCGAAACTTGAACTATTTTCCCTTGTTCTCCAGGTGGGCGACTAATTCTACAACAAAATAGACAAAACAAAAGAAATTTTTCTGCTCCAGTTTGCACTAGGAAGATTTGTGAGTTATTAGCAAGACTATAAATCACCTAAGCTGTTGCTGGAGGATGCAATGATGAGAGTAAAATTATGACTCAACTAGGATGTGCGTCTCCTCAAAGTGATTGAGCTTGCGGAAAACTATAAACTAAGCTTGACTAAAATAATAACTGAACCTATTCTCCAGGAGGGACCCCTGATTTCAAGAAAACTAAAAATTGACCCTCTTTTTTTTCAAATCCAGACTTCTTTCTTTTTTTTCAAATTCAGACTTCCCTTTTTCTTAAATTATTATCCTAGGAAAAAATTAATCAGACTAGGTTTTCTATCTTAGGAGAAGGATTCATCAGACTATGATTGTGATCCTAGGAGAAAGTTCATCAGACTAGGTCCCTTTTCTTCTTCTTCTTTTTTTTTTGGTATCTTAGGAGAAAGATTCATCCGACTAAGAAGTTAATCCTAGAAGAAAGTTCATCATACTAGGTTTTCATATCTTAGGAGAAAGATTCATCAGACTAAGATTTTGTATCCTAGGAGAAAGTTCATCAGACTAGGTCTCCTATCTTAGGAGAAAAATTCATCAGACTAAGATTTCGATCCAAGGAGAAAGTTTTTGACTAGGTCCTCTATCTTAGGAGAAATATTTATCAGACTAAGATTTTTATCCTAGGAGAAAATTCATCAGACTAGGTTTTCTATCTTAGGTAAAAAATCATCAGACTAAGATTTTGATCCTAGGAGAAAGTTCATCAGACTAGGTTTCCTTTTTTGTTATCTCGGGAGAAAGATTCATCAGACTAAGATTTATATCCTAGGAGAAAATTTATTAGACTAGGTTTTCTATCTTAGGAGAAAGATTCTTCTGACTAAGATTTATATTGGGAGGAAAATCCATCAGACTAGGACTTTTATCCTAGGAGGAACAATGTGAAGATCAGTAGTAAGATTTTATGCACAATAGCAAGACAAATAAGAGGAAAGATTTGAGAAACTTTCCTTTGTCGGCTCTTCTCGTCTTTTCTTTTTCTTATCTTTTTTTCTTTTTTCATTTTTTTTCTCTTTTTGAATCACTTTCCTTGCACCGCTTTGTTCCTGTTTCATACAAAGAAAAATTAGTCAATTTTGAAAATGGTGGTCGGTTTGTGGCCTTGAGTCTTGGGCAGCTTGGCTTCTACTCAATCGGCTTGAGTCGGCTTCAAGAGACTTTTACTTTACATCAACCCTAATTGTTTCACACCTAGTATCATTTGTACTTGCGGCTCAATCAGCCTTATCTCAACTGGAGATCTTTGCCTAGGTGACCCTTTCCGATATCTTGAATGACTTTCTATTTTTTGAGCAATTTGTCTGTCAAAGAGAATCACCCGTTATCTTTCTTGCGCCAAGTAGGCTGAGAAGAGTCTTTTTGGGAAAGCCTTTGTATGAATTCTCAAGGTATATTGACAGAAACAGCTTAGTGCTCGCCAAATTTTCTTTATGCAATTGAAAAGCTGGTAGCAGATTTTGAAATCTTTTCTTGCTTGTTTTGACAAGGACCGACTAGGAATGAAGGATACAATGATGCAAAGAAACAAGTATTAACAAGAAATGCCCCTGTCGGAAGGACAGAAGGAAGAGTTCTTTTTTTCTTTTTTTAATTTTTTTTTTCAATAACTAGCCTTAATGATCATGACATGCATTTTGGACTTAACGACCGATCTAACAAACTAATCCAATATTCCATTTTGTCATTCTTATGACCTTTGAAGTCGGGGCATGTTTATGCCTATTCTTCGCATTGGCTTCACGACTCACTTTCGACAAGTAGTGCCCGATGGGTTTTCACCAACAAGTCTCTCTCATTTATTCATCTCTGTTTACCGTTGCCTTACAGTGCCCGTGAAGGTTTTCACTAGTAAGACTCTCTCATTTTCCTGATTTTTTTTCTTTTACTTTCTTGTGCGAGCAACTTGACAGTGTTCTATGTCGCATGACAGCCGTTGCTCATTGCATGCTTCTCTTGCCATTCTTGAAGGCATATTGGGAGGTCTTTATTTGGACGGATTTGGATAGGGTTGGAAAAAAGGGTCGACATGAAGGCTTAACGTAGACTCAAAATAAAGGGGGGGGGGGGTGTAGACTTACAACTCTTGGAATCGACACTTTCAAAAGTAAAATAAAATCTTTGCCCCAGTTTCAGATACTGGGTATTTATTTTTGGAATTTTTTTTCTTTTCTTAATTCTTATTTGGTTGGACCGAACCGTGAGGCTACCTACGTATCCTTTTTTAAGGAATCAGGTCGAACGTAGTTCAAACATCTGACCTAACTATAATTTTCATCATTATTTCTGTTTTTTTCTTCTTTTTTTTGTTTTCGAAACAAGTTTCCGCAACTTCTATTTTTTTGGGGGGCATGGACCTTTGCCAGTTCTTTTCTTCTTCATTTTTTCACTTGAACTTCCTAAGAATTGCCCCAGTTTGTACTCTTGGGATATAGACTCTCTCTCTTTCTCTCTTTTTTTCCTTTTCTTTTTCTTTTTTTTGTATATATATTTTTTTTGACTCTTGACTCTAAACTTGATTCCAAAAGAGGGTAGTTAAAGAAAATAACACAGGCTCAAAAGGGGTAGCGAAGGATATAAAGTGTTTGGATAGCAGAAAGAGGGCCTCCCAGCCTCGGGAACGCCAAACATAGTATCCTGTCACGATCTCATCATTGATGAACATGCCTGTCTTCTTGGTGTTTCATGTCCACAATACATTTTCCACCCCTTAATGTCAAACTTTCAAACAAACTTTAACTGATTAAACATCCTCAACCTCGATCTTCATAATGATTTGAAGGTGAATTTTATTAGACCTTAGTTCCAAAGTACTTCAACTCTTTATTCATTCTCAAAAATATTATTTTTTCAGTTATCCAATTCCAGATTAAATTAGTTTCTAAGATCTGGCCAAAATTTCCGTATCCATGTCATGCCATTAGAACTAGCGAGAAAATAACTAGGAATAGAATGACATGAAAGGACAAACTGTATTTTATTGAGTAAAATATGAAAGGGTTCGAGAACGTGACAAACACCCTAATATCCGAGTTACAACCCTAAAACAACTCGGCGACTGAAAATAGCAACAAAATATGCAAAAAAGACTCACATGAACAGACTAAATGGATAGAACGTTTTGACTCAATAAAATAAATAGAATCTGGATCGCAACCCTGAAATAACCCAGATAGTAGAAAAAACATCAAAACAAACTACCAAGATTCCTTCCTAGTGAGGAGAGAATGCTAAGCTTGATATTTAGCCACCAATTTTCTCATCAGAATAACCATGGCCTTCTCTAATTTCAGTCGACAAGTTCCCGAGAGGATTCTCATACTTCATGTCACCACGTATCACCCCTACAAAGTGTGCATCATCATGTGCAGGTTAAGTACTCTGCGCGATACTCTGGGTGTCACTGTCTTGGATCACAATCCGGTTTTCTTGGATCATCCTTTCTATTTCTCTTTTCAAATCTCGACAGCTTTTAACATTGTGCCCCTGGGCATTGGAATGATATTCCCACCTTTTAGAAGGGTCAAAGCTTCTTGCACGTGGGCCCACATGATTTGGAGAAATGGGTGCAATCATGTTGTGATGCTTTATCATTCCAACAAGCTTGCATAAGACTCTCCTATTTGTGTAAAATTATCTTTCAACTTTTGTTCTCCTTTATACCTATGGGCTGGATGTGGGTTATAGGGCACCTGAAAATTTTGTGGAGGTTGGTGGAGATTTTGTGATGCTCATGCTCGCCTTCTGGGGTGTTTTGGTGGCTGGGCAATATACTGAGGTGGAGCAACAGAATACTATGGATTCTAAGGTGGATAGTAATGCTCAAGGGAGTTATCGGAAAACAGACGAGGCTGGCCATACCTTTGAGACATTCTCCTCGGACCTCTTCTCGACCCTGATGTCATCATAATTTCTTTATCCATATCATTTGTGCCACTAAAATTATCTGATTCAATCTGGACAACCTGAGTTGTGGCTTTGAGAATTGCTTGACTTATAATTTTGCCTTTCTTAAGACAATTCTCGATCATTTCCCCCATTTTGATTACTTCCGAGAAGGATTTGCCAACTACGAGTATCATGTTTTGAAAGTAATCTGGCTCTTGAGCCTGAAAGAAGACAGTGATTAACTCGTGCTCATCCATGGGTGGCTTAACTCTGGCCGCTTGCTCTCTCCATTTAATGGCATATTCCCTGAAACTTTCAGTTGGTTTCTTCTTCAGGTTTGAAAGGGAATTGCGGTCTGGGGCAATGTCAATGTTGTATTGGAACTGTTTGACAAAAGCCTATGCCATGTCTTCCCAAATATACCAGCGAGACGTGTCTTGATCTATAAACCATTCGGAGGCTACTCCCGTAAGGCGTTCCCCTAAATAAGCCATCAACAGACATGATAAAACTGTAAGACCTCAACAGGCATGACAAACTATAAGACCTCAACAGGCATAAAAATTTAGAATCCCGAAGTTTAGGCTATATGTTGCATTTGTAAGAATCTCGAAAGGGCATACCCCCAGTGTAGATGCCTAAACTATCACTCGGGATCAAAAAGGGCTCCGGCCAAATGCATATTACTATGGTCAATACGGCTTATACAGCCATATTAACGAGACGCAGGGACGCCTGACCGTTGCTACACAAAATCGCAGGCCACTACTTCGAATATACTTCGGAAAAAACCTATTAAAAATAGGTTTCCCTCCACAGGCAAATGAGCTTCAACCACGTCATCTCCAAATCACAAGGCTTCAACCTACTCAGCCTACGAGCTCTGAACCTTCCGAGGTTCTCGAACATCGCCGATAATAACTTGAAATCGAGATTCTCCCAAAACTGACGACGGGTTAGGCAAAATTATTTCAAAAGACCGTAATGAGCAGAAAACAAAGCCTATGAAAATCCCACAGGCAAAAGCTTAATAGCTATTGTCAACAGCCAAAACGAGCCTCCGGACCGCAAACTAAAAGGTCTGAACGACTAAAACATCGTAAGAGCCACTATCGCCAGCTTGAAAATTGATAACTTGAGGATTAAAATGAGCTCAAGTCGTAACCTGATTGGGAGACCGGATCCAAAATAGTTAACTACACATGCCTAAGTACCACATATATAGAAGGTCGCTCTGACCCAAGGCGGAATAGCCACCATCTCCAGCTTATACAAACGCAAAACTCGAGGGTAAATTAAGCTCGAGTCGAATCCCGACTCGGAGTCTGAACCTGATGACAGATAAAGCACACAAGCCCAAGGGCACTCCATAGTCGAATCGACCTAATTGAAATTACAACAAGTAGAAATGCAAAAGATACAAATTGCGGGGTTCCCCCTATTATTTTTACATATTGATGATGGAGTGCAATCTCTACCTGCGACATATAATGAAAGCTATATACACAACAAAGAAGGCATGGAATAGATATTCCCCTTTTTTCCGGTAGCTATGGCCCGGTGGTCTCCTCCTCATCGCCCTCAGCATCAAATAGTAGGAACTTGGCATCGTACTCCTCTATTTGGCTTGCTCGATCTCCTCCGAGAGATCAAAGCCCCTGGCGTGAATCTCCTCGAGGATTTCCCTCGGGGATCTGCACCTCACATACGCCTTGCTATTATTTGCACGATCGAGGATCTTCTTCAGCTCAGCTTTAGCAGCGGCAGTGCTTTTTGAATAAGCTGTTATTTTCTATCCTACCCTTGTATTATTCATCACAACCTCGGCCCGAACATTCACTACCTCGGTTTTCTCCATCGAAAGCTGGGATGAGAGTCTTGCGATCATCTTCGCTCGAGCTGAATCATTCGCACGGGCAGTCTGAATTTGCGCCTCAAGAGCGGAGGCCCCGGCCTGAGCCCTCTCTTTGGCCATATAATGAGTGTTAACGTGCGCCTGCTGCTCGGTAAATTTGCGATTGGCTTTGCCAACCTTGCCCCAGAGTTATTCTAGCTCATCCGCCTTATCCTTCAACTGAAATAGCAAAACATCAAGGCGGCAAGACAAAATAAGAATCCAGGCCAGCGCGAAATGCAGGGTACCTGTTTCTCCAAGAGGGGCTCCTGGGCTCGGCTTCGGTCCACCTCACGCCGTAAAGAGACGAGCTCTCTTTCCTTTGCCGCATAAAGAAGATTGAGGGATTTCTCCCTATCTCGAGCTTCGCGCAACGGAGCCTCTCAACGAAGCAGTTCGACTTTGAGTGTATCAAAAGCCTAACAAAAAAAGCCAGATAAATAAAAAAAAGGAGAGCGCAGGGCCAGAACATCTTTACAGCAGAGTGTTGAGCCTCGTCGAAGGCCAAAACAACGTTCGACGATGCACCAATCCCGGAAGGTTGCCGGTTGACCGAATTGCTTTCCCTTAACCGCTGCGAATAAGTCGCCTTACTACAAGCCTTCTTGCACACCGGAGCATCTTTCCTTTTACCGTCGCTCCTTGACCTCGGGGCTAGCAATCTCTCCTCCTCCCTCGGGGAACTCAACCTTGCTTTGAAAGGATTTCTGACACCTACAGAAGATAAATCATATGAGCAGGGAAGAAGGAAGCCATCTCTTAGGGGGAGCAGAACACCAGGCACCTACCATGATGCTTCGCCTCCCATCTCTCTTTTGATAAATCTCACCACCGGCGTCTATCATAAATCGAGCAAGCTGCCAGCTTACGAGACCATTCGGCTTAATCGGGGACCTCGTCGGGCAACCAATGAGTTGCTATATACAAAGAACAAAAAGATATCGTTACGGGGCCAAACTCATGTTGAGATAAAGTTAGTCCAAATAGAGCACTTATGCGTGAAGTTCCATTTCTTAGGAAACAAAAAAAACTCTCAAAGATAACATCGGTCGTCCGGATTCGACCGAACCGATTCATCCATCCACGGTCCTCATCCTCCTCACTGCCGATTATAGGAGCTCGGGCGGATCTACGCTGAAGAGCAATCAGGCCCCGATAGCGCGATGGCCGGCCCAACCTCAAGAGGTGGCTGAGGGTGAATTCTATCCCAGCCTTGTCAGCAAAATATCTCATCGACTGCACTATTCTTCAAAGAAAGGGATGAACCTGTGCTAACGTTACTTTATATCTTTTACAGAAATCAAGTATGACCTGGTCCGGGGAACCCGGTGCAAGAACGTGAATATTCACACTCAAGAATCCCTCAACATATGTCATGACACTCTCATCGGGTAAAGGTGCTTGCAAAATTGTGCCTCCCCCCCCCATCCGCATTCTTTTCTAATCTTCTCGATGTTTTCCTCCCTCACCAACGAAATAATCCTCGACACATGCTCTCAATGGCTAGGAATATTGGGAGGGCTCCCCGGTGTGACAACCCCGTT
Source organism: Nicotiana tabacum (assembly GCF_000715075.1). Taxonomy (NCBI): domain Eukaryota; kingdom Viridiplantae; phylum Streptophyta; class Magnoliopsida; order Solanales; family Solanaceae; genus Nicotiana; species Nicotiana tabacum. Next base: position 29,189,816 of record NC_134082.1, on the reverse strand, counting down.
CAAGGCAGGGCACCCCGAGCCTTGCTCTCCCGACACCAAAGGTGAGCCGCTGATACCGACCAAAGGTGGAGCACAAGAAGGACTCCCCTGCATCCGAGGATTAGGCATCGAAGCAGCGTCCATGACTATGGCAGAATAGGGGAAAGAAGATGAGGATCCAGGAAAAAATTTCCTTAAGCAGGGAAGCGGAAGGACTAGCACAAAGCGCCAGGCTTTGTAGATGAGATAGGCTTATCAAGAATTGCAAAATTGCCGCTTAAGAGGCAGATGAACAAATATATATAGAGACAAATAGACAACTGCTAGCTTGCACAAGACGACCAATTAATTTTGGCTGCATTAACATCACCCTCTCCTAGGGGAGTGTACTAGCAGAATCACTCCGGCTCGCACATGGCTCATAAAACTGCAGGACTTCGGGAGATCCCTGACATCATAGATATCAGTTCGGGAGGACTGTCGATTCAACCTCGGGATGTGGCTAGTCCTAGGGCCCCGGTTTGTCCTAAGAAAGGTCCCCGAAGTGTTGATGCTGGAACGCAAAAGCAAAAAAGGAAGGAGAAAGGCTGATAAAATGTAAGCTCCTTTTATACATTGAAAAAAAGAAAAAAATATCTTTATAGTATCCATTTCCCAGAGCAAAGCAGCATACAAAGCAAAAAGGAAGACATACAATAAGTACTCAGAGACTACTCCTCATCGCTATCATCTTCACCCTTATCAGGGGCAATCAAGAGCACCAATCTTTCCTCCACTACACAGGCCTCCTCGAGGTAAGTTGACAGGTCGAAGCCCCTAGCGCCGAGTTCTTCCAGGGTCTCTCTCTTTGCCTCCGCTTTGGCATGCTCGATAGCTCGGATTAATTTCTGCTCAGCTACTATGGATATGTCACGAACCATTGTATGTGTTGTGGATGCATCCCCCCTAATAAGTGGCAACATCTCGTTCGGCCTCAGAGTTAACCGCGGCCAAAGCAACAATCTCCATGCGAGTGTCCGTGAGAAGATCACGGGATGTCACCAACTCCTCGGCCACTATCTCGTTTCACTCTCTCAACCTGGAGATCTCCACTTTCAACTAACTAATCTGCGAGCCACTCTACTCAACCTTCGAGAGAAGGGCAAGTCAATAAATATATGAATCCAAAATGTATGTGAATATGGGGTAAAAGATCGGGTGTGAGCAAGGAAAAATAACTGATTAGCAAGACTGGCCTTCTCCCAGAGCGCCATCTCCAAAGCGACCAGAAGTTATCCCAGCTCTTTATCTCCCCGGGCAGAGCGAGTCTCCGAATCTTGAAGCTTCGAAGCAATTTTCTTACGCTCCTTTTCGTGACAAAAAAGTTCCCCGTGGAGCCGAAGGATGGCATGGTCATACATATCTTTACTCTACAACACAAAGCAAAAGTTAGGAAGACGACGAATAATGCTTGAGAACGAAAGAAATACGTGAGGAATGACTACCACCTGTTGCATGGACTTCTCCCCGCTTTAATGGCGCCAGAAATATCGAGATTAGCTTTGTCGATTACGCCATCAAAAATGTTAGCAATAATATCTCCCCCTTTGGGATGAGTCCCAGCTGTGGCGCCGATCATCCCTTGGGCATCCCTTATTTCCCCTGATGAAACCGGAAAATTCGAAATGAAGTCGTTCGGTTTGCCAATTTCTCCAAGTGGCAACCCATGTTCCTGGAAGGCCCCGAGCTTCGATCCCTCGGGATCAATGCCAACGATCCTCCTAGAAGAAGCTACACCAAATCTGGCTGTGCGATTTGAAGTTGCATCCACGTCCTCTTCAAGGACCCCCGACTCACGAGCCTGGCCGGAGCCAACTATTCTAGACTCAGCAATCTCTGACCGCGGCGCCTACAAGTCTCTCGCACTGGACCTTGTTCTCCTCCTTAACAGACTTCCATTATCGTCCTCCCCTTCGATATCAGGATTCAACCTTGGGGTTAGAGCAATAGTTCCATCAGTGTATCGGCGCTCGGGTGGTCTAGTTTTCTTTGCCACAGGACGGGCAATGACTGCCTTGCTTTTCCTCTTTTTGTTTGTGCCAGGATCCAAGGCCTCTACTTCACCATCAGGGGGCAGCCCATCTGCATATTCTCTCCAAGACCTGCACCAGCACAATAACCATGATACTCTTTCGCTAAAGGCTCAAAAGGAATCACAAAATACGAAGCATAGTCGGCAAAGGAACCTTACCATGATTCTTGGCCACCCAACGCTTCTTAGCCAGGACGGTCCATGACCAAACACGGTATGGCAATTTCTTGCTCAACCTCCTGATCCCACCCGACAAATCTAGGACCACCTCTGGGTGCCAAGCAGCGGCTGCAGAAAGCACAAAAAGATTATTATGACAAACGAAAGAGTAGTCGAAAAGCGGCTAAAGGGAAAATCGCTTACGCCGACCGTTCCACCACTCCAGAAAGGGCATCCTCCGGGCCGGGATGATATCCGATTTCCTCACCCGTATAAACTTGCCCATACATCCTCGGTCCTTCGCCTCATAAACGGTAATGAAAAAAGATTTTTTGGACTGATGGCGGAGCTTGATTAAGCCTCGATATAGTCGAGGGCGATATATTTTGACCAGATGATTAAGGGTAAAAACCTCACCTTCAACCCCTTCAGTGAAATGTCTAAGCATCAACACTATCCTCCAAAAAAAAGGGTAAATATGACCAAGTGTCACCTGGTATCGATCGCAGAAGTCAAGAATAACCGGGTCGATTTCCAAGGGAGGAGATTCGATGGATTTATCAGGGCCTAGGGAGAAAGGGTAAGTGTATACATAAAGGAAGCCAACCTTAAAGTCAGTAATATTATTGTTGGGACCGGGAATCTCCACCTCTACTGCGTTGCTCCATTGGCAGTCATCCCTCACTCCCTCACCTTGCTAACATCGGTCACGACGCTAATATATCGGGACACGTGCTCACACCGGCCTGGTGTTGTCGAGGGAGTCTCGATGTCAAAATCCTTCGATGTGTCGAGATCGGGTAGGGTACATTATTCCAAAGTGGGGATCGATCTGGTTTCTTCCTTAGGTGATCGAGACGAAGATGAAATGTTGTTCCGTCAGGGAACCATCCTAGAAGTTCTAGCCATGTTAAATGAAAAAAACCCTTCTGTGAAAAGAAGAAAGAGTGTCACATACAAAATTTTGACTCTCGGGCTTGTAAGTGAGGTGAAAATGGGAAGTGTCTAGCAACTGGTACATTTATAGGAATCGTTGGGGAAGCATAAGGATGAGCCTATAGCAGTTCGTGGGTTTCTCAATTACCGTATCCGACGGCAACCTTGCATGGTTCTTTGGGGCATGGCATTTAATGCTCTTAGACGGTTGATGTCACGATAATGATGACCTCGAGATGACGGTTTAATATCATTTCCTATTACTTCACTCTAGGAAATGCGGAGACTATCTGTATGCGGTAAAATCAAGGGGGGCTATTTCTCGCCATTAAGGTATATTCGGGAAGACATATCAGCATCTCGAGGTTGCAGGATTACAATCGGGCTCCCTCCCTCGAGGTTCGTCTGTGACCCAGCAAATATTCTGAGGATAAGGAATTTATCCGCGACCCAACAAAGGTGCCGAGGGCGGGGGATTCCCGAGGCAAGCAGCTAGAATCAGTAAACATTAGTACCATGCCTAGCTGTCCCATCCCCGTATTTTTACTTTCAATGCACTCTGTACTATATGGTATCCCCTATCCTATATAAGGGGAATCCATGCCACTTTGTAAAGGACGGATGTTGCTCCATTTCTCCACAAGTGCAATAATATCTCTCTTTCTCTCTCTCTTCATTCTAACTTGCTCATTCTCACTGGCCCGATGCCACTTTAATATTTATCGCTTTCTCATTTGTTCTTCATTTTATCGCTTGGTATTGGGCATAAAGAGCTTTATTTAATCATATCTTAATTGTTATCCCATTCTCAATTGCCCCCGATTGCTCGAGCTCGACCCGAACACCGACCCCGAGGTCCCCCATCGACCAATCCTACATTCGGGCAACAGGCCCCTCGGTTTGACTATTGCCTCATTTTAGCTTGCATTTTATCGTTAAACTTCATATTCTTAGCATCAACTGCTCTAAACAACTAGCTCAAATAGATCATGTATTTTTAGAATTCCATTTATAAATTTAATTGTTACTACCATTTTCACGGTAAACAATACATTATTAGCTATTATGCATTTTGATTTATGGATTTGAGCCAAGTTGGGGAGTCTACTATTGATTAGTTGATTGCATGGTTATGTGGTAAGTTAATTCCAGCTTGAGGCGTATGGGTGAATCTGTTATGGCTTCCGAAGATTGAGACCGAGGATGGCTCGAGTAAAGGAAAATTTTGACAAAGGTTATATTATGCTTTATAGGTGTATGGGAATTACGGAATGTCTTGAGTTATTACTAGTAATGGGTGTACAGTGCATAGAACAGGAAGTTGCTTGGTTACATTAAGGTGAGGTTACATTCTGTGGTGTCAGAGTGCTAATGGAGCACAGGTCGTCGTTCCGTTTGATCGGTCTAATTGCGGTTTGAGTAGAGTGGGTGACTCTCGAGAATGGTTCTAATGGGTTCAAGATTTTACATGTAATAATTGGAGATTCCGAGTTGTATAATTGGCTAGAAACTGAGGTTTGCATTGAAGGGTGTGAAGACTCGTGGTATTTCTATATTAGTAGGGGATTCTATATATTAGTATCAGGAAGGTGAAGGTAATGGATTTGGGTTCGCAGGGATTCACTTCAGGGTAGGTATTTTGAATATGGGGCGTTTGGGGACATTCGAGAGATTATTCGGTGGCTTATGAGCCTTAGACGGTGTGGTTTTATGCTTGGGTATCGTGTGGTGAGTCTAGGTTGAGGAATTGTGGTATTATGGCAAGAAGAAGTATCAAGATGAAGGTAAATCAGAAGGAAACTTGGATAGATGGGATAGCTTGGTAGTAGGCCGGATCGGCATGGTAAGGATATGACTAGTTCTTTGGGTGCTTATGAGGTAATTAGTTTCTACAAGTGTTTCACGGTAATGCTCTTGGGTGTTAGTGTCCTGTGTAGCTTGGTTGAGCTAAAAGGATTCAGTCCTGACAGGTTTAGTTTTGTGCAAAGGGGACTCGGAGAGTTCTTGATGGTTTCTACCACGGTTAGAGATGCGTATTTTCTACGAGCGTGAAGAGCATGGGATCCGTAGTGATTTTCTTCTTGATGGGATCAATGGAAAGTTCTTAGCTAATTGAGTACAAAGTTGCTTATGGCTCGGAAGGGCTATAAAGTTCTCATGGTTATCCTAGGATGGTATGGTATACGTGATATGTTGTGTAGGATTGAGATTTTCATGTGTAAGGTTACGGTTTAGTCTAAAAGGAAGGTCATAAAATTCTTAGGCAGCATAGGCAGCTTCAGATGATTAGATAAATGAGATCACTGACTGATATGGCTTGATGAGAGTATGCATTTCAGAAAGTCGATGTGATTGAGTTGATGATACTTCATTAGTATTGCGGCACTCTCTTGTTGGATCGACTGCTGACATTTGAGTTTGCTTGGTGGCACAGAAAAACTATGAGAGTACCTCTTGTGGGATGATTGGGTACTAGAGATGTGTTGTATATTCGGATGGTGGAGTTGGGATCGGATATGGTTATTCGCATGTTGTATGTATTTGGAGACTGAGAGTTCTCATAAACATGTTATTTCACGGTTGTGGACTGTGAAGATGTGGGTAAGCTAGTCAGATCGTAGTATATGTTATGACTGAGTCATTGTGAACCTTCGGAGGGTTATTTATCTGTTGTGGGTGACCAGAGTTGATGTGGGGTTCATTGGTAGGCCCAACATGTTTGTGTGTTCTGCATTGGGTTGGAATTGTTGACTCCGAACAGTTATTGTTGAGAGATGTGTCATTCTATTGTTGTTGAGCATATCCCTGTTCTAGAACGATCTATGAGTTTCTCTTCTGTGTTACGAGGAGTTGTGATTTGTTAGTTATATGCACATATGGTGCGATTCAATTTGAGCTTTATAGTAGAATTTGAGCAAGACGGGTAATTGGCCGTTGCATAATTTGTTACGCATTGGGTATGTTCTTTCAGACTGATATGGCATTGCGTCATTTTCTTCTCCATGGTTATGGTGATTCACTTTTGGGTGCTAGGCACCAAATTACACGTGATTGTTTATTTTGAGCATAGTGACGTGAGGCGATTCATGTGGATCAGTGTTTGAATAGGATCGTGCATTGCAGCAAAGATATGTTGAGGTATGATCCTTTGGGTTAGATTTGTGTGTTCTAGTTCTACAGTATGTGATAGGTCCTTAGAATTGTGTTGTGGGGCTACTGGTAAGCTTGCAGAACAACTCTCTCATTTGAGTCATTTCATGATTTGAGTATGTTCGGATTGTTGCTTATTGGTGCGCGGGTCGCACGAGCTGTGGCTTTAGATTGTATTGATGTGTCATGTCACCAGAGTAGTTGTGTTGGATTAGATGAGATCACTAGGATCTATAATGAATACAAATGGATTCAGTTTCAATGTGTTGGAGGGATAATATCGGTGTTCTACTCAGAAATTTGTTGTGGTCCTTGTCAAAGGAGAGGGAGTTTCATGAATGGTTGATCTGAGGAATGGTTACGACTTTCTACGCATTTCATTCGTCATTTGTAGTATACGGAAGTGTTGGAATGAGGCTTTATTTGATAAGAGGCTTATTATCGATATCCGGTTGTTTTGCGCAACTGCTGTGATTTGAAGTTATCGCTGCGAGTGTTTGAGTTATGTGGTAAATCATGTAATTGCATATGAGGCTGTAGGTATGGTTGTTACAGCTTGTTCGGGCTTATTTAGAGTATAGATGTGAGATTTTGATCTTGTGGATGATTTCAGAATTGGAAATGTGGTTCTAAGGTTTATGGGCTAGGTTAGATTGTGAAATTTCAGTCACATTGTGTTGTCAGACCTATATGAGATAGGGTGACATGGGATCACCCCGGGTATGTGAATGGTAAGTTTTCACATTGATTTGATGGTTTTCGGAACAACTCTGGGCACATTTTGAGGACGAACATATGTTTAAGTGGGGGGGATGTAATGACCCGACCGATCGTTTTGAGCTTTTGCACTGCGCTCTCCAGTTCCTGGGCATGATAAGCACTGTGTGATGTATTATGACTTATGTAAGTCGTCGATTTTGGTTTTTAGGATAATCGGAATGAATATTGAAGAACAATTTTCAATTTGAAACTTAAAATTTGAAAGGTTTGACCAAGTTTTGACTAGTTAGTACATGATCTCGGATTGGAAATTTTATGATTTGGATAGCTCTATTAGGTGATTTGAGACATAGGAGCGTGATCGGAATGTATTTTGGAGGACCGTTGAAGGTTTTGGCTTGAATTGGTAAAATTGGGATTTTGGCATTTTTCGGTTGATAGGTGAGCGATTTTGGAGCTTTTTGATAAGAATTGAAGAGGGAATCAAAGGAAAACACTTGGAGGTAAGATTATTAAACTCAATACTCTATCCTATGTTGATTCTTACTTGTTTAAACGCGAAATTTGTTGAATTTAAAGCCAAAAATTGCGGAATTAGTGCATGAAATTGGAAATTGTAAATTGAGGATTTGAGGGGTCATTTGAGGTCCGATTTTGATGTTCTTGGTATGTACAAACTCGTGATAGTGTAAGGATTCTATTGGTTTGATTTTTATCGTATTCCAATACATGGGCCTGAGGGCCGGGTTTGGCCAATATCGGGATTTTTTCTATAAATTGGATATTTTCGAATGGGCTTTGTTCCCTTAGTATATTTTGATGATATGAATCTGCTTTTGGCTAGATTTAGAGCATTCAGAGGCCGAGTCGAGAGGGAAAGGCATTGCGGGCTAGAGTTTGGACCGAATCGAGATAAGTAATTATTGTAAATGCTATCCTGAGGGTATGAAACCCCGGATTTCACATCGTTGTGCTACTTTGAGGTGACGCACACGCTAGATGACGAGCATGGAGTCATGCACAATTGGGGATTGCTACTTGGTTCCTCCTATATGACTGATAAGTCACGTATTTGATTAAAAACTATTTGATATCATCATGTTTTGAAAAGTATTACTATGTATTGGGCGGAATGCCATGTTTTGGCCTCGTCCCAACTATTTTGGACCCTTATGGGACTCTTACTACTTTTCCTCACTGTTTTGACTTAATAATTGTACTCAAACATGCTGTATTTTAGTAATTTCCTAACTCAGCCTTATTTACTCAATTTTTACACTATAAATGATATTTCATTTGAATGCCCTATTTTACTGATAGTCGAATGACTTGTGAGATTGATGGCTGAGATAGACCGAAGGTCTGATTGTGAGGTTGATGACTCAGATAGACCGAGGGTCTGATTGTGCGGTTAATGACTGAGAGAGGCTGAGGGTCTAGTTGTGAGGATTATATTTTTATGGATTGGGCCGCACGCCGCGACAATATATATATATGGATCGATCTGCACGCCGTAGCGATATATGGATCGGGCTGCACGCCGCATCGATATAGCGCTTAGGCTATAGGAGCCCCTCTGGAATATGTACACCCCTAGTGAGCATAGTCGACTATATATATGGATCGGGCTGCACGCCACAACGATATATCGATCGGGCTGCACGCCGCAGCGGTTATTATATGGTACCTATTGAGCGTGAGTGCTGAGTGTGAGCGTTGACTGATACGAGTAGAGTCATGAGTGACTGAGAGGCTTGCCCGGGGGGCTATATATATATATATAGATATATATATACATGTATATGAGTGACGTTTTTCCCGAGGGGCCTGTTTATGAACTTATTGGTTTCACTCCTCCTTAAAGTGTGTTTCTATTGAATATGTTGATTTAATTACTGCTTTCACTAATCTTTAGGCAGAGCCTCTATTGAAAATGTTAAATAGATGTTTTAAAACAACTTACCTTTAAACTGGAGTTTTACAAGGTGTTCGAAATTTAGTCACTAATTTGGCTTTGTTACTTCTACTGAGATTTTTAAGTTATGAGATGGTTATGAATCTCTGTTTGCCCGACGTGCTATATACGAATTATGTTTTGGCCGAGGGGCCGATTATGATTTTTATCACTTATATTTATATCTCATTAAACCTATATTGAAAAGGGTGGAAAGATATTTTCTAAAGGATGTTTACTGAAGTTGAAAATTTAACGAAATGAATTTTGGCCTGGGCAGAATTTTTAAATAGTCATTGTCCGCGATTTTGGGTCTAACTTTCACCATTTTTGAGCGATTTTGGAGCTTTTTGAGAAGAATTGAAGAGGGAATCAAAGGAAAACACTTGGAGGTAAGATTTTTGAACTCAATACTCTATCCTATGTTGATTCTTACTTGTTTAAACGCGAAATTTGTTGAATTTAAAGCCAAAAATTGGGGAATTAGTGCTTGAAATTGGAAAGTGTAAATTGAGGATTTGAGGGGCCATTTGAGGTCCGGTTTTGATGTTCTTGGTATGTATGAACTCGTGAAAGTGTAAGGATTCTATTGGTTTGATTTTTATCGTATTCGAAGACATGGGCCCGAGGGCCGGGTTTGGCCAATATCGGGATTTTTGCTATAAATTGGATATTTTCGAATGGGCTTTGTTCCCTTAGTATATTTTGATGATATGAATCTGTTTTTGGCTAGATTTAGAGCATTCAGAGGCGGAGTCAAGAGGGAAAGGCATCGCGGGCTAGAGTTTGGATCGAATGGAGATAAGTAATTATTGTAAATGCTATCCTGAGGGTATGAAACCCCGGATTTCACATCATTGTGCTACTTTGAGGTGACGCACACGCTAGATGACGAGCATGGAGTCGTGCACAATTGGGGATTGCTACTTGGTCCCTCCTATATGACTGATAAGTCATGTATTTGATTAAAAACTGTTTGATATCATCATGTTTTGAAAAGTATTACTATGTATTGGGCGGAATGCCATGTTTTGGCCTCGTCCCAACTATTTTGGACCCTTATGGGACTCTTACTACTTTTCCTCACTGTTTTGACTTAATAATTGTACTCAGTCATGCTGTATTTTAGTAATTTCCTAACTCAACCTTATTTACTCAATTTTTACACTATAAATGATATTTCATTTGAATGCCCTATTTTACTGATAGTCGAATGACTTGTGAGATTGATGGCTGAGATAGACCGAAGGTCTGATTGTGAGGTTGATGACTAAGATAGACCGAGGGTCTGATTGTGCGGTTAATGACTGAGAGAGGCCGAGGGCCTGGTTGTGAAGATTATATTTTTATTGATCAGGCTGCACACCGCGGCAATATATATATATATATATATATGGATCGGTCTGCACGCCGTAGCGATATATGGATCGGGCTGCACGCCACAACGATATATCGATCGGGCTGCACGCCGCGGCGGTTATTATATGGTACCTATTGAGCGTGAGTGCTGACTGATATGAGTTGAGTCATGAGTGACTGAGAGGCTTGCCCGGGGGGCTCTCTCTCTCTCTCTATGTATATATATATATATATATACATGTATACGAGTGATGTTTTTCCCGAGGGGCCTGTTTATGAACTTATTGGTTTCACTCCTCCTTAAAGTGCGTTTCTATTGATTATGTTGATTTAATTACTGTTTTCACTAATCTTTAGGCAGAGCCTCTATTGAAAATGTTAAACAGACGTTTTAAAACAACTTACCTTTAAACTGAAGTTTTACAAGGTGTTCGAAATTTAGTCACTAATTTGGCTTTGTTACTTCCACTGAGATTTTTAAGTTATGAGATGGTTATGAATCTCTGTTTGCCCGAGGGGCTATATACGAATTATGTTTTGGCCGAGGGGCCGATTATGATTTTTATCACTTATATTTATATCTCATTAAACCTCTATTGAAAAGGGTGGAAAGATATTTTCTAAAGGATGTTTACTGAAGTTGAAAATTTAACGAAATGATTTGATTTGTATCTTGTTTTGGAAACATGCGGTACCCGCTATGGTGCTATGACGTGGTTTACGTGATTTCCTACTTCTGAATCTTCCTTTACTTTTATTACTTACTGAGTTGGCGTACTCACATTACTTCCTGCACCTTGTGTGCAGATACATGTATTTCTGAGCTTGGTGGCACATTCGCCGAAGTTAGCAAGGTAGCTGCCTGGCGATCGGAGCCCTACTTTTTCTCCCTCCTTATTCTTCCTTAATGTATTCCTATAATTCTTTTCTGACCATATTGGCTTTGATGTTGTTAGACAGTTGTAGTAGATGCTCATGACTAGTGATATCCCAATATCGGGCTTGTTTATTTATTTCGCACTATTCATTTAGACTTACATCATGAGATTATTGATTAATAAATGGTATAAAAATAACTTTTATTGAAAAATGGTTGATTCGGGGGTTGTGTCGGCTGGCCTAGTTTCACAATAGGCGTCATCACGATCGGGTCGGTTTTTGAGTCGTGACAGTACTAATATCATGTCGTGCATAGGTACATGTGTTCATAACATCATCAAGCCTCTGAGGGCATCCCATCATATCATCTCGGCCACTGTGGGCAAAATCATCAACGTATATCAGCTGATCAGGTGGTGGTGCATATATAATGCCATAACTTTTCCCATATCCCATATACATATATATATATATACGCGTATATAACAGTGTGTGTATGTGTGTGTGTGTATGTGTGTGTATATATAACGACATCTGGTCATGGGTTAATATGTATGTATAAATGCTTGAAATGCATATGAAATACGTTAATAAAATTTCTCGGTACATCATAAGACCATTATGCCTCCGATTAATATCATGACGTAAAGTTTATCAACTTACGTATTTTTTAGACCCATGAACAGATAATAGAATAATATGACACATGGGGAATCCAGAACATAAGCATCTCTAATATTTCTATGAATAGAGTCATATATGGAAATTGTAAATTTGCTCGTTTCGTTTGTGTCGTATGGGTCATGCCAAAAGAAATAAGGGATAGCTTTAATATATCTGGGTCGATTTTTCTTGACAAACCCTCTAACACACGCTAATTGCGACAAAATACGTGACGACAAGATCGGAGTAGGGAAAAAGATCCGGATGAAATGTTCGAATCAAATAACGTTGCTATGCAACATAATCTTGGCTAAAATTCTTTCTTCAATAATGTTGCTGAAACTCTCTTAAGAAATTTGAAAGTTATTTGAATTGTAAAGTTACTATGTTCTTGGCAGAAACTTTCTTGAGCGTTTAGAAAGTTATTTGAAATGTAAAGTTGTTATGTTATTGGCAGAAACATTCTTAAGAGTTTAGGAAGTTATTTAAATTAGGAATATTATCCTTAACTCTTAGGTAGGCCCACCTTTCAAGCTTGGTGTCACACTTCTTTCTTAAAGTGGCACACCTTTCAACCCTTATTATTAGTTATTGAATGGGGATAGGATGCTTGCCACGTTTGGGGGAGGGAGGCTTAAATCTTGTCCAATTCTTTAGTTAATTACCCAATAATTTCTTAATTAACTAGGCAATCTCTCATTACCCAATAATTAATCAATTACCACATAATTAAGAATTATTTCAAATTACTTAAATACTACTCACTTTTAATATACTTTATACATCATACTATTATGGCCACATGTTACCTTGTATGGTACTAGTACATAAATACCGGATATTTTAGCTCGGGCCGTATTTTATCCCAAAAAGTCAGACATTGATGAAATTCATTTTCTTCAATTTTCTTACCCTCTCAACTTCACGAATGTACTCATCACTTGTTTGAAATATCATAATACTTATAATCCCAAAATAATCTCATTTCCGAACATACGTTGATTAACTTACGACGAAATTTTAACGTACAAAAATGCGGGATGTAATATCTCATTTCCGAGCTTTCATCAATTTATTTATGGAATACTTTCACTTACAAAAATATGGGGTGTAACACTCACTTAGTAAATGAGTGTATGATTGTATCTATACAGTCGGGTGTGGACATTGCACATATTCAAGCATTCTCCTTAGCACTTGAGGAAAGGAAGCAGAAGTTGAGGGCTGACAGAGATAGAAGCTTGAGGTGCTAGTAGACATCATAGTGACAGGCAACCAGTAGCTAGTACTCCTTCAAGATTTCAGGTGCCAAGATTTTATCGACCTCCACAGTCTAGATCTAGTCAGCCATGGTCATGATCCCAATATCGAGATGTTTCTAGTTAGGGTGGTTGAGTTTACCCTAGGTGTTCTGATTTTTGGAGATTCGATTTGGGCCGATGCTAGTTAGGTGTAGATGCATAATATATTTTTGGCGAGTTAGTCCATTTTATGAGAGATTGACCGACTTGGGGTGGCAGTGGTGTAGCTCAACCAGCGAGATAAATTCCAGCTTCTTCAGCACCAGCACGCCCACAAGGTAAAGTTCCTCATACACCAGCAGGCCGTGGTAGAAGTCGAAATGGAGCTCCTAATACAAGCGGTCCCCATAACCGCACCTAAGCTCTGGTTGGTTTCTAGGACCGGGAGGCTTCATCAGACGTCGTTAGAGGTACTTTATCAGTGAATTATCTTAATCTGTATGTGTTGATAGATCCTGGTTCTACACTATCATATCTTACTCACTTTGTTGCTGCTATGTTTGGGATAAAACCAAAAGTGTCACGACTCAAACCAATGGGCCGCGACGGGTGCCCGAATCCTACATGTGGAACATCCTTAAGCATGCATTTAACATATAAACATGAATAATATACGTGAGGGAAACCTATCCAAAAGACATATGTACATATACATGCGGAATATAGTGGACGAGCCGGCAAGGCTGCTATAGACAACTATATATCCAAAACTGGAAGCCGACAAGGCCGCATACTATTCAACTATACATAACTGTCTACAGACCTCTAATAGAAAATACAATGGTAGAAGGATGTGACTGGGCCACATCATACCCATATATGTATACAAGCATATCGTACCAAAATCAAAAGCAGCTTCGGATCAAGTGGAGCACGCCAACACTCATTGACAAAGGATCCTAAGAATGGGAACCGTCAGCTTGCCTACCTGCACCCGCGGGCATGAAATACAGGCGCCGAGAAATGGGGAGTCAGTACAAATAACGTACTGAGTATGCAAGGTGTGAAAATCAGTACATAAGAGATATAGATGAAACATGGAATAAGAAATTCTGCCTGTAAGTCTGAATTACTTTGCAAATCCTGAAAAAGTTATAATGTCATGCACATGCGTGTAAATGTCATATCATATATAGGTATAGATGTACATAACATCATCAAGCTTCTGAGGGCATCTCATCATATCATCTCAGCCACTGTGGGCAAAATCATCAACATATACCAACTGATCAGGAGATGGTGTGTCTATAACACCGTAACCTTTCCCATATCCCATATACATATATATACGCGTATATAACGCCATCTAGTCATGGGTCAATGTGCATGTATAAATAAATGAAATGCATAAAAATATGTTAATAAGATCAATATACTTTTCGGATAAACTTTATCAACTATGTATTTTTCTAAGACCCATGAACAAAAGATATAATAATAATTCACATGGGGAATCAAGAATATAGGCACCCCTAGTACTCCTATGAATAGAGTTATTTATGAAAATTGTGCATTTGCTCATTTCGTTTGTATCGTATGAATTATGCCAAAAAGAAAGAAGGGATAGCCTTAACATACTTGAGTCGATTCTCTTGAGAAAGATTACACTGTACTCCCTTAATATTACAAAATCTCAAATTAATTAAGAAGCTATGAAATCTCTGCTTGAATTATTGAAGATCTGTACCTTACTTGTTGAAATCTTTGTTTGAATTAGAGTCTTCGTTATTCTTTAAATTGTTGAAAAAGACGTAGTTTCAGATTGCACCAGAATTAGAATCTTTTATATTCTTTAAATTGTTGCAAGGTACATATCTATCTTTGAATTAAACGGACCTATGTTGAAATGATTGCCACCTAACCCATAGTGAGTAAGAGTCATATGGTTTGGTAGTGGCTTGCTACCACGTGGGCTGGGGAGGTTTTTAATCTTTATCCATAACTCATTATTTAATTAGGTAATATCCTGTTACCCAATAATTAAACGATTTTCTTCATAATTAAGAATTATCTCAAATTACTTAATATTCTACTCACTTTTAATACACTTTACTTACCATACTATCGTGGTCAAGGGGTACCTTGTATAGTGTTGCTCCGAAAAGCACACGCAAGTATACATGGTCGACAAGTAATAGAGGATTGTAAGTCCAGATATTGTACCCACAGGGACTTGTGATTAACTATCGACTAAATTAAACCAAACAATTAATCTATTCAAGCAAATCCTAAAGTATGAATATTTTACTAAAAATAATCTAAAGTAACAAATTAAGAGATCAAAGAAAACTACGACAAGCTTAACGACGAATTCAATGTGGGTGAATATTCTAGAGTTATGGGTTAGCTAACAATCCCGTTGAGTTTTCCACTTAAATCATCTAAATAATTTATCTGGTTTATTGGTTGACAGGGTTAATATTGCTCGTAGCCTTCTCCCGAAGTACAACTCGCCTATTCATGCTAACCTAACGCCTATATTCCTATGGAATTAGAATTAACAAAAACGCATTAATAATTCCTGTATAGTAACCAAGCAAGGCGATTGGGTATATTTCTATCCTAACCGCAAATCTGCCCTCCCTCAGAGTTAAGATCTTGCTCTATTCAATCTTATATGCAATCTAGAATTTCCTCTCCCGAGTTTAATCCTAGATTCGTAGATAGTATTTAATTGGTGATCAAGCAATTAAATAATTAAGCACAAGATTGAATAAATAAACCAATATGATAAAATAATAAGAACAATCTAAGCTTCAAACTACAACGTTCATGTAGCACCTAAAACTCTAGGACTAATAAACTATGAAACTAAAAGAAGAGAAGAGAAGAAAAACTAGTTAGAAGCCTCCTCCATGCGTGGTGTATGTTCCTCCACGTCTCCTTAGGTCTAAGATCTATCAAAAGTCTGTTCGATCTCCAAAAAAACATTTTTCCATGTATATATACCAAGTAGTGTTGAGCCCAAACGAAAACACCTTCTCCTGCACGAAATAGGACTCTGGCTTTGTAAATTTTGTACAACCGCGCCGCACCATGCGCTGCGCCATGCACCGCGCTAATGGAGTTTATCAGCAGCCTCAACTTTTCACATCAAGCAACATTTTACACTACTGTGCCGCGCCTTGCAGCGTCCCATGCGGCGCAGCATTGTAATTTTCTCAGAGTGAACTTATTTCGTCCTCTTTTAACATTCGGATTTGGTACACGACCTCCGAACACGATCCCGACTTAATGTCTTGGGCTTTTACTCAGACTTCAAAGCTCCAAATCACTTGAATTCATTCCATAACACCTACATAGGTCGGAATCACTCCCACAAGGCATAAAAACATATTTAGTGCAAAACACTAGCGATTAAAGCTCAAACTCAACTAAAGTGCAGTAAATTAGAGTGTAATAAGAGACTAAAATACACATCTATAGCCTATCATCAATACCCCACACTTAAACCATTGCTCGTCCTCGAGCAATCAAACTACACTTTATATAGACACGACCTTTTAAACAATTCTCCTAACTCATCACACCGAGAATATTTAAAATAGACTAAGCACAAGAGCATAACATCTTAACCTCAAGATTTGACTTACAAGTACCACGCATTATTCACAACTCACTCACTTACTCTAACATAGAGGTCAATGATATTACCTTTCCTTCATGAATCAAGTGCCCTCACACAACAAAAGAGAGTAGTTCCACATACTAAAATTTAAGAATAATTAGGAACTCAAGATAGAAAGAATTCACTCACGCTCAGAAATAACATTCATATGCCACAAACGATGCACCATAGACTTGCCCGTAGTGTACTACTCTACTAATCGAGTTCATTCAGTCTAGGATCAAGTAGGACTTTATTTGGTTGTAATGTAGGCTGCGAAACAGGTAGGATACATTTGGATATAAAAGTGACTACACCTCCCTAAGCACTTTAATACATACACTTTACCATTGAAAACCCCACACTTATGTCAAACCATAACTCCACCTTCACATCAACATATATTAACTCCTCACTTCTTTAAGAACAAGTATATCACTAGCCACCACCATCTAGAATTATTTTTCACAACAATACAACTAATTTTTTTTTCCAATTCATGTGGCTCTTACTTTTTCAAAACAGTGCACATTTCTCCTTATTTCATTAGTTCCACTCAAAAGCCAAACCAACCACCCAACACTTTAACTTTTACAAAGTTCATAACAATTCAAGTTCTCATGAGAGGTGAAAAGGTTCAAATACATGGTTCATTCAACAAATGGATAAAACTTGTAATGTGGTTGCCAAAAAACAGGATTACAGGCTCAACGGGGTTAACTATGATACATAATAATTAGGCCGGTAATATATTTATATGGCTCAACAAATAAACGCCTATATCACTTCCAAGATTGAACAAAGCTACTATTTCTCTTTGCAAATACACGGGGCAAGTTCTAGACATCAAATGCAATGCACAGAATAATACAAAACTTTACACACACATGGCACATAACTCACTCAGTATTGGACTCATCAAGACACTCTAGTCAAAGAAGTTAAGCAAAGTTAAGATCGTACAATTTAAGGTGCTTATATAAGAGTCAAAAACTGAGCTTAAGCGTCACAACAAAAGTACTCACTATTCTCAAAGCATGACAAAGTTAAAAGATATTGCTTCAATTTTAATCATAACACAATGGCTTCTCTCCTAAAAAAATAAAACTACCTACACCCGGTTCAAACAAAACTCTTGGAAAAGAACCGCGTCACAAAGAAAAACCAAGGGGGAATTGCTACACAACCTACAAAGAAAATCTTTTTGTCCTTTTTCTTTAGATTTAAATCCCTCAAGAAAACTGTTTAGGAAATCCATCGTCGGGAAAAGTCCAAATTTTTTTTGACAAAACTCCTACTACAATTAAGCTAAAATAGCACAGAAAATCACCCAAACAATCTCCTCACGCCACATTTAAAATTGTGCAATGTCCTCAATGCACACTATAAATAAAAATAGGGTAAAAGAGACTCCCTGGTAGGCCAAAGGCCAAAGAATTAGCAGCTCACGGGATACTCAAACTTCTCCCACGTATGATCCTTTGTGTGGGTACCTCACACTTAGTTTCAACCACCTGCACTCTTTTGCACATGCCTATTGGCTTTGCCTCCTGCTTCTACTCCTACAAAACACAAAACTAATACTAAAAAAAATCAACACAATAAAAGAAAAAATAAATAAAAGAAAAAGAAAAGAAAAAAAATAGAATTGGGTTGCCTCCCAACAAGCGCTTGATTTAACGTCACGGCACGACGCCATCACTTCACCACTTGTGCTTCCACTTTGAGGATATGAATTGTGCCCCCAATTTTGCATCAATTTTTCTGTCACGTTCCTGAGGCGGTGGTATGAAAATAAAGGAACCAAGTAAATAATATCGCATCTTTCACTTCTTAGCTTTTAAGTGAGGGATGTCGTTTTGTCTCCTCGGCATCATAAATTTCAGAATATATGCACCCAGGTCCTCGTACATTGTCTCCTCCAAAGGCTCAAATGACTCGATTTCTATGTCATCATCCAAACACAATGTTGAAAAATGTATGGAACGAGGACCAATACGCCCTAACTCTATAATTGTATCACTATTTACATCCTCATATGTACACACATTAGAGTCTTTAAATAAAATATTATCTACTTCCTCACATTACTCTAGAGTGCTTTTCGCAACATGGACATCATTAATAAAAGTACGGTCGAATGATTGACTCTCCAATTTTAGCTCCTCGATTTTGGCGTATAAGCTCCTTTTCAGTTTCACACAACTCAGAACTATTTTGTTGGGCGTTAGACGCATCAACCTTTGCAATCAATTGAGCTCCCAAGTCGTGAATAGTTGTGCCAAATTTTTCGATCTCTTGTCCTAGTTCAGCTCTTCCTTCTATTAGGTCTTGTATCCCATATGCAATTTTTTCACGTTGAGACTCATATATTTCCAATCTTTCAGCTTGTTCCACCAGCCAAGTTTGACTCAAAATCTCCTCTTTTTCAAAATTGTCCTCTTGCTGGTACTCGCTCTCTTCATTCAATTCTTCCATATTGGCCTTCATTCTTGTGATTGTTGCCCTCATTCTTTTCATATATTTTCTGAGTTCATCACGTTGCTCTGCTACTTGCCTAAGAATATTCCTAAAATATGCATCATATTCCATATCCTTTACTTCATTGCCCCTATCAAACTAATACACATTATTAGAAACATTATAATAAGAGCTCTGAGAAGGATAATAAGAATTAGGATAGCCATCCCAATGGCCATCTTGACCACGACAGATATTACAAATATTCCACTCAAAGGATTGAGATTGTACATACAACTCGCTCCTGGGAACATTCTGACAATTTTCCCACCAGTGAGGTCCTCCACAATATGGACAAGGATCACCATAATAAGAATAACCAATATTTGATCAATTATCATTCCAAGATGCCATGTTAACAAAGATAGTAAATATTAACCTAAGATAAAAATTAAAAAAAAAACATGAATAGACAAAGAGTAAAACTCTACTGTAGTAGTCTAGTTAATTTCTAAGTCCCCAGCAATGGCGCCAAAAATTTGTTGCTCCCAAACGCACACACAAGTATACATGGTCAACAAGTAATAGAGGATTGTAAGTCCAGATATTGTACCACAGGGACTTGGGATTAACTATCAACTAAATTAAACCAAACAATTAATCTATTCAAGCAAATCCTAAAGTATGAATATTTTACTAAAATTAATCTAAAGTTACAAATTAAGAGATCAAGGAAAACAATGACAAGCTTAACGACGAATTCAATGTGGGTGATATTCTAGAGTTATGGGTTAGCTAACAATCCCGTTGAGTTTTCCACTTAAATCATCTAAATTATTTATCTGGTTTATTGGTTGACAGGGTTAATATTGCTCGTAGCCTTCTCCCGAAGTACAACTCGCCTATTCAAGCTAACCTAACGCCTATATTCCAATGGAATTAGAATTAACAAGAACGCATTAATAATTCCTGTATAGTAACCAAGAAAGGCGATTAGGTATATTCCTATTCTAATCGCAAATCCGCCCCTCCCCCCTTAAGATCTTGCTCTACTCAATCTTATATGCAATCTAGAATTTTCTCTCCCGAGTTTAATCCTAGATTCGTAGATAGTATTCAATTAGTGATCAAGCAATTAAATAATTAAGCGCAAGATTGAATAAATAAACCAATATGATAAAATAATAAGAACAATCTAAGCTTCAAACTACAACGTTCATGTAGCACCCAAAACTCTAGAACTAATAAGCTATGAAACTAAAAAAAGAGAAGAGAAGAAAAACTAGTTAGAAGCCTCCTCCATGCGTGGTTTATGTTCCTCCACGTCTCCTTAGGT
Source organism: Nicotiana tabacum (assembly GCF_000715075.1). Taxonomy (NCBI): domain Eukaryota; kingdom Viridiplantae; phylum Streptophyta; class Magnoliopsida; order Solanales; family Solanaceae; genus Nicotiana; species Nicotiana tabacum. Next base: position 29,169,242 of record NC_134082.1, on the reverse strand, counting down.
CTAAGATCTATCAAAAGTCTGTTCGATCTTTAAATAATGTTTTTCCCTGTATATATACCAAGTAGGGTTGAGCCTAGACGAAAACACCTTCTCCTACACGAAATAAGACTCTGGCTTTCTAAATTTTGTACATTCGCGCCGCACCATGCGCCGCGCTATGAGCCACGCTAATGGAGTTTATCAGCAACCTCAACTTTTCACATCAAGCAACATTTTACACTGCTGCGCCGCGCCTTGACGCGCAATGTAATTTTCTCAGAGTGAACTTATTTCGTCCTCTTTTAACATTCAGATTTGGTACACGACCTCTGAACACGATCCTGGCTTAATGTCTTGGGCTTTTACTCAGACTTCAAAGCTCCAAATCACTTGAATTCATTGCATAACACCTACATAGATCGGAATCACTCCTACAAGGCATAAAACACATATTTACTGCAAAACACTAGCGATTAAAGCTCAAACTCAATTAAAGTGCAGTAAATTAGAGTGTAATAAGAGACTAAAATACACATCTATAATCTATCATCATATAGCACTAGTCCATAAATATCGGGTATTATGGCTCGGATTGTATTTTATCCCAATTCGACAACCTTCAATGAAACTCTTTTTCTTTAATTCGTTTACCCTTTATCCTTCACAGTACTTACTTATCGATTTTTATAAATAGCATAAATACGTTAACCTCAAGATAATCTCATCCCCAAGTCTACGTCGATTAATTGAGGATGAAACTTTAACATGTAAAAACATGAGATGTAACATCTTTCTCCCTTAGAAACATTCATCCTCGAATGTTTAACTCCCCTAGATCTATATAAATTTGGTAGAGTCACCTTTGTAATAATACTACTACTGAATTATCCTATAGAAACTCAATAATTCAATGCCACATAGGACCATAATCATAAATAACGACAATGGCCTCACGCGACCAATCACAATAACTAACACAAGAATTCATACACGTACCTTAAGGTTGTAATGTCTCAGTTGGACTCTCCTCTAGAAGAGGAAATAAGTGAGGATATCTGTAAGGCCCCAGAAAGTTTTGCTAAGTAAAATAGGATTTCGTGGTGCCAGGTAGGCTAATTATAATATTTTATGTGCTATTAACATGATGGACATCAATTGAATTTGGTAAATAAGTGTATAAGTCATATAATAAGTAATTTGGGGACCAAGGAAAGTCCTAAGTCTAAGTCAAATTGAAAATTTTCATAATGGGCTAAAATTCCAAATGAGTTTGCACAAGTTCACACTTTGAACGAGCATATATAAATATATATAAGGTTTTATGTGATGAACAACCTACAAATAAAAGGTCTTTGAGTCTGGTTTCTAACGCTTCAAACCGTTCATCGTTTGGAAATTCCTACACAACGTTATGATCAAATTACCAAAGGATGGCAAAATGCGATCCCGTGGCAGATTCTATGAACGCAAAATGGACCAGTGTAGCCCAGTTTTGGTCACCTATTTTGCGGTGCCTCAAGCGACCCGCATACCAATTATGCGGTCCATTATGCGACCGTAGACCTGAGTTCAGAGAGTTAATTTTCCTATTTTCATTACCCGACCACATTTTAGTATATAGGCTTTAGGGCTTCATTTGGGGCGTTATTCTGATGATTTTAGAGAGAGTTAAGAGAATTTTAGAGAGAGAAGGAGGGAGCCTAACATTCTAACCATTCAATCTTTCATCAATCTTCAAGAATCAAGGAAAGCAATCACAAGATCTTCATCTAAAGAGATTGGGATTGCTAGAAATTTTTGGAATGTTGTAGTAACTTAAGGAAATCTAAAACAAGGTATGTATGACTAAAACCCCCTCTTCTTAGAAATTGATCTCCCATGGTGTCCATGCAAATATTGTAAGTCTGAAATTTGATTGATGTAGTACTTGTTATTTCAAAGGAATTGGTGTTGCAAGACTGTATGCGAAAGGTATATCTCAATGTGTTCAATATGCTATTCTTGGTAAATTGAGGATATGTGAAGAGTGTGAACTATGTGCTAAAATGCCTAGATCTCAAGTCAAGTTTAAATTGAGATTGTTATGCCAAACTATGTGAAATCATCTATTTCTAAAGATGTTTGAAATAAATCAAATGAATTGGGAAATAGAGTGTTGCCAACGTGCCGAGAACTTGAGCTATAGTTGTGCCTGGTGATTCCTATGACATGAGAATATATGAAACAGATTATGAAATGAGCCTTGACTCTACTTTCCATAAATGACTTCAATAACAAAGTGTCCTAAAGACTTTGTACACAATTTATCCCCATAAGTGGCTGTTCGAGGTAAAGTTTTGCCTTATAAGTACATCCATGAGATCCGAGTTGTTACATGCTCCGATGTTGAAATTGTATATTGTCGTGATTGGAAAAGCGTAATTCATGAATAATTGGTGTAATTGCTTGTTTATGACTTTGATGTGCGTTTTGTTTGTGGTTTGGTGTGTCCCCTCCTTTTTAGAAGAATCATTTGTGTTTAAAGTTCCATTGCTAATGAACTTGAGGTGTATGATTTCTGAAATATTGTATATGCCCATGATTCATGATTTGTCTCGTATGTACTTGACATCTTGCATTGAATGGCTTGTTGCTGAAATTGATATTGATGTCAAAAGTAGGGGAAAAGAGCTCAAATTATGAAATGTGGCCTAGTGCCAAGTATAATGTGATAATTGTATCCCTAAGTGCCAATGAATTGATATATGTAAAGTAAAGATTGAAATGAGATGATATATGAAAAAGGAAAAAGGTCTTGGTAAGACGGCCTAGCCGTTCGGGCCGTGATCGGACGCCATGCCGCACACATGGTGGTATTATGCTGATATTGAAATCGGAAAGTGAGAATGAAATTGTGACTGAGGTACATGTCTCAAATGAGGCAACCTAGCCGACCGGTTCATGATCGGACTCCGCTCAAGAAGGCGGTGGTATTATGAATGATGGTGCAACAGTATGAAATTTCCCAACCTAAAGCTATGGAAATTATGTAAAAGCTTTGTGATTCCTTTTATTTGATGATGTGGTGATTGTTTAAAGCATTTGTTGAAACCCTATGATTTCTTTGTTCTTGTATTGTGGTTCTTTCTAATGAGATGGTGTTTAGTTATACATACTACTGCTATTCGATGACACTAATGTCCCTTTTGTCGGGGGCGCTACATCTTTAAATGTATGTAGGTGGTTCCATAGCAGGCAATGTTGGTCGCAGTTAGTGACGCATCTTCCTTTCAGCTGACTTGGAGAGCCCTACTTCATTTCGGGGTCCTGTACCGTTATTTATCATGTACTTTATATTTTGAGGTATTGCCGGAGCCTTGTTGTTGGCATTTTCATATTACTCTTCATTTATATTTAGAGGCTCCGTATACAGGTTGTGGGTGGAGTTTGATAATGGGGAATTGATTTAGAAATATCGATATATGGCAAAAATGTATAAAACTTGTAATATTTTGAAAATTATGAACGAAGTTAGTAATGGAAATGAAATGGAAGTCGTTAATGATATATTTACAAATTAGGATTAATGGAGTTCATCTCCTCTTTATTCATGAATTAGTTTGGGTAGAATGAAACCTAACAGGCTTGCTCAGTCGGGTTTACTCGGTTTAGCGCCGATCGCGCTCCTCGATTTTTGGGATGTGATAAACTTGGTATCAGAGCCTAATGTTTTAAAGTATCCTAGGATGTCTCGGATCCGTGTCTAGTAGAGTCCTTCTTATCAATAGAGCTCAAGATAGGGAGCTAATTTCCTCACTATGTCTTATTCCCAAGATAAGTAATCCTGATACCATAATCCATGAGTTTGAAGCAATAAGGAGGGAATGACCCCACCATCGAATCTGAGGGAGATTGCCCAAGAGTTTGTTAGGAGAATGTATCGAGCCATGGAGGGATTGGTAGAACTTGTTGCCAAAGGGAATACCCTTGTTCATATTAATGTCACTGTGCCACCAGATCATGTAGTATATTAGTATGTTACCAATGTACATTAGGGATGTGGAGTCGAGAGGCATCGATTAAGTTATTGCCCTATTAACCTAAAGTCACCAAGTAAGTCAAATTAAAATTTCTACTCATTGTATATGTACATCCATATTGAGGAGTTCTCATAAACATGGTCTTAATAAGATGTGAATCACAAAAACTTGTGTGTACCACTCCTTAAAGGAGACGCATTATTCGTGAATCCACTCTATTACAAATTCTCTTATTTACATCCTCTTGTGGAATTAAGTTATATAATTATATCCTTGAATGGAGCTATAACTCTAGGATAAATACTTCCCACTTGCTTTCCTAAATTCTAAACAAGGGACTATACATGATAAATATCTTACCGGATCTTTTTATTAAAATGAACAACATCTGCTCATTTGTGCCTATGCATACACCGGCGTAAAGTTTACCTATGTGGTGTCAAGTTCCATGTAAAGCATCCCAATGTTGTGATCCTTCTCGAGTCACTCTTTTACTCATAAAGTGTATATGGCTTATATGGTTTGAACAGTCACTCTACTCTCTTGCGAGTATCATCATGAAAGCTTCTCACAGTCTAGTAACATAAGAGCATACCTTAACACCTATCACATGAGTGCATGTCAATCGAAATGGTCACTGTGTGCATAAAGTCTCTCTGAAAATTGAGATCCACACATCTCCGTCATAGGAAGATCTAGTGTCTCCATCTTAGTATAACTTTCATGTCCACTTGGTCAATAAATAAGTGTTATTAAGGATAAAGTGGTACACAGATTAAAGAGAATGAGTTTCATTGAAAGTAGTCAATTTGGAATAAAAACGGGTCGAGCATTAATACCCGATAATTATGAACTAGTACCATGCAAGATACCATATGACCACGGTAGTATAATATATAAATTATTTTAAAAATAAATAGAATTTTAAGTAATTTATGGTAATTTTTAAATTATGTGGGTAATTGATTAATTATCGGATAACAGGACATTACCCAGTTAACTAATAAGTGGAATAATATTTTTATAAATTATACCCCCCCTCCCCCCGCTAAAAACATGGCATAACTAAGTAGTCACTTTTCCAAATGGCTAAAATATGATAACCAAGTCATACTTAAGACTTAATAAGATTTATAAATCTTATCTATAGCATTTAATAGGAAGTCTTGTAAAGACTTCAAAAGGAATCACAATCTGCCTTGACATTTAAAGCCAAAAACGTGGAAAGCAGAAAAATTTCATTTCAACAACTCAAGCTTCATTTGAAGCAATTCTGTCCAAACAATTCAACCCCTTAGATAAACAAATTTTGATAGAAATTTCAAAAAGAAGCCACCATAATTTCGTTCAATTTCAAAGGATTCAGTCAGAATTTTGTTCATATTTAACTGAAGCAGAAGCTTTATTCCGTTCAAATAATTCCAGGAACAGGTATGTTAAGGCTAAGTTTTTCCTTCATTTTAGCATGATATCGTAATTACACAAGTTTGTTAACGAGTCATAGAAAAAAATTCGTATTCTAGAATTTGAGTATATTTTGCTAGTTTCGCAAATTACATATATTTTCCAAGTTTTGTAAGTTACCATATTCTTATCAGGACTGCATATTCAGTTGAATATTTCCTTCTTCCGGTCAAAAGAACAGAGCGTTTACATATATATACAGTATTGAAAGTATTTTCATTACCATCGAGCTATAATCGATGGGCAGGCCTCTATTGGGAAACCTCTAATCAGATGGTAAGTTATATACATAGTCTGTTGTGGCCGAGCGCCTATGAGCGAGCCCAGTTGTTTGAGATACAGATCCTAGTATGGCCAAGCTCTAATGAGCGAACGTATTACGGCAGAGCAGATATATATGTATACCAAGCCTTATAGGGCCGGACAACTATTTTACTCACTATATTGAGAGAGTTGAGTCAGTATCAGCTGATGAGCATATCTTCAGATTATCTTTGATCCCCAGTTGCTTTGAGTTATTATATCATCAGTTCTGTTTCAAGCTTTCAGTATATTGCTTTACATACTCGGTACATTATTTCGTGCTGACGTCCTTTTGTGGGGGTGCTGTACTTCATGCGTGCAGGTTCAAACAGACAAACGGGTAGACCTCCTCAGTAGGTGTTGCCCGAGTTCAGCTTTATCGGTAAGCTCCCTTCTTTCAGAGTTGTCGGGTCTAGTAGTGTGTTGTATATCTTGTGTATATATGTAGATAGGTGTCATGCCCCAAAACTGTGGAACGTGACCGGTGCTCAACCAAGTAAACCCGACTGAGCAAGCTTGTTAGGTTTCATTCTACCCAAACTAGTTCATGAATAAATAGGGAATGCTATCCCATTTAATCAAAGCACTAAGCAATCTTTCATTAGAAACTTTCATTTCATTTCCGTTAATGACTTCATTCATAGTTTTCAAAATATTACAAGTTTACAAGTTTAATGGAAAACGTGCTTATCAAATAACAACATTTCTATTCTAGACTCCCAACATCAACCATCACCCACAAATAGTCTACGGAGCCTTTAAATAAAATAGAAGAGTAATAGGGAAATGCCGGCAATAAGGCTCCAGCTATACCTCAAAACGTGATGAGAAAACAAACAAAAGATATACGACATGACCCCGGGATGGAGTGGGGCTCACCAAGACTGCTGGGAAGAGAGTACCGCTATCACTGGTCGATGTCGCCCGCTGTGGAACCATCTGTATCATTAAACGATATAGTGCCCCCGAAAAAAGGGAAGTTAGCATCGTCGAATAACACTAGTATGTAAGGTTAAATGTCCTCTTTCAGAATAGAATAACCATACAAGCAAAGAAATCACAAAATAGTAAGTCAAAATCAACAATATACTAGCATCCAATTTGAAACATGTAAGTCTTCCAGTTTACAAAAATAATATATGTAATTTTTTGTTGGGAGATCATTAGCACCGATATGAGTTATACCACCGTCTTTGTTAGCTTAGAGTCCGATCACGACCCGATCGGCTAGGTCGTCCCTTTGGAGATATGTACCATAATCACAATTTTGAGTTTTTGATTCCCAGCACAATACCACCATGTGTGCGGCATGGCGTCCGATCACGGCCCGATCGGCTAGGCTACCTTCCCACATATGCCATGTGGGTTAGCGTTAGCAATTTACAAATGTTATCAAGTTCATCCCAATTAAGGGGAATAACCATGATCCATCCCTACACCGGCACGTGTAGTTTCGGGTGTGAGCCTTATGATCCACTCTCCCTCGGTTTTGCTAATGATACTCCCAAAAATATTTTTGATTTGATTTGATATTGCACACAATTGTAGTATAATACAAGTATACAAATATGGCATAAACACCACCATGCTTACCTCAATAACTTTCACATTTTATAGCTTTTATTAATGACCTCAATCTCTCTCGATAATAGTATTTCTTTGGCCCTTTGGGACTTTCACAAGATTCAACTTTTTCATGACACGAAGGCCGCATTTGGTTTTCCACATTTTTCCATCTCCTTTATTTCCAAGGATCACCAGCCAATACCAATACACCGAATATTCCGGGAATCATATATTTTCGAGTCAATGGTAATAAAATCATCAAATACAAAGGATTCCCAAAGGGGAACATGCCAACCAACAATTGAAATAACATTGAAGTTATAAGCAAGCAATCACCTCAATTATCCTTGAATTACCCCTTTTTCCATCATGACAAATGCACAATTTCAACATCGGAATGTGTAAGGACTAGCATTCCACTGAATGTATTTATAAGGCAAAGCATTATCTAAAACAACCACTTATGGGCATAGTTCAGGTACAAGGCCTTTAGGCCATTCTATTTTTGAAGTTAGTTCATAAGAGTTGAGTCGAGGCTTAGTTCATAATTTGTTTCACATTTTCTCATTCGATTCATTTCCAAACAACTTTACAGTTTATCAACAAATAGATACATTCAATCAAGACATTTAGTACACATAAGAGCAACTAGGAGCATTAAACAGATCGAATTCTTCTCACCCAATTAGTACACTAACCTTCATTTAAAATGTGACTCAAGGCTATACCATTTTGGTAGACAAACCACACTTAAACTTTCAAAACAATATGGAATTCACTTTCGAGAGAGAAAGTTTAACCTACATTCCTCGATTGAGCTTTCCTTAAGTCCTACTATACTCTGAGACTCTTAGCAACGTCAATCTATTAGCAACATGACAAACCGGACCACAAATTAGAGAGGTGATCATAGTTCTAGCTCATTTGAGCATATTTTCAAACACTAAGTGGGCGTTATGCTTTTAAAACTATTTGTGAAGATCCTGCCATCCCTCATCCTATCCTTAGCTCAAAACCTCACCAAATACTTTAAGAACTCATGTATGCAAGATATCCACTCCTATCCTAATGTATTACCCATCTAATGGTCTATCCTAGATATATTAAGTAATTAAGAGCTTGGGTTATAGAACCTTATGTTTTAGGAAGAAGACCTAGATGCCTTTCTTGACAAATCTTCAAGGTTTAAGCAAGATCTTAGGAGAAATGTTGATGAAGAACCCCTTCTCCTTGTAGGACTCTCTCTTTCTCTCTAAAAGCATCAAAAAATAGGCCTAAAATGAAGGGTAATGTATAATATATCGACATGGGGTCGGGTAAGAAAATTTTAAATTTGGGGCCCTAGAACAGATCTGCGATCGCATATGCGATTGCACAATTGACATGCGGCCCGCAAAAGGGACCGTGAAATGGCTCCCAAAACATAAACAAATTGCCGGGTATGCAACAAGAATGCGGTCCGCATACCTGTTCTACGATTGCACAATGCACCGCAGAACTTCTTTTCGCAAATATTCCAAGGATATTATACTATGATTATGTGGCCCACATGTTGATTATGCGATAGAATAATTGGCCGCATAGTTGGCCTAAAAATTAGCTAACATATTGTCTCACTCTGCGGAAGATATGCGGCCCGCACTGCTGTTATGCGGTCACATAATGGGCCGCAAAAATGCACCCTTCTGAAAAACATTTTCCTTAACTTTTTAATGCACAGATCCATCCAAAGGGTCCAAACCGCGACGAGCAAGTAATTATGATGACCTTTCCGGCCCATCTTTATGTTGACATTAGTCAGTGGTAGTCTCCATATAGTTTTATATTTTGCATCGCACGTTTACTATTAAAAATAAGTATCCACTTCCAAGGATAGACGACTTGTTTGATCAGTTACAGGGAGCTAGATGCTTTTCAAAAATAGATTTGAGGTCAGGGTACCACCAGGTCAGAGTTCGAGAGAAAGATATTCCCAAGACAACCTTTAGGTTCCAATATGGCCACTTTGAGTTCCTTGACATGCCCTTCGGGGTTGACGAATGCACCTGCCATATTTATGGACTTGATGAATAGGATATTCCGGCCATGTTTGAATCTATTCGTGATAGTCTTTATTGATGATATTTTAGTTTATTCACATTAAGAGAATGAGCATGTGGATCACCTGCGAGCAATACTCCAAACCATCCATGATAATAAATTATATGCTATGTTTTCTAAGTGTGAGTTCTTGCTAAAGTTTGTAGCATTCCTGGGGCATACTGTATCCGACGTAGGTTTAAAGGTAGACACTCAGAAGATTGAGGCTGTGAAATCCTTGCCTAGACCTACCACTCCGATAGAGATTCGTAGCTTTCTAGGCTTAGCAGGATATTACCTGAATTTTGTAGAGAGTTTTTCTTTTCTTTCAGCACCATTCACAAAGCTGACACAGAAAGCGACTAAGTTTCAGTGGACAGAGGCCTGTGAGCAGAGTTTCCAAGAGCTTAAGAACAGGTTGACCTCAGCGCCAGTTCTAGCACTTCCAAAAGGTCAATATGGTTATGCCATGTATTGTGATGCCTCAGGTGTGAGGTTAGGATGTGTCCTGATGAAACATGGGAAAGTAATCGTGTATGCTTCACGGTAGTTAAAAAAGAACGAGCGGAATTATTCGACCCACGACCTCAAATTAGTTGTGGTTGTCCATGCACTTAAGATATGGAGGCATTATTTATATGGTGTTCACGTTGATGTGTTCACAGATCATAAAAGCCTGCAATATATCTTCAAGAAAAAAGAGTTGAATTTGCGACGGAGGCAATGGCTTGAGTTATTGAAAGATTACGATGTTAACATTCTCTACTATCCGAGGTCTAACATTGGAAAGCTAATGTTACAGCAGATGCCGTAAGTCGCCGATCTATGGGTAGCTTAGCACATGTAGAGGCCAAAAAAAGACAATTAACTAGAGAGATTCATCAATTGGCTTGTTTGGGGGATCAGTTAGTTGACTCTGGTAATGGAGGAGTTTACTCTAAAATACTGCAAAATCATCTCTTATAGCTGAAGTAAAGGAGAGGCAGTACGAGGACCAAGAGTTAGTCGAATTGAGAGAGCGGGTTCCCCAATAGAAGAAGTCATTGTTAGAACTCGAAGGAGATGGGGTTCTCAAATACAGGGGTCGCTTGTGTGTTCCTGATGTATCAGGGCTACGAGACAGGATTATGTCAGAGGCACATTATTCATGGTACTCCATTCACCTTGGGTCGACGAAGATGTATCATTACATTAAGGAGGTGTATTGGTGGAATGATATGAAGAGGAACATTGCTGAGTATATCGCTCAATGCCCTAGTTGCCAACAGATGAAGATAGAGCACCAGAAGCCTGAAGGGCTAATGTAGACTATAGAGATCCCGACATGGAAATTGGAGGTGTTAAACATGGACTTTATCACGGGTTTACCTCGTTCTCAATGTAAGTTTGATTCCATATGGGTGATAGTCAATAGGCTCATGAAATCAGTTCATTTCCGACCGGTCAGATCTACATATACAGTAGAGGATTATGCAAAATTATATATTAAGGAGATAGTGCGACTACATGAAGTACCTGTATCTATTATGTCTGACCGTAGGGCCCAGTTTACAGCACATTTTTGGAGGTCATTTCAGAAAGGTCTAGGGACTCAAGTGAATCTCAGCACAACTTTTCATCCACAAACTGATGGACAGGCCGAACGCACGATTTGGACGCTTGAGGATAAGTTACGAGCATGTGTGCTAGATTTTAAAAGAAGTTGGGATGAACATATACTCTTATCGAGTTTACATATAATAAAAGTTATCACTCTAGTATCTAGATGGATCCATACGAGTCTTTGTATGGGCGCATGTGTAGATCTCCTATAGGGTGGTTTGATGTTGGAGAATTTGGGTTACATGAGCCAAACCTGGTTCAGTAGGCCATAGAAAAAGTAAAGCTTATCCGGGAGTGACTGTTGACAGCTCAGAGTCATCAGAAGTCATATTCTGACATGCGGTGAAGAGATTTAGAGTTTGGGGTTAATGACTGACTATTCTTAAAGGTGTCACCTATGAAAGGTGTAATGAGATTTGGGAATAAAGGCAAGCTTAGCCCACGGTAAATTGGGCCTTATAGGATCACTCGGAGACTGGGCCAAGTAGCTTATGCGTTAGAATTGCCCTCAGAATTGGAGTATGTTCATCCGGTTTTTCACGTATCTATGTTACGAAAGTGCATTGGCAATCCTACCCAAGTGGTGCCCACAAATGATGTACAGATTATAGAGGACTTGTCATATGAGGAAATTCTGGTTGCCATCATAGATCGACAAATCTGCAAGCTATGAAATAAGGAGATAGCATCTGTGAAGGTTTTATAGAGAAGCAAGAAGGTAGAAGAGATGACGTGGGAAGTAGAGGAATAAATGAAGTCTAAATACCCCCACCTATTTCAAATTGAAGATATGACTCGAGTGTATAAACTCTCAGGCTAGTAGGTCATCAGGTAAACTCTCATTTTTTAACTCTCAAAATTTATAATCGACAGTTGTGTGGAGCCAAGTGTTGCTATTTTTAGACAGTGGCCATGTGTGGCAAGTAGTAAGTTTTCTTGCTGCATACATGTTGGTTTCAGTCAGATGTACGGAAGAGACTCCGGCAAAAATGTTCCCAAAGTATCTAAGAATAGACATTTGAGGACGAATGTTTCTAAGGGGGAAGGATGTTACATCTCACGTTTTTCATAAGTTAAAATTTCATTTTCAGTTAACCGACGTGGACTCAGGGATAAGATCATCTTGACATTAACGTACTTGCGCTATTTATAACAAGAAATAAATAAGTGTTATGAAGGATAAAGGGGTACACGGATTAAAGAGAACAAGTTTCGTTGAAAGTGGTCAATTTGGAATAAAAAAGGGTCGAGCAATAATACCCGATAATTATGAACTAGTACCATGCAAGATACCATATGATCACGGTAGTATAATATATAAAGTTTTTTAAAATAAATAGTATTTTAACTAATTTGTGGTAATTTTTAAATTATGCGGGTAATTGTCTAATTACCGGACAACATGACATTACCTAGTTAACTAATAAGTAGATAAAAAAATTATTATACTAACCCCCCAATGTAGCAAGAAGCCGCAAAGCTTAAAAGTGACTAAGTAGTTACTTTGACAAATGGCTAAAATATGATAACCAAGTCATACTTAAGACTTGATAAGATTTATAAATCTTATCTATAACATTTAATAGGAAGTCTTGTAAAGACTTCAAAAAGAATCACAATCTGCCTTGGTATTTAAAGCCAAGAACGTGGAAATCAGAAACATTTCATTTCAACAACTCAAGCTTCATTTGAAGCAATCCTGTCCAAACAATTCAACCCCTTAGATAAACAAATTTCGATAGAAATTTCAAAAAAGAGCCACCACAATTTCGTTCAATTTCAAAGGATTCAGTCAGAATTTCGTTCATATTTCACGGAAGCAGAGGCTTCATTTCGTTCAAATAGTTCCAGGAACAGTTATGTTAAGGCTAAGCTTTTCCTTCATATTAGCATGATATCGTAATTGCACAAGTTTGATAACGAGTCATAGAGAAAAATTCGTATCCCGGAATTTGCGTATATTTTTCTAGTCTTGCAAATTACATATATTTTCCTAGTTTTGTAAGTTACCATATTCTTCTTATCGGGACTGCATATTCAGTTGTATTTCCTTTTTCTGGTCAAAAGAGTAGAGAGTTTACATATATACAGTATCAAAAGTATTTTCATTACCATCGAGCTATAATCGATGGGCCGACCTCTATTGGGCAACCTCTGATCAGATGGTAAGTTATATACCGAGCCTGCAATGGCCGAGCACCTATGAGAAAGCCCAGTTGGTCAAGATACAGAACCTAGTATGGCCGAGTGCTTATGAGCGAGCCTACTACGACAGAGTAGATATATATATATACCGAGCCTAATAGAGCCAGACAACTATTTTACTCACTATATTGAGAGAGTTAAGTCAGTATCAGCTGATGAGCATATCTTCAGATTATCTTCGATCCCCAGTTGCTTTCAGTTATTATATCATTAGTTCTGTTTCAATCTTTCAGTATATTGCCTTACATACTCGGTGCATTATTTCGTACTGACGTCCCATTCTAGGGGCATTGCATTCCATGCGTGCAGGTTCGTACAGACAGACGACTAGACCTCCTTAGTAGGTGTTGCCCGAGTTTAGCTTTATCGGTAAGCTCCCCTTCTTTCCAAGTTGCTGGGTCTAGTAGTGTGGTGTATATCTTGTGTATATATGTAGATAGGTTATGGGTAGGTCGAGGCCCTGGTCCGATCACATTACATCTATCAGTAGAGGCTTGTAGACATATCTTATCGGTTAGTGCGGTATGTTGGGCTTGTAGGCCCTGTACGTATATTTTGTTGTCCTGTCAGTTGTAGTAATTATGATGGCCTTACCGGCCTAGTTTTATGTTGACATTAGTCAGTGTTAGTCTCCATTTATTTTTATATTTTGCATCACATATTATCTTGTAATGTGGCCCATAGCCAAAGTATGACATTACATGTTCAGAGTTTCTTACTTGCAAGTAGTACGCAAGGATAGATGAGGCACTAGGGCCCGGTCTCGCCCCCAGGATCGAGGCGTGAGATTATACCTCCACAACATGCGTTAATTGTGTTCCTTAGTTAGTGAATTCACTGTGCTAGTTTCCCAAGACATGTTCAATAACTATGAGAGAATGTGTCCTTCTATGTGTCACTGTAACACTTCCTTTCCCATAAGAACCCTTAATAGGCTCTCCGTCAAGACCAAATGCTTCTTTGGGGTTTATCATAGCACAACGCCTACTTCTCATGGTTTCCTATCTTTCATTAGCATCTGGGTACTTATCAAGTCAAAATCCATGGAGAACTCATCATGAACATCTGCAAACCTTTCAGGTTTATTTTATACTGTCTCATTGGGTTCGGTTATCTTTGCACACTTGAGTCTAGAATCATGGACTATATCATTGTCATGTGCGGGGAGTTTTGCTACCCTTGGTATTCCACCTCCCTAGATGGATAGGAGTTTTATTTGCCTTTATCCCCGTAGCATCATGTTAACCATTACAACCCCTCTAACCAATATATGATTTCATCTCAATATTAAGATGTCCTAGCTATGTGGTTTCGCTTGTGAAAGGTTGAGATTAGATGCTTTCAGATTTTTGCACATATCATGGGCATATTGATTTGGAATACAAGTTGTCGTATCTTTAGTTCTCTCATATAGGATCAATTATCAGGAAGGATTAAGCTGTTTGAAATATGTTAATCTCATAAGTGTTCAACTTCTTTTCATCCTCATGAGCTTATGGCATATATTCCTTGTGTTAGTTAATGTTATGAGTGTAATTCAACTTCATGTATTTTGAAACCCATATCGCATTTAAGGTGCCAGAGCATTCTCATTCTTGATAAACTGATTTTCCCTACACTCCAGGAGACGACTGGGTCACGTACTTAAATATTCCTCCTTAACGATTCCTATTGCCAATGTACTAGTTACCCGTATGCCTCCATTGTCTAATAATTGATGTCGTCACACTGATTAACCATGTCAGTATTGTTAGTAGTAATCTTTGTGTCTCTTAGCATATAACCTCATGAAGTACTCTACTCAACAAATTAATGAATTCCTGGATAATTCTAGCCCAATCTTGAACCCTGTTGTTCCTTATTGCATTAAATCTATTGCGTATTGAAGGTTCAAACATGTCATAGAGGGAGTATCCCCGTGTGATCACATATATTCGATAGGTAATTTTTATGTCCAGTTCAGGATAGCACATCTTAGTGTAATTGTTGAAGGTCATCAAAGGTTTAGTGTGGGTGTTCGCGTAGAGATTTATAATTTAGGAGGGTGAACAGGTTATTCTCAATATTTCCTCTAAAGATGTTATGTGAGTTGTAATGAAGGTTTCATAAGTGTATTTCACATTAGGCCGCACTAGGAGTATGAAGTTTCCCCATAGTTGTTCCCTATATATTTTGTGTTTTCACATGTCTATGTCTAAGAAGGTAGTTGGAGATCCTTTGTGTATCATTTCGGTGGTAATTACTGAAGGTGGAGGTAATAGATAGTTGGCTTATGAAGGGCATCTATTTGTCATCATTGTTAGGTAAGTTTGGGGGTGGATATTGTTTCCGTGAATGTGTTATGGCAAAGCCTGTAACTCGAGGCGGCCACCTTGAAGGCCGAAAAATTTGTGGAAAGGAAATATTTTTGCTTGATTGTATAACAATTGGTTTTGATTTGGAAGGTACCTTATAGGTGTTATGATTTAAAAACGTTCGGTCCATGTTCAGGTATCATTATGATAATGTAGCGCTTGTAATGCTGAGATTAGTGTTACGGATATATACATTGTGGTGCTTTGTCGAGTTGTGGATGTGTTGTTAGGATAGTTTTAGTGGTTCTCTGGTAGGCGGATAGGCCTAGTTACAAAGGAAATGCTGCCGAAATTTTTGAAAAATTTGGGAGTTAGTCAAAATTTAGGGACTTGAGGTAGGGGAGAAAAGAGATATATTATGTTAAGTGTTTGGGGTAGACTCTACTCCTCATTCTAGGACGAATGATCCTAAGCGGGGGAGAATGTAAGGCCCCGAAAAATTTTGCTAAGTAATTTAAGATTTCGTGGTGCTAGGTAGGCTAATTATAATATTTTACGTACTATTAACATGATGGACATCAATTTGATTTTTTAAATAAGTGTATAAGTCATATAATAAGTAATTTGGGGTTTAAGGAAAGTCCTAAGTCTACGTCAAATTGGAAAATTTCATAATGGGCTAAAATTCTAAATGAGTTTGCACAAGTCCACACTTTCAACGAATATATATATATATATATATATATATATATATATATATATATATATATGTGTGTGTGTGTGTGTTTGTGTGTGTGTAATGAATAACCTATCAAATGAAAGGACTTACAGCCTAGTTTCTAACGCTTCAAACTGTTCGTCCTATGGACATTCCTACACAAAGTTATGATCAAATTAACAAAGGCTGGCAAAATGCGATCCCGTGGCAGATTCTGCAATTGCAAAACCATTATACGGTCTGCATAATTGATCTGCGACCGAAAAAATGGTCGCAAAATGGACCAGTGTAGCCCAGTTTTGGACACCAGTTTTGCGGTGCATTATGCGACCCGCATACCAATTGTGCGGTCCATTATGCTACCGCAAACCCGAGTTCGGAGGGTTAATTTTCCTATTTTCATGACCCGATCCCATTTTAGTATATAGGCTTTGAGGCTTCATTTGGGGCGATATTCTGATGATTTTAGAGAGAGATAAGAGAATTTTAGAGAGAGAATGAGGGAGCCTAACATTCTAACCATTCAATCTTTTATCAATCTTCAAGAATCAAGGAAACCAATCACAAGATCTTCATCTAAAGAGAATGGGATTGCTAGAAATTTCCAGAACATTGTAGTTACTTAAGGAAAGCTTAAATAGGGTATGTATGGCTAGAACCCTCTCTTCTTAAAAATTGAGCTCCCATGGTGTCCATGCAAATATTGTAAGTCCGAAATTTGATTGATGTAGTACTTGTTATTTCAAATGAATTGGTGTTGCAATAATATATTTGAAAGGTATATCTCAATATGTTCAATATGCTATTTTTGGTAAATTGAGGATATGTGAAGAATGTGAACTATGTGCTAAAATGCCTAGAATTCATGTCAAGTTTAAATTGAGATTGTTATGCCAAACTATGTGAAATCCTCTATGTATAAAGATGTTTGAAATAAATTAAATGGATTGGGAAATAGAGTGTGGCTAACGTGCCGAGAACTTGAGTTATAGTTGTGCCTGGTGATGCCTATGACATGAGAAAATATGAAACTGATTATGAAATGAGCTTTGACTCTACTTTTCCTAAATGACTTCAATAATAAAAGTGTCCTAAAGGCTTTATACATAATTTATGCCCATAAGTGGCTATTCGAGATAATGTTTTGCATTATAAGTACATCCAATGTGATCCGAGTTGTTACATGCTCCGATGTTGAAATTGTATATTGTCGTGATTGAAAAAGAGTAATTCAAGAATAATTGGTGTAATTGCTTGTTTATGACTTTGATGTGTTTCGACCCACGACCTCAAATTAGTTGTGGTTGTCCATGCACTTAAGATATGGAGGCATTATTTATATGGTGTTCACGTTGATGTGTTCACAGATCATAAAAGCCTGCAATATATCTTCAAGAAAAAAGAGTTGAATTTGCGACGGAGGCAATGGCTTGAGTTATTGAAAGATTACGATGTTAACATTCTCTACTATCCGAGGTCTAACATTGGAAAGCTAATGTTACAGCAGATGCCGTAAGTCGCCGATCTATGGGTAGCTTAGCACATGTAGAGGCCAAAAAAAGACAATTAACTAGAGAGATTCATCAATTGGCTTGTTTGGGGGATCAGTTAGTTGACTCTGGTAATGGAGGAGTTTACTCTAAAATACTGCAAAATCATCTCTTATAGCTGAAGTAAAGGAGAGGCAGTACGAGGACCAAGAGTTAGTCGAATTGAGAGAGCGGGTTCCCCAATAGAAGAAGTCATTGTTAGAACTCGAAGGAGATGGGGTTCTCAAATACAGGGGTCGCTTGTGTGTTCCTGATGTATCAGGGCTACGAGACAGGATTATGTCAGAGGCACATTATTCATGGTACTCCATTCACCTTGGGTCGACGAAGATGTATCATTACATTAAGGAGGTGTATTGGTGGAATGATATGAAGAGGAACATTGCTGAGTATATCGCTCAATGCCCTAGTTGCCAACAGATGAAGATAGAGCACCAGAAGCCTGAAGGGCTAATGTAGACTATAGAGATCCCGACATGGAAATTGGAGGTGTTAAACATGGACTTTATCACGGGTTTACCTCGTTCTCAATGTAAGTTTGATTCCATATGGGTGATAGTCAATAGGCTCATGAAATCAGTTCATTTCCGACCGGTCAGATCTACATATACAGTAGAGGATTATGCAAAATTATATATTAAGGAGATAGTGCGACTACATGAAGTACCTGTATCTATTATGTCTGACCGTAGGGCCCAGTTTACAGCACATTTTTGGAGGTCATTTCAGAAAGGTCTAGGGACTCAAGTGAATCTCAGCACAACTTTTCATCCACAAACTGATGGACAGGCCGAACGCACGATTTGGACGCTTGAGGATAAGTTACGAGCATGTGTGCTAGATTTTAAAAGAAGTTGGGATGAACATATACTCTTATCGAGTTTACATATAATAAAAGTTATCACTCTAGTATCTAGATGGATCCATACGAGTCTTTGTATGGGCGCATGTGTAGATCTCCTATAGGGTGGTTTGATGTTGGAGAATTTGGGTTACATGAGCCAAACCTGGTTCAGTAGGCCATAGAAAAAGTAAAGCTTATCCGGGAGTGACTGTTGACAGCTCAGAGTCATCAGAAGTCATATTCTGACATGCGGTGAAGAGATTTAGAGTTTGGGGTTAATGACTGACTATTCTTAAAGGTGTCACCTATGAAAGGTGTAATGAGATTTGGGAATAAAGGCAAGCTTAGCCCACGGTAAATTGGGCCTTATAGGATCACTCGGAGACTGGGCCAAGTAGCTTATGCGTTAGAATTGCCCTCAGAATTGGAGTATGTTCATCCGGTTTTTCACGTATCTATGTTACGAAAGTGCATTTGCAATCCTACCCAAGTGGTGCCCACAAATGATGTACAGATTATAGAGGACTTGTCATATGAGGAAATTCTGGTTGCCATCATAGATCGACAAATCTGCAAGCTATGAAATAAGGAGATAGCATCTGTGAAGGTTTTATAGAGAAGCAAGAAGGTAGAAGAGATGACGTGGGAAGTAGAGGAATAAATGAAGTCTAAATACCCCCACCTATTTCAAATTGAAGATATGACTCGAGTGTATAAACTCTCAGGCTAGTAGGTCATCAGGTAAACTCTCATTTTTTAACTCTCAAAATTTATAATCGACAGTTGTGTGGAGCCAAGTGTTGCTATTTTTAGACAGTGGCCATGTGTGGCAAGTAGTAAGTTTTCTTGCTGCATACATGTTGGTTTCAGTCAGATGTACGGAAGAGACTCCGGCAAAAATGTTCCCAAAGTATCTAAGAATAGACATTTGAGGACGAATGTTTCTAAGGGGGAAGGATGTTACATCTCACGTTTTTCATAAGTTAAAATTTCATTTTCAGTTAACCGACGTGGACTCAGGGATAAGATCATCTTGACATTAACGTACTTGCGCTATTTATAACAAGAAATAAATAAGTGTTATGAAGGATAAAGGGGTACACGGATTAAAGAGAACAAGTTTCGTTGAAAGTGGTCAATTTGGAATAAAAAAGGGTCGAGCAATAATACCCGATAATTATGAACTAGTACCATGCAAGATACCATATGATCACGGTAGTATAATATATAAAGTTTTTTAAAATAAATAGTATTTTAACTAATTTGTGGTAATTTTTAAATTATGCGGGTAATTGTCTAATTACCGGACAACATGACATTACCTAGTTAACTAATAAGTAGATAAAAAAATTATTATACTAACCCCCCAATGTAGCAAGAAGCCGCAAAGCTTAAAAGTGACTAAGTAGTTACTTTGACAAATGGCTAAAATATGATAACCAAGTCATACTTAAGACTTGATAAGATTTATAAATCTTATCTATAACATTTAATAGGAAGTCTTGTAAAGACTTCAAAAAGAATCACAATCTGCCTTGGTATTTAAAGCCAAGAACGTGGAAATCAGAAACATTTCATTTCAACAACTCAAGCTTCATTTGAAGCAATCCTGTCCAAACAATTCAACCCCTTAGATAAACAAATTTCGATAGAAATTTCAAAAAAGAGCCACCACAATTTCGTTCAATTTCAAAGGATTCAGTCAGAATTTCGTTCATATTTCACGGAAGCAGAGGCTTCATTTCGTTCAAATAGTTCCAGGAACAGTTATGTTAAGGCTAAGCTTTTCCTTCATATTAGCATGATATCGTAATTGCACAAGTTTGATAACGAGTCATAGAGAAAAATTCGTATCCCGGAATTTGCGTATATTTTTCTAGTCTTGCAAATTACATATATTTTCCTAGTTTTGTAAGTTACCATATTCTTCTTATCGGGACTGCATATTCAGTTGTATTTCCTTTTTCTGGTCAAAAGAGTAGAGAGTTTACATATATACAGTATCAAAAGTATTTTCATTACCATCGAGCTATAATCGATGGGCCGACCTCTATTGGGCAACCTCTGATCAGATGGTAAGTTATATACCGAGCCTGCAATGGCCGAGCACCTATGAGAAAGCCCAGTTGGTCAAGATACAGAACCTAGTATGGCCGAGTGCTTATGAGCGAGCCTACTACGACAGAGTAGTAGATATATATATATACCGAGCCTAATAGAGCCAGACAACTATTTTACTCACTATATTGAGAGAGTTAAGTCAGTATCAGCTGATGAGCATATCTTCAGATTATCTTCGATCCCCAGTTGCTTTCAGTTATTATATCATTAGTTCTGTTTCAATCTTTCAGTATATTGCCTTACATACTCGGTGCATTATTTCGTACTGACGTCCCATTCTAGGGGCATTGCATTCCATGCGTGCAGGTTCGTACAGACAGACGACTAGACCTCCTTAGTAGGTGTTGCCCGAGTTTAGCTTTATCGGTAAGCTCCCCTTCTTTCCAAGTTGCTGGGTCTAGTAGTGTGGTGTATATCTTGTGTATATATGTAGATAGGTTATGGGTAGGTCGAGGCCCTGGTCCGATCACATTACATCTATCAGTAGAGGCTTGTAGACATATCTTATCGGTTAGTGCGGTATGTTGGGCTTGTAGGCCCTGTACGTATATTTTGTTGTCCTGTCAGTTGTAGTAATTATGATGGCCTTACCGGCCTAGTTTTATGTTGACATTAGTCAGTGTTAGTCTCCATTTATTTTTATATTTTGCATCACATATTATCTTGTAATGTGGCCCATAGCCAAAGTATGACATTACATGTTCAGAGTTTCTTACTTGCAAGTAGTACGCAAGGATAGATGAGGCACTAGGGCCCGGTCTCGCCCCCAGGATCGAGGCGTGAGATTATACCTCCACAACATGCGTTAATTGTGTTCCTTAGTTAGTGAATTCACTGTGCTAGTTTCCCAAGACATGTTCAATAACTATGAGAGAATGTGTCCTTCTATGTGTCACTGTAACACTTCCTTTCCCATAAGAACCCTTAATAGGCTCTCCGTCAAGACCAAATGCTTCTTTGGGGTTTATCATAGCACAACGCCTACTTCTCATGGTTTCCTATCTTTCATTAGCATCTGGGTACTTATCAAGTCAAAATCCATGGAGAACTCATCATGAACATCTGCAAACCTTTCAGGTTTATTTTATACTGTCTCATTGGGTTCGGTTATCTTTGCACACTTGAGTCTAGAATCATGGACTATATCATTGTCATGTGCGGGGAGTTTTGCTACCCTTGGTATTCCACCTCCCTAGATGGATAGGAGTTTTATTTGCCTTTATCCCCGTAGCATCATGTTAACCATTACAACCCCTCTAACCAATATATGATTTCATCTCAATATTAAGATGTCCTAGCTATGTGGTTTCGCTTGTGAAAGGTTGAGATTAGATGCTTTCAGATTTTTGCACATATCATGGGCATATTGATTTGGAATACAAGTTGTCGTATCTTTAGTTCTCTCATATAGGATCAATTATCAGGAAGGATTAAGCTGTTTGAAATATGTTAATCTCATAAGTGTTCAACTTCTTTTCATCCTCATGAGCTTATGGCATATATTCCTTGTGTTAGTTAATGTTATGAGTGTAATTCAACTTCATGTATTTTGAAACCCATATCGCATTTAAGGTGCCAGAGCATTCTCATTCTTGATAAACTGATTTTCCCTACACTCCAGGAGACGACTGGGTCACGTACTTAAATATTCCTCCTTAACGATTCCTATTGCCAATGTACTAGTTACCCGTATGCCTCCATTGTCTAATAATTGATGTCGTCACACTGATTAACCATGTCAGTATTGTTAGTAGTAATCTTTGTGTCTCTTAGCATATAACCTCATGAAGTACTCTACTCAACAAATTAATGAATTCCTGGATAATTCTAGCCCAATCTTGAACCCTGTTGTTCCTTATTGCATTAAATCTATTGCGTATTGAAGGTTCAAACATGTCATAGAGGGAGTATCCCCGTGTGATCACATATATTCGATAGGTAATTTTTATGTCCAGTTCAGGATAGCACATCTTAGTGTAATTGTTGAAGGTCATCAAAGGTTTAGTGTGGGTGTTCGCGTAGAGATTTATAATTTAGGAGGGTGAACAGGTTATTCTCAATATTTCCTCTAAAGATGTTATGTGAGTTGTAATGAAGGTTTCATAAGTGTATTTCACATTAGGCCGCACTAGGAGTATGAAGTTTCCCCATAGTTGTTCCCTATATATTTTGTGTTTTCACATGTCTATGTCTAAGAAGGTAGTTGGAGATCCTTTGTGTATCATTTCGGTGGTAATTACTGAAGGTGGAGGTAATAGATAGTTGGCTTATGAAGGGCATCTATTTGTCATCATTGTTAGGTAAGTTTGGGGGTGGATATTGTTTCCGTGAATGTGTTATGGCAAAGCCTGTAACTCGAGGCGGCCACCTTGAAGGCCGAAAAATTTGTGGAAAGGAAATATTTTTGCTTGATTGTATAACAATTGGTTTTGATTTGGAAGGTACCTTATAGGTGTTATGATTTAAAAACGTTCGGTCCATGTTCAGGTATCATTATGATAATGTAGCGCTTGTAATGCTGAGATTAGTGTTACGGATATATACATTGTGGTGCTTTGTCGAGTTGTGGATGTGTTGTTAGGATAGTTTTAGTGGTTCTCTGGTAGGCGGATAGGCCTAGTTACAAAGGAAATGCTGCCGAAATTTTTGAAAAATTTGGGAGTTAGTCAAAATTTAGGGACTTGAGGTAGGGGAGAAAAGAGATATATTATGTTAAGTGTTTGGGGTAGACTCTACTCCTCATTCTAGGACGAATGATCCTAAGCGGGGGAGAATGTAAGGCCCCGAAAAATTTTGCTAAGTAATTTAAGATTTCGTGGTGCTAGGTAGGCTAATTATAATATTTTACGTACTATTAACATGATGGACATCAATTTGATTTTTTAAATAAGTGTATAAGTCATATAATAAGTAATTTGGGGTTTAAGGAAAGTCCTAAGTCTACGTCAAATTGGAAAATTTCATAATGGGCTAAAATTCTAAATGAGTTTGCACAAGTCCACACTTTCAACGAATATATATATATATATATATATATATATATATATATATATATATATGTGTGTGTGTGTGTGTTGTGTGTGTGTAATGAATAACCTATCAAATGAAAGGACTTACAGCCTAGTTTCTAACGCTTCAAACTGTTCGTCCTATGGACATTCCTACACAAAGTTATGATCAAATTAACAAAGGCTGGCAAAATGCGATCCCGTGGCAGATTCTGCAATTGCAAAACCATTATACGGTCTGCATAATTGATCTGCGACCGAAAAAATGGTCGCAAAATGGACCAGTGTAGCCCAGTTTTGGACACCAGTTTTGCGGTGCATTATGCGACCCGCATACCAATTGTGCGGTCCATTATGCTACCGCAAACCCGAGTTCGGAGGGTTAATTTTCCTATTTTCATGACCCGATCCCATTTTAGTATATAGGCTTTGAGGCTTCATTTGGGGCGATATTCTGATGATTTTAGAGAGAGATAAGAGAATTTTAGAGAGAGAATGAGGGAGCCTAACATTCTAACCATTCAATCTTTTATCAATCTTCAAGAATCAAGGAAACCAATCACAAGATCTTCATCTAAAGAGAATGGGATTGCTAGAAATTTCCAGAACATTGTAGTTACTTAAGGAAAGCTTAAATAGGGTATGTATGGCTAGAACCCTCTCTTCTTAAAAATTGAGCTCCCATGGTGTCCATGCAAATATTGTAAGTCCGAAATTTGATTGATGTAGTACTTGTTATTTCAAATGAATTGGTGTTGCAATAATATATTTGAAAGGTATATCTCAATATGTTCAATATGCTATTTTTGGTAAATTGAGGATATGTGAAGAATGTGAACTATGTGCTAAAATGCCTAGAATTCATGTCAAGTTTAAATTGAGATTGTTATGCCAAACTATGTGAAATCCTCTATGTATAAAGATGTTTGAAATAAATTAAATGGATTGGGAAATAGAGTGTGGCTAACGTGCCGAGAACTTGAGTTATAGTTGTGCCTGGTGATGCCTATGACATGAGAAAATATGAAACTGATTATGAAATGAGCTTTGACTCTACTTTTCCTAAATGACTTCAATAATAAAAGTGTCCTAAAGGCTTTATACATAATTTATGCCCATAAGTGGCTATTCGAGATAATGTTTTGCATTATAAGTACATCCAATGTGATCCGAGTTGTTACATGCTCCGATGTTGAAATTGTATATTGTCGTGATTGAAAAAGAGTAATTCAAGAATAATTGGTGTAATTGCTTGTTTATGACTTTGATGTGTTTCTATTGTGGTTTGGTGTGTCCACTCCTTTTTAGAAGAATCCTTTGTGTTTAAAGTTCCATTGCTAATGAACATGAGGTGTATGATTTTTGAAATATTGTATATGCCCATGATTCATGATTCCTCTCGTGTGTACTTGACATCTTCGATTGAATGGCTTGTTGCTAAAATTGATATTGATGTGAAATGTAGGGGAAAAGAGCTCGAATTATGAAATATGGCCTAGTGCCAAGTATGATATGATAATTATGGCCTCAAGTGCCGATGAACTGATATATGTGAAGTAAAGATTGAAATGAGATGATATATTGAAAAGGAAAAATGTCTTGGTAAGACAGCCTAGCCGATCGAGCCGTGATCGGACGCCATGCCGCACATATGGTGGTATTGGCTGATTTTGAAACCGGAAAGTGAGAATGAAATTATTACTAAGATACATGTCTCAAATGAGGTAACCTAGCCGACCGGGTTGTGATCGGACTCCGCGCAAGAAGGCAGTGATATTGTGAATGATGGTGCAACAGTACGAAATGTCCCAACCTAAAGCTATGGAAATTATGTGAAAGCTATGTGATTCTTTTTATTTGATGACGTGGTGACTGTTTAAAGCTTTTGTTGAATCCTTATGATTTCTTTGTTCTTGTATAGTTTTTCTTTCTAAAAAAACGGTGTTTGTTTATACATACTAGTGCTATTCGACGGCACTAACGTCCCTTTTGTCGGGGGCTCTACATCTTTAAATGGATGTAGGTGGTTCCATAGTAGGCACTGTTGGTCGCAGCTAGTGACGCATCTTCCTTTCAGCTGACTTGGTGAGCCCCACTTCATTTCGGGGTCCGGTACCATTGTTTATCATGTACTTTGTATTTTAAGGTATAGCCGGAGCCTTGTTGCCGGCATTTCCATGTTACTCTTCAGTTATATTTAGAGGCTCCGTAGATAGGTTGTGGGTGGAGTTTGATAATGGGGAATTGAATTAGAAATATTGATATTTGGCAAAGATGTATAAAACTTGTAATATTTTAAAAATTATGAAGGAAGTTGCTAATGGAAATGAAATGGAAGTTTTTAATGATATATTTACAAAGTATGATTAATGGAGTCCATCTCCTCCATATTGATTACTTCCCACTTCTAAGTTGGAATCTACATAGCCTGCAATGATCTACTGGGTTTTTGATGCTCAATCTTAACCTGCTAAAAGTTAGGACACTGAGAAACAAACTCTGCTATATCCTTTTTCATTCTGTCCCACCAATCTACTCCCATGATATCATGATACATCTTTGTCGCTCCTATATGGATACACTAACAAGAATAGTGAGTTTATCCCATAACCTGCCGACGTGGCCCTGCAACATTACAGACACACAATCATCCTTGATATCTAAGGATCCCATCTTCCGTAATTTCAAATGGTGTCTTCTCCTTCTGAGGGGTGGTATCCCTATAATGAGCTAACAAAGGATCCTCGTACTGGCGTTCCTTTACTTCAGTTACTAAAGAGCCTGAATAGTAATTCCAATATCATTTGAGTCCAGTAACCGAACTCCAAGAATAGCTAGCTTGTGAATTTCATGGGTTATTCCCCTCCTTTTCCAGCTGTAAATATGACAAGATACCCATAGATCTACGGCTGAGGGCATCGACTAACACGTTTGCCTTTCCCAAATGGTATAAAATATCAACGTCATAATCTTTAAGTGGCTCCAACCATCTCCTTTGATGTAAATTCAATTACTTTTGCTTTAAAATATACAGAAGGCTCTTATGATCCATATAGATATCAACATGAATGCCATACAAGTAGTGCCTCAACATTTTTAGTGCATGAATCATTGCAGCTAACTCTAAATTGTAGGTCGGGTAATTCTTCTTGTGCTTTCTTAGTTGTCTAGAAGCATAAGCTACAATGTTACCATGCTGCATCAGCACACAACCCAATCCGACACCTGAAGCGTCACAATAAATAACATAATTGTCGGTCCTTTCTGGGAGCGTTAGAACCGTTGCTGAATTTAATTTGTCCTTCAATGTCTAGAAACTCCGTTGGCAAGAATCAGTCCATTGAAACTTTGCTCCCTTCTGAGTCAACTTTGTCAAAGGTGCTGATAGGGAAGAAAATCCCTCTACAAATCTTTTGTAATAACCTGCCAAACCGAGAAAGCTACGAACCTCCGTCGGTGTTGTGGGTCTAGTCCACATTTTTACTGCCTCAATCTTTTGTGTTTCCACCCAGATACCTTCACCTGAAATGATATACCCAAGTAAAGCTACAGAGTTCAACCAGAATTCACATTTAGAGGATTTTGCATACAACTTCCCTTTTTGTATAACTTTGAGCACAGTACGCAAATAATCTGCATGCTCAGCCTCTGAACGAGAATACACTATTATATCATCGATAAATACAATTATGAATAGATCTAAAAAGGGACTAAACACACGGTTCATCAAATCCATGAATATTGCTGGGGCATTGGTCAAACCAAATGACGTAACATGAAACTCAAAGTGCACTTATTTGGTCCTGAATGTTGTCTTTGAAATATCTTCCTCCTTAAACCTTACCTGATGGTACATGGACCTCAAGTCTATCTCTGAAAAACACTTGGAACCTTGCAACTGATCAAATAAATCATCAAGTCAAGGGAGTGGGTACTTATTCTTGATCATCACCTTATTCAACTGTCTATAATCAATACACATCCGTAAGGAACCATCTTTCTTCCTCATAAATAACACAGGTGCTCTCCACGGTGATGTACTAGGTCTGATGAAGCCTTTTCAAGCAAGTCCTTTAGTTGCTCCTTCAACTCTTTCAACTCTGCAGAGGCCATTCTATAGGGAGGAATAGATATTGGATGAGTATCTGGTAGTAGGTCAACAACAAACTCTATTTCTCGCTCTGGCTGAAGACCTAGAAACTCATCGGGAAAAACATCGGGAAACTCATTAACTACAAAGATGGACTGAATGGTTTGTGACTCTACTTCCACATCCTGAACCCTTATTAAGTGATAAATATAGCCCTTTCTGATCATCTTCCTTGCATTGAGATAGGAAATAAATCTACCTCTCGGCGATATCGTATTACATTTCCATTCCAAAATAGGCTCCACTGGCAATTGACATCGGACTATCTTTTATCTAGAATCAACGTTGGCATGACGAAAAGCCAACCAATCCATACCCATTATAACATCAAATTCTACAATATCTAACTCAATTAGGTCTGCTACGATAGATCGACTATGAAATACTATTATACAACCCTTATATACTCTCTTAGCTATCACTGAGTCCCAAGCAAGTGTAGACACCTCAAGAGGTTTAACAAACTGAGGTTTTATCCCAAACTTACTAGCAACCAACGGAGTAACATATGATAAGGTGGAACATGGGTCAATGTTTACCATGAAAATGGTAATACCAATTAAATTTGTTGATGGGACTCTAAAAATACGTGATCTATTGTTATGCTAGTTTGTTAATGTAACGACCCGACCGGTCATTTTGAGCTCCGGCGCATTATTCAACAGTTTGAGGCCATGAGCGGCTTCATCTCAGGTATATTGACTTGTGTGTATGGTGAAAATTAAAATTCAGGAAGTTTGGAGTCAAATCTAAATGGAAATTCTCATTTTGAAAGCTTAAAATTGAAGAAACGAACTAGGATTGGAATTTTGAGTAAATGACCTCGGAATTGGGATTCGAAGGTTCCAGCAAGTTCGTATGATGATTTCGGACTTGGGCGTATGCCCGGATCGGGTTTTGGATAACCCGGGAGCGTTTTGGCGCCTATTGTGGAAGATAGCATTTTAGAAGAAATTGCATCACTTTGGTTTAAAATGCATTTCAGTGTTATTGATGTCCGTTCGGGATTCCGAGACTGGGAGTAGCTGCGTATAGTGATTGTAGATTTGGGAGCGCGATCGGAAGTTAATTCAGAGGTCCGTAGGTCATTTTGGAGTCGTTCGGCTAAAGATGGAAAATTGAAGGTTTTTGAGAAAATTTGGCCGGAAGTGGAAATTTTGATATCGGATTCGAAATGCGAATTTTATGGTTTGGATAGATTCGTTAGGTTATTTGGGACTTAGGAGTGTGTCCGGAATATCTTTGTGTTGAAATTTATGAATTATGGGAAAAATTTGAAAAATTTTGATATTTAATATTGTTAAAGTTGGCTTTGGTCAATATTTTTCGTAAACGGACCCGGACTCGTGATTTTTCGGTCTCGAAAGGTCCATAGAAAAATACGGGAGTTGAACGTGTTTCCGGAATCGAATTCCGATGTCCCAGGCCCGAGAAATGAATTTTTTCGTGAGATTGTTTTCTGAAAATGTTTAAGGAAAATGAAAATAAAATTTGATCAGAAAGTAATGGTATCGGGCTCGTATTTTGGTTCCGACGCCCGGTACAGGTCATATATGTTGGTTAAGCGCTTCGTGTAAAGTTTGGTTACAAACGGGCGTTGTTTGACGGGTTTCGACCTTAAATTGGAAAATTTGAAAGTTTATGAAATTTGAAAGAATTCTTGGATTTAAGGCTCATATCATTGATTTTGATGTTATTTTGGCAATTTGATCGCTCGAGTATGTTCGTGTGATGTTTTAGAGTAAGTGTTCATATTTGGTTTGGAGCCTCAAGGGCTCGGGGGTGTTTCGGAGGTGTCTCGGAGTGATTTCGGACTTAGGAAAAATTGCAGAAAATTCTGCTGTGCCCAGAAAATTTTAGGTGCGAGTAGTCCAGTTTGGAAGCTTATATCTTGTAATCTATAAGAAATCAGAAAAAGTGCAAAACACGCAAGTTATAGCCCATACATTCTAGTTTTCGAAAAGCTAAACCATTCACCATTTGGATATCATCTCAGAAAGTTACGATGGATCAAAAAGGGCTGCTGGAGCAATTTCGGCAGAATTTATGATGCATTTTAGAAGCTCATATCTCGGGATTTATAAAGAGTTATATGGTGTACAACCTATCAAATTAAAGATCTTTGAGTCTAGTTTCAAAATCTTCAAACCGTTTGTCATTTGGATATTTATACAAGACGTTATGGGTGTTTAAACAGAAGGTGTTCGACAAGGAATAATTTTAATAGGATGTACAACATGTATAGCACAAGCGCAAGGTACAACTCGACGAAGCACAGACAGATTCTTTTATACACGGATTTAGCTCACTTCTCTTCATTTCTTCAAAGTATGGACGATTTTTGGGGAGCTTCAAGAGGGGATTTTCATCATCAATGTGAAGGTAAGTTATCCCCACCTATTTTGAGTTAAGTACATCAATTATGTATGGATTTGAGCATGAAAATTGTAGAAAAATTGAGGATTTAGGCCTAGGGATTTGAAAATAAGATTTGGTGGTTTGAGGGGTCAAATAAACTCCGATTTTGGTAAATTTTATATGTACGGACTCATGGCGAGACGAGGAATCCGGTGATGTGACTTTCGTAATTTTTCGAGAAGTGGGCCCGGTGCTCGGGTTTTGCAAATTTCGTGATTTTCGATATTTTTCGAGTCTTTTCGATTGGGTTATATTCCCTTAGCCTATTGTAATATATTCCTTGTGGTTTTGGCAAGATTCGACGCGCGAGGAGGTCGATTCGAAAGGAAAGGGCATCGCGGAGTAGACTTTTGGCCATCTTGAGGTGAGTAATAAATGTAAATGTTGTTTTGAGGGTTTGAAACCCCGGACATTCACATCGTAACGCTATATTGAGGCGTGACATACACTCCATGGCGAGTGCGGGGTCGGATACTATTGGGGATTGTGACTTGGTCCATCCCGTGTAATGTTTATACTATACTGGTGATTGATACACATACTTCATTGATATTACTGGGCTTGATGCCATGTTTGGGGGCCTTGTGCCGATTTGTAAAATCCTTCGAGGATTGATATTACTGCTTAGCATGATTTTCATATCATTTAATTTCAGCCCAAGGTTTTAAATGTTGTTTTGCAAACTCATCCATAATTCTAAGTGTTGAAAACTTAAATGATATTTTTAAATGTATTCCGGGCTGGGAACTTCTGTTTTTTAAATGCCCAAGGGGCTTATTATATTATTTTCTGGACTGATTATAAAGTGACTTGAAACAGTGGTAACAATGACACTGTGTGATATACTTGAAATAGTGGTAACAATGACACTGGATGATATACTTGAACAGTGGTAACAATGGCACTGTATGATATAAATTGGTCAGGTAACAATGGCTGACCGGTCAAGTAACAATGACTCACCAAGATATTGCGCTTGGGCTGTAGGAGCCCCTCCGGAGTCTGTACACACCCCCATTGAGCGCCGTCGACGATAAATAAATATGGATGGCTCGGGCTGCACGCCGCAGTTGGTACTGGAATGTACCATCATATGCATTGCATTGATTCATGTATTTGTATTTATACTGGTGTTTAGCTGCTCAGTTCCATATGTTGTTGTATATTCAGATTGTAGCTTACTTTGTGTATTTACTGGATTTTCTTATCTTCGGACTGTAGTTACTTTTATTACTCACTGGGTTGGAGTATTTACTTTACTCCCTGCACCTTGTGTGCAGATCCAGGGCAGTCTCAGGCTCAGTAGATCTAGTTGATCAACAGATCCAGCCTCTGGGAGTATCGAGGTACCTGCACGGCGTTCGCAGCCATTGATCTTCTCCCTCCTATCCTGTCTCTTTATTTCCGCATTATCGGACTTTGGATATACCGTGTATTAGGATGATATTCTGTATTCTAGAGGCTCAGATTCATGACACCGGGTCCTAGTAAGATTATATTGTGTATTTTGTTAAAATCTTTAGTACTTTAATCTTGCTTAATTGATATTTCTTTCCGCTATTTTTGATAAATTGGGTTAAGTGTTGAATAATGGTCGGGCTTGCCTAGTAGTGTGTTGGGCGCCATCACGACCGGGATTTAGGTCGCAACAAGTTGGTATCAGAGCCTAGGTTACTTGGTCTCGCGAGTCATGAGCCAGTTTAGTAGAGTCTCGCGGATCGGTACGAAGACGTCTGTACTTATCCTCGAGAGGCTGCCGAACCTTTAGGAAAACTTCACATTCTTGAATTCTTATCGTGCGTCCTTGATTCAGCTTGAAAAGAAACTTTTGAAATTCGTTCCGCGTGATCGTATGCACCAACGGGCGCTCAGTATCAGATGTGTCTCGATGGCTTTTGATTCCCCGATCGAGGGGTGAGGTGTAATCTCTGTGAGTTTGAAGTTAGACCAGTCTGGAGGACTTGAGGCCAAATCTTTGCCAATGGCTTGAGCACCGAAGTGCTGATTTTGTGAGCAAGTGTTTTGAACTCATATGTTCATTATTGTCCTTGTTAGTCGGAATGGCGGTTGGATATCCACGTGATGAGTATGTTAGTGTTGCGAGGTGTATTTGTACGACTTGGTAGTGGCGAAGAAGCCTACTAGATAGTAGATGAACTGTTAAATGATTCGTTTCTTATTGTGATTTGTTGAGTAGCCCGAGTTATGGGCGCGTGAAGAATATTTTTTGTGTCTCCTAGTTAGATAAGTCTGGGAGCTGAGATCGCTTCCGTAAATGTATTATGACGAAATCGTTGAGTCAAGGAGACCACCTTGAAGGTCGAAAATATTAAAGGAAGAATATGTTCCTACTTGGTTGAATATCCCAATAATGGAGGGTTGAAGGGTATTTTCTATGTGTTATGATTCAAATAGGTGCAACGCATGTCCATGTATCAATTTAGATTTATGTAATTGATATGCATTGTGATGCTTTGTCAAGTTGTGGATGTGTTGTTAGGATGGTTTTGGTGATTCTCTGGCAGGTGGATAGGACCAATTACAAAGGAGACTCTGCCGAAATTTTTGAAAAATTTAGGACTTAAAAAAAATAAAAATAAAAAAATTGGTCACCTAGAGAGTGGGCTTAATTGTTGTGTGAGTAAATGCAAGAATTGCAGAAGAGTTAAAATTCCAGATGATTCGTGTTTCCACGAGCTTATGATGGAGTGAGTTTAATCTCACCATGATATTACGACATCAATAGAGTATATGTGTTGTGATCTATGGTTTCGAGCCAAGTTGGGGAGCTTGTTGTTGATTAGCTGATTGCACAGTTTATTACCTGCATGAATTCTGGTTATTGGCGTATTGGTGGGTTATTACAGCTACGGAAAAGGACCATGAGTGGTAATTTGAGTAAATGAATTGTTGGATGCATGCTATGGTTAGCCTTATTGGCTCATGTTCAGACTTGAGGGAAGATTCATGATTTATGCCTCGTATTGGTGCATGATTCGAGGGAAGTGATCCCTCTAGGTGCTTTATCGAGAGGGTATTCATATGTTATAAAATTCAGTAGAGTTGGTTTCATTCGGGGCCAAGTCAGAGCAGAGTGGCTCTCAATAGCGGTCCTAGTTAATTCAAGAGGTAAAGTGTGGTGCCTAATGATTTTGAGTCTATAAGTACGGTTAAGAGTCATGCTTTTGAAGCAGCTTATGAAGAAAGGCACAGAATGTTCTATGATGTTTTGACTTACGGTGTAGAATTTGAGAGACATGAAATGGTCATGGTGTTTGAGACAGCATGGTCTCGTGATTTAAGGTCACTCGGGGTGAGTTTGGTTGAAATAAGTTAGGTGTTAAAGGGAAATATTATTATTTCTAAGGCAATGAAGGATAAATTGGAAGGAAGTAGATTGATTAGCCATAGTTGAGGTTGTATACTGGTGTCAGTGATCGGTTCGTTCAGCGTGATCGAGTTATGCATGTGAGGCTTGTCGGCCGCAGTGATTGATGTTATTCTGAAGCATTCTTTTGCTAGGGCCTATTATGAGTAGACAGATCCCAGAAAGTGTTATGGTGGCTTGGACCACTACTTAGAGATTGGCATATTCGACGATTATGAGGATTCGCCTGTATGCTGCTATAGTTCTACTGAAGTGAGTTAAATGGAAAGTCTTATGTGATGAAGTATTAGCCTATCGACAGTTCCAGAGTTGTGATGGAAATCGCGTCTATCGTATATTGGCACGTGAGGTGCAGTGAGTGGTATGGAATTTGAAGTAAGGACCAAGGTTAAAATTTGGTCAATGAATGTGATGTCACGATCTCGGATGAGCAGTATATGAGTTTTAGTGTTTTGAGTAAGATGGGTATTGACGTCAGTATCACCTGAGGTCGGTGTTCTGTGAGAAAGGCTTTGCATCCTGGTTAGGGATTCTTGATCGCTTTTCAGCGTTAGTGCAGCCGGTGGTTTGGATGTGCAGACCCGTTAATTTTTCGGAAGATGGTGGGAGCTTGTCCCACATGAATATTGTATAAGTGTGACATATAGTCACTTGATTCATTAGAAATTTAAACCAAGTATGAGGATTTTGGTAATATCATCCATTTGAGAATTTATGCCTGGAAGGCACTCTGTTTATTGGGATATGGACATGTGAAAGATTATTGGCCTAGCTTGGCACGATCAGGATCGACTTGAGGTTGGTGGATAGATTTAAATGTGGAAGTGAGCCTTACGTCAGGCCAGTTGTGTTTATTTCATCAATGCGCTCTTTATGAAAGGTTAGTCGTGGTCTTATTTCGTGGTCAGTTAATTCATGTAAAGATATATTGCACCGTATGAGTTGTGAGATGGCTTGGTAAATTCCTTATGTGTTGAGGTTCCGCTCAGCGGTGATGTTATATGAGCAGGATGAGACTTAGATCATGTATCGCACCTCAGTTGTGCTTGAGTTTGTAGCCTATAGCGCTATATGTTTCCTTGGGAATGATATTATGCACCTTAGTATGTTTATGACCGATATTTGGTATTTTGATGTGATGAGCTATTTAGCTCGACGTATATCTCCTTATGTGAGTTCTATATGTGGATCGGGTGGCACACCGCCATGAGTATGTTGTTTGGATCGGGTTGCACGCCGCAACAGTGTGATGTTCAGTTCAGTGCCCATATTTGCTTTTGTGTGTTCTGTTTCCCTGTTTTCTGAGGAAGTCTATGTTAGTGTGCGAGTTGAGTAGTTCCTTCTAGAGTTCGCCTTCCTTTTGTATCGCGTTCGAATTGATAGCATACTGGCACATTGTGGCGTCTTGTGGGATTTTTGATTATGTCTGAGGTGGCTTATTGCCTGAGCAGTTCGTACTGGGTGAGACGAGGTTACTAGATTTGGGGTCAGTGCAAACTGATTATATGAAGTATATTATAGAGCAAAGATCATTCTTTGGTTTGGGATAAGGTAATGGAACTTGTCAGCAGTGTAGATCCAATGAATTGTTGATTCAGCAGTTGGTTGTGAATTTCGGCACATCTCTTCAGTTGTATCGTTGTTGAAAAAAAAAAACTAGAGCAAGACCTGTGTAGATCATGAGATGCAAAGTGTGAATTCAGCAAAGTTATGCAGTTATGTTTGGGTACAGCGTGTGGAGATTGATATGGTGGTCGTATGATGGAAACAGGCTTGGCAGGGAAATTCAGGATGTTGGAATGGGCCTAATGGCTTATTTGCTTGAATAAATAAGTATATCTATAGAATTATCGAGCTAATGTGCTCAACGGAGTAGTGGTAGCATGGGAAGGTGCATGATGTGTTAAACAAGTGATTTCAGACTAAATCAGTGTAGTTCTTAGCACGTTCGAGGACGAACATATGTTTAAGTGGGGGAGATTGTAATGACCCGACCGTTCGTTTTGAGCTCAGGCGCATCATTCAGCAGTTTGAGGCCATGAGCGGCTTCATCTCAGGTATATTGACTTGTGTGTATGGCCAGAATTAAAATTCAGGAAGTTTGGAGTCAAATCTAAATGGAAATTCTCAGTTTGAAAGCTTAAAATTGAAGAAATGAACTAGGATTGGAATTTTGAGTAAACGACCTCGGAATTGGGATCCTAAGGTTCCAGCAGGTTCGTATGATGATTTCGGACTTGGGCGTATGCCCGGATCGGGTTTTGGATAACCCGGGAGCGTTTTGGCGCCTTTTGTGGAAGATAGCATCTTAGAAGAAATTGCATCAGTTTGGTTTAAAATGCATTTCAGTGTTATTGCTGTCCGTTTGGGATTCTGAGACTGGGAGTAGCTCCGTATGGTGATTCTGGATTTGGGAGCGAGATCGAAAGTGAATTCGGAGGTCCGTAGGTCATTTTGGAGGCGTTCGGCTAAAGATGGAAAATTGAAGGTTTTTGAGAAAATTTGGCCGGAAGTGAAAATTTTGATATCGGATTCGAAATGCAAATTTTATGGTTTGGATAGCTTCGTTAGGTTATTTGGGACTTAGGAATGTGTCCGGAATATCTTTGTGTTGAAATATATGAATTATGGGAAAAATTTGAAAATTTTTGATATTTAATATTGTTAAAGTTGACTTTGGTCAACATTTTTGGTAAACGGACCCGGACCCGTGATTTTTCGGTCGCGAAAGGTCCATAGAAAAACATGGGAGTTGAACGTGTTTCCGGAATCGAATTCCGAGGTCCCAGGACCGAGAAATGAATTTTTTCGTGAAATTATTTTCTGAAAATGTTTAAGGAAAATGAAAATGAAATTTGATCAGAAAGTAATGGTATCGGGCTCGTATTTTGGTTCTGACACCTGGTACAGGTCATATATGTTGGTTAAGCGCTTCCTGTAAAGTTCGGTTATAAATGGACGTTGTTTGACGGGTTTCGACCTTAAATTGGAAAATTTGAAAGTTTATGAAATTTGAAAGAGTTCTTGGATTTAAGGCTCAAATCATTGATTTTAATGTTATTTTGGCGATTTGATCGCTCGAGTAAGTTCGTGTGATGTTTTAGAGTCAGTGTTCATATTTGGTTTGGAGCCCTGAGGGTTCGGGAGTGTTTCGGAGGTGTCTCGGAGTGATTTCGGACTTAGGAAAAATTGCAGAAAATTGCAGAAAATTCTGCTGTGCCCAGAAAATTTAGCTGTGAGTAGTCCAGTTTGGAAGCTCATATCTTGTAATCTATAAGAAATCAGAAAAAGTGCAAAACACAAAAGTTGTAGCCCATACATTCTAGTTTTTGGAAAGTTAAACCATTCGCGATTTGGATATCATCTTAGAAAGTTAGGATGGATCGAAAAGGGCTGCTGGAGCAATTTCAGCAGAATTTACGATGCACTTTAGAAGCTCATATCTCGGGATATATAAAGAGTTATATGGTGTACAACCTATCAAATTAAAGATCCTTGAATCTAGTTTCTAAATCTTTAAACCGTTTGTCATTTGGATATTTATACAAGACGTTATGGGTGTTTAAACAGAAGGTGTCCGATAAGGAACAATTTTAATAGGATGTACAACTTGTATAGCACAAGTGCAATGTACAACTTGACGAAGCACATGCAGATTCTTTTACACACGGATTTAGCTCACATTTCTTTATTTCTTCAAAGTATGGACGATTTTTGGGGAGCTTCGAGAGGGGATTTTCATCATCAATGTGAAGGTAAGTTATCCCCACCTATTTTGAGTTAAGTACATCAATTATATATGGATTTGAGCATGAAAATTGTAGAAAAATTGAGGATTTAGGCCTAGGGATTTGAAAATAAGATTTGGTGATTTGAGGGGTCAAATGAACTCCGATTTTGGTAAATTTTATATGTACGGACTCGTGGCGAGACGAGGAATCCGGTGATGTGACTTTCGTAATTTTTCGAGAAGTGGGCCCGGGTCTCGGGTTTTGCAAATTTCGTGATTTTCGATATTTTTTCGAGTCTTTTCGATTGGGTTATATTCCCTTAGCCTATTGTAATATATTCCTTGTGGTTTTGGCAAGATTCGACGCGCGAGGAGGTCGATTCGAAAGGAAAGGGCATCGCGGAGTAGACTTTTGACCATCTTGAGGTGAGTAATAGATGTAAATGTTGTTTTGAGGGTTTGAAACCCCGGACTTTCACATCGTAACACTATATTGAGGCGTGACACGCACTCCATGGCGAGTGCGGG
The DNA here is from genome assembly GCF_000715075.1 of Nicotiana tabacum. Taxonomy (NCBI): domain Eukaryota; kingdom Viridiplantae; phylum Streptophyta; class Magnoliopsida; order Solanales; family Solanaceae; genus Nicotiana; species Nicotiana tabacum. Next base: position 29,131,276 of record NC_134082.1, on the reverse strand, counting down.
GTCGGATACTATTGGGGATTGTGACTTGGTCCATCCCGTGTGATGTTTATACTATACTGGTGATTGATACACATACTTCATTGATATTACTGGGCTTGATGCCATGTTTGGGCCCTTGTGCCGATTTGTAAAATCCTTCGAGGATTGATATTACTGCTTAGCATGATTTGCATAGCATTTAATTTCAGTCCAAGGTTTTAAATGTTGTTTTGCAAACTCAGCCATAATTCTAAGTGTTGAAAACTTAAATGATATTTTTAAATGTATTCCGGGCTGGGAACTTTTGTTTTGTAAATGCCCAAGGGGCTTATTATATTATTTTCTGGACTGATTATAAAGTGACTTGAAACAGTGGTAACAATGACACTGTGTGATATACTTGAAACAGTGGTAACAATGACACTGTGTGATATACTTGAAACAGTGGTAACAATGACACTGTGTGATATACTTGAAACAGTGGTAACAATGACACTGGATGATATACTTGAACAGTGGTAACAATGGCACTGTATGATATAAATTGGTCAGGTAACAATGACACTGGATGATATACTTGAACAGTGGTAACAATGACACTGTATGATATAAATTGGTCAGGTAACAATGGCTGACCGGTCAGGTAACAATGACTGACCAAGATATTGCGCTTGGGCTGTAGGAGCCCCTCCGGAGTCTGTACACACCCCCAGTGAGCGCCGTCGACGATAAATAAATATGGATGGCTCGGGCTGCACGCCGCAGTGGGTACTGGAATGTACCATCATATGCATTGCATTGTATTCATGTATTTGTATTTATACTGGTGTTTAGCTGCTCAGTTCCATATGTTGCTGTATATTCGGATTGTAGCTTACTTTGTGTATTTACTGGATTTTCTTATCTTCGGACTGTAGTTACTTTTATTACTCACTGGGTCGGAGTACTTACTTTACTCCCTGCACCTTGTGTGCAGATCCAGGGCAGTCTCAGGCTCAGTAGATCCAGTTGATCAGCAGATCCAGCCTCTGGGAGTATCGAGGTAGCTGCATGGCGTTCGCAGCCATTGATCTTCTACCTCCTATCCTATCTCTTTATTTCCGCATTATCGGACTTTGGATATACCGTGTATTAGGATGATATTCTGTATTCTAGAGGCTCAGATTCGTGACACCGGGTCCTAGTGAGATTATATTGTGTATTTTGTTAAAATCTTCAGTACTTTAATCTTGCTTAATTGATATTTCTTTCCGCTATTTTTGATAAATTGGGTTAAGTGTTGAATAATGGTCGGGCTTGCCTAGTAGTGTGCTGGGCGCCATCACGACCGGGATTTGGGTTGCGATAGTTAAGTAGTTGATGCAATATATACAAGACTTAGAAGCAAATAAAGTTAAGAAGAGAGCTATAATCGAACTGATAGGACAATTATCGGGGCCTCGAGCTCGTGGATTCAAGGCCTCGGGGTCGATTCCAGAGCTCGATTACGAGCCAACGAAAACAGTTGCTATATGACTAACAGTTACAATAAAATCAATAGAGGCTCTTTATGGCCACTGATAGGCAATAATGATGAACAAATATGGAGATAATAAATGAAAGAAATAATATCAAGAGAGTATATGAGAGAGCAAAGAGAGTGTTCTTCTATATTTCCTATGGAGAAGCTGAAGAAACAGGAGGTTTACAAAATTTCAAGGACACCCTTTATATAGGAGGGGAATCCCAACATAGTACAAAAGCATTAATTACAAAAATAGGGGGATGGGACAACTATATGGCACTAGGCTCTGCCAATACTAGGTGCATGCCTAGGGAACTCCCCACTCCCATCATGACCGCGACCAACATTGTCCTATGTCGGGCATCGACAGACCTCGAGGGAGGGTACTCGGCCCGTGGTCTCGAGCCTTTGAGGTGATCTTCTGAGATGCCTTAACAATGAGAAATTGGTCCCTCTAATTTTGCCGTATACAAATAGTCCCCCCATTTCTTAGAGGGGAGCTACAAGAAACGATTTTGACATCCGACTCCTCGGGCTTTCCATGATGATATCATGATGATGATGCAAGCCTCAATGATTACCAAAATGTTCTGTAGTTTCGCTTCTCCATGATCATTCAACGCATTGCGGTTTCTCATTCTCCAAAGCCACAATGTCGTTGCCGATTCAGCTCCTAGGGATGTATTAAATGCGCTTGCCATTACATTTTTCGAGGGCGATAATGGTGCTTTTGGTTACGCTGCCTCCCTTTATATAAATGGGGGCCTCCTGGGATCACCCTTTCATCTAAGTATCTTCCCGTATTTATCCGTTCCTCCCTTTTCACTTTTTTTTCTTTGTCGTTCGCCATGTTTGAGGCCCACGGCCTCAAGATTGTATGGCGGCACTTCTATTAGTCATGTTGTGGCCTATCTACTGGACCATTTCTGGTCGGGCAAGATTACGTTGTTTTGTTGTTGTTGCCGTGGTTGGCTCCTGACGACAAAGTAGAGGGATGATTTCTTTCGACCCAAGGAAATATTTGTACTATACACCACTTCTCAAGAGGGTCACGGACTATAAAACACTGCTCACCTTCCCTGATTACCTGGTGCGGCACCTCACTCCCTTTGCTTTCCATGCAGTGAGGTGGTACTATCTACTAACTGTTCCATTCCGCACCAAGGGAATGTCTCGAGAAGTGGCTTTACAATAATAGCCTGGCGAAATCTATACTAGCCAGATTTTTCACCCAACCACTTCTTCGTTCCTTCCTGCCTTTTCCGCGTCACTTTGCACTTCTCCATCGCTTTCCACTTTGTCGTCTCCCCTTTTGAAGATTCCATTCTTGGGGATCGAGATAAAACTCCTGAGGGGATTGTGCTTGCAAGAATTGTCTTTTTTTCTATGTAAGAACCCCTCATGGGCTTTTGTAATCACGTGTAAGGACCCCTCGTGGGCTTTTGTAATTGAACTTTTATGAATATGAAGATGTTTCCTCAATTTTGTCTTTGATGCTTGCTATATTCTTTTATGTTTGTGGAGACTCTGAATTCATGACTCTATCTGCTCTTGCCAATATCAAACCCGGGGATGAGTATTCTTTCTGGCCATCGGTTGATTAATATGACCTCGCGCGGAACCTTTTGCGATCCCTTGGATTGAACATGGATCGGTCCGATGAACTCGGGTTGCCAGGACCTTGACACCATGATTTATTACATAAACTCCGTGGTAAACTTTAAGAAGAATTTTGTTTGGAGGCCTGTGGACAGGGACTGCCTTTGATCTCTCAAGGGTAGTCCCCGAGCAGAGGTTCATTCAAATTTCGACCACCTGGAAACTCGCTTTGGGCTTAGTGTAAATAGCCTTAAAGCGCTATAGATAGATCTTGAAAGAGGGTTTGTCTGATCTTTGACAGTACCCCAGGGCCAAGCCCATACGGTGGTGTTTAAATGCTTATTTCCTTCCAGCCTGACTCCCTTTTGATAATAAACCCCCGAGGTCGGGTGCCACCTCGGGTCTTGTAATGATGTCATTGGCTTCCTAGAGCCTAACCTTCCCTTTGATGGAGGTCCTCGAGGTCGGGTACCACCTCGGGACTGGCAATATTGTCGTTGGCTCCTTAAAGCATAACTTCTATTTGATGGGGGTCTTCGAGGTCGTGTACTACCTCAGGACTGGCAATTATGTTGCTGGCCTTTCAGAGCCTAACTTCCTTTTGATGGATATCCTTGAGGTCGGGTACCACCTCGGTGTTGGTGAAGGCGTCATCGGCTTCTTGAAGCCTAGCCTTGTCCTGATAGAGTTCCTTGAGGTCGGGTACCACCTCGGGACCAGCGATGTTAGCGTTGGCTCCTTAAAGCCTAACTTTTGTTTAATGGGGGTCGTCAAGGTCAGGTACCACCTCGGGACTAGCGATGATATTGTTGGCCTTTCAGATCCTAACTTCTTTTTAATGGAGATCCTCGAGGTCGGGTACCACCTTGATGTTGGCAAAGGCGCCATCAACATCCTGGAGCCTAGCCTTCTCTTGATGGAGGTCCTTGAGGTCGAGTACCACCTCGGGACTGGCGATAATGCTTTCAGCCGGTTTTGAGGCAAGTAGATCGTCGCCATTTTTTCCATCTATATATATGGACGTTTTTTGCTTTTTAGGGGATCCCACCACTTTAAGCAGTTACCCTTCTTTTTTTGCGCTCTCCTTTCGTTACTCTAGCACTAACATACTTGCACATATTCCCCATTTAGTTTTGTAATTTCATCATAGTTATGTCTGCTATGTCTGGGTTTGTCTGATAAGGAGGGGAGAGCTCTGCCTCCGACATTCAGGACCAACGAGAGTATGCCTTGAAGGTTGCTTTGTTGATATGAGAAGAAAATCTTGGGTTAGTGAGAAAAGACTGTGGATGGGGGGAACATGTAGTACCACATATACTTCCCCCGGGTGAGGGCATCATGGATCATGCCGATGGATTCTTGAATGTGTACACATACCCTTTCACAGTGGGCCCCCTTGATAGGGTTGTGCTCGACTTCTGCCTAGAGTATCGCATTACCTTGGCACAGATACATCCGTCATTTTTGTGAATAGCGCTGATGATGAGATTTTTCATGGAGAAGGCAAGGCTTGACTTTACTCTTAGTCATATTATCAGGCTGTAATGGCCCTTTCACAATCGAGGTTTGATGACTTTTCGTTGATGATCGACCACGCCCTTTGTTGTTGATGATGAGGAAGATGTATACCGGGGGTGGATGAGTTGTTTCATCTGGGTGAAAACCGCTGACATTATCCCCGTGGAGCTCATGTCATTCCCTGAGGAATGGAACTATACTCGTAAGTGGTGCATCTCATGCTTTCTCAGTTCTTTTAATGACGAAAGCCTGGTTTCGTAACCGTGCCTTCTTTTATTTACTGCAGCGATTTCATGGGCGACGGGCAGCTTTCCTGATTTGTCGGATTTGGTCCAAAAGTTGGTGACCTACTCAACTTGAGACAAACGCAAGTGGCGAGCCATGTCTCGGGACAGATGGGAAGCGAAACATCATGGTGAGTGTTGTGTTATACTTTCCTCTCCCTTCCTTCATTTGGAGAGGCATTTGCCCTTCATGCGTATTAAGTTTGTTGTTGTAGGCATTAAAGAGTAGTTCGAGGCGAGGTTGTGCTCCTCCAGAGAGGTGGAAGGGTTGCTAACTCTCGGGCTAAAGAACGACGACAATAAGGGAGAGATGTTTTTATAGGGCGATGGGATCGGGCCTTCAGAGTGGAAGCATCGTTTGAGCCTGTCGTGTGCGCGGTTCCTGGTTCTGGAAAAAGGATTTCTCTGTTGATGTTGCCCTATTTTTCCGTTGATAATACTTTGAGAGATACTAGAAACCCGGGTTCGCGTACACCGAGCGACCGTGCTTCGATTAGAGTAAACTCTTTCAGGACTAAAGAAACTAGATTGGCAAGCGTGTGCTCAGCCTTCGAGCATGCCCATCGTCTTCACTTTTTGGTTAGTTTTGGCATAGGTCTTTCGAGCTTCGCGTCTTTCTTTCCTTATTGGGCTTTCCTTTGCAGGCGTTCGACAAGCTTAAGTTCGGGCTGCTTCATTGTAAAGATAGGCTACATGAAGCTCTGGTTAAGGAGAGATCCCTTAGGCTCTTTTGTGATGAAAAGAAAGTCGAGCTGGTACACTTGCAGTATGAGGTGGGCTAGAGCTTGAATTACAAGAACCGTCTAAGGGAGGAGGTAATTTTCTGTCCTAGGTGAGCGTGTACCCCGCCTCCTAGTTCTTAAGGATAATGCTTAGTTTATTTTAGTTGCAGAAAAAGACGGAGGCCGTGGAGTACCTTCGAGATGAAGTTGGTCGGGCCAGGCATGAATATGATAAGCTGAGATCTCGGGCGGAGGCTTAGGCTTTAGAGGGGAAGGACGCTCTGGCTAAAGTTCCTGCTTTTGAAGCTCAACTTCGCTTAGCCCGTGATAATGCTTTGGTTCAGACAGACATGGTTTCAAAGCTTGAGTCTGAGCTTTCGAAGGTCAGGGCTGAGATCATTGATGCTCGGGCAGAAGCTGTGATGGGCCGGACTAAGGCAGACCGAGAGATGGCGATCTATTCAAAGGATGCTGCCAATGCTCAAGCTGAGCTGAGAAGGATCCTTGACCATGAAGGGAGGGTTAAAGAATATGCTTACTGCAAATCTCGAAGAAACACCCTCGAAGAGATCTGTGCTAGGGGCTTTGCCCTCTCGGAGGAATTGGCGCTAGCAAAGGTGAATGATCGTGATGCTCGGTTGCTTTTGCCCAATGCCGAAGAAAGTGAAGATGCGACCGAAAGGTTGTAGCCCATGGGGGGCATAGATTTTGCCATCTATATGTAGCATTTTTAAAGCATGTTTGTAGACGGAGGTTACAATTTTTCGCATATGTGTATGAAAGAAAACCTTGCAGCTTTATTTCTTTTGTATCTTTTATTGTCTTGAATTTGGCCATGTGGACTGGTCTTCAAGTTGGTAGGAATCCTTAGAGTCGTGATATGGCCCTGGGGATTATTAGACTAGACCCTAGGCTCTTACGCACTTTCGCTCTTAGGCGTATTTAGGCCATCTACTTTGGGTGCAGTCCTTGAGTCGGGCATCGACTCAAGCTTATTTGGCCTTCGAATGGCCAAAATTTAGGTTGCCGACAGTGGCTCTTACGCTTTTGGTCGATGCGACCTTCTAGTATATGTGGGCGGGTGACAATAGCTCTTACGCCGTGGGCCGATGCGGCTTTTCGTGATGGCTGGCGACAATGGATCTTACGCCGTGGGCCGATGCAGCCTTTTAGTGTGGGCTGGCGATAATGGATCTTACACCTTTCTCTTAGGCATATTTAGTTAACTATTTTGGGTATGGTCTCCAAATCGGGTTACGACTCGAGCTCATTTTGACCCTCAAGTTTTCAGATATCAAGCTAGCGACAGTGTCTCTTACGCTTTTGGTTGATGCGACCTTTTGTGTGTGTGGCCTTGAGGCTCATTAGGCTGGAGACAATGGATATTATGCACTTGGTCGATGCGACCATTTATGTAGGATCTATTTTTCCTCTCGTTAAGGGCTTTTGAAGTAATTTTTGCCTGAGCTGTCCTCGATTCAAGAAGAACCTCGATTTTCGGGTAACTTGCGGTGATGTTCGAGCACCTCGGGAGGTTTGGCTCAGAGGATGAGTATCTCGAAGCCTGTGATCAGGAGTCGACATGGTCGAAGCTCATTTGCCTATACCGAGGGTAGTTTGTTTAACCGGTTCTTTCCAAAGTAGATTTGGAGTAATTGAAGGCCTGTATGGGCTGGCGACAATGGCTCTTGCGCCTTGTAGCGACAGTCAGGCATCCCCGACTCGCGTTTGTTCGACTGGTATAGCTGCGTGACTGGAGTCACTTGTGTTTGGCCGGAGCCTTTGATTCCCGAATGAGGTAGTTTCGGCATCTATATCAAGGGTATGCCTTTTTAGAGGTCTTAGAAGTTCGATATATAGCCGAAACTTTGGGATAAAGTCTATGCCTTTAGTGAGGTCTTACAAGTTTTACATGTTGTTGAGGTCTTACAATTTTTACATGCCGTTGAGGTCATACAGTTTTTACATGCCGTTAAGGTCTTACAGTTTTTACATGCCGTTGAGATCTTATAGGTTTTTCGTATTGTCGAGGCCTTACAGATATAGTTGCTTCCTTATATAGATCTAACGAGACTGAGTCTGCCCGCTCGAGGTCTTATGGCCTCAGGTTTTGACAAGTCGATAGAGGTGGCGCTTGACGACAGTCCCCGAGTCGTCGAGGATTTCTTGACTTAGGAGCCATTATTTGCAAACATCGTATTTCCTCGTCGAGGGCTTAAAATTTTTGGGATCCGACCCGGAGGTCATTCGAGCATTGAATTGTTGATGCTAGTCCCCGAGTCTTCGGGACGTTTCTGGTGGAGAAGTCATTTTTGCGGAGGTATCGAGCATTTTTTGGAGTGCAAGATGCTTTTACAAAAAAGATTCTTCAATTATTCGGTACAAGTGTCCATGCTTTTGTCGTCGGGGGTCTGGCTATACGGACACGATTCGTTCAACCGTTTGGCTCGGTACATCATTTTCCTACTGGACACCATTTGTCATTTCTTAGCTTTTCCGAGTGTATTATGACCCTTCGGAGGAATGCCCCCTAGTGTTCGGGGTTGATTGCAAAAGAAGCCTTGAACACTTGTTGGATTTTCCTAAGGTAGCATATAGATGTTGCCTTGTTAATAACCTTGCTGGTAAAACCCTTTTCGGGATAAAAACTCGGTCGAAGGAAAAGAGTGCAACAGATGCTTTGAAACCTTAAGGTCTTCGAGCTGGGTTAGTGATTTGACTGCTCTAGTCAGGCACCTGCATAAGGGTTAGTATGAAATACTAAATGAAAAGGGATATGGTTATACCTTAGTGTACGATGTGCCGGTGCGTTTCGAGGCCCGATACGTCCTAGTTACTCGAGACGAGGATACGGTACAGTCCTTTACTTTGTTTTATCGGGTTTAATTGAAAGTGTGGCTTGATCGATCTTTGATTCTTTTGCAAGCGGATGTATTGATGTCGGTCCCACATCGTACACCGCGAACATCTCCCTTGCCGCATGTTGTTCCCCGAAGACGGTTTTAATCCCATCCTTTGTCGGGAATTTCATCATTTGGTGTAGAGTGGATGGTACTGCTCTCACGTAGTGTACCCTTGGTCGTCCGAATAAGGCGTTGTACCTCATGTCTCTTTCAATGACATGGAATTTGGCGTTTTGGGTCGTGCCGGCCACGGTGACTAGGAGGGTGATTGTCCTTTTGTTGTGTCACTTGCCAAGTTGAATCCATTGAGGAATCGAGTGGTGGGCACGATTTGTTCAAGCAGTCCAAGCTTCTCTATCACCCTCGACCTGATAATGTTGGCCGAGCTACCTGGATCCATGAGTACACATTTTATTTGGAAAGAATTTACAAGGAAAGAGATTACCAATACGTCATTGTGAGATTGTGACAAGGTCTCAGTGTCCTCTTTGCTGAATATGAGGGCATCCTTGGGAATATATCCCAGGGTTCGCTTTACTCTGGTGAAAGATATTTTTGTCCTTCTCATTACGGGTTCCTGCGGGGAATCGACGCCTCCCGAGATCATGTGGATGACATGTTGTGGCTCATTTGCTTCGTTCTTCTTGGATGCCTCTCTTTCTCCGAACTGATTTTTGGCTCGGTCGCTAAGGAGTTCCCGGAGATGACCTTTGTTAAGTCGTCGAGCTACCTCTTCTCGGAGTTGGTGGAAATCCTCGGTCCTATGGCCGTGCGTGTTGTGAAACGCGCACACTATGTTATAATTCTTTTGTGAAGGATCCGATTGTATAGGCCTGGGCTACCTGGCGTCTCTGATTTTACTGATGGCGAACACGATGCCCTATACATCAACGTTGAAGTTGTATTCTGATAAGTGGGGTGCCCCCATTTGCCCTGTGTTCCTATCGAATTTGGCTCTGTTGAGGAGTCCTCAAGGATCTTTTCCTATGTCCATTCTTCGATCATTGCGAGGTGGATTGCGCCTCGGGGAGTTCCTCCTATCTTCGGTGTATGGCTGATACCTTTCTTTGTTTGGCTTTGGTTCCTTCGTCGGAAACCTGCTTGAATTATACTAAGCCCTAAGGGGCTCCTAGCTGGTCATCTTCGGCGGTGATCATTTATTGATATCGATTGTGGACGTCCGACTAGCACCGCGGGATATTTGATCAAATTCTGTTTCAACTGTTTTGAAGCCACTGAACTTTGTTCATTCAAACCTTGAGTGAAAGCCTGTATTGCCTAGTCGTCGGAGAATGGCAGTAGCTCCATTTGTTCCATTTGGAAGCGAGATACGAACTCTCGTAGCATTTCGTTCTCTCTTTGATATATTTTGAACACGTCGAATTTCCTCGTTGCTACTTTGATTGCACCGGCATGTGCTTTTATGAAGGAGTCTGCTTGCATGGAAAATGAATCTATGGAGTTAGGAGCTAGGTTGTGATACCACATCATGGCCCCCTTCGAGAGTGTTTCCCCGAACTACTTTAGTAAGACGTACTCGATCTCGTCATCCCTTATATCGTTTCCCTTCACTGCACAAGTGTGGGCAGTAACGTGTTGGTTGGGGTCTGAGGTCCCATTGTATTTTGGGAGTTCCAGCATTTTAAACTTCTTTGGAATGGGTTTCGGGGCCGCTTCCTTGGGAAATGTCCTTTGTATGAACTTCTTTGAATCCACACCATTCAGGACCGGGGGTGCGCCCGAAATTTGGTCGACCCTGGAGTTGTAGGTCTCGACCTTCTTGTTGTTGGCTTCTATCATTTTCTCACCCGATTCGATCCTTTTGGTGAGGTCCTCGGGCATTTTTATTATGGTGGGATCGGTCATCGACCCGTTATTGCTCGATCTCTCCGGCACCTATTCGGCTAGAGAAGCTGTCCCCGGTGCTACCATGCTGGGAGTTTTTTGGTGACTTTGCAGCTGAGCAATAGCTAGATGTTGTGCCTGAAACATTTCAAAAATAACACGAAGGCCAACCTCACGTTCTTCCCTAGTTGGGGTTTTCTGAGCTTCTTATGGATCTCCTTGACGTACGCTTCTATCGGTATGCGAGCTTATATCGACCTATTGGGCGTCGCGTGAGATTGCGTCCATGGGGACTGGCTCTGGTGAATTCCCAGGGTTTTGTGTCAGCACACCAACACCTACAACAACCACACCGTTTTCCCCGTGGTCCTTAAGATTGTTGTTTTCACCTGAGTTTATCGACTTAGACATCTTGACCTGAAATCGAAAATCTTGGACAAAAAAAAGCATGAAAGATAACTTGCGTTATAGGACGAAACCAGCAAGAAAATAATCAATATTATTTTTAGCCCCACGGTGGGCGCCAAATTATTTACCGTAAAAATGGTAATAACAATTAAATATGTTGATGGTACTCTAAAATTACGTGATCTTTTTTATGCTAGTTTGTTAAGCAGTTGATGCTAGATGTATGAGACTTAGAGGTAAATAAAGTTAAGTAGAGAGCTATAATCAAACCGACAGGCCAATTATGGGGCCTCGAGCTCGTGGATTCAAAGCCTTGGGGTTGATTCCGGAGCTTGATTACGAGCTATCAAATGCAGTTGCTATGTGACTAACAGTTACAATAAAATCAATTGAGGCTCTTTATGGCCAATGATAGGCAATAAATGATGAACAAATATGGAGATAATAAATGAAAGCAATAATATCAATAGAGTATATGAGAGAGCAAAGAGAGTGTTCTTCTATATTTCTTATGGAGCAGCTGGAGAAATAGAAGGTTCATAAAATGTCAAGGACCCCCTATTATATAGGAGGGGAATCTCAACATAGTACAAAAGCATTAATTACAAAAATAGGAGGATAAGACAACTAGATGGCACCAGGCTCTGCTAGTACTAGCTATATGCCTAGGGAACTCCCCATTCCCATCATGAACGTGGACAACATTGTCCCTATGTCGGGCGTCAACGGACCTTGAGGGAGGGTACTCGGCCCGTGGCCTTGAGCCTTTGAGGTGTTCTTTCGAGATGCCTTAACAATGAGAAATTGGTCCCTCCGATTTCTCCGTATATAGTCAATTAGTGCATATACGTCATATAAGGAGACTGATAATACACCTATAAAAAAATCAAGCGATGACTCCTGATCATGTCATCCTGCCAATGTATAAATGCAATTTTGAGAATCGCTCGAGCTAGATGTTCTGCCTCTGCATCTACCACGACTCATTGGTGCTTGTGAACCTTGCATAGGGGGCCTACTGATGATGACGAACTAGCTACAGATCCCGCTAGTTGAGCTATGCTTGTACACCTCTCTTTGGACAATCCCTCATAACGTGGCCCGAATAACCACAAGCATAACAAACACCCAATCCCATACGGTACTACCCGGCATGATGTTTACCACAGTGAGCACATCGTGGCAAGGGTGGCCTCATTTGACTTGACTCACCCTATACTGGAAACATGAGACCCTGGAATTCTGACCTGGACCTGAATGTGTGGAACTATCAAATCTCTTACCGCCAAAATGAGGGGGTGTGCTAGCCGATGGCTGGGCTGGATATCTCAGGTACTGTTGTCTCTGACCACCTCGAAACTTACCAGAAGGACCCAAAGATCTCGCTATCTTATTCTAGGCCCTATCATGCTCACGATCCACCCTCTATTGCTGCTTACGCTCCACTACACCCTGAGCGTATGCCTGAATATGAGAAATATCCATGTATGGCTGAAGTGAGACCAACATACAATTGTTAAGAAAGTGCGAATCTAACCCCATCATGAACTGGTGAACCCGATCCTCCATCTTAGATACAATATTGGGAGCATACCTAGCCAACGAATCAAAATGAAGACTGTACATCCGAACACTCATGTTACCCTGCCGAAAGGTCAAGAACCTATTAATTTTGGCCCGCCTAAGCTTTGGTGGCAGATAATGTCGAAGAAAAGCTTTTGTAAACTCCTGCCATACTGCTAGAGGGGCATCCTCACCTCTGGACAACTCCCAAGACTCATACCAATTAACTGCAACATCTTGAAGTCTATAGGAAGCTAGCTCAAGTGACTCAGTTGCAGTGGCCTTTATTACCCTCAAAGTCCTCTGCATTCTATCGATAAATACCTGAGGGTCTTCGTTTGGATATGCCCCAATGAATACTAGAGGATGAAATTAATGAAATCACTAACCCTTGCACAGACGGACCTATCTGCATGACCAATACCTACTTCCTAACGTCGAGCCTGCGCGGCTACTAATCGAGTTAATAGTTGAATAGCATCTCTCATCTCCTAACCCGGTGTATCTAGCTGAGGGGTTGAACTTACAGGGTCGGGCGTTGGAGCTGGTGCCCCTCAGAGCTCTTCTGCAAGGGGCGAGGTATGTGAAGTCTGAGATGGAATCTCACTATGAGACTCTCCCTGAGCCTTGGTAACTTATGGAGCTCGACTAGTAGTCGCACCAGCCACGGACATTCCTTTTTGGGTGGTTGTAGTCTTCGAATGCATCGCTGAAAACGTAACATATTGTTCGGAACATGAATTCTTATATCGCACGATCTAAGATAAAAAGAGAGTATAACATTCTATATGTCCTGTATCCTCTCGCCTATAAGTATGGTGCACAACACACCCATAAATAGTACTCTACTAGACACGATCTATAGACAACCTGTATACGGTGAAATCAGAGGGCCCAATTTCTCATTATCAAAGCACCGCTGAAGAACGTCTCGAAGTCCTGAGGCTACAAGGCTACGATCGAGACTCCTCCCTCAAGGTTTGTCGACACTCGATATTGTGATAACGACAACCACAGCCATGGAAAAAATGGTGAGTTCCCAAGGCAGGTGGCTAGGACTGATGAAGCCTAGAGAGCTACTTCAAGACCCGAGTCAGGGTGTCATCTAGTTGTCACGTCTCCGTACCGTTGTAATTAATGCTTGCTATAAAACAAAGGGATTCCCCTCCTATATAAATGGGATCCCTATTACTTTGTAAGGTTTGGTCACTTCAGCTACCACACACAAAAATATACAAGAACTCTCTATTTCACTCTCTAACATATTCTCTTGATATTATAGCCCTTATTTCTTATCGTCTTAGGCATTCATAATTTATTGCTTATCATTGACCATAAAGAGCCTACGTTAATCTTATTATAATTGTTAGTCATATTTTGACCCCCCTCGATAGCGCGCAGTCGAACTCAGGAATCGACCTCGAGGCCCCGATAATTGGCCCACCGATTTGGCTATCACTTCACCCCTTTCTTTTTTATTTTTTTCTAATCTTCTCATACAACATCAACTACTTAACAAACTAGCATAAAAATAGATCACATATTTTTAGAGTCCCATCAACAAATTTAATTTTTATTACCATTTTCTCAGTAAACAGTTTGGCACCCACCGTGGGGCTAAAATTAATAGTGATTATTTTCTTGTTGGTTTCGTCACTCAACACAAGTTATCTTTCACACTTTTTCTTGTCCAAGATCTTCGATTTCAAGTCAATATGTCACACTCAGTGAATGGAGGCGAAAACAATAATCTCGAGGACCATGGGGAGAACGGTGTGGATGTTATGGTTGTTGGTGTGCCACCACAAAACCTTGGGAATGCGCCAGGACCAATCATTGTGGACGCGGTCTTGCGCCACGCCCAACAGATCGATATAAGCTCGCATACCGACATGAGCATGCGTCAAGGAGATCAACAAGAAGCTCAGAAAACCCCGACCAGGGAAGAACGTGAGGTTAGCCTTCACGTTATTTTTGAAATGTTGCAGGCACAGCAGCTAGCTATTGCTCAGCTGCAAAGTCGACAAAAAACTCACAGCACGGTGGCACTAGGGATAGCTCCCGCAGCTAAGCAGGTACAAGAGAGATCAAGCAATAATGGGTCGGTAACCGATCTCGCCATCATAAAAATGCTCTAGGACCTCACAAGGAGGATTGAGTGGGTCGGCAAGATGATAGATGCCGATGATAGGAAGGTCGAGATCTACAACTCCAGGGTCGACCAGATTCCAGGCGCACCGCCGGTCCTGAAAGGTGTGGATTCGAAGAAGTTTATACAAAGGCTGTTCCCCGAAGAAGCGGCCCTAAAACCCATTCCAATGAATTTCAGAATGCCAGAACTCCCAAAATACAATGGGACCTCAGATCCCAATGAGCACGTTACTGCCTACACCTTTACGATAAAAGGCAACGACATAAAGGACGACGAAATTGAGTCCACCTGGTTAAAATAGTTTGGGGAAACACTCTCAAAGGGGGCCATGATGTGGTATCATAACTTAGCTCCTAACTCCATAGACTCATTCCCCACACTGGCAGACTCCTTCATAAAGGAACATGCCGGTGCCATCAAAGTAGCAATGAGGAAATCCGATGTTTTCAAGATTAAGCAAAGGGAGAACGAGATGTTGCAAGAATTCGTATCTCGCTTTCAAAGGGAACAGATGGAGCTACTGCCAGTCTCCGATGACTGGGCGTATAGGATTTCACTCAAGGCCTAAATGAACGAAGCTCGGTGGCTTCAAATCTATTGAAATATAATTTGATTGAGTATCCAGCTGTGGCCTGGTCGGACATCCACAACTGGTACCAGTCAAAAATCAGGGTCGGGGATGACCAGTTGGGAGTCCCCTCGGGCTCAGTATACCCAAGCAGGCTCTTGGAAAAGGAGCCAAAACCAAACAAAGAAAGATACCAGCCATACGATGAAGATAGGAGGAATGCCCCGAGGCACAACCCACCACGCAATGATCGAAGGATAGACCTAGAACAGGACCCTCGAGGACTCACCAACCGAACCAGATTTGATAGGAATGTAGGGCAAACGGGGGCAACTCAATTGTCAGAATACAACTTCATTGTCGATGTATCAGACATCGTGTTCTCCATCAGTAAAATCAGACACGCCATATGGACCAGGTCTTTACAATCGGATCCTTCACAAAGGAATCACAACTTAGTGTGCGAGTTTCACAACAGGCACGACCATAGGACTAAGGATTGCCACCAGCTCCGAGAATAGGTAGCTCGACTACTTAACAAAGGTCATCTCCGAGAATTCCTTAGAGATCGAGCTAAAAATCAGTTATGGGAAAGAGAGGCAACCAAGAATAACGAAGCAAAAGAGCCACAACATGTCATCCACATGATCTTGGGAGGCATCGATGCCCCGCAGGAACCCATAATGAGAAGGACAAAAATATCCATCACTAGAGAAAAGCGGACCCGGGGATATATTCCCGAGGACGCGCTCACTTTCAGCAAAGAGGACACCAAGACCTTATCTCCATCTCACAATGGCGCACTGGTAGTTTCTTTTCTTGTAAATTCTTTTCAAATAAAATGTGTACTCGTGGATCCAGGTAGCTCGGCCAACATTATCAGGTCGAGGGTGATAGAGCATCTCGGACTGCTTGACCAAATCGTGCCTGCCACTCGGGTCCTCAACGGATTCAACATGGCAAGTCAAATAACAAAAGGAGAAATCACACTCCTAGTCACCGTGGTCGGCGGGACCCCAAAGGCTAAATTCCATGTCATCGAAGGAGAGCAGTACCATCCACTCTCTACCAAATAATGAAATTCCCAACAAAGGGTAGAATTAAAACCATCTACAGGGAACAACATGCGGTAAGGGAAATGTTCGCGGTGCACGATGTGGCACTGGCGTGCGCCCTCCGCTCGCAAAAGTGCCAAAGGGTAATCGAGCCACACCCTCGATCAAGCCTGATTAAACGAAATAATGGACCGAACTGTATCCTCATCTAGAGTGATTGGAATATATAGATCCTCAAAACATTGTCGGTGCGTATCACATTAAGGTACAACCATCTCCCTTTTCATTTTGTATTTCAGACTAACCCTTATGCAGGCTCCCGATCAAAGTGGTCAGAACGCTAACCCAACTCGAAGACCTTAAGGTTTTAAAGCATCCATTGCACTCTTTTCCTTCGACCGAGTTTTTGTCCCAAAAAGGATTTTACCAACAAGGTTTTTAACGAGGCAACATCTGCATGCTGCCTAAGGGAGATTTAAAAAGTGTCCGAGGCTTCTTTTGCAATCAACCTCGAACACTAAGAGGCATTCCCCCAAAGGTCATCTGCTCAAAAAATCCAAGAGATGCCGAATCGGGCCCCTATAAGAAAATGATATACCGGACCAAACGGTCGAGCGAACCATGTCGGTATAGTCGGGCCCCCGACGGCGAAAACGTGTCCACTTGTACAAAATAATTTAAGAATATTTCTTATCGAAGAATCTTACGCTCCAAAAGAAGCTCAGTGCCTTCGCAAAAACAACTCCTCCACCGAAAACGTCCCGAACAATTGGGGACTGACATCAACAATTCAACACCTAAATGTCCTCCGGGTCGGGACTCCAAAATCATAAGCCCTCGAATAAGGCAACGCAAAAATTGAGAAACATCTTCAATGCCAAAAGTACCTCGAATACTCGGGGACTGGCGTCAAAATCTCAAAAGAAAAACTCACGGCCTCAGGGTCAGGATCTCCAAAATCGTAAGCCCTCGATGAGGCAATGCAAAGTTTGCAAAAGATTGCTCCCGAGTTAAGACACTCTCAATGACTCAGGGAATGCCATCAAGCGCCATCTCCATTGACTCATCAAAACCTGAGGCCATAAGACCTCGAGGGGGCAGACTCGGTCTCGTAACACCTACATAAGGCAGCAATCAAACCTATAAAACCTCAACAGCATGAAAAATTGTAAGACCTCAACGGTATGTAAGACTGTAAGACCTCAACGACATGTAAGACTATAAGACCTCAATGGCATGTAAAACCTGTAAGACATCACGGCATGAAAAACTGTAAGACCTTAACGGCATGTAAAACTTGTAAGACCTCACTAAAGGATAGACCCGATCGAAAGGTTTCGGCTATATATCAAACTTGTAAGACCCCTAAAAAGGCATACCCTTAATATAGATGTCGAAACTACTTCACTCGGGACTCAAAGGCTCCAACCAAACATAAGTGACTCCGATCACACAATTGTACCAGCCGAACTAACGCGACTCGGGGACGCTCGACCGTCGCTACAAGGCGTAAGAACCTTTGTCGCCAGCCCTCACAGGCCATCAAATTTTTCTAAATCTACTTCAAAAAGAACCAGTTAAATAGGCTACCCTCGACATAGGTAAATAAGCTATGACCATGTTAGGTCTAAATCACAGGCTTCGATCTACTCAGCCTCGGAGCCAAACCTCTCGAGGTGCTCGAACATCGCCGCAAGTTACTCAAAATTGAGGTTCTCCCCGAACTGACGACGAGTCAGGAAAAATTTACTTCAAAAGTCTTTAACGAGAGGAAAATAAAGCCTACATAAAAAGTCACATCGACCAAACGCGTAAGAGCCATTGTCGCCAGCCTAATGAGCCTCAGGGCCACACACACACAAAAGGTCGCATCGACCAAAAGCGTAAGAACCATTGTCTCTAGCTTAAAATTTTAAAACTTGAGGGTTAAAATGAACTCGAGTTTTAAGCCAATTTAGAGACTGGACCCAAAATAGTTAACTATACATGCCTAAGGGAAAAGCATAAGAGCCATTATCGCCGGCTTATATTAAAAGGTCGATTCGACTCAAAGCATGAGAGCTATCGTCGCCATCTTACATTGAAAGTCCACATCGGCCTAGGGCGTAAGGGCCACTATCGCCAGCATACATTAAAAGGTTGGTTCGACCCAAAGCGTTAGAGACATTGTCTCCAGCTTATATTTAAAGGTCGCATTGTCCCAAGGCATAAGAGTCATTGTCACTAGCCCACGTATACTAAAAGGTTGCATCGACCGAAAGCATAAAAGCCATTATCGCAAGCCTAAAATTCGGTCGTTCGAAGGTCAAACAAGCTCGAGCCGATGTCCAACTCGGGGACTGAGCCCAAAATAGGTAGCCTAACTATGCCTAAGAGAGAAAGCACATATGAGCCTACGGTCCAGTCCAATGAGCCCTAGGGCCACATCACTACTCTGAGGGTTCCTACCAAGGCAAAAACCAGCTCGCCTGGTCAAAATCAAGATGAAAAAAGATACAAAAGGAGTAAAGCCGCAAGGGTTTATTTCATATACATGGAAGAAACGCAATCTCCGTCAATAGACAAGCTTCGAAAATGCTACATACAGATGGAAAAATCTGTGTACCCCCCGCCCCCCCCGGGTTCGGGGCTATGGCCTGTTGGCCTCAACTTTGCTTTCTTCGACGTCGGGCAAAAGCAACCGAGCATCACGCTTGTCCGCCCTTGCTAGGGCCAATTCCTCCGAGAGGGCAAAACCTCTAGCATTGATCTCCTCAAGGGTCTTTCTTCGAGAGTTGCAACGAGCATATTCTTCAATCCTCCTTTCACGGTCGAGGACCTTTCTCAACTTGGCTTGAGCATCGGCAGCATCCTTTGAGTAGATCACCATCTCCTGGTCAGCCTTAGTCTGGCTCATTACGGCTTCTGCCCGGGCATCAACGATCTCAGCCTTGACTTTCGAAAGCTCGGACGCAAGCTTTGTAATCATTTCTGTCTAAACCAAAGCATTGTCATGAGCTATACGGAGTTGAGATTCGAAAACAAGAACTTTGGCCAGAGCATCCTTTCCCTCTAAAATCTGAGCCTTCGCCCGAGCTTTCAACTCATCATGCTCACGCCTGTCCTGGCCAACTTCATCTTTAAGGTGCCCTAGGGCCTCCATCTTTTTCTGCAACTGAAATAAACTAAGTATTAGCCCCGGGATCCAGGAGGTGGAATGGACACTCACCCAGGAAAGAAAACAACCTGCTCCTTCAGGTGGTTCTCGTAATTCAGGCTCCGCCCCACCTCATACTGCAAGTGTACCAACTCAACTTCCTTTTCATCACAAAGGAGCCTCAGGGATCTCTCCTCATCCGGAGCTTTCCATAGCGTGGCTTTACAACAAAGCATCCTGGACATAATCTTGTCCAATGCCTCCAAAATAAAACTCAATAAGGAAGGGAAGGCGCAAAGCTCGAAAAACCTATGCCGAAACTCACCGCAAAGTGAAGCCGCTGGGCTTCCTCGAAGGCCGAACGCATACGTGCCAATGCAGAACCTTCGGCCCTGAAAGAGCCTACTCCGATCGAAGCACGGTCGCTTGGTGTATGCAATCCCGACTTTCTAGTATCTCCCAAAATGCTATCAACGGAAAGGAGAACGACCTCACCTCGAAAGGCTCTCCAATTCCTACAACAGTAAGATTAATGCACGTAAAGGGGGGTATGCTTCTCCACATAAAAGAAGGGAAAGAAAGGAATAGAACAACACTCACCATGGTATTTGGCTTCCCATCTACCTCAAGACAAAGCTCACCACTTGCGCTCATCAAATGTCGAGTGGATCGCCAACTTTCGGACCTAGTCCGTCAAATTGGGAACATCGCCCGGTGCCCATAAAATCGCTACGGGAAAAGTAAAGAAGGCACGTTACGAAACCAGGCATTCGCCATAGACAGAACTGATAACACACGATATGCACCACTTACCAGTATAATGTCATTCCTTAGGGAATGACATAAGCTCCTCGGGGATAATGTCAGTGGCCCACACTCGGACAAAATTACTCATCCATCCCCGATCTCCGTCCTCTCCTTATCATTAACAATGAAGGGTGTGGTCGATCGACATTGCAAGGTTAACAAACCTCGATGGTGAAAGGGATGGTACAGCCTAATAAGATGACTGAGCAAAAATTCAAGCCCCGCCATCTCCGCAAAAAATCTCACCATCAACACCGTTCGCCAAAACGATGGATGGACC
The DNA here is from genome assembly GCF_000715075.1 of Nicotiana tabacum. NCBI lineage: Eukaryota > Viridiplantae > Streptophyta > Magnoliopsida > Solanales > Solanaceae > Nicotiana > Nicotiana tabacum. Next base: position 29,110,953 of record NC_134082.1, on the reverse strand, counting down.
TGCACCAAGGTAACCTGATACTCTAAGCAGAAATCGAGCACAACCCTATTTATATATGGATAAAACAACGACGTCGCACCTGCTTCAAAGCCAGTTAAGAACACTAGCCACTAAAACCTTCTCCAGTTCTGAGGTGGTACCCGACCTCAAGGATCTCCATCAAAGGGAAGTTTATTCTCCAGGAAGCCAACAATATCATAACAAGACCAGAGGTGATACTCGACCTTGGGGGTTTTTGTCAAAAGGGAATCAAGCTCCAAGGAAATAAGCATTTAAACCCCACTTGCATGGGCTTGGCCCCGAGGTACCATCCGCAATCGGACAAACCCTCTTTCGTGATCTATCTACAGCGCCCTAAGGCTATTTACACTAAGCCATAGCGAGTTTCCAGGTGGCCCGAATTTGAACAAACCTCCGCTCTGGGACTGCCCTCGAGAGATCAAAGGCAGTCCTTGTTCACAGGCCTCTAAGCAAATTTCTTCTCAAAGGTTACCAACGAGTTTAAGTAATAAATCATGGTTTCAAAGCCCAAAACATCACTTTCATTCCACTTGGAGTCAAGGTCCCGGCGACCCTAATTTATTGGCCCGATCCAGGTTCGATCCAAGGGATTGCAAAGGGTTCCGCACAAGGCCATATTAATTAATCGAAGGCCAGAAAGAATGCTCACACCCGGTCTTGATATTAGCAACAGCAAACGGAGCCATGCATTCAGAATCTCCATAAATATAAAAGAATATAGCAAGAATCGAAGACAAATTGGAGAAAATATCTTTGTATTCATGAAATATTCAATTACAAAGCCCACGGGGGTCCTTACATATGATTACAAAATCCCACAAGGAGTTCTTACATAAAAACAAAGAAGCAAGAGGGTACACATGTAGTGAAAGCCTGGGACCTAATCTACTCTCGAAGATTAATCTCCGATATTAGCATTTCCGAGCTTCGCCCCCTCGAGCATATATCCTTGACGGTGATACCTTCGGCCGCCACCTCTTCTTGGTTCCCAGCTCAATCCCACTGAGCAGTGTCTTCAAGGGCGAAGATGAAGAAGAGGAAAGCGGGAGGCAAAGAAGAGGAAGTTGATGCAGAAGAAGCAGAAAAAAGAGACATAGCCCGCTGATTCCAAAGGATGAAGATTAGGCGGGCCTCGACCCTACTCGCACGTCCGTTATGGTTCCACCTTCTGGGACATCGTTCCGTGTGAGCTTAATGGCCGGTGCGGCATTTTATCCCTTGGAAAAAGACCCGAGGGATGAAGTGCAGCACTAGGCCAGGGTAAGAGAGTGAGCAGCGATGTGTAGTCCGAACACTTTTCCGAGCAGAGGTGTAGAGTCCAAATATTCCCCCAAGTGGGAACAGGCCAACCCCATTCTTCTCATTACCTCGGTCTAATGACGACAATAGTGATAGCCGTAACAATAACAATAACAACAACGAGGCAATGTAATCTCGCTCGGCACAGCAAAGCCTAAGTATATGGCGATGGCACGACTGGTAAGAACACCGTCATAAGATCTTAAGGTCAAAAATCCCAGACATGGCAGGTAGCAATAGAAGAAGGATAATGAGGATGAGAAGAAAGGAACAAAAAGATGTTGAGAAACACTTGAATAAAAAGTTAGCATGGAAAGGCCCCATTTATAGGGGATAATAGTGTGGCCTACAATGCCATTAATGCCTTCGAAAGACGTATCAATAGGGGCAATAAATACGCCATTAGGAACTGGATCAACGGTGATATGGTCACCTTGAAGAATGGGATTCAACACCACATTGAATGATGCTGAAAAGACAAGTCCATGGGATGTACCGGTTATCGGGGAGACTTACATCGTAAGTATGATATCGTCAGCATTACGTCACTGTTGGAAGTCTGAAGAGTTGGGTATCAAAATTGTTTCTTATCACTCCTCTCCAAGAAACGTGGGGACTATCTGTATACAGTGAAATCTGAGGGTCCAATTTCTCATTATCAAAGCACCGCAGTAGACCGTCTGGATGTCTCGAGGCTACAAGGCTATGATCGAGACTCCACCCTCGAGGTTCGTTGACACTCGATATTGTGATAACGACAACCACGGCCATGGCAGAAACGGGGAGTTCTCAAAGGCACGTGGCTAGGACTGATGAAGCCTAGAGAGTTACTTCATGACCCGAGTCAGGGTGTCATCTAGTTGTCACGTCTACGTATCCTTGTAATTAATGTTTTTTGTACTATAAAGGGTTTCCCCTCCTATATAAAGGGGATCCCTATTACTTTGAAAGGGCTACCCCACATGAAAATATACAAGAACTCTCTATTTCACTCTCTAACACATTCTCTTGATATTATAGCTCTTATTTCTTATCTTCTTAGTCGTTCATCATTTATTGCTTATCATTTACCATAAAGAGCCTTTTTCAATCATATTATACTGCTAGCCATATATCGCCCCCCTCGTTAGCTCATAGTCGAACTCAGGAATCGAGGCCCCGATAATTGGCCCACCGGTTTGGCTATCACTTCACCCCTTTCTTTTATTTCGTTTCTAAAATTCTGATACAACATCAACTGCTTAACATACTAGAATAAAAATAGATCATGTATTTTTAGAGTTCCATTAAAAAATTTAATTGTTATTACCATTTTCTCGGTAAATACTACCCTATGAGTAAACTACTCTAATACCACTTTTATCACAACCTAAACCGATGGGCTACGACGGGTGTCCGAATCGTACATATCGAACATCCTTAAGCATGTATTTAAGATATAAACATGAATAGAATACGTGAGGGAAACCTATCCAAAAGACATATGTACATATACATGCGGAATACAGTGGGCGAGCTGGCAATGCTGCTATAGACAACTATATACCCAAAACTGGAAGCCGACAAGGCCACATACTATCCAACTATACATAACTTTCTACAGACCTCTAAAAGAAAATACAATGGTAGAAGGACGGGACTGGGCCACATCATACCCATATATGTATACAAACATATTGTACCAAAATCAAAAGAAGCTCTAGATCAAGTGGATCACGCCAACTCTCGTTGATCAAGGATCCTAAGAAGGGGGACCATCAGCTTGCCTACCTACACCTGTGGGCATGAAACGTAGGCCCCAGGAAATAGGACGTTAGTACGAATAATGTACTGAGTACGTAAGGTGTGAAAATCAGTACATAAGAGACATAGATGAAACATGGAATAAGGAATTCTGCCTCTAAGTCTAAATAACTTTGCAAATCTTGAAACAATTATAAAATCATGCACGTGCGTGTAAATGTTGTGTCATGCATAGGTATAGGTGCACATAACATCATTAAGACTCTAAGGGCATCTTATCATATCATCTCGGCCACTGTGGGCAAAATCATCAACATATACTAACTAATCAGGTGATGGTGCATATAAAATGCCGTAACCTTTTCCCATATCTCATATACATATAAGTACATATGTGTGTGTGTGTGTGTGTGTATATATATATATATATATGTATATAATCTCATCTGGTCATGGGTCAATGTACATGTATAAATGAATGAAATGCATAAAAATATAACAATAAGATCAATATACTTTTCGGATAAACTTTATCAACTACGTATCTTTCAGAGACCCATGAACAGAAGATGTAATAATAAGATAAAGGGAATTCATGAACATAGGCACCTTTAATACTCCTATCAATAGAGTCATTTATGTAAATTATGCATTTGCTCGTTTTGTTTGTATCATATGGTTTATGCCAAGAGGAAAGAAGAGATAACCTTAACATACCTGAGTCAATGCTATTGATAAAGATTACACCGTACTCCATTAATATTTCAAAATCTCATGTAAATTAACATTCTATGAAATATCTGCTTGAATTATTGAAGAACCGTACCTTACTTGTTGAAATCTCTATTTCATTTAGAGTCTTCGTTATTCTTTAAATTGTTGAAAGAGACATAGTTTCAGATTGCACCATAATTAGAATCTTTGTTATTCTTTAAATTGTTGAAAGATACATATCTATCTTTGAATTAAATGGCCCTATGTTAAATTGATTACAGCCTAACCCATAATAACTAAGAGTCATATGGTTTGGTAGTGGCTTGCTACCACGTGGGGTGGGGGAGGTTTTTAATCTTTATCCATAACTCATTAGTTAATTAGGTAATATCCCGTTACCCAATAATATACTAATTTTCCACATAATTAAGAATTATCTAAAATTACTTAATATACTACTCACTTTTAATATACTTTTACATACCCTACTATCGTGGTCATGGGGTACCTTGTATAGCACTAGTTCATAAATACGGGGTATTATGGCTCAGATTATATTTTATGCCAAATCGACAACCTTCAATGAAACTCATTTTCTTTGATTCGTTTACCCTTTATCCTTCACGACACTTACTTATCGCTTGTTATAAATAGCATAAATACGACCTCAAGAAAATCTCATCCCCGAGTATACGTCGATTAACTGAAGACGAAACTTTAATGTATGAAAATACGAGATGTAACAAGAATCCATAACACCTTTTGAGGTAGCCACCCTAGTTGGTTATTCAGTAGTAGCTATGCATGTTTTAGAGGTTGCACTTTTTTGTTTGGCGGTCGTAGTACAATATCTGTATTGATTGAGCTATAAATGGTTAGCGTTGATGTTATACTTGATATGGGTTGGTTGTCTTCTTGCTATGCTAGTGTTGACTATAGAGCGAAGGCGGTCCATTTCAATTTTTAGAAGGGTCAGCTGTAGAGTGGAAAGGTGTTTCTGTATCACCAAAAAGTAGATTTATTTCGTACCTTAAGACAAGGAAGATGATCACCAAGTGATTCTTATATCATATAATTCATGTTTGATACATAGAGAAGGGAACACCGACTCTTCAATCAGTTCTAGTAGTTAATGAGTTCCCTGGCGTATTTCCATATGATCTTCCAGGTCTTCTTCTAGAGCTGGAAATTGACTTTCCCATAAATATAGTGTCGGGTACGCAACCAATATTTATACCTCCTTATAGGATGGAACCAACAAAATTAAATGAACATAAAGAGTAGTTGCATTATTTATTAGATAAGGGTTTACTTAGACCCAGAAATATCCCCTTTCCAGATGACTTGTTCAACCAGCTTCAGGGTGCCAAGTGCTTCTCCAAGATAGACTTGAGATCAGGCTACCATCAGGTTAGAGTCGGAAAGTGTGACATACCTAAGACATCATTTGGAACCAACTATAGCCATTACGAGTTTCTAGTGATGTCGTTCGGGTTGACTAATGCCCCAACGGTGTTTATGGATCTTATGAACCGCATGCTTAGGCCTTATCTGGACCTGCTTGTGATAGTGTTTATTGATGATATTCTAGTATATTCCAAATCTGAATCAGAATATGTAGAGCATTTATGCATAGTGTTGCTATCCCTTGGGAGGAGATATTGTATGCCAAATTCTCGATGTGCAAATTCTTGTTGAGCTTGATAGAATTTCTCTGGCATATAGTATCATCAGAGGTCATCAAAGCAGATGGTCAGAACATAGAGGCAGTGATGAATTGGCGCAGACATACAACACCAGCTAAGTGATGTAGTTTTCTGTGTTTGGTATGGCATTTAGGAAATGTTACCCTTCTTTTGTTTACAGATCGTTCCATGGAGCTGAGTACTAAGAAGTCAGTATGAATCTTCTAGTGGATTGTGTATGAACCAAATGTGGAAGTATTATAGTGGAGCTTTAAGGTGTGATGTGAATTCCACCTATGTGGAATGGAGATTATGAAAGCAACATAATATACGATGCGAGATTTAAAGGTATGTAAGGTAAAAGTGAAGAAGGTATGTGATACTCAAGTAAATAAGGTTGTTAATAGTCCAACATCAGATAAAGGGCTTGAAGTGCCATGTTTCAGTATCTAGAAATGATAGTGGTGTCATTAGAAGCAAATCTTCCAGCATATGGTTTCCAGGTACCGAGAGACCTATTTAAGAGAGTAAAGAAGAGTTCGAGACAACATGATGTTTTGATTGAGGTTCTAGAATAACATAAGTAAATCTATGGTGCTAGCAAGTAAAATGAAGGTTGCGAGTAGTATGAATAGATACATGTAGGTGTCAAGATAAAGCATGATAGAACGACAAGGTTTTAGGTAGACCAGAGTAAGGATATTCCCCTTTAAAGGGATGAGATTGATGTGTTGAGATTATTTCCCCTTAATTGAGATGAGAAGATTGCTAGGGGAGTGTGATGTCGATCCACACAACATTGTGGTGAGACGACCTAGCCGATTGGGTCGAGATCGGACACCATGTCGCGCACATGGTGGTAATTGTGATTGTGATTGGATGTCTTTAGTGAGACTGCCTAGCTGATCGGGCTGTGATTGGACTCCGTATTAAAAACATGGTGGTATATAGGTACTAAAGGTCTCCCAACCTAAAATATTAAAAGTTACTTAAAAACTTATCTTGCTCCTAACCTGATGCTTTGGTATTATTTGAAGCTTTCATTTTGACCATATGATTGTTTCTCCTTGTTGACATTCTATTTTGAAAGAGAATATTTAGCTTTACATACTAGTACTATTCCATATGTACTAACGTCCTTTTTGTCGAGGGGGCTGCATCTTCAATGGATGCCTGTGGATTCGTTAGCAGGCAGTTTTGATCCTCGTTAGCAGTTACTCTCTATTCAGTAGATTTTGGTGAGCCCTACTCTATTCCGGGCTTTATGTAATTTGACGTTGTACTTTATGTTTTGAGGTAGATCTATGTTGGGGCTCCTTTCTCTAATTTTTAAACCCGACCCTATTCCATTAAAACACATACCATAGACCATTTTGAGCTCATTCCTGATATTTCTATAGTGAGGGAGAGGGTTCTTAGAGAGAGATAATAACCTCACACTAATATCCAACAATTCTTGCTCAATCCTTGAGGTCCTCATATTGAACGTAAGAATCTATACCCTAGCTTTTACTTTTGAAAATTTAGTAAAAAATGGATAAGTACAAAGACAATTGTCTGGTGTGGGGGTGGATAGATTGCATGCATGTATTATCAAAGTATGTAGGGAGGTTGTGGGATAAAGATAGCAATGAATGGGGTGTGGGATGGTGAAGTCTTTCATAAAAAAGTCCTTAAAACCTTAATGCACACTTGGTGGTTGATAAAATACTCAATGAGCTAGAACCATTATCATTTCCCTAATTTTAGTTCAATTTGTTATATTTCTAAATTAGATTGGTATTGCTAAGATTCCCGGAATATTTTAGAGTGTAGGAGAGCTAAATTGGGGTATGTATGGCTAAAACCCTTCTAATTAGAACGGAATCCCACAGTGTTCACGTAATTGGTGTAAGCCCCCCTCCCCCCATCATTATAGAGTTTGCTATTTTCAAATATGTTTGTGCTGTAAGATATATGCTCAATATGTAATCCAAATGCCTTAACACTCCATCATGTTATCTTATCAACTGAGGATATGTTCAAAATATGGAATATGTGGTAAAATGTTAGGACTTCAAGTCATATTCGAATAATGGTTGTTATGCCAAAGTGTATGAAAATCTTTGTGTGCTTAGGATTCCCAAATTACTCATATATGTCCTAATGTCTTAAATGACAGGCCTTAGTGTTGTTGATGTGATAATAATGTTGAATGTAAAAAAGGAAACTTGAATTGTGAAATTCAGCCAAGTGGCATGAATGACTTTATAAATGAGGACATTCATGCCAATGCATTGAAAAGATAGGAAATAAACATGAAGTGAGATGACTGATTAAAAGGATGATGTCTCGAGTGTGATGGCCTAGCCGATCAGGCCGTGATCGGACGCCTTGCCGTACACATGGTGTTAATTGTGCTGGAAATGGAAATTGAAATTATGGATATGGTTGATGTCTCAAATGAGATGACCTAGCTGATCGGGTTGAGATCAGAATCTGTATAAGAACGCGATGGTATTGCGGATTGTGGCATATCAGCACTAAAGATTCCCTAACCTAATAAGATGGAAATTGGATTGAGAACTTACGTGATCCTTACCTGATGTTTTAGTGTTGTTTGAAGCTCTATTGAACTTATGACTGTTTCCCTCTTGTATTATTGCTCATTCTATTAATGTTCCTTTTGCCGGGAATGTTGCATCTTTAAATGGATGCAGGTGGTTCCATATCAGATAGTGTTGATCGTAGTTAGTGGTGCATCATCTTCCTAGCAGACTCGGTGAGCCCCACTTCATCCCGAGGTCATGTATTAAGAAATAAAGAGATTGCCTCCGTGAAAGTGCTATGTCAAAACAAACAGGTTGAAGAGGCCACCTGGGAGGCCGAGGAATAGATGAAGAAGAAGTACCCTCATTTGTTTGAATAACTATGTATTTACGTAGTGTTCATTGAAAATGTGAAGAGCTTACTTTCTATGAAGTAGGTATCACTTGTACAGTTGATGTTAGGGGTGTTCCTTTTAAGTAATATATTCCTTGTGAGGCCACGATTGGTGTCGTTTTCATGTTATGTTACGTCATTGGATTATGTATATGTTGTTAGTATTGGATCATAAGATTCTCTAACAGGTGGATAGGCCCAACTTTAGGGGAAACTCTGCCAAAATTTCTTGACATTTGGGGAGTTAGTCAAAATTCAGAACTGCGGGTGTGGGAATTAAGAGTTAAGTCACATTGTATGTTGATCATGGATTTTTTACCCTTATTCAAAGATGAAAGGTCTTAAGTGGGGGAGGATGTAAGGCCACGTAAAATTTTACAAGAACTAAGGTTTCGTGGTACCGAGTTAGGCTAATGTGTTTGAGGTACGATCTTTTTCGGCTGTACAGTGTGCTAGGGAGTTGGAAGAATAATTTTGTAGAACATGTCATTTATGTGGTCCACTATGCGACCGCAGAGTAACTTCGTGGATCACAGATCGGCCACATAGTGCAACAAAACTTGAGCAAGTTTTTGAAGATCATTTTGCTGTCAAGTATGCAGCTGCATAATCATTGCGCGGGCCGCAAAAATCGTTGCAGATTTAGCATGAAGAAATTCGGAAAGGGACCTTTGAGATGTATGATGCAATCGTATAATTGGTCTGCGGACCACAGACCTGCGACAGACTTGACCCGAGCAACCTAATTTTTGAGGGAGATTTCGTGGTCCCTTATGCGGACCGCATACATGTTCCGCGGTCAACTTTGCGACTGCAGAGTTGAGTTTGGAGGCTCAATTTTTCCTACTTTTATAATCTAACCTTGTTTAAATAAATATACTTGAGGGACCATTTTTGAAGGGAAAATCTTATATTTTAAGAGAGAGGGGAGGAACTAGAGATAGAAATGGGAGCTCTAACACCTTCCACTTCAATTCCTTGCTCAAGTCTTGGAAAATTCATGCATGAACCAACATGATAGATAATGGGGAGTGTGATTCTTGGGTATGTGAGTGTTATATATACATGCATGTACAAACAAGATTTGTGAGGAGGTTGTTGAGCTCAAATGGTTAATCATTAGGTTGTAGGATGAAGGAATCCAGCATAGGAGAACCTTGAAATCATAATGCACACCTAGTGCTTGATAAAATTCTTAAATGACCTGAAACCATGAATATCTTCCTAATTATGGTTGAATTTTATTATGTCTCTAAATAGATCAAAGTTTTTTGGATTTTCGGAACATTATAGTAATTTAAGGAATGCTCAAAGCAAGGTATATTGGCTAAACATCTCTCTTATAATGTAATCCCATGATGTTCTCATAAGTCTCAAGTATGATGGGCCAAGTTCTTATTTTTTATGTTCTGAGTTATTCACTATAAATTTAATTATTCCGAATAAATTTTGTGTCGAAAGATATAGGTTCAAAATGTGTTCTGAATGTTGTTATCAGATTATGTTATCCTTCGGGAATGTGTTCAAAGAATGGGTTGTGTATTAAAATGTTATGAATTAAAGTCATGTTTCAAATGAAAGTTAGTATTCCAAATGGTGGAACAAGAATCAATGTGCTTAAGACTCTTACTTGCTCATATGTACACTTAAAGTCCTGATTAGAAATTCCTTGTTATTGATAATCCATGATGATGTTTGAAAGTGGAAGGGGTGATCATAAAATATGGAATATGACCAACGTGCCAAGAATGATATTACATTTGTGGCCACTAGTGCCAATGAAATAAATAGATGTGTAAAGGATTATGAAATGAGCTGGACATCCTTTATGTAATAAACATTTTTGGAGTATCGTTAGTCACCCAGGAAGGGTAGGTTGAAATAACCTAACCCCGAACTACACGTGCCAGCGTAGGAGTGATTGAGGGGTAAATTCTCATACTAATATGTTGAGGATATTCCCCTTAAATAGGATGAGATTGACGTGTTGAGATTATTTCCCCTTAATTTGGATGAGATGATTGCTAGCGGAGAGTGATGTCGATCCACAAGGCATTGTAGTGAGACGGCCTAGCCGATCAAATCGAGATCAGATGCCATGCCGCACACATGGTGGCGATTGCGATTGTGATTGGATGTCATTGGTGAGACGGCCTAACCGATCGGACTCTATGCTAAAAAGACGGTGGTATATCGGTACTAAAGAGCTCCAAACCTAAAATATTGAAAGTTACTTGAAAACTTATCTTGCTCCTAACTTGATGCTTTGGTATTATTTGAAGCTTTCATTTTGATCATATGATTGTTTCTCCTTGTATTGTTAGTCATTCTATTGAGAGGGTGTTTAGTCTTACATACTAGTACTATTCCATATTTACTAACGTCCCTTTTCCCAGGGGTGCTGCATCATTAATTGATGCAGGTGATTCTACAGCAGGCAGCATTAATCAGTGAAAGCAGTACGCCCTCTTCCAAGCTGACTTTGTGAGCCCCACATCATTTGGGGGTCGTGTATTTTTTGTTCCTTGTGTATTATGTTTTGAAGTATAGTCGGGGCCTTGTTGCCAGCACAGTCATAGTTGTCTTTTGTATCCGTTAGAGGCTCGGTAGATATAGTGTGGGTTGTACATTGGTGTTGGGAAAGTCAAACTAGAATTGTGGTAATTGTATCACTTGTTCCACTCAACAATATGAATGTGTAATGTATTTTTTGAAATTAATAATGAAGTAACTAATGGTACTGAGATTGTGTTGTTCACATGATCAGCTTATTGTCTAATTAATGGGAATACACCTTCACTTTGCTTATGGGTAAGTTTAGGGAGGAAGAATCTTGTAGGCTTGCTTGACTAGGTTATCTTGGTTGAGCGCCGGTTACGCTCCTCGAGGTCGGGGCATGACAATGCTTCCCCAGTAATAGAATAAGAGTGTAACTGTGATAAATGATAGAAGATGACGTTTAGGACTTCAATTGAGTAACGATTCAAAGAGAAGGGATTTCATGAATTGCACGGGATTAGAATACCCCTATAAGGTGAATCGCGTTTAGATGCGATGAAATATTGTTATTATAGTATAGTATCGTCCCTAGATGGATCAAGCAAATAACTTAAAATGCTCTCCGATGAGATGTGAGCCCTTTTTACAATGTATTACGTAAGAGGTTTCAAGTTATCAGCGGTAGATTATAGATCAACATTAAGGCGAATCAACAATAAATGGATAAAATTTCCAAAATATGATATGAGAATAAACTATCATTTTTTAGATGAACAGTGAAAGGGGAGAATTAAAGGACTTAAACTTATATATATAGGATAAGCAACGAGAGAGTAACCTAGAGTTGGGTAGCAGACTATGGTAAAAATAAACTTAAAAAGTAAGTGTTATAATATAGTATGACCTACCTAGATGCAATAAAGTCGTAAGTTTGAAAAAGTACCAAACGAAGAACTTCAGTACACCCATAGATGCCAAGGGAGAACTTTTCATAGTTTTGTACACGTTCACAAAGTGAGGCCTAGAGATTAGCTAAACACTGGAGGAATAAAAGGAGAAGAGTCACATAGGTGCACGTACAAGAATAGAGTCGTACAAGCTGCATGACAGAACCTAGCAACAGTTATGAGATTGGAAGATTTCCGACCATAGATCGTGGTGTGAGAAAGAGGCCTAAGGGGGGAATGCCCTAACCTTCGGATTTATTCATAGAACAATTGCCTAGATAGAAAAGATAGTATTAAAGTATTCATAAGAGGTGTAGGTTATGAGACTGGTAAGCACATCAGTTAACATTTGAGGACGAATGTTCCAAAGGAGGAATGATGTTACAACCCATGTTTCATACGTAAAAATACATCGTATGGCAATTGAAGTAAGATTGAAAATGAGGTAATCTTTAAAAGTATATAAAGTAAGTTATTTAAGTTACCTTGGAGGTTAAAAATATTTAGGATCATGAACTGCAAGTACCAAAAGGGTGAAAGGTTGAAAGGGTTGTGGGACAAAATTCTTGTCGTGTGAGGGTGATTGACAATGTGTGCACGAGGTGTCATATGTGTGCGGTTTTATTTGATGACTTGTTGTTGAAGCTAAACCTTTACTTGTATTAAATTGTTTTCACTTGTTCTTATGAGATTATAGTTATTGTTTTTTTGCTATACTTCTTGTTACCAGTCTTTGATATATTGCATATTTTATTCTACTAGTGAGTATCTTTTGATTTAAAAATATCGTAACTACTTCTCTAAGGTTATTCAAGGTACTTATAGTGTGAGTGACATCAGTTGTACATACACTACATTTTTGCACCTTGCATGTAGATTTTTTGAGTTGAGTAGATATGAAGATAGAACTTTGCATTGGAGATGTACCAGCGTACCAGATGCATTCTACCTTTTTGTTCTTGTTTCTAACTTAGGAAGAAGATATAAAAAAATAGGAAATAACCTAAACTTAATGTTAGAAAAAGAAACTGTAAAACTAGAGGATAGTTTAACCGCCATGGTTAGAATAACAAAAGAAAACGAAGAAATAGATAGAAAACGAGAGATTAAAGAAATACAACAGCAAGCTAAAGAAAAAATACAACAGATAGAGGAAGTAAAAAACACTAAAATAACAGAATTAGAAAAAGAATTAGAGATGTTAAAACAGATGTATGCAAATAAACTAAAAGAAAAGGAAAAACGTAAAGAAGAAGAAGAAGAACTAAAACTAACAAATGAGATAGAAAGATTCAAATTACAGTTAGAAGAAGTACAGGAGAGTCCATAAAAAATAAGTATAAACGAAATAAATGACCAAAGTGATAAAGACACAGAACTAGGAGAAAACTATTCAGAAACAAGTGAAACATACACAAAACTTATAGAAAAAACAGAAAAGATAAAAATAAACCCAGAAATAAATACAGGAGATATGAACGAAGATAAACCAAGCATATCAGGAATAAAAAATCCAAAACAATTAAACCCAACCTATTACAGAGTAAGTTATGATGCATATGACAGAAACAAAACATTATGGGATAAAAGGTTAAATAAGAAATGGGCACCAAGACAGATAACTGAACAATATAATTTTTTAGATCTAGATTGTGTAGCAGATATAAATAAAACAATACAATTATGGATAGGATATATCTCAAAACAACTAATAGATAATAAAATAACAATAACGGAAACACCAGGATATATAGAAAGAACATTAATAGGAACTGTAAAATTATGGTTACAAAATTTATCAAGTGAAAGCTTAGACACATTAAGGAGTAATAAAAAACTTGACGGTACAACTACAACAACAGTTACAGATATATTAAATAAATATGAAATAGCAATAAGAAATGAATTTAGTAGTATGACAACAGAAGTAGAAGAACAAAATAAAGAAAAAATTACAAATAGAAATTTAATGACAAAATTAGCAATATGTAATATGTGTTATATAGATGAATATATTTGTGCATTTAGAGACTATTATTATAAAGGAACATATAGTCCAGATGAAAGTAAAGAGATAAGAAAATTATATTTTACAAAATTACCAGAACCCTTTAGCTCAAAAATAATAAAAAGTTGGAACGAAGCAGGACTAGCAGATACATTAGGAGTAAGGATAAAATTTCTACAAAACTGGTTTATAGAATTATGTGAAAAATATAAAGAAAACATGAAAATGGAAAAAATATTAGTAAAAAATTTGGCATGTTGCAAAAGTAGAATAGCACCCCAATTTGGCTGCACAGATAAATATTACAAAAAAGAAGGAAAGAAAAAGAAATTTAAATCAAAATATTCAAAGTATAAATATAGGAAACCAAGAAGAAGATATTATGTAAAAAATTATAAACATAAAAAACCATATAGGAAAAAGAAAAAACTAACAGAATGTACTTGCTATAATTGTGGAAAGCTAGGACACTTAGCCAAAGATTGTAAATTACCAAAAAACCCAAAGAAGAAACAAATTACCGAAATATTGATAGATAATGATAAATATACACAAGTAGAATATGTAGATTATGAATTAAGCAGTGAAGACAGCATATATGAGATATCAGAAAACGAGTTCTCTGAAAATGAAATAAACAAGGATATAGAAGAGTCAGATGAAGAAAATTATGACTGAAAAAGATATACAAATTATACAACAAGAAGAACACCAAGATGAACAATCTTCAGAACAAAAAATAATATTTGACGCTAATATATTTGAACAAATAAAAGGAAAAGAATTGGATCTAAGTATAGACAAAATATTAGAAGTACCAACAATAAAGAATTGGTTTAAAAGACAAAAAGAAGAATACTATGTAGTAAGCCAAAGAGAACATATAATAGATTGTAAATACATCAAAGGTAAAGCACAAATACCAATTTTAAATAAAAGACTACTAAATAAAGAAATACAAGATATAAAAGCAAAAAATCCAATAAAATATGTACACTTAGGAGGAACGGAGATCCTAATAAAAGCATGTTTTAGGGAAGGAATAGATACCCCTATAGAAATATACTTGGCAGATGATAGGATTGTACAACCTATAGAAAAGAGTATAATAAGTGCTGTAAGAGGTAACTTAATATACCAAAAATTTAAATTTATAGTAAGTGCTAACTATTCAGTAGCAGTAGATGATAAAAATATAGATAAATCATTAGTATTATACTGGAAAATGTCTGGAATAGAATTAGCACCAGGAAGTAAAATATTCACAGCAAGATGTAAAAATCTATATGTCTTAACAACAAAACATAAGATAACAGCTAAAAATAAAATAAATAAAATAAAAATAGAAAATTCATTCGAAAGAATAGTATCAGTTATAGACAACAATGATTACAGTTATACAGAAATAGACATGGATAAAGATTTAGAAATAGTAAAAGAAAGATTAAGCACATCAAAACGAATAAATAATGAAATGCCAGAAACATCATCAAGAAGTACATCAAGAAGTACATCAAAAAGAATAAATTATACCACTCCACAAAAATTAATAGAACAAAAAATAGAAGAAATAAACCCACATCATTATTATATAACAGGAATAATGGACCAAAGAAAATATTTAATACTAATAAATACAGGGCAGGAAGAGAATTATGTTATAAGAGAACTAATACCAGAACAAGAGATAGTAACAATAGAACAACAAAATTCAGAACTACCAAAAGCGTTAAGAAAAAACGAAGAAACAACTGAAAAAGAATTAATTATTGGAGGAATACCAATATTAATAAATTTTAAAATATATCAAGGAGATAAAAATATTACACTAGGGATAAAATGGTTAGAAAAAGTCAAACCATATAAATTAGAAGATAGGCAATTAACAATAAGTTATGAAAATAAGAAAATAATAATAAAAAGAACTTTGATATAATGCCAAAGATATACATACTTTCCAAAATAATAGTAGAAGGATATTATAATAGATATTATACACCTATGGTGGATACAGGAGCAGAAGCTAATATGTGTAGACATAATTGTTTACCAGAAAGTAAATGGGAAAAGCTAAAAACCCCCATAGTAGTAACAGGATTTAATAATGAAGGAAGTATGATAACATATAAAGCAAGAAATATAAAAAACTCTTTAAAGCTCTACTGTGATATCTGCACCTCTGGTGCATACAAAATCTAGCGAAAGATTCATACTGACTTCGTATGACTCAGTTCTATGGCACGATCAAGATACAAAAGAAGGGTAACATTTCCTAAATTCCCTATAGCCTCTCAATTATAAATGTGGCGTGCAACACATCAATTAGTGAGACTCTACTAGGCACGACTTTATAGACTTCCTAGGACACGAACTGCCCTGATACCACTTTGCCACGCCCCGAACCTGAGGAGGCGTGGCTGGCACCCGGTGCCGTAGTGCCCCGAGCGAACCACTCTGTAACTCATTAATTCCATTTTATAACTATCATGGCAACATGTCCACAACTCATAATATAAAATTGTAAGTGAAAAACATTTTATCACTGAGCCTTTTTCTTAAAACAAGAATACATATGGGTCGTCAAGGCCTCTGACATACTGTACAAACTGAACCTTTATCTATAAAGCCTCTTGGATTATTCAACATCAAATGGGACAGGGTACCGGCCTACCCATAAGTCTGTAGAAAAACTCCGATGCGATGACTCATAGATCGGCTGCACTCCGAATGAGGTGGAGTCTTACCGAGCCTTCGCTAAATACAAACCTCATCTACCGTGAGGGCTCGTCAAACTATTTATCTATACCTGATTGTTCCTGCGTCATTAATAATTAGGATTGGCATCACGTCATGTCTAAGGCAAGAACAACAATAAAACAAATTTCCTTTACAACATCTGCGTCCAGTCCACTTCAGTGAACCTGAACATGATTGACGAAATGAGATGACAAAAGTTGCCTAAAGTTATGGTCTTTACTTGATTGAAGTATGAGTCCACTAGAAGGAGCAAAAGCAGACATTATTCTTTCTTTGAACTGGCCAAAAATTATGGTGGTCTTAATCGGTAGAATTTCATAGGGGAAAAGAAGAAAAATATAGAAAGAGAAAAAATTTGAGACATGGAGGTGGTGCTCAATTGATTTATCAAAATGACTGGTTGAGATTGAAATATTATTTTGTAGTCAAACTCCTAAATGAAGTGTCTTGGTATCCATACCTTAGGTTGCCACCTTTTACATGACTTTAAGAGTCACTGCTTTGAAAGGGAGGAGCTACCACGTGGGTGGGCAAGATTATCCAAAATATTGAATTAATTAATTAGATAATGACCCGTTACCCGATAATTAATCAATTACCCACATAATTAAAAAAATTATCTCAACTTATTTAAAATACTACTCACTTTTAACACACTTTATATATCATACTATAATATACTTTACTATCATGATCATGTGGTACCATACAAAATAAATACATACACTTATTGTTTTATTAAAATATCCACGAAAAAAAGACACATATTTCTCAACTTCTATTTTTCCTAATCCCATATAAAGGGTACAAATTTTCGTATGCTTAATTCTTAAAATGGTAAAAAGATAACCTTCTTTTATTTTGAGAAAATATTCAAATCTTTACAATAAAGAAAATCTCATATACTTTTCTCATATTAGTTGTATAATTTAAAACATATTCGAAAGTAGTAATTTTAACAACTATATGAAGTCATATTTTTCAAACCACTTTTTTTATTTACAAGAAAAGTTCCACTGAAAATACCATATCATATATATATATATATATATATATATATATATATATATATATATATATATATATATATATATATATATATATATACACACACACACACACACACACACAAAGCCAGTGACATCATTACAAGTCTCGAGGTGATACCCGACCTCAGGGACTTTCGTCAAAAAAGAGTTAGGCTCCAACGAAATAAGCATTTAAGCTCCACCCACATGGGCTTGGTCCTGGGGTGCTATCCGAATTCAGGCAAACCCTCTTCTAGGACCTATCTACAGTGCCTCAAGGCTATCTACGCTAAGTTCAAAGCAAGTTTCTCGGTGGTCCGGATTTGAACGAACCTCCACTCGAGGACTGCTCTCGAAAGCTCAAAGGCAGTCCCTATCCTCGGGCCTCCGAGCAAATTTCCTCTCAAAGATTACCGCGGATCCTAAGTGATAAATAATGGTCTCAAGGCTCGAAGCGTTACTTTCATTTAACTCAAAGTAAGGGTCCCGATGACCTGAGTTTATCGGCTCTATTTACCGTGAAAATGGTAACAACAATTAAATTTGTAAATGGGAATCTAAAAATACGTGATCTATTCTCGAGCTAGTTGTTTAGAGTAGTTGACGCTAAGAATATGAAGTTTAACGACGAAATGCAAGCTAAAATGAAGCAATAGTCAAACCGAGGGGCCTGTTACCCCGATGTAGGATTGGTCAATAGGGGACCTCGTGGTTAGTGTTCGGGTCAAGCTAGAGCTATCGAGGGCAATCGAGAATCGGATAACAATTAAGATATGATTAAATAAAGCTCTTTATGGCTAATACGAAGCGCTAAAATGAAGAACAAGTGAGAAAGCGATAAATATTAAAGTGGCCTCGAGCCAGCGAGAGCAAGCGAATTAGAGAAAAGAAAGAGAGGGAGATATTATTGCACTTGTGGAGAAATGGAGCAACATCAGACTCCTATAAGCTAGTGCGAGTTCCCTTTATATTGGAGGGGAACTCGGCGAATAGTACATGGGCATTAATTATAAAGTATAGAGATGGAACGGCTTGACACGATGCCTCAGCATAGGCTTTGGATAGGCCGGCTCTATCAGATTTAGCTGTGTGCCTTGGGAGCTTCCCCCTATGTCCTAGCTTCGATCTTCGTCTTCTCTGAGTCGGGACTCGACGAGCCTCGAGGGAGGGGATTCGGTCGTGGCTCCACGTCCTCGGGGTCTCGAGGCATTGTTCCGAAATGTCTTGATAGCGAGAAATTAAGTTTTTTGATTTGCACCGCATACAGATAGTCTCCGCATTTCCCAGAACAAAGAGAAGGGAAATGATCCTGACACTTGACTCCTCGAGCTTCTTACGGCGACGTCGCACTAACGATGCAACATGTGGTGCGAGCTTTTGTGGCAATCAGGACGTCCCATGGACTTGTGCATCTTGACTATTTAATGCACTGTTGATTCCTGTTCCCCAAGGTGAATGTACCGCCGCCGATTTGGTTTTTCAAGAATGCAGTAACTGCATCCGCCGGTCAATCTTCCAAAACCTCGATAATCCCGTCGTTACCCCTTATAAATGGGGGCTGCCTTGGCATTGTTATTCCTATCCCAGTGCTTTCGTCGTCTTATTTACCCATTTCTTCTTATCATCTTCCTCTATCCTCGAACATCATGCTCGGGGCTCATACCCCCAAGGCCATTTGGCAGAGCTCCCGTAGATTGTGTTGAGGACTTTTGTCGGGGCTTCCCTTTGTCGAGCGTGACCATGCTATCCTGTCGGTGCTGTGGTCGTTGATATGCTTGTTGTTGCTGTTGCTGTTGGTCCAAGATGATGGCGGACGGGGAGTCGTTTTTCTCCTTATGTAGATAGCCGTTTGGACTATACATCGCTGCTCACTCTCCTACCAAGGCCTGGTGTGACACTTCATCCCTTGGGTTTTTTTTCTTTCCCAAGGGATATAATGGCACTACCGGCCGTTGAGGTTGGGGCCTACCGAATCTTCAACCTTTAGCTTCAGTGGGCCATGTCTCTTTTCTCTGCCTCCTCTGCATCCCCTCCTTTTCCTCTTCTTCATCTTCTCTGGCTGGAATCCCCTGGAGGATTGAGCTGGGAACCTAGAGGAGGTGACCATCGAAGGAATCGCCCTCGACGATGCGTGCTCGAGGGGGAGGTGCTTGAGGATGCTGATACTGGAGATGGATTTTCGAGGATGGACCGGGCTCTCGGGTTTCATCACATGTACATCCTTACATTCCTCCGTTTTAGGCGTAGAAAACCTCTGTAGGCTTTTGTAATTGTATGTAAGGACCCCTCTAGGGCTGTTGGTCGTGGATTTTTAAGAATATGAATATGCCTTATTGGCTTCTGCTTTCCATTCTTGCCTTATCATTGCATGCTCTCATGCCCTTCGAGGCCTTTTGAATATCTTCCTTTATTGTTGACCGCTGATATCTGACTCAGATGTGAGCATTCCTTCCAATCCTCTATTGGTCGACATGGCTCTTTTTTGAGCCCATTGTCGTACCTCGGACCAAGCCTGAATTGATCTGATAGGCTCTTGATGTCGGGCCCTCCGAGTTGTATGAAGATAATACACAGAGTTTCGGAGCTTTCGAGAATGTTATCCCGAATAAAGGTCAGCCCTGGGTACCTAGGAGTCCCATTTAATATTGATGCAGATAGCTTTTTAAAGCATATAGTATAGACTTCTGTTGAGGAGTTGCCTGTGCTCAGGCGCTGCCTCGAGCCTTCGTGGAGCTTTAGTGATTGGAGCTTCCTGTGCTCATTCCTCTTTTTAGAAAAGGAAACTATGAGACCGTGTACTACCCTGAGTCAAGTGATGGCATTGAAAGCTTCCCGAAATCCAACTTCTTTTTGGCGCGGATACTTGAGGTAGAATGCTGCCTTGAAACTGGATATAATACGCCCGACTCCTTGAGTCATGGCTTCTCGTCGAAAGATGCTTTTGGGATCGGGTATCACCTCATCGATCAGTATCGAGGCTGTTGGCTCCCTAGGGCTCACTCCGGGTTGGCGAGTCGTCGCTGCTTCTCGCATATACGTGAGGCGGCTTCGGCTTCTTCGAAAGACCTCACTATTTTAGATAGTTGCCTTTCCGTTTTGGCATAGGGTTCTTCATTTCTTTAGTCGCAAAAGGCGTTGGCGCATGTCCTTGCTCTGGTCTATCAATTTTACCATAGTCATGGCAACTACTTCGAGGCGGGCCAGACAGGGAGTGGGGAGTGCTTCTTCCGGTGCTCAGGATCCGCGGGAGTTGGTAAGGGGATACTGCCGATGGAGCGAGGAGATTACGCTACAGGTGCTTTCACCGGATGAGAGTATTACAAACTCCGCTGATGGATTCTTGAGCGTATACCTATATCCTTTCACATTTGGCCCCCTTGATAAGGTCATGCTTGATTTTTGCCTGAAGTATCGGGTTACTTTGGCGTAGATACATTCGTCATTTTGGCGAGTGGTGCTGATGGTGAGATTCTTTGCGGAGAGGGATGGACTTGAATTCACGCTTAGCCACCTCATTAGGCTATACCGGCCCTTTCATCACCAAGTCCTGCTAACCATGAGGTGTCGTTCGTCCATGCCCTTTGTTGTCGATGACAAAGAAGATGGGGATCGAGAGTGGGCCAGCTGGTTCATGCGGGTCCAGACGGGTGACATTATCTTTGTGGAGCTTTTGAGATTTCCCGAGGGATGGAATTATGCACGTGAGCGGAGCGTCTGATGCTTTTTCAGATTTTGATTATAGCAAAAATCAGTCGAGTAGTCGTGTTTTCTTCTTTTTGCAGCAACTTCATGGGCGCCGGGCGAAGTTCTTGACTTGCCCGGCTGGGTCCAGAGGCTGGTGACCCATTTGACATGCGATGGGCGTAGCTGGCGAGTTGTATTTTGCATTATATGGGGAGCGAAATACCAAGGTATGCGCGCACGCGGCCTTTGCCTTCGTATATTTGAGGTGACGTTTTCCCCTTTCTTTTGGATTGTCTTTACCGTTTGTAGATATCAGGCGATTCCTTGGGATAAGGCAGTGCTCTTCCGAAGAGGGGAAGGAGGAATCGGCCTCCGAGTTGAGGGACGATGGTGATAGATGGGATTGGCACCTGCAGTGTGATGGAGCTTTTAATGGCACTGAATGGGCCCGTGTCATCAAGGAGAGGGCATCATCTGAGCCTGTTGTCCCCAGAGAGTGTCTGATTCCCTAACGGCAATTCCTCCGAGTGAATATGATTTGCCCGAGTTTGGTTCTTCTGGGACGAAGAGGCAGGATCAATAGGAGTGTGCTCTAACTTCAAGGAAGTCCACCGGCTTCACTTCATGGTGAGTTTAGGCGCAGTTTTTCTGTACTGCGCGTCCTCCTTTCTTTATCAAGTTTTCCTTTTGCAGGCCTGTGATGGGCTCAGGTCTGAGCTACATCGTCAAGGAGCCAGGCTTCGGAAAGTTCTGGATGAGAACGAGTCCCTTAGGCTCCTTAGCGAGGAGAAGGAGGTTGAGTTGCTGCATTGGCAATATGAGGCATACCAGAGCTTGAATTACAAGAGTTATATGATGGAGCATATAACATTTTGTATAACGCGCTTCGCTCTTTTTGGCAATTAAGGTTAACCCCCTTTTGTTATATTAACTGCAGAAAAAAACGGATGTCTTGGAGTACCTTAAGGGCGACACTGACCGCGTCAGGAATGCTTGTGGTGAGCTAAGGGCTTAGGTGAAAGATCAAGCTCTAGAGGAGAGAGGCGCTTTGGCCAAGGTCCCTTCCTTCGAAGCCCAACTCCGTTTGGCTCGTGACAACACTGTATTTCAAGCGGATATGATCAGGAAGCTCGTGTCTGCTCTCTCGAAGATTGGGGCTGAGATAGTCGATGCCCGGGCTGATGTGGCGTTAAGCCAAACCAAGGCTGATTAGGAGATGGCAATTCAAACGAAGGATGCTGTTAATGCCCAAGCTAAGCTAAAGCAGGCCCTCGACCGGGAGAAGAGGATCGAGGAATATGTTCGTTGCAGATCCCGAAGAGAGGTACTCGAGGAGATTGGTGCAAGGGGCTTCGTTCTCTTGGAGGAATTGGCTCGAGAAAGGGCGGACGAGCGTGACGCTCGGTCACTTCTTGCTGACGTCGCGTAGAGTGAATCTGGCAGGTTGTAGCCTTTTGGAGAGGAGTGTAGATTTTGTTGTTTTTCTGCTTGGTATTTGATACTTGTAGAGCATGTTTGTAGATGGAGAGTGCTCCTTTTTTGTGTATGTAAGATAAGAGGAAACTTGAAGCTTTATTTCTTCTACATCTCTTTCTGTATTACTTTTGACCAGGTGGGCTGGTTTCGGTGTTCGGCGGGATCTTCGTAGGTCCGGAACTGATCAGGCAGGCCCAGAGGCTTTTAAGTGCGATCCTTAGTGCGAGCAGGCATTGGGGGCTCCGTGTTTTGCGCAGCTGTTTAGGCTTAGTCTCTGAGCCAGTCCTTGACTCGAGCTTGCAAGATCAACAATCTTTTGTGCCCGTGTGGGCCGATACTGATTGATCTCATTTCTTGCCCTTGGGCATTCGCGGTTTTGACTATTTTGGGTCCAATCTCCGAGTCGCATTGCGACTCGAGCTTTAATTGACTCTTAATTTCTTTTCTTCTTGCATTGGCGGACGGCAGTGAAAATTCTCGCCCTTGGGCGTTTGTTGTTTCAACTATTTTGGGTCCATTCTCTAAGTCGCGTTGGGATATAAGATTTAGTTGACCCTTAAGTTCTTTCGATCATCAGACCGTCGATAGTGGCTCTTACCCTGTTTTCGTCGTTGAGAACTTTTAATATGTGGCCTAGAGGCTTGTATAGTTAACTATTTTAGATCCGGTCTCCGAATCGGGATACGACTCGAGCTCATTTTAATCCTCAAGTTGTCAATTTTCAAGCTGGCAACAATGGCTCTTACGCTGTTCGATCACCGAGAACTTTTATTGTGCGGCCCGGAGGCTCGTTTGGCTAGCGACAATGGCTCTTACGCTGTTTTGCCCATGGGCTTTTGTAGGCTTTGTTTTATGCCCGTTAAGGTCTTTTAATTTTTCCTGACCCGTCGTCAGTTCCGGAAGAACCTCGATTTCAAGTTGTTATCGGCGATGTTTGAGCACCTCAGAAGGTTTTAGCTCGTAGGTCGAGTAGATCAACGCCTTATGATTTGGAGCTGACATGGTCGAAGCTCATTTTTACCTGTTGAGGGAAGCCTGTTTTAACCGGTTCTTTCCAAAGTATATTCGAAGTAATGGTCTGTGATTTTTGTTTAGCGATTGTCGAGTATCCCAAAGTCGCGTTAATTTGGCTGTATCGACCATTTTGACCGTAGTCATATGTGTTTGGACGGAGCCATTTTTGATCCCGAGTGATAGTTTAGGTATCTACACCGATGATATGCCCTTTTGGGACTCTTACAAATCCGACATATAGCCTAAACTTCCAGATTTCCATGCCTGTTGAGGTCTTACAGTTTCACATGCTTATTGAGGTCTTATAATTTTATCATGCCTGTTGAGTTCTTACATTTCTATCATGCTTGTTGAGGTCTTACTGTATTATCATGCCCTTGAGGTCTTATAGTTTGTGTTGCTTTGTAGAATAAATTTGGTTACACCGAGTCTGCCCGCTCGGGGTCTTACAGTTTTGGGTTTTCTAGTGCATGGCAATTGGCGATAGTCTCCGAGTCATTAAGTTTGCTTAGGCTCGAAGGCCATTTATTCGTGAGCTTGAAGTTACCTTGATGGAGTTTTATGAGCTCAGAGTTTCGACTTTGGGGTCGTGCGGGTGCCAAACTGTTGACGCTAAGTCCCCAAGTATTTTAGGATGCGTTCGGTGGAAGGGTTCCTGCCAATAGTACATTGCGATTTCCTTTTTTGGAGAATGAGGTGCCGAAAAATTTTCTTTTATATCTTGGCATAAACATACATTGTTTTATTGTTGTGAGCTCAGCCCACGCGGGCGCGACTCCTCGGACAATTTGGTCTGGTACATAATTCCCTATTGAAACTCAGTCTGTCATTCCCCGATCTTTTTTTAGGGGATGGCGCCCTTGAAAGAAGATCATCGCTCATTGTTTGACTGTCGAAGAAGGCATGTGACCTTATCGGATCCTCCTTTGGGGTACGTTGATCCGCTGATAATCTTGCTGGCAGGACCTTCTTTGAGGCGGAAGTCCGATTAAAGGGAAAAAGCACGACGGGCCCTATTAAGGCCTTGGGATCTTCGGGTTGAGTTAGTACTTCTGAATGTCCCGGCCGATTGTCTGCATACATGTTAGTGAAAAAATAATCAAAGGAGCGAAGTAGCTCTTCCTCACCCGGGATGTGTATGCGAGGTTTTGAGATTTGGTATGTCCCCTTTGATCCTTTTGAGGGTGGAGGTATTTATACAGCCGATGTATCATATGGCGAGGAATTTCCACTCGTCGCGTATTGCTCCTTGTCAACTATTTTAATCCCGCCCCTTGCGTGGAATTTCATCCTTTTGGCGAAGTGGGATTAACGCTATCTCTGGGCGGTGTATCTGCGGTTGTCTGAATAAGACGTCTATGACTTGTGCCTTCTTTGATGGTACAGAGCTCGGCATCCCAGCTCGAGCTTAGACGGGTTGTATCGAAAGAGTGGTCTTCCTGCTTGTTGTGTTGATCGTCGTTTGGAATCCGTCAAAGATTCGAGGTACGGGAGCGATTTGGTTCATTAGACTGAACTGCCCTATTGACTTTGGTCCGACATCGCCAATGTGAGGCCGAGGCAAAGTCTCGATGTCTTTTTCTCTGGATGTAAGGGTGTCCTCTGGAATATATCCCTGGACCTGTTTTTTCCTGGTGACGAACATTTTTTACTTTCCATTTTATGAGTCCTTGGAGGGTGTCGCCGCTCCTCCACTGTCGTGTTAATACATTGCGGCTTGTTTGCTTTGTTCTTCCTGGTTGCCTTCCTTCCTTGGGGCTGGATTCGAGCTAATATTTCGGCAGTACTCAGTGGCGATTTTTATTGAGTAGCACGACTGTTGTCTTCCTAAGCCGGTGGCTATTTTTGACCCCCTGGCAGCGCGCACCCTGCGATTCTTGCGCCAGGTTGTGGTTCCTCTGAAATGGTCTTGGACGAATAGGTCTGAGTCATTTGGCGTCCATGGTTTTGCTTATGGTGATCCCGATGATTGGTATAGCAATGCTGAATTCATACTCTACTGGGTGGGGTGCCCTTGCTGGCCATGCCTCATCGAATCTGGCTCTGCTGAAGATTCCTCGAGAATGTTGCCCTCGAGCCCTTTCATGATTGTTGCGAGGTAGATTGCATCTTGGGGCGTTCCTCCTATCTGCGGCACATGGATAGTACCTCCAACTGTTTGGCATTAGCTTCTTTGTCGGGAGCTTGATTGGGTATACCAGGCTTGGGGAGGCTTCCAGATGGTCATCCACGGCACTGATTCATGGCTGATGCCGGGTACGAGCACCCGACCAGATCTCGGTTGGGTATCTGATCAAGCTTCATTTGAAATGCCCTAAAGTCGTTGGGCATGGTTCGTTTAGGCTACGAGCGAAGGCCTGTGGTGCCCAGTCATCTAAAATTGGGGGCGATCTCGATTGTTCTAATAGGGAACGTGGCGCGACTTCTTGTGGTATTTCATTCTCTCTTTTTTCGTTGGAAGGGTTGTGTAGGGTTCTCCCATTGCTGCTTTGCTGGAATCGGCGTGTACCTCTGCGGAGTAATCTATTAGTATGGTAAGCGAGTTTGTGAGGTCAGGCCCTAGGCTACAGCGCCACATTATAGTCCCTTTTAAGAGTGTTTCCACAAACTTCTTCAACGAGACGGGCTCGAACTCATCATCTTGAAGGTCGATGCCTTTTCCCGCGCATGTGTAAGCGGAGTTCCGGTATTTCAGATTTCTATGAATTGGTTCCCGGGACTGCTTCCTCGGGGGACAACTGTTGCATGAACTTCCACGAACCTTACTCGATCCTCTTGGAGAGGTCCCCAAGCGTCTTCGTTATGGCAGGGTCGGTTACCGATCTATTGTTGCTCGATCTCTCGGGCATTCGTTCGGTGTGAGGAGCTGTTTCCGGCGCTACTATGATGGCGGTCTCCGGGTAGCTCAATAGCTGAGCGACGACCAACTATTGTGCTTGCAACATTTCAAAAATAACATGAAGACTAACTTCCTTTTCTTCCCGGGACGGGGTTTTTTGAGCTTCCTGTCGGTCGTTGTGTCGTATGCTCCTATCAGTGTGATAAGTTCCATCGACTTGTTGTGCGTCCTACGAATCCGGGTCTGCTAGAATCGGCCCGGGTGTGTTATCGGGATTCCCGGCCCGGACTTGCTGGGACAGCCACGCCATTTTCCCCGTGGTTTTCGAGGTTGTCGTTCTCGACTCTATTTAACGAGCCAGACATTCTGACCTGAAATCAAGAGATGTTTGGACAAGAAAAGGCGTGAAAGATAACGTGCATTTGTGCAATGGAACCAGCAAGAAAATAATAACTATTATGTTCAGCCCCACGGTGGGCGCCAAACTGTTTACAATGAAAATGGTAACAACAATTAAATTAGTAAATGGGATTATAAAAATATGTGACCTATTATCGAGCTAGTTTTTTTGAGTAGTTGATGCTAACAATATGAAGTTTAACGATGAAATGCAAGCTAAAACGAGGCAATAGTCAAACCGAGGGGCATGTTGCCCGGATGTAGGACTGGTCGATGGGGGACCTCAGGGTCGGTGTTCGGGTCGAGCTCGAGCTATCCAGGGCAATCGGGAATGGGATAACATTTAAGATATGATTAAATAAAGCTCTTTATAGCCAATACCAAGCGATAAAATGAAGAACAAGTGAGAAAGAGATAAATATTAAAGTGGCCTCGGGCCAGCGAGAGCAAGCGAGTTAGAGAAAAGAAAGAGAGAGAGATAATATTGCACTTGTGGAGAAATAGAGCAACATTAGCCTCCTATAAGGTAGTGCGAGTTCCTTTTATATTGGAGGGGAACTCGACTAATAGTACATGGGCATTAATTATAAAGTATGGAGATGAGACGGCTTGACGCGACGCATTTTTATATCCAAAAGGTAATACGTTCCATTCGTAAAATCCTTGTGGTACTGTGAATGCTGTTAACTTTTTAGATTCATCTTCTAGTTTTAAATGGTAAAATCCTGATTTACAGTCAAATTTACTAAAATAGTTATATCCTTGTATTTGTCTAATTTTCAGTATTTTATTTGGTATCGGATAATTATATGTTTTTGTTTTTGCATTTAAGTTTCTATAATCTATAACCATACGACTTTTTCCTCTTTTTTGTTCACTATGCTTATTTACTATAAATGCTGGGCTAGTATGTTTACTATTACTTTCTTGTATGTAGTTATTATCTAATAATTCTTTTATATGCATTTTAAATTCTGTTAAATCATTAAAATTGTATTTTAAAGGTTTTTGTGTTATTATGCTATTTTCATCTATTAGTTCAATCTTTATTTTTGTTTGATGTTTTTCCCATCCTTGGAGTGGATTATCATTATATAGTAATTCTAGTTTATCTTGTAGTGGTTTTATCTTATTTATTGAGAAAATGATTATCTCTATATTATGGTTACTTTGTATTACATTTTCTAATTTTTGGGTAATCTTTTCACTTCCTTTAATCCAGGGTGTTGTTTTTCTTACTTTATTATTTACTCTTTTTGCTCCTAATTTTTGTTTACACGGGGTAGTAAACCACCAATGTGTTTTTGTTATAATATGTGGGTATAATTTATCTAAAAATGGCATTCCTAATAATATATCTTTATTTGTGAATTCGTAACTATATATTTCTTCTATGGTTAATATTTTATCCCATATTTGTATTTTTATATTTCTTGCTTTATATGTTATCATACTTCCTTCATTATTAAATCCTGTTACTACTATGGGAGTTTTTAGCTTTTCCCATTTACTTTCTGGTAAACAATTATGTCTACACATATTAGCTTCTGCTCCTGTATCCACCATAGGTGTATAATATCTATTATAATATTCTTCTACTATTATTTTGGAAAGTATGTATATCTTTGGCATTATATCAAAGTTCTTTTTATTATTATTTTCTTATTTTCATAACTTATTGTTAATTGCCTATCTTCTAATTTATATGGTTTGACTTTTTCTAACCATTTTATCCCTAGTGTAATATTTTTATCTCCTTGATATATTTTAAAATTTATTAATATTGGTATTCCTCCAATAATTAATTCTTTTTTAGTTGTTTCTTCGTTTTTTCTTAACGCTTTTGGTAGTTCTGAATTTTGTTGTTCTATTGTTACTATCTCTTGTTCTGGTATTAGTTCTCTTATAACATAATTCTCTTCCTGCCCTGTATTTATTAGTATTAAATATTTTCTTTGGTCCATTATTCCTGTTATATAATAATGATGTGGGTTTATTTCTTCTATTTTTTGTTCTATTAATTTTTGTGGAGTGGTATAATTTATTCTTTTTGATGTACTTCTTGATGTACTTCTTGATGATGTTTCTGGCATTTCATTATTTATTCGTTTTGATGTGCTTAATCTTTCTTTTACTATTTCTAAATCTTCATCCATGTCTATTTCTGTATAACTGTAATCATTGTTGTCTATAACTGATACTATTCTTTCGAATGGATTTTCTATTTTTATTTTATTTATTTTATTTTTAGCTGTTATCTTATGTTTTGTTGTTAAGACATATAGATTTTTACATCTTGCTGTGAATATTTTACTTCCTGGTGCTAATTCTATTCCAGACATTTTCCAGTATAATACTAATGATTTATCTATATTTTTATCATCTACTGCTACTGAATAGTTAGCACTTACTATAAATTTAAATTTTTGGTATATTAAGTTACCTCTTACAGCACTTATTATACTCTTTTCTATAGGTTGTACAATCCTATCATCTGCCAAGTATATTTCTATAGGGGTATCTATTCCTTCCCTAAAACATGCTTTTATTAGGATCTCCGTTCCTCCTAAGTGTACATATTTTATTGGATTTTTTGCTTTTATATCTTGTATTTCTTTATTTAGTAGTCTTTTATTTAAAATTGGTATTTGTGCTTTACCTTTGATGTATTTACAATCTATTATATGTTCTCTTTGGCTTACTACATAGTATTCTTCTTTTTGTCTTTTAAACCAATTCTTTATTGTTGGTACTTCTAATATTTTGTCTATACTTAGATCCAATTCTTTTCCTTTTATTTGTTCAAATATATTAGCGTCAAATATTATTTTTTGTTCTGAAGATTGTTCATCTTGGTGTTCTTCTTGTTGTATAATTTGTATATCTTTTTCAGTCATAATTTTCTTCATCTGACTCTTCTATATCCTTGTTTATTTCATTTTCAGAGAACTCGTTTTCTGATATCTCATATATGCTGTCTTCACTGCTTAATTCATAATCTACATATTCTACTTGTGTATATTTATCATTATCTATCAATATTTCGGTAATTTGTTTCTTCTTTGGGTTTTTTGGTAATTTACAATCTTTAGCTAAGTGTCCTAGCTTTCCACAATTATAGCAAGTACATTCTGTTAGTTTTTTCTTTTTCCTATATGGTTTTTTATGTTTATAATTTTTTACATAATATCTTCTTCTTGGTTTCCTATATTTATACTTTGAAAATTTTGATTTAAATTTCTTTTTCTTTCCTTCTTTTTTGTAATATTTATCTGTGCAGCCAAATTGGGGTGCTATTCTACTTTTGCAACATGCCAAATTTTTTACTAATATTTTTTCCATTTTCATGTTTTCTTTATATTTTTCACATAATTCTATAAACCAGTTTTGTAGAAATTTTATCCTTACTCCTAATGTATCTGCTAGTCCTGCTTCGTTCCAACTTTTTATTATTTTTGAGCTAAAGGGTTCTGGTAATTTTGTAAAATATAATTTTCTTATCTCTTTACTTTCATCTGGACTATATGTTCCTTTATAATAATAGTCTCTAAATGCACAAGTATATTCATCTATATAACACATATTACATATTGCTAATTTTGTCATTAAATTTCTATTTGTAATTTTTTCTTTATTTTGTTCTTCTACTTCTGTTGTCATACTACTAAATTCATTTCTTATTGCTATTTCATATTTATTTAATATATCTGTAACTGTTGTTGTACCCATGACGGAGAAGAAATAATTGGAATACCAGAGCTATACAAAGCATTTGTCACCTTCAAGAGAATTACAAAAGGCAACCTATTCTTCATCAAATTCTATACAGCACCAGCGGAAATACTATATGATGAAATAAAACCCATAATACAGGTGATAAAAATAGGACTAACACGAGATATGATAATACCGGAAGAGATAGAGAAACAACCGGAGATACAGAAAATGGAGATACCAAGTTTCTATGCTAATAAAAGAATAATTGGTATAGCAACTATTATTCAAGAACTAGCTAACAATTATCTACAAGGAAATGCTATCTGGAGCTACTATTCCAGAGACCAATTGATGATATATGCCAACTCGAAGGAACTACGCCAAGGAGATATGGATGAAGTCCAGAAATGGATTTTATCATTATTAAAACCAGAAATGCAACCAACTACCAGAGCATTGAAAAAAGAATTTATTTCAAACGAGTTATTAACAAGATACTGCAAACTAGTAGGACACAAATATCCAGACCACATATGTTCAAAGTGCAACGGAGATGATAACTATGTACCAGAAGTCCAACTAGAATGAAGGTATCAACAAGAAGACAAAAGAAGAAGACAGCTACTGGAAACATATAATGTAAAGTAAATAGTACTAGTCGCATTCATGAACAGTAAAGGTCGTTCATGAATAGTAAGAGTCATAAAGTAAATAGTATATGTCATAATCATGAACAGTAAAGGTCGTTCATGAATAGTAAGAGTCATAAAGTAAATAGTATATGTCATAATCATGAACAGTAAAGGTCGTTCATGAATAGTAGGAGTCATTTGTAAACAGTAAGAGTCGTTTTAATTTCCTTTATATAGAATGTAAATCTGAGGAAGGAAGACATCCTCAAACATCCTCATCCTCACTCTCTCTTTTATCTTCTCTCAATAAAATATCTAATTATATACAAACTTCAGAAAGCTATGGAGCATTCAAACGAGTTACAAAACCAGGTAAGTTTATTCATAATCATGTTTAACTAAACTCATATATTCCTTATAATCTCTTGAATATCATAATTGTTTATCATGTTATAGTACTGTTATAAAGAACATCTTGAGAAAGTTTGCCTGTCTAATAATGCTGAGAGTAGTTAAGCCCAGACTATGCCATCCTAAAGTGGAAACCAGTAGGCAAGGAAGCCGTTTAGGGGAGTACACAGAGTTGAGGCGCTGTTAGGGTAAATGATTGAAGCATGAAAAACATGGTAGTGACCAGAAAAGATTGTTCAGTATAACTTATTAAAATATGATAAACTCTATGATAAACAAAGAGGTTAGAGGGAATATGTTTAGTAAACACATGATAAATAATAATTATAAATGAACAACCACACGTATTTATTAGAAGAAAATATTGACTACAAAATACTTATGTTATATATCTTTAAGAGACTTAATAACGATGTTAAAAGAAAAATTTACGATATTTTAGTTACTTTTGAAATAATATATGTAATGGAACAAGCATTTACAGAACTAATTGTATCACATGAAATAGATATATTAGATCTATATGAACTAGATTTATATTCAGACTAATGATCACATATCAAGTTAATAAAATCTTTTTATAAATGAAACATAACACTTTTCATTATACAAGATTCTATAATACCCAGAAATGGAAACTTCTTAAAAACCTCAGTAACATAAATAGAAAAATAGATTGTGTTAAATACAATATTAAAACCTGCAAAGATATTATTAGATATAATAAATTACGTAATAAAGCTTTATTAACTATAGAAAATGAAATTGAATTTTATGAAGATAAACTTGAAAGTTATCAACACAGAAAAGAAATAACACTGAGAAATATAGAAACCATGGATATATGTATCAACAGGTATACATCTCAGTATTAATATGAACAAATCAAAAATTGATAGTTACAAATATTTTAAGTACTGGTTAGAAATTCTAAAACATATAAATATGTCAAAAATAATATTAGAAAAAAATATAGAAGAATATCAAAAAACTAAAGATATTAAATACTTAGAATACACACTTGAAAATATAAAAGAAACTTCAAGGTTAGCTACAGATAATCATGAAAAAGCATTTAATTCCACAACTACATAAAAAAGATCCTATGAAAAATAAGAAATATAGAAACCATGGATATATGTATCAACAGGTATACATCTCAGTATTAATATGAACAAATCAAAAATTGATAGTTACAAATATTTTAAGTACTGGTTAGAAATTCTAAAACATATAAATATGTCAAAAATAATATTAGAAAAAAATATAGAAGAATATCAAAAAACTAAAGATATTAAATACTTAGAATACACACTTGAAAATATAAAAGAAATTTCAAGGTTAGCTACAGATAATCATGAAAAAGCATTTAATTCCACAACTACATAAAAAAGATCCTATGAAAAATAAGATGAACTCAAACAACCCCCCCTCCCAAAATGGTATCAGAGCTATGAAAAATAAACATTTATATTAAGAAGCAAATCATGAAAAATAACACTGACATTAATAGTACAAACCCGCAAAACAGTGAAACAATCAAAATAACTAAGAAATCGCAGAAAATTAGGAAGAAACTAAAGAAACTATATATAGAATATGAATACTTGAGTATCACAAAAATAAACAAAGCCAGGCTGTCCAAATTAATCGATATAATATCTAAAACAGAATATAAATATGTTTGTTATCTAAAGGATAAAAGATGAATAAAGAAGAATTCGCATTAGAAGAGAAAACATATGAGAATCCAGAAGGATTAAAAATAACAATAATATTTTCTAACTTAGGAAGAAGATATAAAAAAATAGGAAATAACCTAAACTTAATGTTAGAAAAAGAAACTGTAAAACTAGAGGATAGTTTAACCGCCATGGTTAGAATAACAAAAGAAAACGAAGAAATAGATAGAAAACGAGAGATTAAAGAAATACAACAGCAAGCTAAAGAAAAAATACAACAGATAGAGGAAGTAAAAAACACTAAAATAACAGAATTAGAAAAAGAATTAGAGATGCTAAAACAGATGTATGCAAATAAACTAAAAGAAAAGGAAAAACGTAAAGAAGAAGAAGAAGAACTAAAACTAACAAATGAGATAGAAAGATTCAAATTACAGTTAGAAGAAGTACAGGAGAGTCCATCAAAAATAAGTATAAACGAAATAAATGACCAAAGTGATAAAGACACAGAACTAAGAGAAACTATTCAGAAACAAGTGAAACATACACAGAACTTATAGAAAAAACAGAAAAGATAAAAATAAACCCAGAAATAAATACAGGAGATATGAACGAAGATAAACCAAGCATATCAGGAATAAAAAATCCAAAACAATTAAACCCAACCTATTACAGAGTAAGTTATGATGCATATGACAGAAACAAAACATTATGGGATAAAAGGTTAAATAAGAAATGGGCACCAAGACAGATAACTGAACAATATAATTTTTTAGATCTAGATTGTGTAGCAGATATAAATAAAACAATACAATTATGG
Source organism: Nicotiana tabacum (assembly GCF_000715075.1). NCBI lineage: Eukaryota > Viridiplantae > Streptophyta > Magnoliopsida > Solanales > Solanaceae > Nicotiana > Nicotiana tabacum. The sequence continues at coordinate 29,076,656 of NC_134082.1, read as the reverse complement.
ATAGGATATATCTCAAAACAACTAATAGATAATAAAATAACAATAACGGAAACACCAGGATATATAGAAAGAACATTAATAGGAACTGTAAAATTATGGTTACAAAATTTATCAAGTGAAAGCTTAGACACATTAAGGAGTAATAAAAAACTTGACGGTACAACTACAACAACAGTTACAGATATATTAAATAAATATGAAATAGCAATAAGAAATGAATTTAGTAGTATGACAACAAAAGTAGAAGAACAAAATAAAGAAAAAATTACAAATAGAAATTTAATGACAAAATTAGCAATATGTAATATGTGTTATATAGATGAATATACTTGTGCATTTAGAGACTATTATTATAAAGGAACATATAGTCCAGATGAAAGTAAAGAGATAAGAAAATTATATTTTACAAAATTACCAGAACCCTTTAGCTCAAAAATAATAAAAAGTTGGAACGAAGCAGGACTAGCAGATACATTAGGAGTAAGGATAAAATTTCTACAAAACTGGTTTATAGAATTATGTGAAAAATATAAAGAAAACATGAAAATGGAAAAAATATTAGTAAAAAATTTGGCATGTTGCAAAAGTAGAATAGCACCCCAATTTGGCAGCACAGATAAATATTACAAAAAAGAAGGAAAGAAAAAGAAATTTAAATCAAAATATTCAAAGTATAAATATAGGAAACCAAGAAGAAGATATTATGTAAAAAATTATAAACATAAAAAACCATATAGGAAAAAGAAAAAACTAACAGAATGTACTTGCTATAATTGTGGAAAGCTAGGACACTTAGCCAAAGATTGTAAATTACCAAAAAACCCAAAGAAGAAACAAATTACCGAAATATTGATAGATAATGATAAATATACACAAGTAGAATATGTAGATTATGAATTAAGCAGTGAAGACAACATATATGAGATATCAGAAAACGAGTTCTCTGAAAATGAAATAAACAAGGATATAGAAGAGTCAGATGAAGAAAATTATGACTGAAAAAGATATACAAATTATACAACAAGAAGAACACCAAGATGAACAATCTTCAGAACAAAAAATAATATTTGACGCTAATATATTTGAACAAATAAAAGGAAAAGAATTGGATCTAAGTATAGACAAAATATTAGAAGTACCAACAATAAAGAATTGGTTTAAAAGACAAAAAGAAGAATACTATGTAGTAAGCCAAAGAGAACATATAATAGATTGTAAATACATCAAAGGTAAAGCACAAATACCAATTTTAAATAAAAGACTACTAAATAAAGAAATACAAGATATAAAAGCAAAAAATCCAATAAAATATGTACACTTAGGAGGAACGGAGATCCTAATAAAAGCATGTTTTAGGGAAGGAATAGATACCCCTATAGAAATATACTTGGCAGATGATAGGATTGTACAACCTATAGAAAAGAGTATAATAAGTGCTGTAAGAGGTAACTTAATATACCAAAAATTTAAATTTATAGTAAGTGCTAACTATTCAGTAGCAGTAGATGATAAAAATATAGATAAATCATTAGTATATAATTATTATTTATCATGTGTTTACTAAACATATTCCCTCTAACCTCTTTGTTTATCATAGAGTTTATCATATTTTAATAAGTTATACTGAACAATCTTTTCTGGTCACTACCATGTTTTTCATGCTTCAATCATTTACCCTAACAGCGCCTCAACTCTGTGTACTCCCCTAAACGGCTTCCTTGCCTACTGGTTTCCACTTTAGGATGGCATAGTCTGGGCTTAACTACTCTCAGCATTATTAGACAGGCAAACTTTCTCAAGATGTTCTTTATAACAGTACTATAACATGATAAACAATTATGATATTCAAGAGATTATAAGGAATATATGAGTTTAGTTAAACATGATTATGAATAAACTTACCTGGTTTTGTAACTCGTTTGAATGCTCCATAGCTTTCTGAAGTTTGTATATAATTAGATATTTTATTGAGAGAAGATAAAAGAGAGAGTGAGGATGAGGATGTCTGAGGATGTCTTCCTTCCTCAGATTTACATTCTATATAAAGGAAATTAAAACGACTCTTACTGTTTACAAATGACTCCTACTATTCATGAACGACCTTTACTGTTCATGATTATGACATATACTATTTACTTTATGACTCTTACTATTCATGAACGACCTTTACTGTTCATGATTATGACATATACTATTTACTTTATGACTCTTACTATTCATGAACGACCTTTACTGTTCATGAATGCGACTAGTACTATTTACTTTACATTATATGTTTCCAGTAGCTGTCTTCTTCTTTTGTCTTCTTGTTGATACCTTCATTCTAGTTGGACTTCTGGTACATAGTTATCATCTCCGTTGCACTTTGAACATATGTGGTCTGGATATTTGTGTCCTACTAGTTTGCAGTATCTTGTTAATAACTCGTTTGAAATAAATTCTTTTTTCAATGCTCTGGTAGTTGGTTGCATTTCTGGTTTTAATAATGATAAAATCCATTTCTGGACTTCATCCATATCTCCTTGGCGTAGTTCCTTCGAGTTGGCATATATCATCAATTGGTCTCTGGAATAGTAGCTCCAGATAGCATTTCCTTGTAGATAATTGTTAGCTAGTTCTTGAATAATAGTTGCTATACCAATTATTCTTTTATTAGCATAGAAACTTGGTATCTCCATTTTCTGTATCTCCGGTTGTTTCTCTATCTCTTCCGGTATTATCATATCTCGTGTTAGTCCTATTTTTATCACCTGTATTATGGGTTTTATTTCATCATATAGTATTTCCGCTGGTGCTGTATAGAATTTGATGAAGAATAGGTTGCCTTTTGTAATTCTCTTGAAGGTGACAAATGCTTTGTATAGCTCTGGTATTCCAATTATTTCTTCTCCGTCATGGGTATATACTGTGCTGAGTAGTCCGTAGTTGTAACATGTTTTTACTAGGTTTGCTTTTGTTTTTGGCTGGGCTATAAGCCTATTATATCCCTGTAGTTTTTGGGTTACATAATCTTGTGTTGGATCTGTAGTAGTTGTTGATCTAGGGTTTAGGTTCAGAAATGTCTGGATTTTATATATATTCTGAATATATGTTTGAGTAATATGGTTATATACCTTTTGTTGTGGTGTAGGCTATTAGCATAGGTTGAAGTTTGTGGGGCTATAACTATTGCTTCTCTTGGATTTTTTGATGTAAATGGCTTATCAAATACGGTATTTAGGTTTACATTGATATGTGGCTTTTTGCTAACTTGTTTGCTTGTACCTGCAGCTGTATATAAAGCAACTGTGTTATGGGTTTTTTGGAGTTTCCCAACGTCTCCTTCTACCTCTGGAAGTTTAGAGTCTTCCGATTGACTTAGCTCCGCATTTTTATAGTCATGCTGCTGACTTTCTAGCTGTTGTAATCTTTTTCCCATACTCTCCATCTGTAAGGATAGAGTAGTAAGGATTGTAAATATGTCTTTTGATTCTTGGCTTTCATCTGTTTGGGTACCTTTGTCTTGATAGGTAGTCTGCAATAACATTCTTGTCAGTTTGTATTACTTCAATTGTAAATGTAAAATTTTGTATATTTAATACAAGTCTCCTTATTTCCTTTGTAGTTACTGAATCCTGTACTTTCCGAGTTATCCACCATTTTACTTGTGTATTATCTGTTCTTACTATAAATTTGTTATAAACAATATATGGCTCAAATGCTAACAAACATTTATATAATCCAAATAGTTCTTTCCTATTTATTTCCCATTTTAATTGTGGTTCCGTGTATGATCCGGAATAATATCTACAATGGTGTTCAATTTTTTCATTATCATATTTATATTTTAGAACTCCTCCGTAGCTGTGATCACTAGAATCAGTTTCTACAATATATGTAAATTGTTTCTTTTCATCTGGAAAATATAGTTTTGGTAATTTTTTACACATATTTTTTATCTTCTGTATATGTATTTTATCTTTTTCGTCAAAATGATATTCTATGTCCTTTTTTAATTTTTTCTGTAATGGTTTTAAGTTTTCTGCTAATTTAGGAATATATTCTCTTACTTGGTTAACCAATCCTAAAAATGATTGTAACTTCTTTTTTGTATCAAGTGTTTCATTCGAGTTAATTATTTTTTGTACTACATGGGTTTGCATTTTTATTCCGTTTTTATCTATTTGTATACCTAAAAATTCTATTTGATTTTTCATTACTTCTGCTTTCTTTTTACTTAAACTTATTCCTGATATTTCTACAATGTGTATGAATTTTTCTAGTAGTTTTATATGTTCGTTCTCTGTTCTAGAATATAGCAATATATCATCTATATATATTATACAATTTTCTAATTGGTTGAAGTAATTATCCATAAAATGTTGATACCTACCTGGTGCATTTTTATATCCAAAAGGTAATACGTTCCATTCGTAAAATCCTTGTGGTACTGTGAATGCTGTTAACTTTTTAGATTCATCTTCTAGTTTTAAATGGTAAAATCCTGATTTACAGTCAAATTTACTAAAATAGTTATATCCTTGTATTTGTCTAATTTTTAGTATTTTATTTGGTATCGGATAATTATATGTTTTCTGCTTCTTTGGAGATCCCACCATTTTAAGCAGTAACCCTTCTTTTTCTGTGTTAAAGTCTTTTACTACTTCAGTACTGACATACTTGCACAGATTCCTGCTTTAGTTCTCTAATTTTGCCTTAGACATGACTGCTACATTGGGGTTTGTCCGGCAGAGAGGGGAGAGTTTCGCCTTCGGCATTCACGGCCAATGAGAGTATACCTTGAAGACTACTTCTTTGATAGGAGAAGTGCATCTCGAGTTAGTGAAAAAAGACTGCGGATGGGGGGAGAAAGTAGTGTTATAGACATTTTCCCCGGATAAGGGCATCACAGATCATGCCGATGGATTTTTGAATGTGTACACGTATCATTTCACACTGGGCCCCCTTGATAGGGCTGTGCTCGATCTATTTAAAGTATTGGGATATGTTGGCGCAGATCCACCCGTCATTTTGGCGAACAGTGTTGATGATGAGCTTTTTTGTGGAGAAGGAAGGGCTTGAACTCACGCTCAGTCATCTTATTAGGTTGTACATGCCCTTTCACCATCGAGGTCTGCTAACATTGTGATACCGATCAACCACGCCCTTTGTTGTTGATGATGAGGAATATGGAGGCCGGGAGTGGATAAGTCACTTCATCCGAGTGCAGACCGCTGACATTATCCCCGTGGAGCTTATGACATTCCCTGAGGATTGGAACTATACATGTAAGTGGTGCATTCCGTGCCTTCTCAATTTTTTCTTTGGCGAAAGGTGGTTTCGTAACTGTGCCTTCTTTTCTTTTTCTACAGCGATTTCATGGGCTTCAGGAGACATTTCTAATTTTCTGGATTGGGTCGGAAGTTGGCGACCCACTCGACCTATGATGAGCACAAGTGGCGAGCTTTGTCTCGGGGCAGATGGGAAGCAAAACATCATAGTGGGTTTTTTGCTATTTTTTCCTTTCCCTTCCTTCATTTGGAGAGGCATTTTCCCTTTATGCGTGTTAATCTTGCTATTTTAGGCATCAAAGAGCTTTCGGAGGCGAGGCCGCGCTCCTCTGGAGAGGGGAAAGGGTTGCCAGCTTCCGGGCTAAAGTACAACAACAATAAGTGAAAGATGCTTTTATTGGGCGATGGCGCTCAAAACAAGGCAAAACGAGACCCGGGGCTTCGAGAAGGAAGCATCGTCCGAGCCTGCCGCATCCGTGGTTCCTAGTTCTGGAAAGATGGTTTCTCTATTGCTGTCACCTTTTTATTCCATCAACAGTACTTCGAGGGATACTAAAAACCTGGGGTCGTACACACCGAGCATCCGTGCCTCAACCGGAGTTGACCCTTTCAGAGCTGAGGGAACTGGGTTGGCAGATGTGTGCTCGGCCTTCGAGGAAGCCTAGCGAATTCACTTTGTGGTGAGTTTCGGCACAGGCCTTTAGAGCTTCGTGCCTTCCCTTCCTTATTTGGTTTTCTTTTGCAGGCCTTCGACAAGCTTAAGTCCGGGCTGCTTCGTCGTGAAGCCAGGCTACGGAAAGCTCTCGATGAGGAGAGATCCCTTAGGCTCATTTGCGATGAAAAGGAAGTCGAGTTGGTACACTTGCGGTATGAGGTGAGCTGGAGCTTGAATTATGAGAACCACTTGAAGGAACAGGTAATTTTTTGTCCCGGGTGAGCGTACATTTCACCTTCTAGCTTCCGAGGCTAACACTTCGTTTATTTCAGTTACAAAAAAAGACGAAGGCACTGGAGTGCCTTCGGGATGAAGCTGGCCGAGCTAGGTGTGAGCATGATGAGCTAAAAGCTCAGGCAGAGGCTCAAGCTTTAGAGGGTAAAGGTGCTCCGGCTACAGTTCCCGCTTTTAAGGATCAACATTGCTTATCTCGTGATGACGCTTTAGTTCAAACAAATATTATTACGAAGCTCGAGTTCGAGCTTTCGAAGGTCAGATCTGAGATCGTTGATGCCCGGGCTGAAGCTGTAATGAGCCGAACTAAGGTTGACCGGGAGATAGAGATCTATTTAAAGGATGCTACCGATGCTCAAGTTGAGCTGAGAAAGATCCTCAACCGTGAAGAGAAAATTGAAGAATATGCTCGTTGCAAGTCTCGAAGAAAGACCCTTGAGGAGATCCGTGCTAGGGGTTTCTCCCTCTCGAAAGAGTTGACGCAAGCGAGGGCGGACGAGCGTGATGCTTGGTTACTTCTGTCCGACACCGAAGAAAGCGAAGACGAGACCGGAAGGACATAGCTCCCGGGGGCGTAAATTTCGCCATTTGTATATAGCATTTTCAAAGCATGTGTTGTAGATGGAGATTGCATTTTTTTCGTATATGTGTATAAAAGAAAACTTTGCGGCTTTATTTCTTCTGTACCTCTTTCTGTCTCGAATTTGGCCAGGAGAACAGGTCTTTAAATTGGTAGGAATCCTTAGATTTGTGATATGGCCCTGGGGCTCGTTAGGCTATCCCCTAGGCTCTTACGCGCCTGGTCGATGCGACCTTTTATATGGGCTGGCGACAATGGCTCTTATGCCTTGCCCTTATGCCTATTTTGTTAACTATTTTAGGTTCAGTATCCAAATCGGGTTTCAACTCGAGATCCTTCGACCCATAAGTTTTGTATTCGTGTGGACTGGCGACAATGGCTGTTACGCCTTGCGCCGATACGGCCTTTTAGTGTGGGCTGGCGACAATGGCTCTTACTCCTTGGGTCAAAGCGACCTTTAGTTGTGGGCTGGCGACAACGGCCCTTACACCTTACCCTTAGGCATATTTTGTTAACTATTTTGTGTTCAGTCTCAGAATCGGGTTTCAACTCGAGCTCATTCGACCCTCAAGTTTTGTATTTGTGTGGGCTGGTGACAATGGCTCTTACGCCTTTGGGTCAAAGCGACCTTTTGTGTGGGCTGGCGGTAATGGCTATTATGCCTTGGGTCGAAGCGACCTTTTATGTAGGCTTTATTTTTCCCTCGATAAGGATTTTTTTAAATAGTGTTTGCCTGACTCTTCGATGTCTTAATAAAAAGCCTCGATTTTGAGTCGTTATATGGCGATAATCGATCACCTCGGGAGGTTTGGCTCGGAGGCTGAGTATCTCGAAGCCGGTATTTTTAGGAGCTGACATGGTCGAAGCTTGTTTGCTTGTACCGAGGGTAGCCTATTTAACCAGTTCTTTCCAAAGTATATTCGGAGTAATTGAAGGCCTGTGATTTATAGCGACAGTCGGGCATCCCCGAGTGGCGTTAGTTTGGCCGGTACAGCCTTTTGATCGGATTCATTTGTGTTTGGTCGGAGCCATTTTTGATCCCAAGTGAAGTAGTTACGACGTCTATATCGAAGGTATGCCTTTTAGGGTTCTTACAAAATCGATATATATCCTTAACTTTGATATCGGGTTTATGCCTTTAGTAAGGTATTACAAAATTTTCATGCCTTTGAGGTCTTACAGTTTTTACATACTTGGTACAAGTATCGTTCACGCCTTGCTTGAGGTCTTATAGATACTGTTGCTGCCTTATGTAGGTCTTACAAGACCGAGTCTGCCCGCTTGGGGTATTATAGTCTCAGGTTTTTTAATGAATGGCGATTGGCGACAGTCCCCGAGTCATCGAGAGTATTCTGGCTCGGGAGACATTGCTTTGCAAACTTGGTATTAGATACTTGGTACAAGTATGGTTCACGCCTTACTTGATGTCTTACAGATACTGTTGCTACCTTATGTAGGTCTTACGAGACCGAGTCTACCTCTTGGGGTCTTATAACCTCAGGTTTTGATAATTCGATGGAGGTGGCACTTGACGGAAGTCCCCGAGTCGTCGAGGGTTTCTTAACTTGGGAGCCATTACTTGTAAACTTGGTATTTCCTCATTGAGGTCTTACGATTTTGGCGATTCCGACCCTGAGGTCATGCAACTTTTGAGATTTTGGCGTCAGTCCTCGAGTGTTCGGGACACTTTCGGCTTTGAAAACGTTTCGTGGTTTTCATGTTGCCTCAATGAGGGCTTATGAGTTTGGAGTCCCGACCCAGAGGTCGTTTAGGTGTTTAATTGTTGACGCCAGTCCCCGAGTGCTCGGGATGTTTTGTTGGAGGAGTCATTTTCGCAAAGGTGCCAAGTTTCTTTTGGAGTGTGAGATGATTTGATAAAAGATATTCTTCGATTACTTGGTAAAAGTGTACATGTTTTCGGCATCGGGGGCCCAGCTATACGGACATGGTTCGTTCGACCGTTTGGCTCGGTATATCATTTTCCTATTGGTACCCTATTTGGTGTTTCTTAGCTTTTCTGAGTAGATGGCCTTTCTAGGGGGATTCCCCCTGGTGTTCGAGGTTGATTGCAAAAGAAGCCTTGAATACTTGTCGAGTCGTCCTTAGGTAGCATGTGAATGTTGCCTCATTAAAAACCTTACCAGTAAAACCCTTTTCGGGACAAAATCTTGGTCGAAGGAAAAGAGTGCAATGGATGCTTTGAAACCTTAAGGTCTTCGGACTAGGTTAGCGCTTTGACTTCTTCGGTCAAGCGCCTGCGTAAGGGTTAGTGTGAAATATAAAATAAAAAGGGAGAGGGTTATACCTTAGTGTGGGATGTGCCGGTGACATTTCAAGGTCTAATATGTTCTACTCGCTTATGATGAGGACGCGGTACAGTCTTTTGCTTTGTTTAATCGGGCTTAATCGAAGATGTAATTTGATTACCCTTTAGCCCCTTCGCAGTGGAGTTATTTGTGCCGGCACCATATAGTGCACTGCAAACATTTCTCCTGCCGCATGTTGTTCCCCGTAGACGATTTTAATTCCATCCTTTGTTGGGAATTTCATCATTTGGTGGAAGGTGGATGGTACTGCTCTCATGCAGTGTATCCACAGACTGCCAAACAAGGTGTTGTACCTCATGTATCCTTTGATGACATGAAATTTAACATTCTGGATTGTGCCGGCCACATTGACTGGGAGGGTGATTTCTCTTTTCGTTGTTTCACTTGCCATGTTGAATCTGTTGAGAACTCGAGTGGCGGGAATGAATTGCTAAAGCAGTCCGAGCTGCTCTATTACCCTTGACCTGATAATGTTGGTCGAGCTACCTGGATCCACAAGTACACGTTTTATTTGAAATGTATACACACGAAAAGAGATTACTAGTGCGTCATTGTGGGGTTGAGACAAGGTCTCGGTGTCCTCTTTGCTGAATGTGAGGGCATCCTCGGTGTTTTAGTTGAAGTTATTGTTTAATGGAGTAATTTTCATTGTCGAATTATTTTCCCCATTTCATTTTGTTTCTATTGAGATTCTTGTAGACATCGTGGTTGAGCTGTGGGCTATATGTTATGGTAATATTGATATTGTTTTTTTGGAAAGGTTGTGGCCTTTGGGCACTTATGGTACGAGTCGATATGTCGTGTTGTTGTGATGTTAGCACATGTGAATATGTTATGTGGATTGATTGTCGTTATGCGGAGCATAAGGGTGGCATATCACTTTTTTTGATTGTGCGAAGTGATACGGGTGGCTATTATGTTTATTATCTGGGTGGAGTGATAAGGGTGGATATTATGCGGAGTAAGACGGGTGGCTATTGTGATTTATTGTCTGGACAGAGCGATAAGGGTGGTTATTATGATGTTGTTAACACGAAGAGATAAGGGTGGATATATCAGAGATGATATGTATCGGTGTGGGGGCAAAATGTTGATTATATTCATGTGATAGTATGATTTTCCTTGTTTATGTCATGAACCTTGTAAGGCCCTGGAAAACATCGCTATGTAATTCAAGATTGTATGGTGTCAATGTAGGCTAATACATTACATTTTCGGAGTTTTTGGTTGAACAATGCATTAGGGAGTTTAAAGTTTTCGTCACGGCTAGACCAGGCTGGACCAGGCCTTAAGCTGGCGTAGCCTGGATAAATCCAGGCTTGACCAGGCTTTAAGATGGCGACGCCAGGTCTGTAGCCCGGCTAGACCAGGCTTTAAGATGGCGACGCCAGGTCTGTAGCCCGGTCCGGATTCTTGGACTATCCATTCTTCTATCTTTATAACCCGACCCAACTTCATTAAATACACGCAATGGGTCATTTTTTAGCAAAAAATCTGATGTTATAGAGTGAGAGGGGGAGCTTTAGAATGACAAAGTGATATTCATTATAGCATCCTTCAATTCTTACACAAATCTTTGAGGATTAACAAAGAAAAGCGCACTAAATTTTCATCCTTGAGGTAAGATTCTACACTCTAACCCTTAATTTCGAGTTTTAGCTAAATATGGTTAAGTTATCAAAAAAGTTTTTTGCTATTGGAGTTATTATCTTGCATGAATGTATGACAAAAAAGTATAGGGAGATTGTGAGCTAAAAATATTAAATATTAAGGAAAACTCTATTGAGGTGTGTGTGGCTAAATCCCCTTCTTAGAATCGAATCCCTGGCATCCATGAAATTTGTGTAAATCCGTAAATTGATCATGCTAGAAACATTTGCCCTATTGTGTTGTGTTGATAGATTCATGTTCAATAATTGTCTAACTGCTTATCATGTCTGATTTTCCTATGTGAGTATGTTTGACAGTGTAGGACGTTTGGAGACCGATTTGAGGGGCAAGGGCATTTTGGAGTAGAGTTTAGCCCGGATTAAGTTAAGTAGCACTTTCGAACTTAGTTCTGAGGGTTCAAAATCCCGAATTATGTGTTATGTGATTGGTATTGAGGTGACGCACATGCCAAGTGACGGGCGTGCGGGCGTGCACCGTGAGAATTGTGACACGGTTGACTCCATATGTAATATATGAGGTTACATGTGCCATGTAATGAAAGATTGAAAGGAAATATGAATTGAGATGAACGATTGAAAGAATAATGTATCAAGTGAGATGGCCTAGCCGATCGGGCCGTGATCAGACTCCGTGTAGGAACAAAGTGGTATTGTGGATTGTGGCACATGACACTTATATTATCAAACCTAAATAAGATGGGAACTTGTCCGGAAATTATGTGATCCTTCCCTGATGTTTTGATATGTGTTTAAGCTCTTATTGTATATCATGACGGCCTCCCTTCTTGATTTCTTTTTGTTTCATTGTTTGTTCTATTAAGATTGGTATTTAGATTTACATACTAGTACTATTCCACAGTACTAACGCCTTTTTTGCCGGGGGCGCTACATATTTTAATGGATGTAGGTGGTTCCATAGCCGACAGTGTTGATTGTAGCTAGGGGTGCTTTCCTTCATCTTCCTAGCATTCTTGGTGAGCCCCATTCCTTCCCGAGGTCATGTAATACATCTTTTGCTTATATGATTGCCACGTTTTGAGGTATAGTCGGGGCTTTGTTGCCGGAACTTTTGTAGTACTTTCTTTTGTATCTACATAGAGGCTCCGTAGAGATTATGTGGGTTGTATATGGGTGTTGGGAAGTCAAAGGATGATGTTGTCTTTGGATTGTTGTTTCACAAAATAGTAGGGTGTATGTATTTTGACAGCTCAACAACGATGTAATTAATGAAATGTCGTAGTAATGTACTTGTATGATCTCCTATTGTCTAATTAATGAAATCACGTATTTTCTCAAGCGTAAGTAAGATGGGTAGGAAGTGTCCAACAGGCTTGCTCGGTCGGGTTCACTCAGTTGAGCGCTAGTTGCGCCCCCCGAACATGGGGCGTGACAAACTTGGTATCAGACCCTAAGGTTCTAAAGTGTCCTAGGATGTCTCATAGTCGTGGCTAGTAGAGTCCTTCTTATCGGTGTGTAGTCGACCACATCTATAAGTTGGAGGCTACTTTGACATTTAGGAATAATACCCTTCTTTGTTGATCTGTATCGTGCGATAGAGCTGAATGTGAGGTTGTTCTCCTCTAACACGTGCATTGTTCTAACTTTCAGTAAATGGCACCAATGAAGAAAGTAAGAAATGGCCAAGAAGCCAATGCCACCCCACGAGTGTTTGTTGATTCCCGGCTTGATTATATGGGAGAGGATACTTCCCCGACTATTCCACTACCTGATTCTTCTACACGAGAATAGACTGTCCCAGCCCTTACATCTGTTGAGGTTGCAACTATCCCTCTCATTGATATTCCTGTACCACCTCCAGCCCCAACTTCCGGTTTTGGTACTGCTGATGGGGATCTTAGGGGAGTTATCCAGATGCTAACACAATTAGTAGCTTCTTAGGTCCAAAGGTCGAATGTTGCACCCACATCTTCTAGTCATCAAGGGGATTCTACGGGTTCTAGGGTGAACACATTTCTCCAGTTGGATCCTCCGTTGTTCCCAGGTACTGATCCCGAGGCAGACACTCAAGATTTAATTGATGAGATGCATAAGACTCTCCGGGTTATGCACGCTACTAAGACGGAGGGAGTGAAGTTTGTCGCCTATCACCTGAAAGGGGTGGCATATTCATGGTTTTAGATGTGGGAGGATTCTCATGTTGAGGGGAGCCCTCCGACAAGGTGGAGAAAGTTTGCGGATGCTTTCATGGACCATTGCTTGCCTGCCGAGACTAAGGCATCCCGTGCCGCGGAATTTGAGAAGCTCAGACATGGTACTAGGATTGTATGGGAGTATCACATGGAGTTCTCGCACCTGTCAAAGTATGCCATTCATATGATGCCCACCATGGAGGCCAGAGTGCATCGATTTGTGCAAAGACTTAGCCTTTTGGTTATTAATGAGGCTGCCACAATTGCTTTAAACTCACATATGAACTACGGAAAGATGGTGCCGTTTGCTCAAACTACAGAGACCCGCAAGTTGAAGGACAGGATGGAGAGAGAGGGTAGCAGCACGGCCTGATCCGCGGGCCATCCTCGTGATTCATTTGGTGGGGGAATATTAGTCTTTAGGGGAGGATCCTCAGGTCCATCTTAGTCATATGCTCAGTCCACAGCTAGTGCACCGCCAGTGGGGCAGAGTCAGCAGCAGGTTAGTCATTTCAGGCCTGATTAGGGCAGTGGGGAACCCCATCGGTAGGGCCGATCAAGAGGGAGATTCCAGTATCAGCGGAGGCCCCCATGCCCCAAGTGTTGGAGGATGCATTTAGATATTTTGCTACATGGAACTTCCAATATGTTATGTGTACGGGATGAGAGGCCATATTCGGAAGGAGTGTCACGTATCCTGCCATGGTGCGTGTAGGGGAACAACATAGCCAACCAGCCTAACAGCTACTACATCTTCAGCACCCTCTCCAACTCGAGGTATTCCAGCACCCGCAGGGCATGGTGCATCTAGGCGTGGTGCACAGTGTTCAGGAGGACCAAGCCGATTCAATGCTATGAGTGCACGCCAGAGTGTAGAGGCTTCTCCAGATGTTTTCACATGTACTTTGACTATTCCATCACATGATGTGTATGCTCTTATTAATCCCTGGTCCACCTTGTCCTATGTTACCCTTTATATTGCTATGGAATTTTGGATAGATCCATAATAGCTTCATGAGCCATTCTCGGTATCTACTCCGGTTGGTGAGTCTATTAAGGCCACACGAGTTTATAGAGATTGTGTTGTTATGGTACATGGTCGGGATACCATGGCTGATCTCATTGAATTGGGGATGGTTGATTTTGATGTAATAATCGGAATGAATTGGATTTACTTATGTTTTGCCAAACTTGATTGTCGGACTAGAACTATGAGGCTTGATTTTCCTAATGAGCCAGTGGTTGAATAGAAGGGAGATAATGTAGTGCCGAAAGGTCGGTTTATTTCTTACCTTAAGGCCACTAAGATGTCAAGAAGGGGTGCATCTATCATTTAGTCCGGGTTACAGACACCAATGTCGAGGCACCTAGCCTTGAGTCCGTGCCAACTTTGAATAAATTTCGGAATGTCTTTCTAGATAAGCTCCCTGGGATCCCATCAGACAGGGAGATTGATTTTGGGATCGATGTGATGCCAGGCACGCAACCTATATCAATTCTACCTTATATAATGGCGCCGACTGAATTGAAGAAAGATGGGGTTCGCCAGTTTTGTTTGTAAGAAAGAAAGATGGGTCGTTACAGATGTGTATTGACTATCGGCAACTAAATAAAGTCACTATCAAAAATAAATACCCTCTACCAAGGATAGATGATTTGTTTGATCATTGCAAGGTGCTAAGTGCTTATCAAAAATTGACCTACGTTTCAGGTATCATCAATTGAAGATAAGGGAGTAGGATATTCCAAAAGTAGCTTTCAGGACATAGTATGGGGATTTTGAATTTCTGGTGATGTCTTTCGGGCTAACAAATGCCCCGGCAGCTTTCATGGAACTTATGAATCGAGTCTTCAAGCCTTTTCTAGACTCCTTGTGATAGTGTTCATTAATGATATTCTTGTGTATTCCCGAAGTGGAGAAAACCATGCTGACCATCTTAGGGTAGTTCTGCAGACTCTTTAACAGAACTAGTTGTATACAAAGTTTTCAAAATGTGAATTTTGGCTTGAATCTGTCACGTTCTTATGTCAAGTCATCTCTAGAGAAGGAATTATGGTTGATCTTCAAAAGATTGCAGCAGTAAAGAATTGGCCTAGACCTACCACTCCAACAGAGATTCGCAGTTTCTTGGGTTTGGCTGAGTACTATAGAAGATTTGTGGAAGGATTATCTACTCTTGCCTCTCCATTGACCAAATTGACGCAAAAAGCGGTTAAGTTCCAATGGTCCGATGCTTGTGAAAGGAGCTTCCAGGAATTGAAATCTAGACTGACTACAGCACCAGTATTGACCCTGCCAGAGGGTATAGAGAGGTTTGTGTTATATTGTGATGCTTCAAGTATCGGGCTTGGGTGTGTGTTAATGCAACATGGCAAGGTTATAGCTTACACTTCTAGGAAACTCAAGAATCATGAAATGAAGTATCCAACCCATGACTTAGAGCTTGCGGCGGTGGTATTTGCATTTAAGATTTGGCGACATTATTTGTATGGGGTCCATGTGGATGTATTTACGGAACACAAGAGCCTTCAATATATTTTTAAACAAAGTGAACTGAATCTGAGGGAGCGAAGATGGCTTGAGTTACTCAAGGATTATGAAATCGATATTCTCTATCACCCGGGAAGTCAATGCCATGGTAGATGCTCTTAGTCGAAAATCTATGGGAAGTTTGGCTCACTTAGAGGCGTATCAAATGTCGTTAGCCAGGGAGGTTCACCAATTGGATAGTTTGGGAGTTCTTCTAGCGAGCTCGAGCGAAGGCGAACCCATTGTACAAAATAGAGCTGAATCATCGCATGTGGTGGAGGTCAAGGAGAAACAATACAACGATCCATTGTTGATACAATTGAAGGAGGTGATTTATAAACATAAAACTATGGTTTTTTCTCTTGGCATGGGAGATGGTACACTAAGGTACCAAGGGCGTCTATGTGTTCCAGATATAGATGGTCTCCGCGCGAGAATAATGACCGTGGCTCAAACTTCTAAATATTCTGTGCACCCAGGCTCTACAAAGATGTATCATGATCTTAAAGAAGTGTATTGGTGGAATGACATAAAGAGGAGTGTAGCGGACTTTGTGTCAAAATCTCCAAACTGTTAGCAAGTGAAGGCCGAATAGCAAAGGCCCGGTGGGTTGGCACAGAACATAGAAATTCCAATGTGGAAGTGGGAAATGATTAATATGGACTTTGTGGAAGGACTACCATGCACTCCGCGCAAGTTCAACTCAATTTGGGAAATCATGGATCGACTCATCAAATCAGCGCACTTCTTGCCAGTCAAATCTACCTACACAGAAGAACAATATGCTTAGTTATATATAAAGTAAATAGTGAGGTTGCATGGCACCCCAGTTTCTATCATTTCTGACCGAGGGGCATAGTTCACGGCTAATTTTTGGAAGAAATTTTAGCAAGGTTTGGGTACTCACATGAATCTTAGTACAACCTTTCATCCACAGACCGACGGGCAGGCAGAGCGGATTATTCAAACACTTGAGGATATGTTGCGCGCTTGTGTTTTTGACTTCAAGGGTAGCTGGGATGATCATTTACCGCTCGTAGAATTTTGCTACAATAACAATTATCATGCTATTATTCAGATGGCACCGTTCGAGGCTTTATATGGTAGAAGACGTAGATCTCCTATTGGTGGTTCGAGATTAGGGAAGTCAAATTGATAGGACCAGACCTCGTGCATCAGGCTATGAAGAAGGTTCAGATCATAAAGAAATGATTGAAAACTGCTCAGAGTCATCAGAAAACCTATTCGGATGTTCGTCAAAGGGATTTGGAGTTCAAAGAAGATGATTGGGTATTCTTGAAGGTCTCCCCTACGAAGGGCATAATGTGGTTTGGAAAGAAAGGGAAATTGAGTCCGAGGTATGTCGAGCCATGCATAATCATTCAGAAGATCGGTCAGGCAGTGTAAAAGCTCGAGCTACCACCTGAGATGTCATTAGTGCACCCGGTATTTCATGTGTCTATGTTGAAGAAGGTAGTTGGAGATCCGTCGGCTATTGTGCTAGTTGAGACTATAGAGGTTAATGAAGAGTTATCATATGAAGAAATTCCAGTTTTTATTCTTGATAGGAAAGTCCAGAAGCTAAGAAATAAAGAAATTGCCTTGGTAAAAGTGTTATGGTGAAACCAGAAGGTTGAGGAGGCCACTTAGGAGGCCGAGGGAGAAATGTAGAAGAAGGTATGTCGGTTATAAGGCTACTGTCAGTGTTGTCTTGAGTTATGTTATGTCACTATGTTATGTATATGTTTTTATGATTGGCTCTTGGATTCTATGACAGGTGGATTAACCCAATTGCAAAGGAAACTCTGCCAATTTTTTTGGAAAAACTGTGAGTTAGTAAAAATGTGGGAGATTTGGCTGTGCGAAAGAAGAGATAGGTTATGTTATGTGTTAGGAGACAGAACTTACTTCTTATCTGAGGGCGAATAATCCTAAGTGGGGGAGAATGTAAGGCCCCGGGAAACTTCGCTATGTAATTCAAGGTTTGTGGTGTCAAGGTAGGATAATACGTTGTATTTTGGGATTTTTTGTTGAATAATGCATTGGGGAGTTGAAATTTTTCATCACGGCTAGACCGGGCTGGACCAAGCCTTAAGTTGGTGAGGCCTGGATAATGCCAGGCTAGACCGGGCTTTAAGCTGCCGATGCCAGGTCTCTAGCCCGGTCTGGAATCTTGGACTATCTATTCTTCTATCATTATAACCCGACCCAACTTCATTAAATACACACAATGGGTCATTTTTGAGCAAAAATATGATGTTATGGAGTGAGAGAGGGAGCCCTGGAGTGAGAAAGTGATCTTCATTAAAGCATCCTTCAATTCTTACACAAATCTTTGAGGATTAACAAGGAAAAACACACTAGATTTTCATCCTTGAGGTAAGATTCTACACCCTAATCCTTAATTTCGAATTTTAGCTAAATGTGGGTAATTATCAAGAAACTTTGTGGGTATTGGAGTTATAATCTTGCATGCATATATGATAAAAGGGTATAGGTAGATTCTAAGCTAAAAATGTTAAAGATTGAGGTGTGAGATGATATAATTTTACACAAAAAGAGTCTTGAAACACAATGCACACATAAAGTTTAGTAGAATGCTTTAGTGAGCTAGAATTGCACATCATTCTCCTAGTTTTGGGTCTCATTTTGTGATATATCTAAAATAGATTGAAGTTGCTAATTCCGGAAACCCCCTTTAAAGTATTAAGAAAAGCTCTATTGAGGTATGTATGGCTAAACTCCCTTCTTCTTAGAATCGAACCCCTGACATCCGTGAAATTGGTGTAAGTCCCTAAATTGATCATACTAGAATCATTTTTCCTATTGTGTTGTGTTGATAGATTCATGTTCAATGATTGTCTAACTGCTTATCATGACTTATCTTCATATGTGAGTATGTTTGATAGTGTAGAATATGAGTGAGGACGGTTAAGAACTCATATCAATAAATTGAATAAAGGTTTTTGTGCCAATTCATATGTGAAGTCTCTGTATTTTTAGAACTCCCGAGCTTTTCCCTTTTGTGTGAACATGCCTTACATGATAGGCCTTATTGTTGCTATGATGATGTTGTTGAATGTGTAAAAAGGGAACTTGAATTGTGAAATGCGGCCAAAGGCCAAGAACGATGTGATATATGAGTTTACACGTGCCATGTAATGAAAGATTGAAAGGAAATGTGAATTGAGATGAACGATTGAAAGGATGATGTCTCAAGTGAGATGGCCTAGCCGATAGAGCCATGATCATACACCATGCCGCACACATGGTGGTAATTATGCTGAATTGATTTATTGAAATTATGGAAATGGATGATGTCTCAAATGAGGTGACCTAGCCGGTCGGGTCAAGATCGGACTCCGTGTAGGAACACAATGGTATTATGGATTGTGGCACATGGCACTAACATTATCAAACCTAAATAAGATGGGAACTTGTCTGGAAATTATGTGATCCTTGCCTGATGTTTTGATATGTGTTGAAACTCTTATTGTATATCATGACGGCCTCCCTTCTTGATTTCTTTTTGTTTATTTGTTCGTTCTATTAAGACTACTCTTTAGCTTTATATACTAGTACTATTCCACAGTACTAACGCCTCTTTTGCCAGGGGCACTATATTTTTTAATGGATGTAGGTGGTTCCATAGCCGACAGTGTTGATCACAACTAGAGGTGCTTGCCTTTATCTTCCCTGCAGTCTTGGTGAGTCACATTCCTTCCCGGGGTCATGTAATACATCTTTTGTTTATATGATTATCACATTTTGAGGTATAGTCGGGGCCTTGTTGCAGGCACTTTTGTAGTACTTTCTTTTGTATCTACTTAGAGTCTCTGTAGAAATTATGTGGGTTATATATGGGTGTCAGGAAGTCAAAGGATGATGTTGTGTTTGGATTGTTGTTTCACTAAATAGTAGGGTGTATGTATTTTGATAGCTCAACAACGATGTAATTAATGATATGTCTTAGTAATGTACTTGTATGATCTCCTATTGTCTAATTAATGAAATCATGTATTCTCTCGAGCGTAAGTGAGGTGGGTAGGAAGTTTCTAGCAGGCTTGCTCGACCGGGTTCACCCGGTTAAGCGCCGGTTGCGCCTACCGAACTTGTGTCGTGACACACCTTACGTGACTTATTGTGTTGTATCCAATGAGCTACTCGATGTGTTCAATATTTCTTGTTGACTTGGGTTGTAATAATGCACTTGCATATGCATACACCGTAGCATGTTAGTTCTACCAACTTAGAAGCATGAAACTTGACACTTGTTGATCATGCACATGTATTCTTGTAATATCTGCTTTCATTATTATATTAAGCATGTGACCATGACAGGCGGATTGTTATACTGAGCCTAAGACCACGCTGGGCAAATTGGAATAGTGAGCTTGTGATCATGCCATGCAGATTGAGATATTGGCTTGTGACATGTCCACGCTATTGTGATTAATAATGTGGGCACGAAGTGCCGTGAGAATATGACTTGTGATTTGGGAATCATGACTAATGATTAGTAGATGGGGTATCTTGGAGCAATTTTGTTGGAACTTGTATTAGAACGGTTTGATAATTTGGTTGTCATTGATTTTCCTTATTTGGTCGTGCTGGTACTTTAACGGTAGTTGGATATCTCTACTATTTATATCACATGTTTATTCCTTGTTGCCATACTTATATAGCTTTATACTTATATATTGTACAGATTATCACGGCTAGTCGGTCGTCACTACTCTACCGAGGTTAGTCTTGATACTTACTGGGTACTTATAGTTTTGTATTCATACAATACTTCTACATATTCTTATGCAAATCCATGTATTGGAGATAACATACTCAGGCAGGGTTAGCTTCTTGATCACGAGGATTCAAGGTAGAGCTACTTGTCGTCGCAATCTCTTGTAGTCATTTTCCTTTTGATTGTACTATTAACTCGTTATCCGAACAATACTGTATTTCATTTTTGAGATATTTCTATGTATTCAGTTAGAGTTCATGACTCTGTATTACCTGGTCTTGGGAGGTTGGTGTGATTTTTTCCGCGTAGGCTTATTTCACCTTTATTTCGGTATTTCTATTAAGCTCTGCCTTAAAATATCATTGTTAAACTGGCTTAACTATCATAAGTAATCGGCTTACCTAGTCTTAAAGAGTAGGTTCCATCACGATGCCTAAGGCGAGATTTTGGATCGTGATAAAAAACAGCCAAAAATCCTACTACGCGCACGCACTTTGAAGCACGCTAACGCGACCCTCAGCAAAACTAGAGTTCATGAATGCTATGTCATGTATGCGAACGCGAAAGCAAATCTCTAACGCCATTCTAGCTCTCCCTTTATGCTATCGCGAGGCAATGGACGCGAACGCGATGAACATCTCCTCTGAGGCTCCGCGGACGGAACTGTATTCTCGCGAACTCGATGTGCAAATTCCAAGCCACCCAAAATACACTTCACGATCGCGTACATCCTTTCGCGAACGCAATGAACTGTAGACATCAGAAAAAACAACAACTTGAAAATATGAAGAAATGGCCTGTAGCCCCTCCGAAACACACCTAAGGTGCCCGACACCCCGTCCAAACACACCAACCAATCCCAAAACATAACACAGACATACTCAAGGCGTCAATTCAAATGAAACACTAACAAAACTACGAATCGCACCTCAATTCAAGCCTAATGAACTAATAAACTTTCAACTTCTAAAACTCGCGCCGAAGCAAATCAAATCAACTCGAAATGACCTCAAATTTTTGCATGATTATCCTAAATAACACAACATACCTATTCTTATTCCCAGAATAAAAACTCAGAACCCGATATCAACAAAGTCAGCTCCTGATCAAACCTCTTAACCTTCCAAGCTTCAACTTTTTAATTTTCACTAAAAGCATCAAATCAACCTACGGGCCTCCAAATCCAAATTCAAATATACGCCAAGAAGCTATTGGAATTATAAAAAAACTATTCTGGAGTTGTCTACATAAATGTCAAACTCCGGTCAAATCTTACCACCTAAGCTTTAAGAAAAAGAATAATTCTCCCAAATCAATCTCGAATCGCACTAAAATCAAAACCGACCATATACACAGGTCATAATACATCATTTTAAGCAACTCAAGATCTCAAACCACCCAATGTAACACTAAATCTCAAAACGACTGGTCAACTTGTTTCACAACTAGTCGATAATACCTTTCATGGACCAGTATTAGTATGACCACCAATTATATTTAGGGATCAGACGTCAAAGCCATTGTCAATAGCCTTTTTCAACGGAGGATCTATCGACCAACTGTTGATACCCGATTTTTCCCTATATATTTTGAATAAGCAAAATAGCTTCAATATAGCATATAAATGCATACATAAGCAAGTCTAAATGTTTTATTATTTTTCCATATCTTTTAAAGTTTTTAAAATCGATTAGTTTTCCCTTTTTCATCCATAAAATCCCAATAATTATGGCCAAAATTATTATTTTTGATGGTTCATTTATTGAATTTTTATATTTATGCAAAAATATGGCTAGGGTAATTTTTACATATTTTTACAATTTTATTTAGTATTTTTTTAAAGCTAATTGCATATAATTGCAACATTAGCCTTTTTTAAGATTTAATTGTGTTTTATATATATAAAATTAAACTCTATATTTTTAAATTGTTATCTACATGTTGTGAATCATTTTAGTGCTTTCAATTTATCCTCAGAAATTTATTTACCATTTTTTATAATTTGAAAAACGGAAAATTGGCTATTTAAATAACAACCCATTTGTATTTAATTTTTAGCCTAAATTTAACCACAAATCAAACCCAATTTCCCCGGTCCAATTTCAATTAAACCCGACTCCAACCCAATTTCAACCAACCCAAACCTGGATTCCCCACCTACCCTTTTAATTTAGGCTACTGATCATTCAGATCAACGGTCACCATTTACCCTTCCATAATTAAACCCAAATGACCCCTTAACCTAATTCACTTTTCACCAAACGCCACCCTTGAATCCCTCTCCTCTCAATTCTCAATGAAGCCTCACATAAACCCTAGCCGCCGCCACCCAATTCCACCCTAATCCACCTCAGTCCCCATCCAATCCATAGACCCCCATGATTGTTTAACATGTGTGTCGGTCTCATATGGCTCCTGGTATTTGTTTCCGTGATTTCATGGCTAGATCTCAAAGAGATCTAGTCCAGTCCTTGCTCAACCACTATCTCTGGTCTTTTTCTGGCCATTATTGACCGTTCGAGCCAGATCCACGGCTTTTCTAGCTAGTTCGGTAACTTTCAAAGTCTTTCTCACCTTTTTTGGGTTCTCCGAAACCCTAGCTTTATGTTCTTCTGATTTTCTTTCAGATCTATCTTAGATCTGTGCTTATCATGAACTTCTTAAGTGATTTCGTAAAGGTTCTTCGATTTTCTTTAAAAATGACTCTTCATTTTTCAACGATTAGGGTTTCTTAAAACTCTTTTTAAAGATCTCTCCTTCAATTTTCAGAATTGTTTCTGATTTCACTATGTTTAAAAAGACTTGTTTATGCTTTCCTTCTATCCGATTCAGCATGTTGAAAACCCTAGGTCATTTTGGTTTTATCCGAGTTCTGAACCCGTCCTTGTTTGTTTGAATGTATACTTGTTCAATTAAGTTCTTTATTTCTGACTCTCTTTTCCTTGTTTGATGTATCTGATTCTGAGTTCTTATTATCTCTTAAACTCGACTACCATTGAAGCCCTAATTTCTTAAAACAGTTTTCCTCGCTTATTACTATGAGTTTGAAGGTCTTTACTTGTTTCTAACTTTCTTACATGTTACTATGTTTTTCTTCACTTTTTATTCTATGTGACTACTTGACTTTGTTGAGTACTGTGGTTCGAGTAGATCTCTTTCACTACTGAATCCTAGCTTATTCCTGCTGCTGATGTATGTTTATGTTATTTCTGTTGCCAATGTGTTTGGCCTTGTATGTCTGATACTTCTGTTTAATCTATTTATATGTTGAAGTGCAGAATCATGTTTCTTTCTTGATTGATCTTGATTTCCTCAATCTCATGACTGATTGCAAAGGTTTCCCTTATAAACCCTAATTTTTTTACCCATTTGTTTAAAATTAATTGGTTCCTTTCCTTTACTGTGATGTTTGATCTCGCTGAACCCTTTCCCAAAACTAAGCATATTTTGTACTTAGTCTCAATTATTTACTTCATACTTTTACTGCCCCCTTATATGGAAATAATCAACCTATCCCAAACTGATTTCTTTCCTTAATTAACCCTGTTAGTATCCATTAAGCTGTGATTCCTCAATTAAAGGGAATCACTTGTGTTAATTGATTCTGATTGTGATTATTTTCATGTTTGTGTTAAGACTTTACTTATTACCTTATTCTTTACTCGTTTCCAAAACTATAAATACCATACCTCCTCTTCTCTCAAAGGGACAAACAACTTGAGTTCAGAACACACACTTACACTCAAAAATTCTTTCCTTCTTTACTACTACTTGTGCTATTGCTTTGTCTAGCTTGCTGAAAGCCAAGGCTAGACTGTGGAATCTTGCTTTCTTTACCTTTCTCCACTTTGCTTCTCTACTGATATATCCTAATTAATTTTTAAGCCCCAACAACAACATGCTTCTTTAGTTGCTTCAGTTTCTTTCACTCCTGCCTACTTCTGCTCATGTTTCTACAGTCAAGTTTCATTATTAGCATGCAGCAATATGTTCCCTTTTTCCTTAGATTAATGCTTTCCCCATTCGTGTTTTAAAGCATACTCTGTCTTATGAACACCAAACCCCCATATCCCCTCTATGTGTTTGTGTTCCTTTGACTGGTTTGTGGCCATGCCAGCATCAGCTATTGTTGTGCATGACCAAACCAGATCGCTGCTGGGTTCATGTGCTTACAAACAAATGTATCCCCAAAATCCCTTGACCCCTTTGAATGACTAATGATTCTATGTAGTTTTGAGTTTTACTACTACTATTGATATAAATCACCTCTATCACTAATTGCTTTCAAAATGGACTGTCAGTCCAGCTTTTAAAAATAAATCTCTTTTTCAAACTATGCTTTGCACTTCCACTATATTCTTACAATCTAGGTTCTGCCCCTCTTGTGTGAGCCTTGCATTGGGACCCTTGAGCCCCCTCTGAACTTGGACACATAAGGGTCGCCCTTCTATACTGCACTCATTCTATTTGGTTATGTAAATCTTGGTATGAGCACTGCCCGGGATCCCTTGAGGTCCTTAGGGAACTCTGACACACCCAAGTATGAGAAAAGGCTTTGAAATATTGGCATTGAAGTGGTTCATTACACAACTCAGAGAGAAAGTCAAGATCGGGCTTCCTTTGGTTGTAATCTCTTATATCTGCACTTCTTTTGTTATTCAATCATTTGGTCGGTAATAATTTGTAAGCAATTATAGGGTGATTAGTGAAAAAGGGTGGGTAGTTGTATATAGTGGGTAAATTGGATAGATAACATGCATATAGGGTCTATTTTGATTCCAAATATGGTTTGTCAGATAACATGCCTATAGAATATGCTTTGGTTTAAAATAAATTCTGTGTGCTTTACTTTCACAATTAGAAACCATGCATATGGGTTCTAAATGGCTTTTAACAGTAGAGATCATGCCTATAGGGTTGAAAGTCAGCTTTTAATAATTAGATACCATGCCTATAGGATTTAAAATCAGTTGTAATAGAAATCATGCCTATAAGGTCTAAAACCAGTTTAGTTAAAAATCAGTTTGACTCGTGCCTGTCTGAATCAGATTAAATAACCTACTCTTTTCGTGTTAATCAATATCATTAGAAAGCATGCCTATAGGATCCAAATCACCTGTTTAAAATTAACCACTATTGTACTGCATTCTTAATCAATATAGATATCATGCTTATAGGACATCTCCATTACACCTAGGCAAACCTTAGGTAATTACTTAAATAAAACTAGATCTGCCTTTGTTAATTACCAACTGCTACAACTAGCAGGCATGCCTGATTCGGACTTCTTTTTTGAGTTTTACAATGAATCTAGTTCTGACTCAATCTCTTCTTTAGGATTTTAAAATTCAGACATTTATTGTGTTTAAGTCATGCTATTTATATGAATTGTTTGAAGAGGTATATATGAGCCCTCTAATTGTTTATATGTTCCCCTCAAAATGCAGTCCTACGTGTTTTGTATGTCACCTTATCCTTTTTACCTTTAAACCTAAGAGTCATTCCTAAAATCCTCCCTCTTATATGAATAGTAGTCCTAAATTCCTCCGGGACTGATAGGAATGTGACGGGTAATAGCATGCAATAGAGGTTGAGACCAATCCGCGCTTTAATACCTTAACGGGGTGGGAAGGGTAGATATGGATATGATGACTGGTACGCCAATACCATGTGTATCCCCTCTTTTGAGGAGTGTCATACCGGGTATTGCATTGAGGTGATCCATATTATAAACAAACCTAGGACCCCTTTTCATTTTTACAAGCATGTCTAGCTTATAACTCTTTTTCCTAAACCCTGCCTTTTAATAATTGTTTGCACTTGTGTATTTAAACTCAAATCCCCTATCACTTGAGCCTTTTATTTGATTACTTGCTAATTGCAAAAATTCACAAAAAACCATCTGACCGGGAACCACACTAGGGGATCATGAGGGGTGCCTAACACCTTCCCCTTAGGATAATTTCAAACACTTACCCAATCTCTGGTTATCAAACCTAGTTGTAAACGAACTCTATGGGTGTCCTAATGCGCCTTAAATCATTAGGTGGCGACTCTTCAAATACCCAATTCCCAAAAGGAACGAGTTATTATACCCCATGAATGTCGAACCCGGACTCTTCTCTGTTGGAAGGGTAAAAAGGGGTGCGACAGCATGGCGACTCTGCTGGGGATCTTTAGGCTTTTACCATTTTAGATTGTTCTTGTGAATTTGTACCTCCCATATGTGCAATTGCTTGTTTAAATTTCTTTAAGCATTTAATTTTCCTTTCAACTGCAAAACTGACTTATCTTCTTTGTTTTCTTCCTTTATTGCTACTTTAAATTATGAAACTGTTGTATTTATCGCTTTCTTAACGTGCAAATAAGTGCCAACGTGTTTTAATTATTGCATAATCATGCTCAACATCATACTTCACTCGTGCCAAATAAATACTATAGCAACGCTTTTAATGAGTGGTTGCGCTCTTCCTATATCATTACCCCTTAAATTCGGAAAGGCATATTTGCGGTAAAACTAGTCGATCAGTGGTGCAGTCGACAGTTCCGTGCCTTCCCCCTTGAGTTGTCCGCTCAAGGGTACCAGTCTACAACCCTATAGAAACCCTAGTCTGTTCAAAGTGTGCATGCATCATGGTCAAACCTAGCCGGGTCAGTTATGTTATCCACATAATAATCCTTTAAGATAGCCTTTTCCAAAAGTCCACTGGGTTTCCCTAAACCCAAACAGACATCATCATGTTCTGTGCATTTATTTGGATAACTAAATGCTTCATGCTAATTGTTGATGTTAAATAGTCGAGTCCGGTGGGGGTATTGTCTTAACCCTTTTGTTTTGCAAAAAATGAAGAACGAGGTCCCGAGCTTCGGTATGGTTAGCACACCCTCACTCTTGCTATACTAGTGGAGGAATCTTCCATCAAATGACCAAATCAACGAATGGAAAGAGAGGGCCGCCAAATCCAGCGAAAAGCTGGAATATCTATAATATAGCCTGTTGGAATTGGAAGGAAAGGTGAGGAAGGGAGTCATCGATTGCCAGAACGCTGAGGGAAATGAAGGAGAACATTTGGCAAAGGCATTTTTACTGGTGAACCTATGCGAACTGGAGGATTTGATCAACGAGAGCATTCAACCTGAGGAAGGTCCTTCTGGGACCAAGTAGATAGGAGTTTATCTTTTCACTTTATAAATGTAATAGGCCAATGGCCATTAGTGACTTTTATTTCCTGTTTATTTAGTGTCGATTTGGGATTCGTCTTATTTTTTATCAATAAAATAAGGCATTTAGCATTCTAAGTTCTCCAAACCAATTTGTCGCTAGGCCTACCTCGGGCACAAAGAGGTCCCCAAATTAGGACACAATTTACATTCCTGCACTATGTGCTTAAATATTGCAATACTTTTTATGATCCTCACTAACTTGGTTACCTTTTTGTTTTAATTCTCTGTTTTTGTTTTATTATTACTATCCTCAAAAGGTTAGTTCGTGCACTCTGGCATCATCATCTTATTCCATGAGATCCAGGGCCCTCTAGCCACTCCTCCTCTTAGTCCTATCAAAAACAAGAACAAAAGCAAGATGGAAGATCTGAACAACGTCAGGAAGGAGAATCCAACTGAACGGGTAGAGGACACTAATGGCCATGATACTCAAGTTCCTAAGGAGAATGTGTCACAACTAAAACAGAAGTTGCTGAAATTCCAAGAAGAGTTCGATCAGGTTCGGAATCTGGAAAACCTGTCATTTTCCCTCAGCACCCCAGATATCAACTTTTCCAACACTCAAAACCCTACACCTCCTCAAAATATCCCAAAGCAACAGAATCATCTCGTTCCTCACACTATTCCACCAAAGACTCAATGCAACACCTTCCATATGCCAAACAACACTCCACTACTCATCCTAGAACCTCAAGATTCCACAAATTACCATTTCCATACCCACACATCAGGCCACCATAACACTCCTATCTACGTGGAGACCATGCCACACTCTACCCAACCTATCTCAAGCACACCTGAGTCTGATGAAAATGATCTGTTTATCAGGAACTTGGTTGAGGAAATTAAGAAATTGACTAGCTGGATTCAGGGCGTTAAGGGAAGCAAAGGAATCGAAGGGCTGAACTATGAGGATCTTTGCATACAGCCTGATGTCGAACTGCCCAAGGTGTACAATCCTCCTATGTTCGAAATGTTTGACGGTACGAGTGATCCACGAGTTCATCTGAGGACATACTGCAACAAGCTGGTTGGAGTAGGGAAAGACAAGAGAATCCGCATGAAACTGTTCATGAGGAGTTTGAAAGGAGATGCGTTGTCTTGGTACATCAGCCAAAATCCCAAGAAGTGGTCCAGCTGGGTAGGTATGGCGTCTGACTTCATGGACAGGTTCAAGTTTAATACAGAGAATGCGCTAGATGTATACTATATACAGAATCTAAAGAAAAATCCCACAGAGACATTTTGCGAGTATGCTACTCACTGGAGGTCCGAAGTTGCTAAGGTCAGACCTGCCTTAGAAGATGAGCAAATGAACAAATTCTTTGTCCGGGCTCAAGACTCGCAGTATTATGAACGACTGATGATGATCGAGAACCACAAATTCTCCGACATTATCAAACTAGGTGAAGAATTGAAGAGGGTATCAAAAATGGTATGGTTACAAACTTCGAGGCCTTGTAAGCTACAAATAAGGCCTTACAGTAAGGTGGTGTGTCCATAAAAGGGACCTAGGAGCCGTGATAGTTGCACAAATGACCAAATCTCCCCTCAAAAACCAAACTTAATCAACACCTCCACTCATATATCAGACAACCCCAAATTACCAAGCACTGTCACCCTCATACCAAGCTCATCCACCAACTTATCAGTCACCTCCACCTCCTACATATCAGCCAACTTCACCCAGGTACTCCCAACCCGCACATGTCTACCAAACCTATAATGCTCAACCATCCCATTATCAATCACCTTCTGCATGCCAAAACTTCCCTAGACCTTGACCTAATTTTGATCGCAGACCTCCAAAACAATATACAGGCATCGTCGAACCTTTTGACTAGTTGTATGAGTGACTCAAAGCTGCTAGTTATGTCACCCCATCCATTCTGCAACCCTTGAGAATTCTTTCAGTGGGTTAACCCAAACAAATCATGTGCATACCACTCCGGCATGAAAGGGCACACCATCGATGAGTGTCGTTCCTTGAAAGACAAGATCCATTCTTTAATTGAAGACAAGATTATTGTGGCAAAGGAACCCGCTCCAAATGTCTGCCGCAACCCTCTACTAGACCATAAGGGTAGAGGTATCCACATGACTAAAATAGAAGATGACTGAGATTGTCATGACCCTAGTTCACCAACCGTGAACATGTCATGACAGCACCTAGTCTCCGTGACCAGGTAAGCCTAACACTTGCGGAAACATAATAATTGTGGAAAAATAGAATACTATATTTAATTATCTAAAAAGGAAATTGTACTGAATGCCGCTCGGCATATACAACTCAATATCTCAAGACTAAAACAATCCCAAAACCCGAAAACTCACGGGAAAACACAGGCTACAGAAATGTATAGTGAGGCTCCAAACTCCAGAATATCTAACAAACGGAAGGAAAGAGAACTAAGTACTAAAGATAGAATAAAGAGGGAGACTCGTTGGTCTGCGGACGCAACATATCTACCTCGAAGTCTCCGTAGTCCTGCTGCCTCACTGATAGTGCGCCTGAGTAGAGGTACCTGGATCTGCACATGAAAAACATGCGCAGAAGAGGTGTAAGTACACCACAGCGGTACTCAGTAAGTGCCAAGCCTAACCTCGGTTGGGTAGTGACGAGGAAGGTCAGGCCCTACTGAGGTTATATAAAATATAAAGATGGCAGGATAAAATAAGCAGTGCAATTGAGAACCTACAGTAAGAATCTATGCAGGATAATAAGAGTACAATAACGGAAACAATGATGAAAGCAAACCATAAGGAAAGTAACCGGGGATCTCTAAGTATCCCGAGGATCTCTTAGTATCCTCGATATGTACTGGGGACCTCTTGGTATACCGAGGATCTCTCGGTATCCTCAATATAAGCTAGGGATCTCTTGGTATCCCGAGGATCTCTAGGTATCCTCAATACTAGGGATCTCTTGGTATCCCGAGGATCTCTCGGTATCCTCAATATATGTGCAGGGGATCTCCCGGGAATCTAACCCGTAGTCCCAAAGTAAATGTGCAGGGGGAATATCCCGGGAATCTAACCCATAGTCCCAAAGTAAATGTGCAGGGGGAATATCCCAAAAATCTAACCCGTAGTCCCAATTTAAAACACAGAGCAGCAACACAAGAATATTAAATTAAACGCTAATTTCGTACCAAGTAAACATTTATTTCTAGCCTAACATGCTTCACGTAATGTAATTCAGGCAATTTAAGCAAATAGGCAATTAAGTCAACTAAACATTCCTTTCTAGACTAGCAACATGCAAAATTCACAAGTAGAATAAAACAAGAAAAGAACTCAATTGAAATACTTAAGGAAAAATCGGATTTTCAACAATTAGCTCAAGTACGCGCTCGTCACCTCACGTACAGGGCATTTCAATTATCAAATATAGCACATCCTAAGGGGAAAGGTCCCCCACACAAGGTTAGACAAGCCACTTACCTCGAACCGACTCAAAATCAACTAGAAACCACGCTTTTGCCATGAGTATCCGACTCCAAATGGCCCAAATCTAATCAATTCAATTGCATATCGTAAATATCATCTCAAACAAATGATATTATGTTTTAATTCAAAGCTAATATGCAAAATTATGGAAAATGACCAAAATGCCCCTCGGCCCACATCTCAGACGGTAAAAATTTATATTCCCAGAAACCTCACACTCTCACGAGTCTATCCATACGAAAATTATGCAATTCCGACACTATTTGGTTTTTTAAATGATCATTTTACATTTTTGAAAGGTTTCAAAATTTTCTTCCCAAATTCCCTCTCAAATCACAAATTAAATGATGAATTCAGTGTTAGATTCATGTATTCTAGCCAAATCTGAGTTAAAATCACTTACCCCGATGAATTTCTTGAAAAAACATCGAAAAATCGCCAAAATTCGAGCTCTCTAGGTCAAAATATTAAATAAAACCCAAAACCTCATATTTATAGGTACCCCTCAGGTTTCCAGCTACTGCGGGCTGCACCAAAACTCACACGGTCCGTGCAAGCCAGTGCGGTCCGTGTAAAGGCAACGTGCGGCCGCACAGCCCTCCCTCTACAGTGAAAGGCTTTAGTATTTTGGACATACTTTTTGCTACAGATGTGCAAATTGCAATATGTTTACCTTTTTGGAAACTAGACACGAGGGGATACAACTTTCGTTTTTGAATCATCTCAAAATTCCTTGTAGATCAAAAGATATGAGCTTCCGAAGTAGGACCAGCGGGAGGGCCCTTCAGCGCGCCCGCGCCCCACTTTGTGCGGTCCGCGCGACGCCTACCGCGGCCGCGCCCCCTTTTGTGCGGTTCGCACAGCACTCAACGCAGGCGCACTAATTTTTGTGCGGACCGCGTGAGTGAGTTCTGGGGACTGCAACCCCTGTAGACCTGCTACAGCTGTGATTTTTGCACTAAAACATCCCAGAACCTACCCGGAACTTCAAACCAATTATACCAACACATCCCATGACATCGTTCAAACTTGATCAGCACTTCGGAATGCTTATAACAACATCAAATCACCAATTTTACATAGGATTCAAGCCTAAGAACTCCAAGAACTCTTAAATTATGTTTTCAACAAAAATTGTATCAAATCTCGTCTGAATGACCTGAAATTTTGCACACACATCCCAAATGACATGACAGAGCTACTGAAACTTCCGAAATTCCATTCCGACCCTCGGATCAAAATCTCACTATCGGACCGGAAACTTCAAAAATTCAAACTTCGACATTTCAAGCCTAAATTATCTACGGACATCCAAAACACATTCCGAACACGCTCCCAGTCCCAAATTCACCTAACGGGGCTAACGGAATTGTCGTATTTCCATTCCGAGGTTGTCTCCCCACTGTTCCGACTTCGGTCAACTTTCTAACACTTAAGCTCTTATTTAGGGACTAAGTGTCCCAAAATTCCTCAAAACTCAAAACCGAGCATCCCAACAAATCACATTAGCATAAATAAACTTGGGGAAAGCAGTTAATATGAGATCGGGGCATTAATTCTTAAGACGACCGGCCGGGTCGTCACATCCTCCTACACTTAAACATTTGTTCATCCTCTAACGAGCATAGAGACATACCTGAAGTAGTGAAAAGATGAGGGTAATGGCTACGCATATCATGCTCGGTCTCCCAGGTCGCCTCCTCGACCGGCTGGCCCCGCCACTGAACCTTTACCGAAAAAATGTTCTTTGACCTTAACTTTCTAACTTGCCTGTCCAATATTGCCACTGGCTCCTCAACATAGGATAGATCCTTGTCCAGCCGGACTGAACTAAAATCCAGCACGTGCGACGGGTCACCGTGATACCTCCGGAGCATCAAAACATGAAATATTGGATGCACTACTGCCAATCTGGGAAGTAAGGCAAGCTCATAAGCAACCTCCCCAACTCGCCTCACTATCTCAAAAGGGCCAATAATCCTTGGACTCAACTTCCCTTTCTTCCCAAATCTCATGACGCCCTTCATAGGCGAAACCCGAAGCAAAACCCACTCACCAACCATATAGGAAACATCACGAACTTTCCGGTCCGCGTAACTATTCTGTCTGGACTGGGTTGTACGGAGTCTGTCTTGAATCACTTTAACCTTTTCCAAGGCACCCTAATCTAGCCTCGCCCGGCTCAAACCAACCCACCGGAGATCTACACCGTCTCCCATATAAAGCCTCATATGGTGCGATCTAAATGTTTGTCTGATAGCTGTTGTTCTAAGCAAACTTTGTTAGTGGCAAGAACTGATCCCACGACTCTCAAAACTCAATCGCACACGCACGGAGCATATCCTCAAGAATCTGAATAGTGCGCTCAGACTGTCCGTCCGTCTGAGGGTGAAATGTTGTACTCAACTCCACCCGAGTACCCAACTCATGCTGAATGGCCCTCCAGAACCGCGATGTGAATTGAGTACCTCTATCTGAAATGATGGAAACCGGGATACCATGCAGATGAACAATCTCCCGGATATAGATCTCCGCCAACCGCTCTGAGGAATAAGTAGTACACACGGGAATAAAGTGAGCGTACTTGGTCAGCCGATCCACAATCACCCAAATAGCATAGAACTTTCTCAAAGTCCGTGGGACCCCAACTACAAAGTTCATGGTGATCCGCTCCCACTTCCACTCTGGAATCTCTATCTGTTGAAGTAACCCACCTGGTCTCTGGTGCTCACACTTCACCTACTGATAATTGAGGCACCGAGCTACAAATCCAACTATATCCTTTTTCATCCGCCTCCACCAATAGTGCTGCCTCAAATCCTGATACATCTTCACGGCACCTGGATGAATAGAATACCGCGAACTATGAGCCTCCTCCAATATCAACTCCCGAATACCATCAACATTGGGTTCACAGATTCGACCTTGCATCCTCAATACCCCATCATCACCAATAGTCACATCTCTGGCATCACCGTGCTGAACCTTGTCCTTGAGGACAAGCAAATGAGGGTCATCATACTACCGCTCCCTGATACGGTCAAACAAGGAAGACCGAGAAACCACACAAGCTAGGACTCGACTGGGCTTCAAAAGGTCCAATCTCACAAACTGGCTGGCTAAGGCCTGAACATCCATTGCCATAGGCCTCTCTGATGCTGGTAGATATGCCAAACTCCCCAAGCTCTCCGCCCGACGACTCAAAGCATTGGCCACCACATTGGCCTTGCCCAGGTGATACAAGATAGTGATGTCATAGTCCTTCAGCAACTCTAACCACCTCCTCTGGCGCAAATTTAGATCCTTTTGCTTGAACAAGTGCTGCAAGCTCCGATGGTCAGTATAAATCCAACAAGGCACACCGTATAAGTAATGGCGCCAAATCTTCAGGGCGTGAACAATGGCAGCTAACTCAAGGTTGTGAACAGGGTAGTTATTCTCATGTATCTTCAACTGTCTGGACGCGTAGGCAATCACCCTTCCATTCTGCATCAACACCGCTCTGAGGCCAACCCTCGAGGTATCACAATAGACTATATAAGACCCCGAACCTGTAGGCAGTATCAAAATTGGGGTTGTGGTCAAGGCTGTCTTGAGCTTCTGAAAGCTCGCCTCACACTCCTCCATCCACTGAAATGGAGCACCCTTATGGGTCAACCTAGTCATAGGGGCTGCAATCGATGAAAACCCCTCCACAAAACTACGGTAGTAGCCAACCAAACCAAGGAAACTGCGGATCTCGGTAGCTGAGGATGGTCTGGGCCAACTCTGCACGACCTCCATCTTCTTCGGATCCACCTGAATACCTTCACTCGATATAACGTGGCCTAAGAATTCCACTGAATCCAACCAAAACTCACATTTTGAGAACTTAGCATATAACTTCTTCTCTCTCAGAGTCTGAAGCACAGTTCCCAGGTGCTGCTCATGATCTTCCCGACTCCGGGAATACACCAGAATATCATTGATAAAGACAATGAAGAATGAGTCAAGATATGGCCGGAACACACTGTGCATCAAATGCATAAAGGCTGTTGGGGCGTTGGTCAACCCAAATGACATAACAAGGAACTCGTAATGGCCATACCGAGTCCTGAAAGCAGTCTTCGGGATATCTGGTTCCCGAATCTTCAACTGATGGTAACCTGAGCGCAAATCAATCTTAGAAAACACCCGTGCGCCCTGAAGCTGGTCAAACAGGTCATCAATACGAGGCAAAGGATAACGGTTCTTAATTGTAACTTTGTTTAATTGGCGATAATCAATACACATACGCATAAAACCATCCTTTTTCTTTACAAACAAGACAGAAGCACCCCAAGGTGATACACTGGGCCGAATAAAACCCTTATCAAGCAATTCTTGTAACTGATCCTTCAACTCCTTCAACTCAGGAGAAGCCATACGATATGGGGAAATAGAAATTGGCTGAGTGCCCGGCAATAGGTCAATGCCAAAATCAATATATCTATCAGGCGGCATGCCTGGAAGATCAGCTGGAAACACATCGGGAAAATCCCATACTACTGGAACTGAATCAACTGAAGGAGTATCAATACTGACGTCTCTCACATAAGCTAAATACGCGGCACACCCCTTTCCAACCATACGCTGAGATTTAAGAAAAAAGATAACTCTACTGGGAGTGTGATCTAAAGTACCACTCCACTAAACATGCGGAATACCTGGCATAGCCAGCATCACGGTTTTGGCGTGACAATCAAGAATAGCATAATGGGGCGACAACCAGTCCATGCCCAGAATAATATCAAAATCAACCATGTTGAGTAACAATAGATCTGCTCTGGTCTCAAAACCACGAATAGTAACCAATCACGACCGATAAACGCGGTCCACAACAAGAAAATCTCCCATAGGAGTAGAAACATAAACAGGAGAACTCAACGAATCTCGGGCTACACCCAAATACGGAGCAAACTAAGAAAACACATAAGAATAAGTGGAGCCTGGATCGAATAGAACCGATGCATCTCTGTGACAAACCAATATAATACCTATGATGACGGAATCGGAGGCAACAACCTCGGTACGAGCAGGAATGGCATAATATCTGGCCTGGCCTCTCCCTCTAGGGCGATCTCTACCTCCCCGACCTCCACCTCTAGTTGCCTCCACCTTTAGCTGGTTGAGTAGATGGGGTAGCAACTGGAGCTGTAACCATAGCCTGAGAACTCTGCGGGGCACGCTGTGGCTGAGAAGTCTGTGGAAGTGCACCCCTCCCAAGTCCAGGTCACTCCCTCACCAAGTGGCGTGTGTCACCACACTCGAAACAAGTTCTGGGAGGACGTGGTGGTTGTGACTGGCTAGGGCCAAGTCTGCTAGACTAACCTCTGAAAGTACCCCGCGCAGAAGGCGCGCTAGAAACCAGAGGTGCATAATATGGCTCCTGAGATCTGGGAGGAGTTGGAGCATTGCTGGCTGCTGGAAGAGCTGAATGAACGGGGCGACTCATATAGCCCCTACCATGACGACCTGTAGCTGGGGTACGGACACTAGAATAATGGCCCGACTCACGAGACCTCTTGGCCTCTCTCTCCTCTCTCTCCCTAGCATGCATACCATCAATCCTCCTAGCAATTCTCCCACCTGCTGATAAGTAATATCCATCTTCAACTCACGAGCCATGCTAGATCTGATGGGAGGAATAAGCCCCTCAATAAACCGGCGAACCCTCTCGCGGACAGTAGAAACCAAGGCTGGTGCACGCCTAGCCAATCTGGTGTAACGGATAGCATACTCTGAAATAGTCATAGCTCCCTGGCGCAAATGCTCAAACTATGCGCGCCATGCGTCCCTAAGGCTTTGAGGAACAAACTCTCTCAAGAACATATCTAAGAACTGGGTCCAAGTTAGTGAAGCAGCCTAGTCTGGACTGTCTATCTCATAGGTGCGCCACCACTCATAGGCGGCTCCCCGAAGTTGCAAAGTAGTGAAGGAAATCCCACTCGATCTGATAATACCCATAGTGCGAAGAATATGGTGGCAATCCTCCAGAAATCCCAAGGCATCATCTGTCGCTAGTCCAATAAAAACCGGAGGATCATACTTCTTGAACCTCTCGAGTCTCCCCTGCTCATCCTCAGAAGTAGCTGCCCTATCCTCGGGCTAAACTGGTACTGTAGTCTGTACAGGAATGATCTCTGGGACCTGCTCAACCTGCACTCGCTGCTCAGGAGTGCGGGCGGCGGGAGTTTGTGCCCCTCCCCCGGCATAGGATATGGCTGCAGCAAGGGGAAGCAACCCTACCTGAGCCAGCGTGGTGTACATACTCATAAACTGTGCCAATGTCTCCTGAAGGGCTAGAGTAGTAATGGTTGTAGGCGTGTCGGGTGCTTGAACTCCGACTAAATCTGCTGGCGGTACCTCAGCGGCAGCTCGCGCAGGTGCTCTGGCTGCACCCCGTGCGCGTCCACGGCCTCTGCCCCGACCCCTGCCTCTGACGGCTGCAGGAGGGGGTGCGGGTGCCTGATTGTCCCGAGTAGCACGTGTCCTCACCATCTATGAGAGAGTAGAAAACAGAAGTTTAGAATTGATGTCAAAAATATCGCACGACAAGGAGATCAATGAAGTGAAGAATTTTCCTAAACAGTTACATAGCCTCTCGTAGATAAGTACAGACGTCTCCATACCGATCAGCGAGACTCTAATAAACTAGTTTGTGTTCCATGACTCCTATGAACCTAGAGCTCTGATACCAACTTTTCACGACCCTAGTTCACCAACCGTGACCATGTCATGACGGCACCTAGTCTCCGTGACCAGGTAAGCCTAACACTTGCGGAAACATAATAATTGCGGAAAAATAGAATACCATATTTAATTATCTAAAAAGGAAATTGTACTGAATGTCGCTCGGCATATACAACTCAATATCTCAAGACTAAAACAATCCCAAAACCCGGAAACTCACGGGAAAACACAAGCTACAGAAATGTATAGTGAGGCTCCAAACTCCAGAATATCTAACAAATGGAAGGAAAGAGAACTAAGTACTAAAGATAGAATAAAGAGGGAGACTCATCGGTCTGCAGATGCAGCAGATCTACCTCGAAGTCTCCGTAGTCCTCCTGCCTCACTGATAGTGCGCCTGAGTAGAGGTACCTGGATCTGCACATGAAAAACATGCGTAGAAGAGGCGTGAGTACACCACAGCGGTACTCAGTAAGTGCCAAGCCTAACCTCGGTTGGGTAGTGACGAGGAAGGTCAGGGCCCTACTGAGGTTATATAAAATATAAAGATGGCAGGATAAAATAAGCAGTGCAATTGAGAACCTACAGTAAGAATCTATGCAGGATAATAAGAGTACAATAACGGAAACAATGATGAAAGCAAACCATAAGGAAAGTAACCGGGGATCTCTAAGTATCCCGAGGATCTCTTAGTATCCTCAACATGTACTAGGGATCTCTTGGTATCCCGAGGATCTCTCGGTATCCTCAATATAAGCCAGGGATCTCTTGGTATCCCGAGGATCTCTAGGTATCCTCAATATGTACTAGGGATCTCTTGGTATCCCAAGGATCTCTCGGTATCCTCAATATATGTGCGGGGGATCTCCCAGGAATCTAACTCGTAGTCCCAAAGTAAATGTGCAGGGGGAATCTCCCAGGAATCTAACCCGTAGTCCCAAAGTAAATGTGCAGGGGGAATCTCCCGGGAATCTAACCCGTGGTCCCAATTTAAAACACAGAGCAACAACACAAAAATATTAAATTAAACGCTAATTTCGTACCAAGTAAACATTTCTTTCTAGCCTAACATGCTTCACGTAATGCAATTCAGGCAATTTAAGCAAATAGGCAATTAAGTCAACTAAACATGCCTTTCTAGACTAGCAACATGCTAAATTCACAAGTAGATTAAAACAAGAAAAGAACTCAATTGAAATACTTAAGGAAAAACCGGATTTTCAATAATTAGCTCAAGTACGTGCTCGTCACCTCACGTACAGGGCATTTCAATTATCAAATATAGCACATCCTAAGGGGAAAGGTCCCCCACACAAGGTTAGACAAGCCACTTACCTCGAACCGACTCAAAATCAACTAGAAACCACGCTTTTGCCACGAGTATCCGACTCCAAATGCCCTAAATCTAATCAATTCAATTGCATATCATAAATATCATCTCAAACAAATGATCCTATGTTTTAATTCAAAGCTAATAAGCGAAATTATGGAAAATGACCAAAACGCCCCTCGGTCCCACGTCTCGAAATCTGTAAAAATTTATATTCCCAGAAACCTCGCACTCTCATGAGTCTAACCATATGAAAATTATGCAATTCCGACACTATTTGGTCGTTTAAATCATCATTTTACATTTTTGAAAGGTTTCACAATTTTCTTCCCAAATTCCCTCTCAAATCACGAATTAAATGATGAATTCATTGTTAGATTCATGTATTCTAGCCAAATCTAAGTTAAAATCACTTACCCCGATGAATTTCTTGAAAAAACTTCGAAAAATCGCCAAAGGTCAAAATATTAAATAAAACCCAAAACCTCATATTTATAGGTACCCCTCAGGTTTCTAGCTACTGCGGGCCGCACCAAAACTCACACGGTCCGCGCAAGCCAGTGCGGTCCGTGCAAAGGCAACGTGCGGCCGCACATGCCTCCCTCTACAGTGACAAGCTTTCATTTTTGAATCACCTCAAAATTCCTTGTAGATCAAAAGATATGAGCTTCCGAAGTAGGACCAGCGGGAGGGCCCTTCACCGCGGCCGCGCCCCAATTTGTGCGGTCCGCGCGACGCCTATCGCAGCCGCACCCGCTTTTGCGCGGTCCGCACAGCACTCAACGCGGGCGCACTAATTTTTGTGCGGACCGCGTGAGTGATTTCTGGGGTCTGCAACCCATGTAGACCTGCTACAACTATGATTTTTGCACTAAAACATCCCGGAACCTACCCGGAACTCCCGGAACTTCAAACCAATTATACCAACACATCCCATGACATCGTTCAAACTTGATCAACACTTCGGAACACTTATAACAATATCAAATCACCAATTTTACATAGGATTCAAGCCTAAGAACTCCAAGAACTCTTAAATTATGTTTTCGATCAAAAACTGTATCAAATCTCGTCCGAATGACCTGAAATTTTGCACACACATCCCAAATGACATGACGGAGCTACTGAAACTTCCATAGTTCCATTTTGACCCTCGGATCAAAATCTCACTATCGGACCAGAAACTTCAAAAATTCAAACTTCGGCATTTCAAGCCTAAATTAGCTACGGACCTCCAAAACACATTCTGAACACGCTCCCAGCCCCAAATTCACCTAACGGAGCTAACGAAACCATCAGATTTCCATTCCGAGGTTGTCTGCCCACTGTTCCGACTTCGGTCAACTTTCTAACACTTAAGATCTCATTTAGGGACTAAGTGTCACAAAACTCCTCAAAACTCAAAACCGAGCATCCCAGCAAATCACATTAGCAGAAATAAACTTGGGGAAAGAAGTTAATAGGGGATTGGGGAATTAATTCTTAAGACGACCGATCAGGTCGTCACAGAGATCCCGAGGGATCAATAGGGTTGATCGCAGAAGGTGATGAACCAAAGAAGCCAATAATAACTCTCAATTCAATCATAGTCCAGATTCAACAATCTAAGGACGCTGAGGTGAATATGTCTGTGCCACTTGAGTCTGAAGCAATGTCATTTGCAAAGACACCAGCACCAATTGAGGTCGAATTCATGTCTCTGGAAAATGCACACGCACCATTTGAGATTGTAGTTTTGCCACCCAAGGCACATGCTCCGTTCGGAGTAAGGATAGCCACGCCGATCCCAGTGGCAATGTCGACCATGATACCGTTCCATACATAGGTTGTACCCTGAGACTATACAGCCGAAGTGAGAAGGAAAGTCAAGGTCAGGTTCGAAGAGACCATTGCAGCGCAGGGTATGACAAGAACTGGTAGAGTCTATACCCCTGAACATCTAGCTGAGTCAAACAAGTAGGCCTCAAACCAGCCACCCATCCTTGAGACTGGTCCAAACGACCTTTGAAGGAAAATATAGGCCAAGGAGTATTCGGTTATCGACCAGTTAAACAAGACGCCAACAAAAATATCCATCCTCTCCTTGCTGCAAAACTCCGAGGCACACAAGAATGCTCTGTTAAAGGTGCTGAGTGAAGTATATGTACCAAGCAACATCACTGGCGAGGAAATGGATAAGATGGTAGGACAAGCGCTGGAGAGCCATAAGATCCCCTTTCATGAGGACGAGCTGCCACCTGAAGGGTTAGGGCACAACAAAGCGTTGCACATCACCGTGCAATGTGAGGACTATTTCATCACCAGAATCCTGATCGAAGGAGGTTCCAGTCTCAACATTTGTCCGCCGGTGACACTCAAGAAGTTGGGTAAAGGACTACACGGGATAAAAGATGGAGCTATCAATGTGAAAGCCTTCGATGGCTCTCAGAGGTCCACCATTGGTGAGATTGTTCTATGCTTGCAAATGCGACCAACATGGTTAGATGTTGATTTCCAGGTGATAGATGTGCCAGCATCTTACAACCTGCTTTTGGGACGGCCATGGATTCATACTGTTGGAGTCGTAGCATCAACACTACATCAAGCAGTAAAATTCGAATGGAATCATCGGGAAGTGATCCTTCACGACGACGGTAGCAACCCTTTATACAGTCGTCAGACCATTTCGGCGATCGAGGGAATAAGGAAGCAGGGTGGAGAGACTTACCACCACATTGAACGGGTCAATGCTATCGACAAAGAAAAATGGTGGGATAACAAAATTAAGAGTATACTGAATTAGAGCGGGTACGAACCCGACAAAGGGCTCGGCAAGAACCTCCAAGGAATCTCTAAGCCTATTAAACTCAAGAAGCATGGCACTACTTTCGGTTCGGAATATGATTACACCTGGGAAGAATTCAACAACTGGTCGCCACTATGGCACAGTCCTTACTACCCACTAGAGCAACCAATACCGCGTCTGGAGCAGATTTTTCAACAAGCTGACATTGTTTATGGGTCAGACGAAGAAGAAGCACTTGCAGCGGTGAAGAACTTGTTCCTAGAAAGACAATGACATGGATTGTTGTGTTGTTCTCGAGGAGGAGGGGGAGGAAGGCCCTTCCATACAGGCTGTGAGCAGGGGGGCACGCCTCAACAATTGGACCATCAGGACAACCAGAGCTCGACGAGCCTCGGGGTAGCAAGGGTAAAACAAGCATCATGCACTGTTTTTATTTACTAAATAATTTTCTTTACGCATTTTCAATTCCCGCAATAGATCTTCAATGTTCAAAATAGTTATGCAATTTATCAAAGCATTTTGACTTTTCTTATGAATCAATACTCATTATCATTTTCTCTCATTACTTTACTTATACAGCACTATTATTTATCTTGATGAGCCAATGATTGTGACATGCAATGAGACAACACAACAAACGTACATTGATTCAGAGGAGGATGACATACCTGACGAGATTGTCAGAGAAGTTGAGAATTTTGAAAATGGGCCTAAGTCAAACCTGGACGAGACCGAAACTGTTAACCTGGGAGATACAGAAAACATCAAGGAAACACGAATCAACGTTCACCTATTGCCATCAGAAAAAAAAAGAATACACAAAATTTCTAAAGGAGTATGAGGACATATTTGCCTGGTCGTATGACGACATAACTGGTCTGAGTACATCTATTGTGGCTCACAGACTGCCAACCGACCCAATGTGTCTACCAGTAAAGCAAAAGCTCAGAAAGTTAAAGCCTGATATGAGTTTGAAAATCAAGGATGAAGTCAC
The DNA here is from genome assembly GCF_000715075.1 of Nicotiana tabacum. Taxonomy (NCBI): domain Eukaryota; kingdom Viridiplantae; phylum Streptophyta; class Magnoliopsida; order Solanales; family Solanaceae; genus Nicotiana; species Nicotiana tabacum. The sequence goes on along the minus strand of NC_134082.1, from coordinate 29,033,945 downwards.
CAATCATATCAATGCTAAGGTTCTCAGGGTAGTAGAATACCCGACATGGTTAGCCAACATTGTGCCAGTGCCAAAAAATGATTGGAAGGCCGGAGTCTGTGTTGACTACTGGGATCTCAACCGGGCCAGTCGGAAAGATGACTTCCCTTTGCCAAATATACACATCCTAAGTGACAATTGCGCCAAGCATGAGCTACAGTCATTCGTAGATTACTTCGCTGGTTATCAGATCTATATGGATGAGGAAAATGATAGAGAATCACAGACAGTGGCACAAGAAGTTATCATTTGCTCCTCTAGGGTATCGTACCATAGTCCGCACATCAACTGGGGAAACCCCCTATATGTTGGTTTATGGTATAGAGGTTGTCATTCCCACTGAGTTAGAAATCCCTTCCCTAAGGATTATACAAGAAGCTGAGCTCGACGATGCAGAGTGGGTAAAAGTCGTTACGAGTAACTAGCCCTTATAGACGGAAAGAGAATGAATGCAGTCTGCCATGGTCAACTCTATTAGAACAGAATATATAGAGCCTTCAACAAAAGAGTCAAGCCAAGACAGTTCACACCGAGGCAGCTGGTGTTAAGGAAAATTTTTTCGCATCAAGATGAAGCCAAGGGGAAGTTCTTCCCTATCAACTTGCAGGTTCCATACATGGTTCACCGAGTTCTGATAGGAGGAGCCCTCATACTTGCAGAAATGGACGGAGAAGTCTGGCCAAAGCCGATTAATTCAGATGCAATCAAGCGTTACTATGTGTAATCTTTATGCTTTCCTTATATGATGTAAACTGAACTACGCCAGACCTGAGTCCCGTTTAAGAGGGGATATGTAGGTAGCCCTATGGGTTCAGTCACATTTCAATAAAAATTTCATTTCCCCCTGTAATTGGAAATTGGAGCAGAATTTTGAGCAGGACCCTCAAAATTCCGAAGTAATTTCAGCCGATCATCGCAAGCAACAGTCAGAAGCATCAACCTATTAAACTGGGGAAGAATTTTGAGGAGGACCCTCAAAATTCTGTAGCAAGAGAGGTTGCAATGTCCTAAACCCCGTCATAGTCATCGGTTCATATAAAAACCATTTTTTTAATTATACACTTATGTCATACTTTTACAAAAATCATTGAATGTTTATTATCGAAACCGCTTTGTTTAGAAATTATACCCCAATGATATAGACAGTATCACCAGATCAAAGCCGAGTAAGTCAAGCAAAGCCATCCGGGATACGAACTAACCTCCCCCTTAACAAAACTCACGATATTTCTTTGGATGCAGGCGCTAGGATTGCAAATCATCAAATATATTATACGCCCATGGAACAAACATCGTTAGAAGAATACGACTCTCTGAATCGTTGCACTTGCCAACATTTGCTATCAGAACACAAGTAATGCTCCATAGTCGCAATACTCCCAGTAATCACAATGTCATAATCTGTTGTCAGCTAAGACAACTCTACTGTCATTCGCTATTTTATTTTCTTGCATAAGGCTACCATTCTGCCTTCCGAGACTAAACGCTATCTCCATCTGCATCTGCATTGCATAAGGCTACTATTCTACCTTCCGATCTGCAAAATCTACAATTCTGCCTTTTGAGATTAAACGTTGTCTCCATCTGCATTTACATTGCATAAGGCTACCATTCTGCCTTCCGAGACTAAACGCTATCTCCATCTGCATTTGCATTACATAAGGCTACCATTTTGCCTTCCGAGACTAAACATTATCTCCATATGCATTTGCATTGCATAAGGCTACCATTTTGCCTTCCGAGACTAAACGTTGTCTCTATCAGCATTTGCATTGCATAAGGCTACCATTCTGCCTTTCGAAACTAAACGTTGTCTCCATCTGCATTTCTGCATAAAGCTACCATTCTACCTTCCGAGGTTGAGCTCTACCTCCATCTGCATTCGTAGCTTCGCATAAGGCTATCATTTTGTCTTCCGAGGCTGAGCTCTGCCGCTCATTTTCTTCAAAACTAAGCACTATTTATTTCGCTTTTCTTACGGGCTAAGCTCTACCCTTCAAATCGCAAGACTAAGCTCTATCTTGTTCGCATCTTACTAGTGCATCCTTCATAGGCTGAAATATCGCTAACTCATCTGAAGGCGTCATCATTCGGAGGCACCATCTTCATAGCCCGAGAACACCATGTCATGGCCTGAGGATCCCTTTCAATTTTTTATTTTTGTATATCATTATTCAAAGGCATCATGGTTCGGAGGCACCATCATCATAGCTCGAGAGCATCATTTCATGGCCTGTGAATCCTTTATCATACGCTTTATGGACCATGACGTCATGCTCTGAGGACGTCATCCTAACCGTCCAAAGGCGACATTCATGGTCCGACGGGAATTTGAATCATGTTTAAATTTATGCACAGTGTACGCTTGTATTGTTCCTAATTGCAGGTAAACCGGCAAGCAACGGCCATCCCGGTAGGAGTGATCCCGCTCTAGTTTCCACAGCCTGATCAAACCTAACCATTCCCACAAGTCGTCCACTCACCCCGCCCTGGATATTGCGTCCGTTCTTGAAAAGTCTCCACCGGCATACTCCGCCGGCGGATCCTGAACTACATACAACATGATTCCTATAAAACCAGGGATATGCAGGCATCTCAGAAGCTAGGGTGCGTCCTAAACCTCTTCAAACCATTTCGTTCGGTCAAAATTGGCCATCATATCTTTACCCGACAACTCTTTCATCCTTCCTGGGTAAAGAGGGGCAGCTGTTGATACCCAATTTCTCCCTATATATTTTCAATATGCAAAATAGCTTTAAAATATCATATAAATGCATACATAAGCATGTCTAAATGTTTTATTATTTTTCCATAATTTTTAAAGGTTTTTAAATCGATTTGTTTACCCTTTTTCAACCATAAAATCCCAATAATTATAGCCAAATCTATTATTTTTTATGATTCATTTATTACATCGTTATATTTATGCCAAAATATGGCTAGGGTAATTTTTATATATTTTTACAGTTTTATTTAGTATTTTTTTAAAGCTAATTGCATATAATTGCAATATTAACCTTTTTAAGATTTAATTGTATTTTATATCCATAATATTAAGCCCTATATTTCTAAATTGTTATCTACATGCTGTCAATCCTTTTAGTGCTTTCAATTTATCCTCAGAAATTTATTTACCATTTTTTATAATTTAAAAAGGGAAAAATTGGCTATTTAAATAACAGCCCATTTGTATTTAATTTTTAGCCTAAATTTAACCCCCAAATCAAACCCAATTTCCCCAGCCCAATTTCAATTAAACCCAACCCCAACCCAATTTCAACCAACCCAAACCCGGATTCCCCACCTACCCTTTTAATCTAGGCCGTTGATCATTCAGATCAACGGCCACCATTTACCCTTCCATAATTAAATCCAAATGACCCCTTAACCTAATTCACTTTTCACCAAACGCCTCCCTTGAATCCCTCCCCTATCAATTCTCTCTGTAGCCTCACATTAACCCTAGCCACTACCACCCAATTCTACCCTAACCCCCCTCAATCCCCATCCAATCCATGGACTCCCATGACTGTTTAACATATGTGTCGGTCTCTTATGGATCCTGGGTGTTTGTTTCCATGATTTCATGGCCAGATCACAAAGAGATCTGGTCCAGTCGTTGCTTAACCACTCTCTCTGGTCCTTTTCCGGCCACTTTTGACCATTCGAGTCATATCCACAACTTTTCTAGCTAGTTCGGTAACTTTCAAAGTCTTTCTCACTTTTTTTGGGTTCTCCGAAACCCTAACTTTAAGGTCTTGTGATTTTCTTTCATATCTATCTTAGATTTGTGCTTATCATGAACTTCTTAAGTGTTTTCTCAAAGGTTCTTCGATTTTCTATCAAAATGACTCTTCATTTTTCAAAGATTAGGGTTTCTTAAAACTCTTTTTAAAGATCTCTCCTTCGATTTTCATTATTGTTTATGATTTCACTATGTTTAACATGACTTTTTTATGCTTTCCTTCTACCTGATTCTGCATGTTGAAAACCCTAGGTCCTTTTGGTCTTATCCGAGTTCTGAAATTGTCCTTGTTTGTTTGAATGTATACTTGTTCGATTAAGTTCTTTATTTCTGACTCTCTTTTCCTTATTTGACTTAACTAATTCTGAGTTTTTATCATCTCTTAAACTCGTCTACTGTTGAAGCCCTAATTTCTTAAAAGAGTTTTCCTCGCTTATTACTGTGAGTTTTAAGGTCTTTACTTGTTTCTGACTTTCTTACATGTTACTATGTTTTTCTTCACTTTTGATTCTATGTGACTACTTGACCTTTTTGACTACTGTGCTTCGAGTAGATTTCTTTCACTACTGAATCCTAGCTTAATCCTGCTACTGATGTATGTTTGTGTTGTTTCTTTTGCCAATGTGTTTGGCCTTGCATGTCTGATACTTCTATTTATTCTATTTATATGTTGTAGTGCATAATCATGTGTTCCTTCTTGATTGATCTTGATTTCCTCAATCTCACGACTAATTGCAAAGGGTTCCCTTATAAACCCCAATTTTTTTACTCATTTGTTTAAAATTAATTGATTCCTTTCCATTACTATGATGTTTGATCTCGCTGAACCCTTTCCAAAAATTAAGAATATTTTGTACTTAGTCTCAATTATTTACTTCATACTTTTACTGCCCCCTTATATGGCAATAATCAATCGGTCCCAAAACTGATTTCTTTCCTTAATTAACCCAGTTAGTATCCGTTAAGCAGTGATTCCTTAACTAAAGGGACTCACTTGTGTTAATTGACTCTAATTGTAATTATTTCCATGTTTGCGTTAAGACTTTACTTATTACCTTATTCTTCACTCGTTTCTAAAGCTATAAATACCCTACCCCTCTTCTCTCAAAAGGACGAACAACTTGAGTTCAAAACACACACTTACACTCAGAAACTCTCTCCTTCTTTACTACTACTTGTGCTATTGCTTTGTCTAAATGGCTGAAAGCCAAGGCTAAACTGTGGAATCTTACTTATTTTATCTTTTTGCACTTTGCTTCTCTACTGGTATGTCCTACTTAATTTTTAAGCCCCACCAACAACATGCTTCTTTAGTTGCTTCAGTTTCTTTCACTTCTGCCTACTTCTGCTCATGTTTCTGCAGTCAAGTTACATTATTAGCATGATGTAATATCTTCCCTTTTCCCTTAGATTAATTCTTCTCCTATGTGTGTTTCAAAACATACTCTGTCTTATGAACCCCAAACCATCATATCCCCTCTATGTGTTTGTGTTCCTTTGACTGGTTTGTGGTCATGCCAGCATCAGCTATTGCTATGCATGACAAAACTAGACCCCTGCTAGGTTCGTGTGCTTACAGACAAATGTATCCCTAAAATACCTAGACCCCTTTGAATGACTACTGATTCTTGTAGTTTTGAGTTTTACTACTACTACTGATTTAAATCACCTTTGTCACTAATTGCTTTCAGAATGGACTGTCAGTCCAACTTTTAAAAATAAATCTCGTTTTCAAACTATGTTATGTACTTCCACTATGTTATTAGAATCTAGGTTTTTCCCCTCTTGTGTGATCCTTGACTTGGGATTCTAGAGCCCTCTCTGAACTTGGACACATAAAGATTGGCCCTTCCACACTGCACTCATTCTATTTGGTTATGTAAATCTGGGTGTGAGCACTGCCGGGGATCCCTTGAGGTCCTTAGGGAACTCTGACACACCCATGTATGAGAAAAGGCTTTGAAATATTGGAATTAAAGTGGTTCATTACATAACTCAGAGAGGAAGTCAAGATCAGGCTTCCTTTGGTTGTAATTTCTTATCTCTGTAATAATTTGTAAACAATTATGGGGTGATTAGTGAAAAAGGGTAGGTAGTTATATATAGTGGGTAAATTGGGTAGATAACATGCCTATAGGGTCTATTTTGATTCCAAATATGGTCTGTTAGATAACATGCCTATAGGACCTGCTTTGGTTTAAAATAAATTCTGCATGCTTTACTTTCACAATTAGAAACCATGTCTATAGGGTCTAAATGGCTTTAACAGTAGAGATCATGCCTATAAGGTTAAAAGTCAAATTTTAATAATTAAATACCATGCCTATTGGATTTAAAACCAGTTGTAATAGAAATCATGCCTATAAGGTCTAAAACCAGTTTAGTTAAAAATCAGTTTGACTCATTCCTGTTTGAATCAGATTAAATAACCTACTCTTTTCATGTTAATCAATATCATTAGAAAGCATGCCTATAAGATCCAAATCGCCTGTTTAAAATTAAACACTGCTCTACTGCATTCTTAATCAATATAGATATCATGCTCATAGGACATCACCATTACGCCTAGGCAAGCCTTAGATAATTATTTAAATAAAAGTGGAACTGCCTTTTTTAATTACCAACTACTACAACCAGCAGGCTGACCCGATTTAGACATCTTTTATGGGTTATACAATGAATCTGGTTCTGACTCAAACTCTTTTTTAGGATTTTAAATTTCAGACCTTAACTGTGTTTAAGTCATGCTATTTATATGAATTGTTTGTGGGGGTATATATGAGCCCTCTAATTGTTTATATGTTCCCCTCAAAATGCAGTCCTACGTGTTTTGTATGTCGTCTTAGCCTTTTTACCTTTAAACCTAAGAGTCATGCCTAAATTCCTACCTCTTATTGGAATAGTTGTCCTAAATTCCTCCGGGACTTATAGGAATATGACGGGTAATAGCATGCAATAGAGGTCAAGACCAATCCGCGCTTTAATAACTTAACAGGGTAGGAAGGGTAGATATGGATATGATGACCTTTGTGCTAATACCACGTGTATCCCCTCTTCTGAGGAGTGTCATACCAGGTATTGCATTGAGGTGATCCATATTATTAACAAACCTAGGACCCCCTTTCAGTTTTACAAGCATGTCTAGCTTATAACTCTTTTTCCAAAACCCTACCTTTTAATAATTGTTTGCACCTGTATTTAAACTAAAATCCCCTATAACTTGAGCCTTTTATTTGATTACTTGCTAATTTCACAAATTCACAAAAAAATATCTGGCCGGGAACCACACTAGTGGATCCTAAGGGGTGCCTAACACCTTCCCCTTAAGATAATTTCAAGCCCTTACCCAATCTCTGGTTATCAAACCTAGTTGGAAATGAACTCTATGGGTGCCCTAATGCGCCTTAAATCATTAGGTGGTGACCCTTCAAATGCTCAATTCCCAAAAGGAACGAGTCATTATACTACATGAACGAGTCTCCATTGGAAGGGAGGAAAAGGGGGCGTGACACCAGCGATAACTAGTTTTAACTGGTCGCAATAGATATTATATGACCATAACTAGGCTTTAAGGGACCATAATTCTTATCCCTAGAAGTTATTCTTCTCGTAGTGTAACTTAGTAACAGATTTAGTTGAAACTAGTAAATAGTTAATACAGGTCTCCTTTGTTCAATACTATATTCATCATTATACTGCTTATTGATCATGTATACTTGCGTGTGCAATTGGGACCAACACCCGAATAACAAAACAATTGTTGCAGATATTATATGCATATTGCTTGTTTGTCCAAAGGAGTCAGGTGCCCCAGTAAAAAGGTGCCAACACATTAAAATTGTTGCCCATATTTGCTGCTGTTAAATTGAGGAGTATTTTTTAACAATAGAGATAGCCATGGAAATATTTTTGAACCAATAGGTAAATGAATGATAATTTTAAACTATTTACTATATAATAGGACTAATTTTAAATCTCATATCGATTTAAATATTAAAATGTATACATTATAATTCCATTACAATTTTATCCTGAACCTACCGAGTGCCTACTGGAGTCGGTGTAACCAGCCCAAAAAAGTATGAATTATAGCATGTGTAGGGACAAAGTTTCACCAACCTATATTTATTGACTAACAAAAAATTTATTGTAAAACGTCAGGTTACAAGAATTTAATTTAGGAAAAAGGCCAGATTTGTCCCTCTACTTTAGTAAATTAGCCAGGTTTATACGTAATTCAATTACCGGTCCAAATGTGTACCACTGTTAAGATAGTAGACAAAATTATGCCTAACCCTAACAAAAGTTCACAGTGGCAATGGGAGCCCTTACTTAATCTGCCAACTAGGCTAATATCAACCCAAATTTTAAAAACCATGCCCATTTCTTTGACCCAACTATACCATCTTATGAGTCCCACCTTACCCCATCACATTCAATTCGACAGTGGCTGCAATGAGTGATGATCCAATTCATGAATGGATCCAATTTAGAAGGAAAGACAACATAGATCAGAGGAATCAGTCCCATTTGTGGTGGGTGCATAAATCGTGCAACACGTTATGATACTGATGCTGGTTCCTTTTTGGTTAAAACAAACATGTATTTGATTATTTTTTTCCTGTAAAAAATTGAACAAATTATGTAGATGGTTTCTTAATATGGTGCTTTTAAATTGAATATTTTTATTTTCTATATGCAATTATGCATGAATTAATAAACATTCATTCCTATTTTCCATTTTCCTCAAAACCCAGAAACAAAATTTGGTCAATTTTAGTGGGAATAACCAAAATGGATGATAAACATTGAATCTTGGTGGGTAAGGTTTCACCTGAATTCTTTCTCAATTTTTTTTGATAACCTATAAAAATTATAGAAGAATGAGCAGAATAAGTAACCAAAGATAAGAGCAAATAAGGGGTCATCGAAAATATTCGCCAGCCAAAACTCCGGTGAGTGCGAACTCCGGCCAAAACTTGACGGATTCTTTTTAGTACCCCATAGGGAGAAAAGCACACAAAAAATGAGATGAAGAAAACATGGGGGTCATCAGATAACACTTTTCCTTGCCAGATCTAAACATTTTTGGAATCTTTGTCCGAAACTCCGGCCAAAACCTGGTGGAAGTGCGATATTTGAAGAGAAGAAAAGAGAGAATGAGATCCGAGGGGGATATTCTCTGGTTCGTCAACATCTGCTTTGGCAGAGAGATAGAGACTGAGAAAGAGAGGTGGGGCCCATAAGGTGGTATAGTTAGGTCAAAAAAAATGGGCATGGGTTTTTAAAATTTGGGTTGATATTAGCCTAATTGGCAGATTAAGTGAGGGGTCTCACTGCCACTGTGGACTTCTGTTAAGGTTAAGGATAATTTTGTCTACTATCATAACGGTGGGTACACATTTGGACCGATAGTAAAATTAGGTATAAATGTGGCTAATTTACTAAAGTAGAGGGACAAATCTGGCCTTTTTCCCTTTAATTTATGGCATATATGGGACCGTGGAGATAGAGTTGTGCTCTAGGTCTTGCCCCAGCCCATGCTAACCACATGTTGAAGCCTTGTTTGTGGGCTCGCATTCCATTGATACGACTGCTGAAAATCATGGTTATCTATGTTGGAATGTTTTAGCTATTATTGCCGCAAAAGTTAAAGGAAAAAAGGACAAGTAATAACTTAATAGTCCTTGTATATATTCATATTAAATGTTCGCGTGTGAAAGCGACAGGTGGAGTCGAAAATAGAAGACAATCAGGTTTGAAGGCAACGATCTCGAAGAGAATGTTATTCATAAAGGCGAATCAAATAACTATTACCTAGTAGCATTTAATGTAGAATATTCTATAGCATTAAGTGTACGGTCTGTTACAGAGAATATGACATTCACTGCCTACCATTACACATTCTTCAATGGCCCTCATAATTGTCATTTAAGAGGGGCTTGATTAGAGGATCTTAATCCCTAGGTGCAACTATAAATAGTGAGCTCTATAGTCATTATATGACACACGGATTTTCTGACAAGCTAATAATATACTCTGTTCAAAAGCTCAATAATATTCTCTCTTCTTGCTTATTAGTGTTGTTACTACTTTCTCCAAAAGCTCTACTCCCGGAATCAAGAGTGCTACTGTATTATCTCGATTTCAATGCTAAGTCTTATAATCTTTTCTAATTTGTTTATCATTTGGGATCAAATCAATTCATTTTTCTTTAAATCACATATAAATTCAGCTGTATTATTTTACGGGTAAACAGTTTGGCACCCACCGTGGGGCCTAGACAGTTGTGTAATTGTATTGATCCTTGCATCTATTACAAACTCAGTTGATTATTTATTCTTAGCAAAAGTCATAAGAAATTGCAGATAACGGTGTCAACATCGCACACAACATTGAGGCCCAAGGAAATCAGCCTCAGCACGAAGATTCTATCAGTGATTCCCATAACGAGGGGGATGAGGCCACGCTGGTCCATGGCGGGCAATATCTGTTACACGTTCAAAAGGCAACTCCTGATGATGTTGAATATGAGCACGTCCTTGAAATAGGAAGGATCTTGAGAGAGCAACAAAAACCCATTATGGGCCATCTCTCACGACATTATCAGGTCATGACGGAGTTGAAGCATGCTTTGTTAGGTGCTTCTAACAACGCGAATGGATGAGGTCGATTTCCTCTCGGTGCTCCTGCAAATAAAACAACACAGAGGGTCAAAAACAACACCCTGAGGGGCAAAGTCGGCTTCGACTGGGCCGGGGGAATGGTAGTGGATCCCGTAACAACAACGAGAATGATCCCTTTTAAAATCGAACTCATGCGGTTTATGAGGAAAATAAACGCCCGAATGGATCATTTTCTGGGCGCACCACCACTATTAAAAGAACTGGACTCAAAGAAATATATCCAGTTGTCGTTCAAACCAAGCACAACACCAGAGTTGATCCTGAAGAGGTTCAAAATTCCAGATGTGCGGAAATATAATGGGACTTCAGATCCTTAGGAGTACCTCACCACCTATACAATGACAGTGAAGTGGAACGATTTAGATCCCGACAAGAATGAGTTAGTATTACTGAACAAATTCGGGGAGACCCTCATGAAGGGGCCATGACATGGTATTCGCTTTTGCTCAAGCACTCTATAGATTCCTTCGAGATGCTTGCGGATTCTGTCAGCAAGGCCTATGCCGGGGATAGGAAGGTATAGATCCGAAAGGCCGACATATTCAGGATTGCATGAGGAGAGTCTGAATTGTTGCAGGAGTTTGTGACCAGATTCCAGAAGGTAAGGATGTTGCTATCAGCCGTACTGGATGAATGGGCAGCTGAAGCGTTCATTGAAGGTTTAAATCTTAGAATTTCCAATGCTTTTTGAAAATTGAAAGAATGTCTACTCGAGTTCTAGGCAATAACATAGGCAAATGTTCATAATTGGTATGAATCAAAGATAAGAATTGGGGATGATCGGCTCAGTTTCCCGACATCAACCAAAGGTCGGCATCGGGAGAAGAAAAAAGAGAAGTTAAAAGATGATTTCGACACAAGTAGACAATCTTCAAGAGGTATGTCTTTGCTATATGAAGGGGCCGAAGGCCGCGGTAGTGGTTTCTGGTCGGCGTATAGATTCGGAAACGAAAGGAGAGCTGATCGCGGCTGGAATAACAGGTCATTATAGGACAAGGAGATATCAGGTTCCCGAGATTCCTCCTACCCCAGACTTTCTAAATACAACTTCAACATTAGCATAGTGGACCTAGTATCAGCTATGAGGAACATTAAGAAAGCACGGTTCCCGAAGCTAATGAGATCTGATCCAAGTCAAAAGGATCCTAATTTATAGTGTGAACACCATGGGACCAACGATCACCGGACTAGGGACTGCCGGCATCTGCGTGAAGAGGTGGCGACATTGCTGAAAATCGGTCATCTTAGAGAATTATGGAGTGATCAGGCTAAAAACAATTACGAACGCAATCGTGATAATATGGAACCTTTGAAAGCAGGAGAAGATCCTCCACATTTGACGATTAACATGATTTTTTTTGTGGGGGGGGGGGGTAGGGGAACGAGATTAATGGCGTGATGTTTTTGGCGGCAAAAAAAATAAAGATATCGGTAACCCACAATAAGAGACTTTAGGAAGTCACTGAGGACGACATTACCTTCACGGAGGAACACACAAATGGACGACTACTGCCGCACAACGATGCCTTAATAATCTCTTTAAATGTCTTACATTTAAAAAATAAAACGTGTTTTGGTGGACCTAGGAAGTTCGGCCAATATTATCCAGTGGAGAGTATTGGAACAAGCCAAGCTAATTGGAAGTATCATTCCTGCCACAAAACTCCTCGTCGGATTCAATCTGGCGAGAGTGACAACCTGAGGAGATATCCTCTACCCACGAATACCGAGAGGGTAATGAAGACGACCCTTTTCGAGGTAGTGGACAGTGATATGGGTTACAATTTTATCCTAGGGAGACCATGGTTGCATGATATGTAGGTCGTACTGTCAACATATCATCAATTGCTGAATTTTCAACCTCCTAAAAGAATTAAACAAATAAGAGGAGACCAACCGACAATAAGGGAGATGAATGCAATCTCATGTTCCAGTAGCAAAGGGAAGGAGCATACAACATAGCAATTACAAGAACCGGCATCTTCTCCCAAGCCGAGCGAAGTCAACCAGGGGGAGGAGTTATCGAAATCCTAGCAGGTAGTAAGATACTTCTAGGTACCAGAAGAAACGGACATAACAAAATCCACGGTAGAAGAACTTGACCCAATCGCATTGTTCGAAAAGCTCTTGGAGATGAAGTTGCACTTGGGGATAAGACTAAACCCCGTGCTCGGGGTCTAGATTTTCCAAATTTCTTAAAATTAATATTGACGGTTTTGTGTTGTCGCATGCGGATGTGACAGGTGTCCTGCCGGATGTGGCCGTACTCAAACTAAGCTTGGATCCATGTATCCCTCCAGTAAGATAGAAGAAACATCCTATTGCAGAGGTCAGAAACAAACTCATCAAAGAAGAGATAGCTCGTTTGCTTGATATCGGTTCAATTTGAGAGGTAAAGTGTCCTGGCTGTCTAGCTAACGTAGTAGTAGTTCCAAAGTTGAATAGTAAATTTTGCATATGTGTAGACAATAAGGATATAATTAAGTTATGCCTCAAAGACTCGTTCCCATTGCCAAATATCGATCAAATGATTGATGCGACAGCCGGGCACGAGTTAATGAATTTGCTCGAGTCTTACTCAGAGTACAACCAAATCAAGATTAATTGGGAGGATCAGGAAAAAACTTCGTTCATAACAAACTTTGGTACATATTACTACAACGTGATGCCCTTTGGGCTTAAGAACGTCGGAGCCACAAATAGGGTAAACTATGGAGGTTTACATAGATGATATGTTGGTTAAGTCTTTGAATGCATGTTGATCATCTTAAACACTTGCAAGAGACCCAAGACATCTTAAAGAAGCGTAACATGAAGCTTAACCCCGAGAAGTGTGTGTTCGGGGTCAGATCTGGTAATTCCTGGGGTTCCTAGTGTCGCAATGGGGGATCGAGGTTTGCCCCGATAAAATTAAATCCATTAAAGACATCTCAAACTAGCTATCAAGCGTGAAAGAGGTTCAAAGGTTTACAGGGAGACTAGCTGCTTTGAGCAGATTCATTTCCCGATCTTCGAAAAAATCCCATCATTTCTTTTCACTACTCAAACAGAAGAACAACTTAGAGTGGACTACAGAATGTCAGAAAGCTTTGAAGGATTTGAAAAGGTATTTGTCAAGTCCTCCATTACTGTCAAAATTGGAGGAAGGCAAACAAATGTTAATCTACTTAGCGGTCTCGGAGGTAGCGGTAAGTGTCGTTTTAGTCCGTGAGGACGAAGGTATGCAATTTCCTATTTATTATATTAGTAAAATTTTAATAGGGGCAGAAACTCGCTACCCACATATGGAATAATTGACGTTAGCTCTCATAGTCGCCGCTCGAAAGCTTAGGCCTTATTTCTAATGTCATCCAGTAGTCGTGGTGACCACTTTCCCCCTACGGAATATTCTTCATAAACCTGAATTTTTAGTTAGGCTGGCCAAGTGGGTTGTTAAAATGAGAGAATTTGAAATAGAATATAAACCTAGGATTGTGATTAAGTCACAAGTTTTGGCCGACTTAATGACCGATTTTAGTTAGGGACTGTTGCCTTTGGCTTCCAAAGAAGCAGTGATGGTGTCACAATAGAGATCAGGAGTTTGGACCTTGTTCACGGATGGTACTTCTAATATGAAGGGGTCAAGACTCAGCACAGTGTTAACCACACCCTCGGGAGAAACCCTAAGGTAGGTCGTAAGAACATCTCCTTTGACTAACAATGAAGCTGAGTATGAAGCTTTGATTGCATGACTTGAGCTGGCCCGATTACTGGACTCCGAGGTCATAGAAATCAAATGTGACTCCTAATTGGTAGTAACCAGGTCTACAAGATCTTCGAAGCCAAAGAGGAACGCATGCAACAGTGAAAGTCCAGGCTCTGCTCGCTCGGATCAGGGAATGGTCAATTGCGCACATCCTTATGGAAAAGAATGCGGAAGCATATGCACTTTCCAATCCGGGTTCGTCCACGAAAATGAAGGGATCAGACTCCGGTACGGTCGTACAGCTTATGGACTCGGTACTGGACGTAAATAGTTATTATGAGGTAAATGCGATCAATTTTTTCACGCCCCAACCTTGGGAGGCATGACCGGCGCTCAATCAAGTGAACTCAACTGAGCAAGCCTTATCAAACACTTTCTACCCAACTCAATATGATCAAGGAAACCATGCTTTCATTTATTTAGATAATGAGAAAGATCATACATTCAAAATCGTTAGTTCATTTTATATCACAACCTTAAAGCGTAGTTAAGTTCCAAGATTTCATACAATCACACTTTCAGAGAAGCAAAAGTTAGAATTGCACATAGTTCATAGACCCATCCAACAACCGTACATAACCCACATAAACGTCTACGGAGCCTCTAAGGATACAAAAGACAAGTATGACAATATCGGCAACAAGGCCCCGGCTGTACCTCAAAAGTGGATATCTATAACAAAAGATGTACAACATAACCCCATGAAGGAGAAAGGGGCTCACCAAGACTTTGAGAAGAGGATACTCCGCTACGCGCGATCGGCACTATCCGCTATGAAGCCACCTATATTCATTTAAAAACGTAGCGCCCCCGGCGAAAGGGACATTAGTACCATGGAATAGTACTAGTATGTATAACTAAACACCATTTTATTAGAAAGAACTATCATGCAATAACAAGGAAATCACAAGAGATGATCAAAGGTTTTAACCGAACATCACATCATCAATAAGAGAATCATATAATCTTTCACACAATTTCCATAACTTTAGCTTGGGGCATTTCTTTCATATGTTCATCATTGTTCTCAATACCACCGCTATCTTGAGTGATGTCCGATCATGACCCGATCGGCTAGGTTACCTCCTTTGAGACATATACCTCAATCACCATTTCATTTCCCCTTTCCGAAATTCAATATCAACACATTACGACCATGTGTACGGCATGATGTCCGATCACGGCCTGATCGGCTAGGCCGCCTTACCTAGGCGTTGTTCCTTTCTCATCAATCATCTCATTTGAATCTTCATCTCACATATATTGTATCAATTAATTGGTACTTAGGGCCACAATCATCACATCATTTCCACTTTCAATGTCAACCATTCAATTTATGATCATAGTCACATACAAAAGCAATTCAAGTTGCAAGCTTAGGTAAGATTTCACATAATTAGCATGACAATCTCAGTTTAATCTTGGCTTATAGCCTAGTCATTTCAACACATGATTCGTATTATTCGCACATCTCTAAATATCAAGAACAGTACATTACACACATTAAGGCACACCCTTCATGTATATATTTATAATTGCAAACCAATTCATGTGAAATAACTATCAATGCATCAACCAACTCTAGTCTTACCACATTTGCGTAAATGCCTACGGAGCTCAATTTCCAATAAACGGGGGTTTTAGCTTTATATACCTCAATAAAGTTTTCCTTAATCCTATAATGTTCCAGAATGTTCGCACTTCAATCTATTTAAGCAATGTAGCACAATTGAACCCATAATCAGGAAAAGATCATAATCTAAGCTTACTTGAGCATTTTATCAAGCATTGAGTGTTCATTAAGGACTTATGGTCCTTTTATGCAAGATTACACTAGCCCATTCCTCATGCCTCTCTATTTATAAATTTCCCATATCTTCTAAGAACACATGCATGCAATGCAATCACCGTTAACCCCATGAATTACCCCACTAATGACCCCTTACAACTATGTATAAAATCAAGAGATGAGGTGATGAAGTCTTACCTCCTGGGATGAAGGTTTAGGTGCCCCACTTGATTATCTTCAATGTTTTAACAAGGATTTGTGGAGCAATTTTGATGGAAGGAACTTCCCCTCTCTTAGACACTCCCTCTCACTTTAAAAAAATTAGGAAATAGGCTCAAAATGAGCTATTGCACAGGATATAATGATCGGGGGGTCGGGTTTAAAAATTTAGAAACCTGGAGCCTCGACTCAGGTCTGCGGTCGCATATGCGATCGCAAAGTTGACATGCGGCCCGTAGAATGGACCGAAAAAATACTCCCAAGAACCTGAACAAACTTCCTGGGTATGCGACAAGAATGAGGTCCGCATACCTACTCTGCGGTCGCACAATGCACCGCAGTACTGCCCCTCGCAAAAAATTCCAAGGGGATTCTGCGATTACTATGTGGCCCACATATCGACTATGCGATCGCATAATTGGCCGCATAGTTGACCTCAAAATTAACCATCACACTACCTGACTATGCGGTCCGCATAGCTATTATGAGACTGCATAGTTGACCGCAGAATCGCACTGTTCTGAAAAATACTATTCTTTAACTTTTTAATGCACAGATCAATCCAAAGGGTTGGAACCGCGGTGAGCTTGTAAAACACCACCCATGGCCACATAGGCAACATATAACCGAAATAGAACAGTTTTACAAAGATCAAATCAAAAGATAAAAGTTCACAGGGACCGAATGCATAAAAAGCTATTACACGGCTATACAAATAAATGTTGGTACTTCTTTCTCATTTCTTCCTCTACTTCCCAAGTGGCTTCTTCAACCTTCTGGTTCCACCATAACACTTTCACGGAGGAAATTTCCTTATTTCTTAATTTCTGGACTTGCCTGTCAAGAATGGCAACTGGAACTTCTTCATAAGACAGTTCTTCATTAACCTCAATAGTTTCAAGTGGCACAATAGTGGATGGATATCCCACTACCTTTTTCAATATAGACACATGGAGGACTGGGTGACCAATCCTCTGAATGATTCTCTACGGTCCGACATACCTCAGACTCAATTTTCCTTTCTTTCCAAACTGCATGATACCCTTCACGGGGGAAACCTTCAAAAATACTCAATCTTCTTCTTTGAACTCCAAATCTCTGCGACGAATGTCCGAATAAGACTTTTGGCGACTCTGGGTAGTTTTCAACCTCTCCTTGATAATCTTGACTTTCTCCATAGCCTGATGCACGAGGTCCGACCCTATCAATTCAACTTCTCCAACCTCGAACCACCCAATGGGAGATCTATATCTCCTACCATACAATGCCTCAAATGGTTCCATCTAGATACTAGCATGGAAGCTGTTGTTATAAGCAAATTCTATGAGTGACAAATGATCATCCCAGCTACCTTTGAAATCAAGAGTACAAGCACGCAACATATCTTCAAGCGTCTGAATAGTCCGCTCTACTTGCCCGTCGGTTTGAGGATGAAAAGATGTGCTAAGATTTACCTGCGTACCCAAACCTTGCTGAAATTTCTTCCAAAAGTTGGCTGTGAACTGAGCCCCTCGATCTGAAATTATTGAAATTGGAGTGCCATGCAACCTGACTATCTCTTTGATATATAACTGAGCATATTTTTCCGCTGTATCGGTAGATTTAGCTGGCAAGAAGTGTGCTAATTTCGTGAGCCGATCCACGATCACCCAAACTTAGTCGAACTTGCGTGGAGTGCGCGGTAACCCTACCAAAAAAATACATGTTGATCATCTCCCATTTCCACATTGGAATTTCTATGCTTTGGGCCAATCCACAGGGCCTTTGATGTTCGGCCTTCACTTGCTGACAGTTCGGACATTTTGCCATAAAGTTCGCCACACCCTTTTTCATGTTATTCCACCAATAAACTTCCTTGAGATCATGATATATTTTTATATATCCTGGGTGCACGGAATACCTGGAAGTGAGAGCTTCTGCCATGATACTTCCCCGAAGACCGTCGATATCTGGAACACATAGGCGGCCTTGGTAGCGTAAGGTACCATCATCTATGCTAAGGGAAAAAGTTGTGGTCTTCTGTTTATGAATCCCCTCTTTCAGTTGTGCTAATAATGGATCATCGAATTGCTTCTCCTTCAACTCTGCTACAAGCGATGATTCAGCCATATTTTGTACAATCACTCCTCCTTCATTAGAGTCCGCAAGGCGAACTCCCAAACTAGCCAACTGGTGAACCTCCCTGGACAACGACCTCTGATATGTCACCAAATGAGCCAAACTTCCCATTGATTTTTGACTAAAAGCATCCGCCACAACATTAGCCTTTTCCGGGTGATAGAGAATATCAATGTCATAGTCCTTGAGTAACTCTAACCATGTTCATTGTCTCAAATTCAACTCCTTCAGCTTGAAAATATATTGAAGGCTCTTGTGGTCCGTAAATACATCCATAGGGACCCTATACAAATAATGTCTCCAAATCTTTAGCGCAAACACCACTGCCGCAAGCTCTATGTCATGGGTTGGATAGTTCTTTTCATGATTCTTGAGTTGCCTAGAAGCGTAAGTTATAACCTTGCCGTGTTCATTAACACACACCCAAGCCTGATCCTTGAAGCATCGTAATACACCACAAATCCCATTGTACCCTCTGGCAGGGCTAATACCGGTGATGTAGTCAATCTTGATTTCAATTCTTGGAAACTCCTTTCACAGGCATCAGACCATTGGAATTTAACCGCTTTCTGCGTCAATTTAGTCAATGGAGAGGCAAGAGTAGAAAACCCCTCCACAAATCTCCTGTAGTACCTAGCAAAACCTAAGAAACTACGAATCTCCGTTGGAGTGGTAGGTCTGGGCCAATTCTTCACTGTCGCAATCTTTTGAGGATCAACCATAATTCCTTCCCTGGAGACGACATGACCCATGAACGCGATAGATTCAAGCCAAAATTCACATTTCAAAAATTTGCATACAATTGATGTTGCTGAAGAGTTTGAAGAACTGCCCTGAGATGGTCAGCATGGTCCTCCCTACTTCGGGAATACACAAGAATATAGTCAATGAATACTATCACAAAGGAGTCTAGAAAAAGCTTGAAGACTCGATTCATAAGATCCATCAAAGTTGCCAGGGCATTTGTTAGCCCAAAAGACATCACCAAAAATTCAAAGTGCCCATACCGAGTCCTGAAAGGTGTTTTTGGAATATCCTGCTCCCTTATCTTCAATTGATGATACCCGGAATGCAAGTCAATTTTTGAGAAATACGTAGCACCTTGAAATTGATCAAACAAGTCATTTATTCTTGGTAGGGGATATTTATTTTTAATTGTGACCTTGTTGAGTTGCCGGTTATCAATATATATCCGCAGCGACCCATCTTTCTTCCTTACAAACAAGACCAGCGTGCCCCACGGTGACACACTCGGCCGAATGAAACCCTTTTCTAACAAATCCTTCAGTTGTTCATTTATCTCTTTTAATTCTGTTGGTGCCATTCTATAAGGTAGAATTGATATAGGTTGCGTGCCTGGCATCACATCGATCCCAAAATCAATCTCCCTGTCTGGTGGAATCCCAGGGAGTTCATCTGGAAAGACATCCGAAAATTCATTCACAACTGGCACGGACACAAGGCTAGGCGCCTCGGCATTGGTGTCCGTAACCTGAACTAAATGATAGATACACCCCTTCTTGATCATTTTCACAGCCTTAAAGTAAGAAATAAGCCGACCTTTAGGCATTACATTATCTCCCTTCCATTCAACAACGGGCTCATTAGGAAATTCATGCCTCATGGTTCTAGTACGACAATCAAGTTTGGCAAAGCATGAATAAAGCTAATCCATTCCCGTTATTACATCAAAGTCGACCAACTCTAATTCAATAAGATCAGTCGGGGTATCCCTACCCCGTACAATAATAACACAACCTCTATAAACTCGAGCAACCGTAATAGACTCACCAACCGGAGTAGACACCAAAAATGGCTCATGAAGCTGATCTGGTTCTATCCCAAATTCCATAGCAACAAATGGTGTAACATAGGACAAGGTGGAACCAGGGTTAATAAGTGCGTACACATCATGAGATTGGACAGCCAGAATACTTGTAACAACATCTAGAGAAGCCTCTGCGGTCTGACAACCACTCATAGCATAGAACCGGCTGGTTCCTCTTGAACTCTGCGCACCACCCCTAGCTGCACCACGCCCTGCGGGTGCTGGGGCACCTCGAGCTGGAGAAGGGGTTGAAGATGTAGCAGCTGCTGGACTGGATGTCTGTGATGTGCCCCTACACGCTCCCTGGAGGGATACATGACAATGCCTCTGAATATGACCCCTCATCCCACATCCATAACATACGGGTAACTCAAAATAGCAAACCCCTGAGTGCATCTTCCCACACCTGGGGCACGGGGACCTCTGTTGCTGCTGGGACCTCTCTCCTGACCGACCCCATTGATGGGATCCCTTGTTGCCTTGACCGGGCCTGAAACGACTCCACTGCTGCTGCTGGCTAAGCCCTGATGGCAGTGCACTGGCTGAAGAATGTGAAACAGACTGGGATAGCCCTCACGATCCTCCCTTGAAAGCTAATCTTTCCCCACCTAGTGGCTCTCTCATGTTTCCCGTAGACCGGGCCTTGTTGCTACCCTCTCTCTCCATTTTGTTTTTTAGTTTATGGTTCTCTGTAGCCTGAGCAAATGCTACCATCCTCCTATAATTCATGTCATAACTCAATGCAGTTGTAGAAGCCTCATTAATAGTCAAAGGATTGAGGCCCTGAACAAACTGGTGCACCCTAGCCTCCATTGTGGCCAACATATGAATGGCATACTTGGATAGGCGAGCAAACTCCATGTGTTACTCCCACACACTTCTGCTACCTTGCTTCAGATTTTAAAACTTAGTTGCACGGGCTGCCCTTGTCTTGGCAGGTAGGAAATGATCTATAAAGGCATCAGCAAACTCGTTCCACCTCTCCGAAAGGCTTACCTCCTCACGGGAATCTTCCCACAACTCAAACCATGAAGAGGCCACCCCTTTCAGACGATAGGCAGCCAACTCTACTCCCTCTGTCTCAGTTGCACGCATAATCCTGAGGGTCTTGTGCATCTCATCAATCCTAAGGGTCTTCTCCTAGATTGACACACATAAACACTAGAGGGTCTAACTGAAGAAATCTATTCACCTTGGAACTGGTGGAATCCCCTTGCTGGTTGGATGAACTAGGCGCAACATTGGACCTTTGGGCCTGAGAGGACATTAACTGGGTCAACATATGAATAGCTCCCATAAGATCCCCATCAGAAATACCAAAACCGAAAGATGGGGTTGGAGGCAGAACAGGAGTATCAATGGGATGGATAGTGGTACCCTCCACAGGTGCAAGCACTGAGGTAGTCTGCTCTGGAATAGAAGAACCAGGTAGGGAGATAGTAGGGCGACTACCCTCACCCATAGTATCGAGCAGTGATTCATCAGCCACTCCTGAGGTGCACTAGTTAGGTGTCATTTACCGAAAGATAGAACAATGCACTAGTTAGATGGGGGAGTAGTTTCTTAACAAGTCTTGCCGCACGATCCAAAATATCAAAGAAGGGTGTTATTCCTAAATGCCCAAGTAGCTTCCAACTAATAGATGTGATCGACTATACACAAATAAGAAGGATTCTACTGGACATGGCTCCGAGACATCCTAGGACACTTTAAAACCTTAGGCTCTGATACCAAGTTTGTCACGCCCCAACCTCGGTAGGCGCGACCGACACTCAATCGAGTGAACTCAACTGAGCAAGCCTTATCAAACACTTTCTACCCAACTCAATACGATCAAGGAAACCATTCTTTCATTTACTTAGACAATGGGAAAGACCGTGCATTCAACATCATTAGTTCATTTTATATCAGATCCTTAAACCGTAGTTAAGTTCCAAAATTTCATACAATCACACTTTTAGAGAGGCAAAAGTTAGAATTGCACATAGTTGATAGACCCATCCAACACCCGTACATAACCTACACAAACATCTACGAAGCCTCTAAGGATACAAAAGACAAGTATGACAATGCCGACAACAATGCCCCGGCTGTACCTCAAAAGTGAATATCTATAACAAAAGATGTACAGAATAACCCCTTGAAGGAGAAAGGGGATCACCAAGACTTTGAGAAGAGGATACTCCACTACGAACGATCAGCACTATCCGCTATAAAGCCACCTACATTCATTTAAATATGTAGCGCCCCTAGCAAAAGGGACGTTAGTACCATGGAATAGTACTAGTTTGTAAACTAAACACCATTTTATTAGAAACAACTATCATGCAAGAACAAGGAAATCACAAGAGACGATCAAAGGTTTTAACCGGACACCACATCATCAATAAGAGAATCATATAATCTTTCACACAATTTCCATAACTTTAGCTTGGGGAATTTTTTTCATATGTTCATCATTGTTCTCAATACCACCGATATCTTGAGCAGAGTCCGATCACGACCCAATCGACTAGGTTGCCTGATTTGAGACATATACCTCAATCACCATTTCATTTCCCCTTTCCGAAATACAATATCAGCACATTACCACCATGTGTGCGGCATAGTGTCTGATCATGGCCCGATCGGCTAGGCCGCCTTACCTAGGCGTTGTTCCTTTATCATCAATCATCTCATTTGAATCTTTATTTCACATATATCGTATCAATTCATTGGCACTTAGGGACACAATAATCACATCATTTCCACTTTTAATGCTAACCTTGCAATTTATGATCATAGGCACATACAAAAGCAATTCAAGTTGCAATCATAGGTAAGATTTCACATAATTAGCATGACAATATCAGTTTAATCTTGGCTTATAGCCTAGGCATTTCAACACATGATTCATATTCTTCGCACATCTCTAAATAACAAGAATAGTACATTGCACACATTGAGGCACACCCTTCATGTATACATATATAATTGCAAACCAACTCATGTGAAATGACAATCAATACATCAACCAATTCTAGTCTTACCTTCATGTATATATATACAATTGCAAACCAATTCATGTGAACTAACAATCAATACATCAACCAAATTCAAGTCTTACCACATTTGCGCAAACACCAACGGAGCTCAATTTCTAATAAGAGGGGGTTTTAGCCATACATACCTCAATAAAGCTTTCCTTAATTTCTTACAAAATTCCGGGACTCTTAGCAACTTCAATCTATTTTATGAAAATTATAAATTAAAACAAGAATTAGAGACATGATCATAATCTAAGATCACTTAAGCATTTTATCAAGCATTGAGTGTTCATTAAGGCCTTATGGTCCTTTTTTGCAAGATTAAACTAGCCCATTCCCTATGCCTCTCATTTATAATTTCCCCATATCTTCTAAGAACACATGCATGCAATGCAATCACCATTAACCCCATGAATTACCCCACTAATGACCCCTTACAACTATGTATAAAATAAAGAGCTGAGGTGATGAAGTCTACCTCCTGGGATGAAGGTTTAGGTGACCCACTTGATTATCTTTAATGTTTTAACAAGGATTTGTGGAGAAATTTTTATGGAAGTCACTTCCCCTCTCTTAGACCCTCTCGCTCACTCTAAAAGCACCAGGAAATAGGCTCAAAATGAGCTATTGCATAGGATATAATGACAGGGGGGTCGGGTTTAAATATTTAGAAATTTGGAGCCTTGACTCAGGTCTGCGGTCGCATATGTGATCGCAAAGTTAACATGCGGCCCGTAGAATGGACCACAAAAATGCTCCCAAGAACCTGAACAAACTGCCTGGGTATGCGACAAGAATGCGGTCCGCATACCTGTTCTGCGGTCGCACAATGCACCGCAGAACTACCCCTCACAAAAATTCCAAGGGGATTATGCGATGACTATGCGGCCCGCATATCGACTATGTAATCGCATAATTGGCCGCATAGTTGACCTCAAAATTAACTATCACACTGCCTAACTCTGCGGCAACTATGCGGTCTGCATAGCTATTATGCGACCGCAGAATCACACTTTTCAGTAAAACACAATTCTTTAACTTTTTAATGCATAGATCAATCCAAAGGTCCGAACCGTGGTAAGCTTGTGAGCCGTGAAGAATTTTATGAATTTCTAACACATGATCCTAACTTGGCACCACGAGATTCGGGTTTTATTAGTAGAAATTTCATAGGGCCTTACAAATTTGGTCTAGGACTGGAGAAATGAGATCATTGACTATCTCAAGCATAGAAAATTACCTGAAGATCCAAAGGCATCTCTCATGTTGTGCACTAAAGAAGCTCGATACAATTTCAAGGGTGGTCAATTATATAGAATATCTTTCCAAGGCTCGTTGGCTCGATGTTTAGGGTTTCCGAAGCTAACTATGTCATACGGGAAGTAAATGAAGGAATCTGAAGAAATCACTCAGGCGCGGATTCCTTAGTTCTAAAATTAATTAGGCCAGGATACTACTGATCCTAGATGGAGCAAGAAGCCAAGGCTTTTGTTCAAAAATGCGATAAATGCCAATGCTACGCACCATTGGTCGTTCATGAAGTGAGGGATGGATATAGTCAGTCTGTTGCCACGATCCCCCAGTAAGGTAACATTTCTTTTGATTTTAACTAACTATTTTTCTAAACTGGTTGAATCACGTCCATATCAGAAGATCGGCGAACACGAAGTGGGAGATTTTTTGTGGAAGAATATAATTTGTAGATTCGAGATACTAAAAGAGATAGACTGTGATAACTAGACACAATATATAGGCGCAAAGGTCACAAAATTCCTTGATGACTTAAAAATCAAAAGGATCACATCGTCACACTACTATCCGAGTGTAAACGGTCAAGCAGAATCAACCAACAAGGTAATTATACAAAATCTTAATAAGATATTGGAAGCAGCCAAAGGCAAATGTCCTGAAGAGCTACTAGGAGTACAATGGGCGTATCGAATAATGGCCAAATCAAGCACAGGGGAGATTCTTTTCTCTCTTGTGTACGGAGCAGAAGACCTGATCCCGGCAAAAGTTAGGGAACCTACCTTGAGATATTTTTGGGCAGACAAAGAAACAAACTATCACGCCCTAACCTCGGGGTACGCGATCGGTGCTTAACCGAGTGAACCCAGTCGAGCAAGCCTATCCATCCTTTCCTACATGACTCATTCATAATCCAAAAAGGGAATGCATCACCATTTGTTAAACAAGGGAGAAGTCAGTTATATAAATATGTAAACATTGCTAGTTCATTTTTACTTAAACACAACATGCCATGGTTAAGTTCTCAAAAGTACATACAGTTAATAATCTAGTGGAGAAGAGTTTCAAAATACAGCGTTATCCAATGACAACCCCTACACCCATACATGACACAAGTAAACGTCCATGGAGCTTCTAAGGATACAAAAGACCAATATGACAATGTCGGCAACAAGGCCCCGGCTATACCTCAAAATATGAAAATTTATACAAAAGAAGAACTACATAACCCCTGGGATAAATGGGGGCACACCAAGACTGTTGTGAGGAGAGAAAGAGAGCACCACTATCTGCGATCGCCGCTATCTGCGACAGAACCACCTACATACATTCAAAGATTTAGCGCCCCAGACAAAAGGGACGTTAGTACTGTCAAATAGTACTATTATGTAAGGCAAACACAAATCTTAATAGGATGAAAAGTGAAACAAATAGAAGGCAGTTATAAAAATCAACAAGTACTTCACAGGATTAGAAGGAAACACCAAATAATGATCACAGAGTTCCGATTCAATCTTTCCATCTCTTTAGGTTAATAATCTTTAGTTCCACAACTCATAATGCCACCGTGTTTTTACATGGAGTCCAGTCTCAGTCCGACCAGCTAAGTCATCCCAAGTGAGACATATCCAAATTCACTTGTGACATAACCTCTTTCAATTACTTATTTAATTCATTTTTCTTTCCATTTTCCACTACATGGAACAAACAGCCCCATTTATTAGGTATTTCTTGGCATTTGGACACATTTTATAATTCAAGTCTTTCCCTTTATTATTTGTTCAAATAACTTCATCATCTATGCCAATAAGTGCTATCATATAAGGCATGTGCACATAAGGAAATAAAAAGAAAAGCTTGGAGAATATAATAATATTTTAAAATATCATGATTTCGGGGTAAACACTTAGAAAAATTAAGGAACAAAAATTTGTCAACCCAACACATTAAGGCAATCCATATCAACTCGGAACTCATGCCAATTATTCGGTCACCAAGAGTTCAACACTAATAAGAAGAGGGTTAGCCATACATACCTTAATTGAGTCTTTTCCCTAATTCCTACGACAAGTTCCGAAACCTTTAGCACCTTCAATCTATTTAACAATGTTGCACAATTGAACTCATTATCAGGAAATTGATTATAGCCCTAGCTCACTTGAACATTATGTGTTTGTTAGGGTCTCATGGCCCCTTTATAGTGGAAGATCCCCCAACTCATTTCCCATTCTTTCCTATCTTTGTTTTAGCACTCCCCGACATACCTTAGGATCACATGCATGTAAGGTGACCACCCTAATCCCCATGAATTACCTCACTAATGGTAGATTTTAGCTATAATATGGAATTGAGAGCTTGGGGGATAAAAGCTTACCTGTTGGAATGGAGACCTAGGTGACTTGTTTATTATTCTTCAATATTTTTAGGCTAGGATTTGATGAACAATTGATGGAGACCCCTCCCCCTCTCTTTGATCCTCCTTTCTTACTCTAATTATCAAAGAAAATATGCTGAAAATGGCCGAAGGGGGGTATTTTAAAGGAATAGGGGTCAGGTTTTAAATTAAGAAAATGGGTGACCCGACATAGGTTTGCGGTTGCATATGGTTATGCGGTCCGCAAAGTAACCGCAGAAAGAGCCTCTGGAAGTTAAGATTTTTGACTGAGTATGTGGTCGGTTTGCGGTTCGCATATCTATTCTACAATCTGATAATGCACCGCAAAACTTCCCTTCATAAAAATTCAAGGCAGATATGCGATCAACATGCAGCCCGCATAGCGATTATGCGATCACACAATTGGGCCGCATAACTAGCCTCACAATTGGCCAACTTTCTGTTTCACTCTACGTCTACTATGCGGTCTGAACCGTAGTGAGCTTGCTCGTCGCGAAGAATTTCTACCATAATAATGCAGTAATCCAACTCGGCACCACAAAATCTCGAGTTTTGGTTAAGAATTTTACGAGTCTTTACACAAATAATGAAGCAATATTTGTCAAATTGGAGCTTCTTAATGAACGCAGGGACTTAGCGTATATAAGGATGCAGCCCAAAAGAAGAGAATGGAAAGAAATTACAATGAAAGAGCCAACCTCCGTTATTTCAAAATAGGAGACTTGGTTTTAAGAAAAGTAACCCTGAACGCCCGGGAGCTCAATGCAGGAAAGCTAGGTCTATCATAGGAAGGCCCCGACTGGGTTTCATCTATCACTAGAAAGGGTCATACAAAATTGAAAATCAAGACGGAATAAAATTGCCGAGCAACTGGAATGTGGCACACCTTAAAAGATACTATTGCTGATGAGCCTCGCCTATACTTAAAGTATGTGATGCACTCTTTTTCCCTTCATCCAATTTTTGTCCTAATTGGGGTTTTCTACCAAGGTTTTTAACGAGACAGAAGCATAAAGCGTACTAAAAAGGAAAATTCGTCAGTGAAAATAAGACCTTAAAGTGACAAGGTACACAAACAACAAATCACTATGGAGCGATTAGATAATATTTGGCTTGGTAGCAAAAGATCCTACCGGGAAGTAAAATTTGCTATCGGACAAGGGTTACCTGACCGTTTACAAGTGCAAGCCACTGGAGGGTTGTTAGATAATATTTAGTTCAATAACAAGCTTCACTAGTGGAATCTCAAAAGGATCAAGACCTCCGATGTTCAAATTCGAATCCTTCGCATTCTAACACAAGGGAGAATTGATATGAGAATACGGCAAAAATGACTACCGCATCGACCAAGAACACGGAACCTGGATACAAAGTTGTATCTTCGGGACTAGGGACTACGTGGCTAGCCCCGTAGAAACAAGTCGTACAAGTTAACTGCAAGTAATCGCAATTCCTTTTTAGCACAATGAGTGCTTGTGTACTTTTGAAAATGGAAGAAATAAAGTAAAGTTCTTTTATTTTTATCTTGTTTCTTGTCTTATTGATGAATTAATTTTATCATTTGAATGTTAAACAAGTACTTCTAATGCTAGTACCATAATGAACATGAGACGTCCTCTTATACAGCACCATAAACATAAGAGGGCCCTCTCTTATGAAACCCCCACGGTAAAAGGTTGATTTCTGTAACGACCCGACCGGTCGTTTTGAGCTCCGGCGCGTCATTTAGCAGTTTGAGGCCATGAGCGGCTTCATCTCAGGTATATTGACTTGTGTGTATGGTCAGAATTAAAATTCAGGAAATTTGGAGTCAAATCTAAATGGAAATTCTCATTTTGAAAGCTTAAAATTGAAGAAATGAACTAGGATTGGAATTATTAGTAAACGACCTCGGAATTGGGGTCCGAAGGTTCCAGCAGGTTCGTATGATGATTTTGGACTTGAGCGTATGTCCGGATTTGATTTTGGATAATCCGTGAGCATATCGGCGTATATTGTGGAAGTTAGTATTTTAGAAGAATTTGATAAATTTGGGTTGGAAGGCATTTCAGTATTATAGATGTCCGTTTGGGATTCCGAGTTTGGGAATAGCTCCGTATGGTGATTTTGGAGTTGGGAGCGCGATCGGAAGTGAATTCGGATGTCCGGAGGTCATTTTGAAGTCATTTGGCTAAATATAGAAATTTGAAGGTTTTTGAGAAAATTCGACCGGAAGTGGAAATTTTGATACCGGGGTCGGAATGCGATTCCGAAAGTTGGGGCAAGTCTGTAATGTCGAATGTGACTTGTGTGCAAATTTGAAGTCATTCCGGAATGATTTTGGTAAGGTTTGAGACACTTAGTCTCTTTTAAGGAAGCTTAGGTTGGAAAAGTCAACCGGATATTGACTTATGTGTTAGAGGGCTTAAAATGCAAATTTTATGGTTCAGATATCTTCGTTAGGTGATTTGGGACTTAGGAGTGTGTCCGGAATATTTTTGTGATTACCGGTGTAGAATTAAGCTTGAATTGGCAAAGTTAGTATTTTGGCGAATTCCGGTTGATAGGTGAGATTTTGATCCGAGGGTCGGAATGAAATTTTGAGAGTTGCTATAGCTTCGTTATGTTATTTTGGACTTGTCTGCAAAATTTGAGGTCATTCGGACGTGGTTTGGTTGGGTTTTTGATCAAAAATGGAATTTGAAAGTTCGTGAGATTCATAGGCTTGAATGCGATGATGATTTGATGTTTTGATGTTATTTTGGGTGTTTCGAAGGTTGGAACAAGTTTGAATGATATTGTGGGACATGTTGATATAATTGGTTAAGGTCCTGAGGGCCTCGGGTGGATTTCGGAAGGTTAACGGAATGAAATTCGGACCAAAAAGAAAAGAAAAAGCTGCAGAAATTTCTGCTGCAATTTTCTGCATAAGGTCTTTGGACTGCAATCGTGGAGCGTACTTCGGAGGCCTATATCTTTTGATATATAAGGAATTTTGAGATGGTTCAAAATATCTTTTGATATATAAGGAATTTCGGAGGCCTATATCTTCGGAGGCCTATATCTTCGGAGCCCTTCATGTCTAGTTTCCAGAAAGCTAAAGAAATCGTAATTTGGACATCTGTAGAGAATGTTACGGTCGATTGAATATGACTGGTGGAGCTCGTCCTCCAGAATTTTCTGATTTCGTGGAGCCTACTTTAGAAGCTCATATCTCGGGATATATAAAGAGTTATATGGTGTACAACCTATCAAATTAAAGATCTTCGAGTCTAATTTCTAAATCTTCAAGTCGTTTGTCATCTGGATATTTATACAAGACGTTATGGATGTTTAAACAGAAGGTGTCCGACAAGGAAAATTTTTAATAGGATGTACAACTTGTATAGCACAAGTGCAAGGTACAACTCGACGAAGCACGGCCAGATTCTTTTAAACACGGATTTGGCTTATTTCTTTCATTTCTTTCATTTGGCTTGGATTATTTTGGAGGGAATTTCAAGGGGGATTTCATCAAGCATCAAAGGTGAGCTGTTTCTACTTATTTCCAAGTTAAATACATGGATTAGAGCTGAAAACTCAAGTAATTTATGGAAAAAATGGTGGGTTAGGGCTTGAAACTTAAGAGAATTAAATGGTGATTTGAGGGGCCAAATGAATTCCGATTTTTGTGAATTTGGTATGTATAGACTCGTGGAGAGATAAGGGTAGTATTGATGTAAAAATTTCTGAATTTTGAGACGTGGGCCCGGGGCTCGGGTTTTGCTAATTTCGTGATTTTAGACATTTTTCGAGTCTTTTCGATTGGGTTATATTTCCTTAGCCTATTGTAACGTATTCGTTGTGGTTTTGATTATATTCGATGCGCGAAGAGGTCGATTCAAGAGGAAAGGGCATTGCGGACTAGTCTACGGCCGGTTAGAGGTGAGTAATAGATGTAAATGTTGTTCTGAGGGTTTGAAACCCCGGACTTTCATATCGTAACGCTATATTGAGGCGTGACACGCACTCCATGGCGAGTGCGGGGTCGGATACTATTAGGGATTGTGACTTGGTCCATCCCGTGTGATGTTTATACTATACTGGTGATTGATACACATACTTCATTGATATTACTGGGCTTGATGCCATGTTTGGGGCCTTGTGCCGATTTGTAAAATCCTTCGAGGATTGATATTACTGCTTAGCATGATTTGGATATCATTTAATTTCAGTCCAAGGTTTTAAATGCTGTTTTGCAAACTCAGCCATAATTCTAAGTGTTGAAAACTTAAATGATATTTTTAAATGTATTCCGGGCTGGGAACTTCTGTTTTGTAAATGCCCAAGGGGCTTATTATATTATTTTCTGGACTGATTATAAAGTGACTTGAAATAGTGGTAACAATGACACTGTGTGATATACTTGAAACAGTGGTAACAATGACACTGTGTGATATACTTGAAACAGTGGTAACAATGACACTGTGTGATATACTTGAAACAGTGGTAACAATGACACTGTGTGATATACTTGAAACAGTGGTAACAATGACACTGGATGATATACTTGAACAGTGGTAACAATGGCACTGTATGATATAAATTGGTCAGGTAACAATGGCTGACCGGTCAGGTAATAATGACTAACCAAGATATTGCGCTTGGGTTGTAGGAGCCCCTCCAGAGTCTGTACACACCCCCAGTGAGCGCCGTCGATGATAAATAAATATGGATGGCTCGGGCTGCACGCCGCAATGGGTACTGGAATGTACCATCATATGTATTGCATTGCATTCATGTATTTCTATTTATACTGTTGTTTAGCTGCTCAGTTCCATATGTTGCTGTATATTTGGATTTTAACTTACTTTGTGTATTTACTGGATTTTCTTATCTTCGGACTGTAGTTACTTTTATTACTCACTGGGTCAGAGTACTCACTTTATTCCCTGCACCTTGTGTGCAGATCCAGGGCAGTCTCAGGCTCAGTAGATCTAGTTGATCAGCAGATCCAGCCTCTGGGAGTATCGAGGTAGCTGCACGGCGTTCGCAGCCATTGATCTTCTCTCTCCTATCCTATCTCTTTATTTCCGCATTATCGGACTTTGGATATACCATGTATTAGGATGATATTCTGTATTCTAGAGGCTCAGATTCGTGACACTGGGTCCTAGTGAGATTATATTGTGTATTTTGTTAAATTCTTCAGTACTTTAATCTTGCTTAATTGATATTTCTTTCCGCTATTCTTGATAAATTGGGTTAAGTGTTGAATAATGGCCGGGCTTGCATAGTACTGTGCTCGGCGCCATCACGACCGGGATTTGCGCCGTGACAAATTGGTATCAGAGCTTAGGTTACTTGGTCTCGCGAGTCATGAGCCGGTTTAGTAGAGTCTTGCGGATTGGTACGGAGACGTCTGTACTTATCCTCGGGAGGCTGCAGAACCTTTAGGAAAGCTTCACATTCTTGAAATCTTATCGTGCGTCCTTGATTCAGCTTGAAAAGGTAACTTTTACAGTTCCTTCCATATATTCGTATACGCGAACGAATGCTCAGTATTAGATGTTCCTGGATGGCTTGTAATTCCCCGATCGAGTGACGAGGTGTAATCTGTTTAAGTTTGATGTTAGGCCAGTCTGGAGGACTTGAGGCCGGATCTTTGCCTATGGCTTGACCACCGAGGTGCTGATTATATAAGCAAGTTTTTTGAACTTATATGTTTGGTGTTGTCCCTATTAGTGGGAATGATGGATGGATAGCTACATGATGAGTATGTTACAACTATGAGATGTATCTATATGACTTGGAAGTGACGATGGAGACCTGCTGGATGATAGGTGGACTATTAACTATTTGATTTTCATTGTGATGCTTTGTCAAGTTGTGGATGTGTGGTTAGGATAGTTTTGGTGATTCTCTAGCAGGTGGATAGGCCCAATTACAAAGGAAACTCTGCCGAAATTTTTGAAAAATTTGGGACTTAGTAAAAAAATTGGTCGCCTAGAGAGTGGGCTTAACTATTGTGTGAGTAAATGCAAGAATTGCAGAAGAGTTAAAATTCCAGATGATTCGTGTTTCCACGAGCTTATGATGGAGTGAGTTTAATCTCACCATGATATTACGACAACAATAGAGTATATGTGTTGTGATCTATGGCTTCGAGCCAAGTTGGGGAGCTTGCTGCTGATTAGCTGATTGCACGGTTTATTACTTGCGTGAATTCTGGTTATTGGCGTATTGGTGGGTTATTACAGCTACGGAAAAGGACCATGAGTGGTAATTTAAGTAAATGAATTGTTGGATGCATGCTATGGTTAGCCTTATTGGCTCATATTCATACTTGAGGGAAGATTCATGATTTATCTTCGTATAGGTGCAGGCTTCGAGGGAAGTGATTCCGTTGGGTGCTTTATCGAGATGGTATTCATATGTTATAAAATTCAGCAGAGTTGGTTGCATTCGGGGCCAAGTCAGAGTTGGGTGGCTCTCAATAGCGGTCCTAGTTAATTCAAGAGGCAAAGTGTGGTGCCTGATAATTCTGAGTCTATACGTACAGTTAAGAGTCAAGCTTTTGAAGCAGCTTATGAAGAAAGACACAGAATGTTCTATGATATTTTGACTTGCGGTGTAGCATTTGAGAGACATGAAATGGTCATGGTTTTTGAGACAGCATGGTCTCATGATTTAAGGTCACTTGGGGTGAGTGCGGTTGGAATAAGTTAGGTGTTGAAGGGAGATATTATTATTTCTAAGGCAATCAAGGATAAACTGGAAGGAAGTAGATTGATTAGACATAGTTGAGTTGGCATATTGGTGTCAGTGATCTGTTCGTTCAGCGTGATCGAGTTATGCATGTGATTTGTAGCGGTGCGTGTGAGGCTTGTCGGCCGTAGTGATTGATGTTATTCTGAATCATTCTTCTGTTAGGGCCTGTTATGAGTAGGCGGATCCCGGAAAGGGTTATGGCGGCTTGGACCACTACTTAGAGATTGGCATATTCGACGGTTATGAGAATTCGCCTGTATGTTGCTATAGTTCTCCTGAAGTGAGTTAAATGGAAGGTCTTATGTGATGAAGTATTAGCCTATCGTCGGTTCCAGAGTTGTGATGGAGATCGTGTCTATCGTATATCGGCACATGAGGTGCAGTGAGTGGTATGGAATTTGAAGTAAAGACCAAGGTCGCAGCATGGTCAATGAATGTGATGTCATGAGCTCGGATGAGAAGGAAAGGAGTTTCAGTGTTTTGAGTAAGATGGGTATTGGCATCAGTATCACCTGAGATCGGTGTTCTGTGAGAAAGGCCTTGCATTCTGGTTAGGGATTCCTGATCACTTTTCAGTGTTAGTGTAGCCGGTAGTTTGAATATGCAGGCCTGTTAATTATTTCGGAAGATGGTGGGAGCTTGTCCCGCGGGAAGATTGTATAAGTGTGACATGTAGTCACTTGATTAATTAGAAATTTAAACCAAGTATAAGGATTTTGGTAATATCATCCATTTGAGAATTTATGCCTGGAGGGCACTCTGTTTATTGGGTTATGGACCTGTGAAAGATTATTAGCCTAGCTTGGCACAATCAGGATCGACTTGAGGTCGGTGGATAGATTTAAATGTGGAAGTGAGCCTTACGTCAGGCCAGTTGTGTTTATTTCAGCAATGCGCTCTTTATGAAAGGATAGTCACGGTCTTATTTCGTGGTCAGCTAATTTATGTAAAGATATATTGCGCCGTATGAGTTGTGAGACGGCTTGGTAAATTCCTTTTGTGTTGAGGTTCCGCTCAACGGTGATATTATATGAGCAGGATGGCTCTTGAGACTTAGATCATGTATCGCACCTCAGTTGTGCTTGAGTTTGTAGCCTATAGAGATATATGTTTCCTTGGGAATGGTATTATGCACCTTATTGTGTTTATGACCGATATCCGGTGTTTTGATGTGATGAGCTTTTCAGCTCAACATATATCTCCTTATGTGAGTTCTATATGTGGATCGGGTGGCACGCCGCCATGGGTAAGTTGTTTTGATCGGGCTGCGCGCCGCAACAGTGTGATGTTCAGTTCAGTGCCCATATTTGCTTTTGTGTGTTCTGTTTCCCTGTTTTCTGAGGAAGTCTATGTTAGTGTACGAGTTGAGTAGTTCCTTCTAGAGTTCGCCTTCCTTTTGTATCGCGTTCGAATTGATAGCATACTGGCACATTGTGGCATCTTGTGGGATTTTTAATTATGTCTGAGGTGTCTTATTGCCTGAGCAGTTCGTACTGGGTGAGACGAGGTTACTAGATTTGGGGTCAGTGCAAACTGATTATATGAAGTATATTATAGAGCAAAAATCATTCTTTGGTTTGGGACAAAGTAATGGAACTTGTCAGGAGTGTAGATCCAATGAATTGTTGATTCAGCAGTTGGTTGTGAATTTCGGCACATCTCTTCAGTTGTATCAGTGTTGAAAAAAAAGAAATAAATAAATAAACTAGAGCAAGACCTGTGTAGATCATGAGATGCAATGGGAGCATCAGATTCGTGGAATTTTGACTATTATGTTTAAAGAATGTTATTGTGGTTCTATGAGTAAAGTGATGCAAAGTGTGAATTCAGCAAAGTTATGCAGTCATGTTTGGGTACAGCGTGTGGAGATTGATATGGTGGTCGTATGATGGAAACAGGCTTGGCAGGGAAATTCAGGATGTTAGAATTGGGCCTAATGGCTTATTTGCTTGAATAAATAAGTATATCTACAGAATTATTGAGCTAATGTGCTCAATGGAGTAGTGGTAGCATGGGAAGGTGCATGATGTGTTAAACAAGTGATTTCAGACTACTTCAGTGTAGTTCTCAGCGCGTTCGAGGATGAACGTATGTTTAAGTAGGGGAGATTGTAACGACCCGACCGGTCGTTTTGAGCTCCGGCGCGTCATTCAGCCGTTTGAGGCCATGAGCGGCTTCATCTCAAGTATATTGACTTGTGTGTATGGTCAGAATTAAAATTCAGGAAGTTTTGAGTCAAATCTAAATGGAAATTCTCATTTTGAAAGCTTAAATTGAAGAAATTAACTAGGATTGGAATTTTGAGTAAACGACCTCGGAATTGGGGTCCGAAGGTTCCATCAGGTTTGTATGATGATTTTGGACTTGGGCGTATGTCCGGATTTGGTTTTGGATAACCCGTGAGCATTTCGGCGTATATTGTGGAAGTTAGTATTTTAGAAGAATTTCATAAATTTGGGTTGGAAGGCATTTCAGTATTATAGATGTCCGTTTGGGATTCCGAGTCTGGGAATAGCTCCGTATAGTGATTTTGGAGTTGGGAGCGTGATCGAAAGTGAATTCGGATGTCCGGAGGTCATTTTGAAGTCATTTGGCTAAATATAGAAATTTGAAGGTTTTTGAGAAAATTCGACCGGAAGTGGAAATTTTGATATCGGGGTCGGAATGCGATTTCGAAAGTTGGGGCAAGTCTGTAATGTCGAATGTGACTTGTGTGCAAATTTGAAGTCATCCCGGAATGATTTTGGTAAAGTTTGAGACACTTGGTCTCTTTTAAGGAAGCTTAGGTTGGAAAAGTCAATCGGATATTGACTTATGTGTTAGAGGGCTCGAAATGCAAATTTTATGGTTCGGATAGCTTCGTTACGCAATTTTAGACTTAGGAATGTGTCCGGAATATTTTAGTGATTACCAGTGTAGAATTAAACTTGAATTGGCAAAGTTAGTATTTTGGCGAATTCCGGTTGATAGGTGAGATTTTGATCTGAGTGTCGGAATGAAATTTTGAGAGTTGATGTAGCTTCGTTATGTCATTTTGGACTTGTCTGCAAAATTTGAGGTCATTCGGACGTGGTTTGGTTGGGTTTTTGATCAAAAATGGAATTTGGAAGTTCGTGAGATTCATAGGCTTGAATCCGATGATGATTTGATGTTTTGATGTTATTTTGGGTGTTTCGAAGGTTGGGACAAGTTTGAATGATATTGTGGGATATGTTGATATAATTGGTTAAGGTCCCGAGGGCCTCGGGTTGATTTCGGAAGGTTAACGGAATGAAATTCGGACCAAAAAGAAAAGAAAAAGCTGCAGAAATGTCTGGTGCAATTTTCTGCAGAAGGTCTTTGGACTACAATCGTGGAGCGTACTTCGGAGGCCTATATCTTTTGATATATAAGGAATTTTGAAATGGTTCAAAAACAAAAGTTGTAGCCCTTCATGTCTAGTTTACAGAAAGCTAAGGAAATCGTAATTTGAACATCTGTAGAGAATGTTACGGTTGATTGAATATGACTGGTGGAGCTCGTTCTCCAGAATTTTCTGATTTCAGGGAGCCTACTTTAGAAGCTCATATCTCGGGATATATAAAGTGTTATATGGTGTACAACCTATCAAATTAAAGATCTTCGAGTCTAGTTTCTAAATCTTCAAACCTTTGTCATTCGGATATTTATACAAGACGTTATGGGTATTAAAACAGAAGGTGTCCGACAAGGAAAATTTTTAATAGGATGTACAACTTGTATAGCACAAGTGCAAGGTACAACTCGACGAAGCACGGGCAGATTCTTTTAAACACGGATTTGGCTTATTTCTTTCATTTCTTTCATTTGACTTGGATTATTTTGTAGAGAATTTGAAGGGGGATTTCATCAAGCATCAAAGGTGAGTTGTTTCTACTTATTTCCAAGTTAAATACATGGATTAGAGCTGAAAACTCAAGTAATTTATGGACAAAAATGGTGGGTTAGGGCTTGAAACTTAAGAGAATTAAATGGTGATTTGAGGGGTCAAATGAACTCCGATTTTTGTGAATTTAGTATGTATAGACTCGTGGTAAGATAAGGGTCGTATTGATGTAAAAATTTCTTAATTTCGAGACGTGGGCCCGAGGCTCGGGTTTTGCTAATTTCGTGATTTTTGACATTTTTCGAGTCTTTTCGATTGGGTTATATTACCTTAGCCTGTTGTAACATATTCGTTGTGGTTTTGACTAGATTCGATGCGCGAAGAGGTCGATTCAAGAGGAAAGGGCATTGCGGACTTGTCTATGGCCGGTTAGAGGTGAGTAATAGATGTAAATGCTATTCTGAGGGTTTGAAACCCCGGACATTCACATCGTAACACTATATTGAGGCATGACACGCACTCCATGGCGAGTGCGGGGTCGGATACTATTGGGGATTGTGACTTGGTCCATCCCGTGTAATGTTTATACTATACTGGTGATTGATATACATACTTCATTAATATTACTGGGCTTGATGCCATGTTTGGGGCCTTGTGTTGATTTGTAAAATCCTTCGAGGATTGATATTACTGCTTAGCATGATTTGCATATCATTTAATTTCAGTCCAAGGTTTTAAATGTTGTTTTGCAAACTCAGCCATAATTCTAAGTGTTGAAAACTTAAATGATATTTTTAAATGTATTCCGGGCTGGGAACTTCTGTTTTGTAAATGCCCAAGGGGCTTATTATATTATTTTCTGGACTGATTATAAAGTGACTTGAAACAGTGGTAACAATGACACTGTGTGATATACTTGAAACAGTGGTAACAATGACACTGTGTGATATACTTGAAACAGTGGTAACAATGACACTGTGTGATATACTTGAAACAGTGGTAACAATGACACTGTGTGATATACTTGAAACAGTGGTAACAATGACACTGTGTGATATACTTGAAACAGTGGTAACAATGACACTGTGTGATATACTTGAAATAGTGGTAACAATGACACTGGATGATATACTTGAACAGTGGTAACAATGGCACTGTATGATATAAATTGGTCAGGTAACAATGGCTGACCGGTCAGGTAACAATGACTGACCAAGATATTGCGCTTGGGCTGTAGGAGCCCCTCCGGAGTCTGTACACACCCCCAGTGAGCGCCGTCGACGATAAATAAATATGGATGGCTCGGGCTGCACGCCGCAGTGGGTACTGGAATGTACCATCATATGCATTGCATTGCATTCATGTATTTCTATTTATACAATTGTTTAGTTGCTCAGTTCCATATGTTGCTGTATATTTGGATTTTAGCTTACTTTGTGTATTTACTGGTTTTTCTTATCTTCGGACTGTAGTTACTTTTATTACTCACTGGGTCGGAGTACTCACTTTACTCCCTGCACCTTGTGTGCAGATCCAGGGCAGTCTTAGGCTTAGTAGATCTAGTTGATCAGCAGATCCAGCCTCTAAGAGTATCGAGGTAGCTGCACAGCGTTCGCAGCCATTGATCTTCTCCCTCCTATCCTATCTCTTTATTTTAGCATTATCAGACTTTGGACATACCATGTATTAGGATGATATTCTGTATTCTAGAGGCTCAGATTCGTGACACCGGGTCCTAGTGAGATTATATTGTGTATTTTGTTAAATTCTTCAGTACTTTAATCTTGCTTAATTGATATTTCTTTCCGCTATTTTTGATAAATTGGGTTAAGTGTTGTATAATGGTCGGGCTTGCCTAGTAGTGTGCTGGGTACCATCACGACCGGGATTTGGGTTGTGACAATTTCGGAAGAGCTTATGTCCGAAACTGAAATGTTCTGGGGGAAAATTACATCCGGATCCTTGCATAAGTAGAAACAAAGAGAAAAACATGCGCAAATACTTAAACAAAAATTACTCAAAGAGAAAAACTAGCACAATACATAAACGAAAAAGTACTTCTAGTAACAACAAACGTGCCAAGTAGCACAAACATAGAATTCTGAAAAAGAAAAAAAAAGAAAAAAGCTAAATTACTGCACCCCCAAAATCTGGAGGAAGAGGAGCATTTTAACTCCCGGGGGAAGTAGGCGGATCCGCCGGCTCAATATCTTGGCCTTCACCATCTTGTTCTTCAGCATCTTCACCTTCCGGTTCTTCTTCAGTTCCCTAGAACTTGAAACCAGAACCAGACAAGTCGGTAGCATCAGGCTGGACCAGAAGACCCCTTCGGGCAGTTGTCTCCAGTTCACGGGCCTTAGCGATTTCGGTATCAAAGTCAATGATGCCCGCTTTGGCCTCTTCCAAAGTTTTTCTCCTCATGTTATACCTTGAATATGCTTTTCCAACAATGAGGGAAGCCACTTGGTGCTGGCGTTCTTTTTTAAGATGATCGAAAGGCTATCTCGCTTGGATCTAGTTGCCCGGAGGCTGACATCGAGGTCACAGACAGTGCAGTTGAAAACATTATTATGCTCTATGACTCTCTTACATCTCTCTTCCCACCGGTCATACTTCTCCTCAGCAGCAGTAACGTCTTTGACTTTAAAGTTCAAGGCCGCGTCCAATCGGCCTTATTAGTAACTCTTCAACAGCAGTAGAGGTAGCCTCGCAA
This sequence comes from Nicotiana tabacum, assembly GCF_000715075.1. NCBI lineage: Eukaryota > Viridiplantae > Streptophyta > Magnoliopsida > Solanales > Solanaceae > Nicotiana > Nicotiana tabacum. The sequence continues at coordinate 28,993,821 of NC_134082.1, read as the reverse complement.
TCGGATGCAGCAAGAACGACATTGTGGATCTCGACCCGCTTTTCCCTAGCTTTTTCGAACTGTACCCTTAATTGGGAGGCCTCTTGGATAAGGGCCACTACCTCTTACTCGCTTTGCTTTAACCGAGCCTCCAATTCAGCGGCCTTAGGTGATCTTTCTTCTAATTCCAGGAGACGAGCAATAACTTGATCTGACTCGCCTAACAATTGATCTCGCTCAGAGGTAAGTTCCTCCTTATAGAGAATCAACCTCTGAAGGCCCTCGGAGGCAAGGAAGTTAGCCTGCAAAATCGAGATATAGATCAAAAACTCTGACATAGAAAAAATATAAGGAATAAAAGATCATACCACTGCCGCATTATGCATGACATTGTTCATCAAACATTCTCCCGAGAGTGACTGTATTTTATTCCTGTCTGTTTCTGAAGCAAGAGGCTTTAGATAATTAGTTAGTTCCACCGGCTGGGAAAAAAGATGACATCCGGTAGAAACTGAGAGGGTAACACTCCTCTTCCTTTTGGGGATCATTGAAGGGGGCCGAATAGTTGTCCCGCATATTTGCGTGAACTTGGGACTGGGGAAGGGGAACATCCTCCTCTCGGGCGACTATGGTCGATGGAGATTATGTAGCAGTTGTTGGTGGCAAAGGTATTGGTGGCAAAGCATGTGATGAAGTTGATAGTGTTGTAGGATGAGAAGTAGTTGTGGCAAAAGCAATGCTGGCTTTGGGTTGCTCATCAACCGAAGACGCAAAAAACCCGGTTCCCAGCCTCATGGTACTGGGAATGGTGATTGGGACTCGGAAGCGAGAGTTAGCACCTTCTATTATAGCGAATTCCCCCCAGAGCATCTGACGTCATCCTTAGTTGGCGTAACTAGCTCAACATATTGGGCATTCTATTGAGCTGATGAAGGTCATCGTCTTTTATATAGAAAAGCCCTCTCATCACTAGCTCCTCCATCATTTTCGATCACCACGATGTCTATGGTCAGCTTAATCGCGACGCTCATCACCGCAACATCCGTGGACGGTTCGGGCACGGCACCCTTCACCTTTTTATTTTTTCCTCCGGTCCCGGAGGAATTTCATCTTTTGGGTAGCTTGTTCTCTGCAATGGGAGCAAACACAATGTGGTCGTCGACGGCGGACTGTATAAGAAAGGCGGAGAGAGAGGTGTTAGGGATATCTACGGGACACTATGGTGGACACAAAGGAGATTAGTGGTGGAATGCAGTTGTCCAAGGTAAAGTGGAAGCAAAGAAGGCGGCTTACCTAAGGTTAGTAGGGAGCACTGACGAGGAGGATAAGAGAGAGAACAGTCAAAGGTATAAGGTAGCTAGGAAGGAGGCAAAGATGGCAATGACAGAGGCTAAAACGACAGCTTTTGCTCGTCTGTATGAGGAGCTAAGGAACAAAGGTGGGGAGAGGAAGTTATTCCGACTCGCTAAGGCGAGAGAGAGGATAACTCGGGATCTGGACCAAGTGAGGTGCATAAAAGATGATGACGGCAAAGTTTTGATGGGAGATGACCAGATTAAGAGGAGGTGGCAGACCTACTTCCATAAACTTCTAAGTGAAGAAGGGGATCAGGATATTATACTTGGGGAATCGAGGAATGCCGACAGTCACCATGAAGTAAGTAATTGTAGGGACATTGAGATCGATGAAGTCATGGAGGCAATGCGTAAGATGAGAAGGGGCAGAGCTACCGGGCCAGACGAGATTCCGGTTGAACTGTGGAGGTGTGTGGGTCAAGCAGGCTTGAAATGGCTTACTGCATTGTTTAGTGTTATATTCAAGACTAATAGAATGCCTGAAGAGTGGAGGTGGAGTACAATGGTCCCGTTATATAAGAACAAAGGTGATGTACCGAGCTGTAACAACTATAGGGGCATCAAATTACTAAGTCATACCATGAAAGTTTGGGAGAGAGTGGTAGAAATGAGAGTGCGAAGGACAGTGTCTATTTCAGACAACCAGTTCGGGTTCATGCCGGGATGATCTACCACAGAAGCTATCCACCTTATTAGGAGGATGGTGGAACAGTACAGAGATAAGAAGAAGGATCTCCACATGGTGTTTATTGATCTGGAGAAAGCGTACGATAAGGTTCCTAGGAAGGTCTTATGGAGCTGCTTAGAGGATAAAGGGGTCCCGAGTAACTATATTAGGGTGATTAAAGACATGTATGATGGAGCTAAGACTCGGGTTAGGACAGTAGGAGGCGACTCTGAACACTTTCCAGTTATTACGGGATTGCACCAAGGGTCTGCGCTCAGCCCATTCCTATTTGCCCTGGTGATGGATGCACTGACTCATCATATTCAAGGGGAGGTTCCATGGTGCATGCTATTTGCTGATGACATTATTCTAATTGACGAGACAAGAGGCGGCGTCAACGAGAGGCTAGAGATTTGGAGACATGCTCTTGAGTCTAAAGGTTTCAAGTTGAGTAGGACGAAGACGGAATACATCGAGTGCAAATTTGGAGTTGAGCCGACGGAAGCGGGAGTTGAAGTGAGGCTTGACTCTCAAGTCATTCCCAAAAAGGTAGTTTCAAGTACCTTGGATCGGTTATTTAGGGGATTGGGGAGATTGACGAGGATGTAACATACCGTATAGGGGTGGGGTGGATAAAATGGAGGTTAGCGTCGAGAGTCTTGTGTGACAAGAAAGTGCCACCGTTACTAAAAGGTAAGTTTTATAGAGCAGTGGTTAGGCCTGCCATGTTGTATGGAACTGAATGTTGGCCGGTAAAGAACTCACACACCCAGAAGATGAAAGTAGCAGAGATGAGGATGTTAAGGTGGATGTGCGGGCATACAAGGATGGATAAGATTAGGAATGCAGATATTCGAGAGAAGGTGGGTGTGGCCCCCATGGAGGACAAGATGCGGGAAGTAAGACTCAGATGGTTTGGGCACATTCAGAGGAGGAGCACTGATGCACCGGTGAGGAGGTGTGAGCGACTGGCTGTAGTGGGCACGCGGAGAGGTAGAGGGAGAC